>NC_140948.1:149236013-149836013 GCF_014529385.1 Adiantum capillus-veneris
ATATTGCCGTAAGATTGGTTTGTCTTGATAGTACGCAGCTTAAAATTTTGGTTTTTCCCTTGACACTTGTTAAAATGGTAATGGTAAAGTTGGCCCCAAAGGACAAATATTATGTGAAACAAGCTGTGGGGAATATGTTTTGCATAGTTTGGGATAAAACGTTGATACCAGGTTCATATCTGGCTATTCTGCTGCTTAAAAAATTCCATTTTTAAAGGTTGTTTACTAATGTGTAATTAGTTTAAGCTGGGATAGATTTAGAAAATTTTTCTCTTATCTCTCACAACACATATAGATTGAGGTAAGTCGGATTCGATGTGCCCATGTGGGCCTGCAAGTTTTGATTTTTACTTAGCCAAAATTGGTGTTTTAACCCAACAATGGGATTTTTTGGTAGATATCTCAAGTTGTTAATTAGGTTACTTTATGCTTTATGGTACTTGTAAAAGAGGAATTAGGGCTTGACAATATAGCAAATCAATATTTAAAAAACTAACTTATGGTTTAAAATAGGACACTTGGATCAAAAGGGGTAATGGCCTTTTGATCAAAATGATATATACGTTAAATATCTATTTAAGGTTTTGTAAAAATTGGATTATATAGAAACTATACATATAAGTACTTCCAATAGATGGGATAATAAAAAAAATTTACAATAAAAACTAAAGAACTGAAAGACATGAATACTTTGGACATTGGTTTTAATTTAAAAAGAGTTGTAAGTTGGACATGGATAACAACCGATACAGCCCGTTGACACCTGTAATACACATCCTACGCTAACGAATCTGTTGTTTTTTTTGGATGATGATCCTTTCTTGGAATTTCTTTTGGCTTAAAGCTATTGTCTGTGAGAGAGTACAATTGGTCCTACCACTTGGGAAGTAATTCTGTATTGGATCATTAACATTGTATACTAGAGTGTGGCTTCATTCTCATATACCATGTACAAAGATAATTCTAAGACTGAGTTGTTTTTCTACTAATTTTTGCCTTTTCTCTGAAGCCAGTTGTCTTTTGAATGTAAAAGTTCATTTATGTCTTATTATATAAGTTAAAATAGCTACACACACATACATGTATATTGGCATTCAACCCTTGTCACACTCTCTATCTCCCTCCATTAATCTTTCTCTTCTTATAAGAAAATGGAGTCTTGTAAGGAGTTGCTCTCTCTCTCTCTCTCTCTCTCTCTCTCTCTCTCTCTCTCTCTCTCTCTCTCTCTCGCGTGTTGGTGTCCCAGGCGATGGTGTAAATGTTTTTTGATAGGTGCACCTCTCCTCTTTGTGCATAGCTTGTGCTCAAGGTGGCAAGAGTGACTATGGATATACTGAGCATCCAACTTTTTAGCACCTCTCATGCTCTTCCATTTTGGATCTATTAGAGACCCATGTTTGAAAAAAAAAAACCATCTAAAATTGTAAAAAAACTTGGGCTACATTCCAAGCTTGCCTTGAAGAAAATCGATAAATTTTGCAAGTTTTAGTGTAATTAGCAGCAATTCTTCATATTTTGCAAGTTTTAGTGTAAATACCAATAATTGTTCATATTTTGCAATTTTTAGTGTAAATATTGACAATTCCTCATATTTTAACATACAATTGGAAGAGTTCTATTTTTGCCCTTATTTCTTAAATTACTTGGGAAAATACTATAACTAGATGGAGCATTGTTATCATAGAATTGACTCCCTTTTCTTTGAAACAATATGTAATTGCTTTAGAAGGGTTGTCAAGTTGTTGGGAAACGTCTCTTTCTCTCTCTCTCTCTCTCACACACACACACACACATGCCACAGTCCGATGCGAGGGTGTAATAGATTTTTGACAGGTGCACCTCTCCTCTTTGTGCATAGCTTGTGAGAGAAAATGATCATGGATATACTGAGCATCTAGCTTTTTAGTGCCTCTCATGCTCTTCGAGTTTGGGTCTATTGGAGACCCGTGTTTGCAAAAGAGAATGCAGTTGCTACATTCCAAGCTTTCCTTAAAGAAAATGGATAAAACTTTGTAAGTTTTAGTGTAAATATTGACAATTCTTTAACTTGTAACCTAAAAAACGAAAGAGTTTTATTTGTGCCCTTATTTATGAAATAGTTTTGATAAGGAAAAATAGTCTAAGTAGATGAAGGATTATTATTATAAAATCGATTCTCTTTTTCTTAAAACAATATATAATTGCTTTTGAATGACTGCCATGTTATTGGGGACTCTCTCTCTCTCTCTCTCTCTCTCTCTCTCTCTCTCTCTCTCTCTCTCCCCCCCCATTTTGGGGCTATTCAAAAGCAATGTTTGCAAAAAACCAAGGTTTATTGTAATTTTAATCAACTAAAATTATGAAGTTCAAGATTGCAAAACCAAGGTTTATTGTATTTTTAACCAGCTAAAATTATAAAATCCCAAATATATTCCAAGCTTAACTTGAAGAAAACAAATAAAATTCTGCAAGTTTTAGTATAGATACCATCAATTCTGCAAATTTTGACTAAAATATCGATAGAGTTTTTAGCATATCTCTTATTTAATTTAAGATTATTTCAATTAGAAAAAAAGATTTAGAACTCACTTCGAGCCTCCCCCTCCCCTTTCTCTCTCTCTCTCTCTCTCTCTCTCTCTCACACACACACACACACACACACACACACACACACACACACACACACACACACACACACACACACACACACACACACACACACACACACACACACACACACACACACACACACACACATGCTGGGATTCAGGCCAACTAGCCGGACATCCCACTTACTACTACCCCATCTTACTAACTTAGCCTACATACACTTATTCTTTAATACAACAAAATAAGGAGCTACAACGTTGCTGTGCGCTCCACCCAAAGCCGGTCTCTCTCTCTCTCTATCTCTCTCTCTCTCTCTCTCTCCTCTCGCACTTGCACTCGCACACGCTTCCCGCGGTACCTTCAACTAGTATCAGAGTAAGGAATCCCGTGTTTCACTCCAAATCAAAACACATTGAAGTCAGGTATCATCTCGTGAGAGATTTCTTAGCCAAAAAGCTCATTGATTTGGTCAAGGTACACATTGACGACAACCCAGCAGATGCTTTGACGAAAGGCTTAGCTTTGGAGCGGTTTACACATTGCAGTGAGTTGATGGGTATAGGTTGAAGCCACTAGATTGCTTCACGGTTGTACATACCAGGTCACTTGGGCTGCGTTGGCTTTCAAGTGGGAGTTTGTTGGGATTCAAGCCAATTGGACGGACATCCCACTTACTACTAACCCATCCTACTACTTAACCTACATACACTTATTCTTTAATACAACATAATAAGGAGCTGCAAAACACGATACTGTTGTTATATGGTCCACCCAAAGCAGGTCTCTCTCTCTCTCTCTCTCTCTCTCTCTCTCTCTCTCTCTCTCTCTCTCTCTCTCTCTCTCTCTCTCTCTCTCTCTCTCTCTTCCCGCCACCCTGCATGCTCGCGCATCACCTCCCGCCAGCCATCGCCCAGCCTGCACCATTCGTACTGCTCGCCTCCTAAGCAACGCATCACTCACCTCCAGCCCACCCCTCGCCTTGAGCCCACCTCTCGCCCCTGCACACCTCTCGCCTTGTGTTGCATTGTGCTGCAACTCCACCATCACAGCAGCCCAGAGACGGGCAGCCCAGGCCACCCCCATATCCATTAGCAGCTCAACATTCAAGGGGATGGGCTGTAAACACTAGGCTTCCCATGTGCTCAGCCTCGCCTCCTTGAGCTCGACCATGGCACCTCTTGATAGGAAAGAAGTGGAGGAAATGATAGCCAGAGCTATCACACAGGCAAAGAAAGATGCGGACAAGGCACTGAACGCCGAAGTAAGGAGGATGACGAAAAAGATGAAGCAGATGGAGGATAACATCAGAGGCCTCACAAAAGAAAAGGAGGCCTGGAAGAAATCATTCGAAGAACTCCATGACATCTCCAACACGGAGATACACCGTATACAAGAAAGCATCAAACACCTCCGGATCTCCAGGGAAGAGAGGGAAATCTCGAGCTTCGAAGATATAGAAGTAGAGATAAAAAATAAATGGAAAGCAGACATCAAAGAAGAGATCCAGATAGAAATGGAGGCCAAACAATCGGGATGGGTGGAAGTAGTTAAAAAGAATATCAAGAAGAAGGTATGCGAGGAGGTTCACATGGGAGAGCACTTGAGGGTTCAGCTTACTCTCGAGGAGGAGCGATTGCGCCATATGAGGAACACAATGTTAGGATCACTGGCCTTAAAGAGGGACCTTCAGCAGAGGAGGATGCACGAGAGCTTTGTAGCCAACTAGGCTACAAAGAGACTATGCCTTTTACAAAGGCATGGCGAGCTGGCCGTGACACCACTCGAGCTCACCCGTTGATCATGCAGTTACGAGGAGATGAGGACCGCACCACCTTTTTTCGCAAAAGAGTGCTCTTACGAGGCCTCCAGGGCGGCCATATCTTTATGGACGAGGACCTCACTAGGATGCAGATCGAGCACAGGAAATCATGCATGCCCAGGGTCCTTCTGGCACGGAAAGAAGGTAAAAAGGCCTTCTTTAGAGATGGTATAATCTTCATCGACGGCCGCCCAATCTCATAGGGATTCGGGACCTATGAGACACATACACTAGCACAGGAGACACCACTCAGAGGGGCAGTCTGGAACTGCAATGGTTCTATATGGACACATCTGGAGTGCCTAGAGGAGATCATCAGTGAGCATGGCTTTGTATGTTTTACGGAGACCCATGAGAGCCCAGAGAGAGGACTACATGTAGTCACAGGATTTCAGTGGGAGTCGACTTACAAGACCATCACCAGACAGAGTACAACTCGGGGGTCAAGAGGGGTGGCCATACTATTCAAACATAGCTTACACAACCGAATACAGGTGATGAGTAGAGACGAGGAGGCATGTTATATGTGGGTACGGCTAGAGCTCACCCACGAGAGAGGGCTATACATTGCCATATGCTACTTTTCACCACATGGATCACGATATGCTATCCAGGACCCCTACTCTCGACTGTCGGAGGACATTTCTCACTACACATCACTCGGGGAAGTCCTCCTCATGGGGGACTTCAACGGGAGGACACAAAGCCGATAGTGTGAGATCTATGATATGGAGCAGCCGGAGATCATGAGGGCACTTGATGTAGAG
Source organism: Adiantum capillus-veneris (assembly GCF_014529385.1). NCBI lineage: Eukaryota > Viridiplantae > Streptophyta > Polypodiopsida > Polypodiales > Pteridaceae > Adiantum > Adiantum capillus-veneris. The sequence goes on from NC_140948.1 coordinate 149,241,189, forward strand.
GACATGGGGGTGAGTAGAGTATCTGCAGATGGGGGACAGGACAACACTGGATATGGCAGACACCTTCTTGAGCTTGGCAGCAGGCACCATCTTGTTATTTATAACGGGATGGCGAGGTGGCCAGATTCTGGGGGATTCACTTGCTTCCCACACAGTGGCGCGGAGAGAGCATAGTGGACTATTTGATGGGCTCTACCTAGACATCAGAGCTTATACACTCCTTCAGTGTTGCACGCACACCGATAGGGGCGGATCATACTTATCTTACATTCTCCCTTCTTGCTACACAGCTGCCCCCCCCCCCCCCCCCCCCCCCCCCCCCCCCCCCCCCCCCCCCCCCCTCATACTTACAGTACCATTTCTTTCACTCATGAGCTCACTCCTGTTTATATACATCACCTGCATGAGCACCTTATACACTTAGACCCCACATCACCTCTGGACACACTCACCACACACATTACATCCATCTTACACGAGTCAGCCACTCAAAGTTTCCCACATCACATACACACACACCCTCCACGCACTGGCACTATGCCACAAAACAGGTGGTACGACAACGAATGTCGAGATCTACACAGACACCTACGTATATTAGAGATCAAAGGGGAGATTACACATCGCCATGCTTAGCGCAGGATGCAGACACTTACCCGTCGTAAAAGACGGGAGTGGGAGGAGCACCAGTATTGGGACATCTATCATTTACTCATGAGCCAGGATAGTGCTGAGGAATGGCGCCGGATCAGACCTCCCAGTCCATCCACTCCTATTCAGGACCCAGTGAAATGGCACAGATATGCTGAGAGCTTATACGAGATCCCAGGACAGCCACCCATACCTACGCCATCGGCTACCCGACCCACATCATCTACTTTCTTCACCACCCACATGGTGAAGAAAGCTATATCCCACCTACAGCATGGGAGGGCTAGAGATCAGGTAGGCCTACAGGCAGAGCATCTTATATATGGCTGTGATGCATTGGAACCACTCATTGCCCACCTCTTCAACCACGCGCTTTCAGAGGGATTCCCAAAGTCGTGGACAGAGCACACCATCGTGCCTATCCACAAATCTGGGGATGCCATGGATCCTAGCACATATCGCACTATCATGATTGGTCCTATACTGGGCAAACTATATGGCACGGTTTTAGAGGAGGAGCTCAATTCTCTAGCAGAGGCAGGCTGCCGTTTGATCTTTCTCTACTATTGATCATATCTTCACCCTTCATTGTCTGATCGACCAGACACGGGTGAGGAAGAGGAGATTATATTGCTTCTTCGTGGACTTCCGCAAAGCGTTTGACACAGTACCTAGAGAGAGACTTTTCAGACGCCTGGCTGCGCTTGGGATTGGAGAGGAGATGACATGGGGGATCTATGCATTGTATGAGCATGTATCTGGCAGAGTGAGATGCCCGGGTGGATTATCTGACACCCTTGCACCATTGGTGTGAAACAAGGTTGCCCTCTATCACCTACACTCTTTGGTCTATACATTGACGAGATTGTCGACTTCATCTTGCACAGAGGTGGAGAGGGTGTGGATATTGCAGGGACTACTGTACACATACTCTTATATGCAGATGATATTGTCCTGATGTCAGAGACGACAGAGGGACTACAGCTACATTTGCAGGCCGTGGATGGTTTCTTCTCACAGAGAGGACTCACAGTGAACCTTGGCAAGACCAAGGTTCTCATATTTCATACATCGGCTCAGATTCGCCGACAGAGTAGATTTACAATAGCTGGAGGGGATATAGAGGTGACGGGATCATATGTATATCTGGGGGTTACATTCACCACAGCATCAGGGACCTTCTCCATGACACACGCAGCCAGAGATAGACTTACCAGAGGATACACATCACTAGCTATGATGGAGAGACAGTGCCACCAGGCCCACTTCCAGGAGCCCCGGACGAAGGGGTGGCTCTTTGACACACTGGTCACACCTGTTGGGATCGGAGAGCACACACACAGAGAGCCAGCACGAAGAAGGAGATAGACATAGTGTGTGGCGGGGCGGTACTCACATTACAATGTGTAGTTGTGAGTATAGTTATTATGAATGAGTAAATGAATGGCTGTACATGGGCGGCTGAACAACGGGCAGCCGGGCACACGGGCCTTTATTGGGATCGGAGAGCACACACACAGAGAGCCAGCACGAAGAAGGAGATAGACACAGTGTGTGGCGGGGCGGTACTCACATTACAATGTGTAGTTGTGAGTATAGTTATTATGAATGAGTAAATGAATGGCTGTACATGGGCGGCTGAACAACGGGCAGCCGGGCACACGGGCCTTTAACCCAACAATCTCCCACTTAAAGGCAGTGTGCCTTTAAAGTGGCCAAAGTACAGCAAAAGAAGTCAAGCCATACCCATCAGCGATCTACAGTGTGCAAACGGCTGTGAGGGTAACGACTTCGTGAGTAGATCAGCAGGGTTATCGTCAGTGTGTACCTTGACAAGCTCTATGCGCTTGTCCTCTAGCACCTCTCGTATGAAGTGATACCTCACCTCAATGTGCTTTGTCTTCGCATGGAAGACAAGATTCCGTGCCAACGCTATGGCACTCTGGCTATCACAATGTAGAATCGGAGCATCACCAGCCATACCAAGATCTCCCACTAGTCGTGAGAGCCATACGGCCTCCTTGGCAGCCTCAGTGGCAGCCATATATTCAGCCTCTGTAGTGCTCAAAGCAACGCATGGATGTAAACGTGATGCCCACGAAACCGGTCCACCTGCAACTGTGAACACATAGCCGCTAGTAGACTTCCTCGAGTCCACTGACCCTGCATAGTCTGAATCTGTATACCCGCAAACATACATATCCTTCTCACCATAACATAGGGACAACTCTGAAGTCCCTCTCAAGTATCTGAGAATACCTCTCACTGCATCCCAATGACGCTTGCCCGGGTTAGACATGTACCTGCTAACCACACCAACTGCATGAGCAAGATCTGGACGCGTAGCCACCATGGCATACATCAAGGAACCAACAGCTGACGCATAGGGAATCTAAGACATCTCTGTAGTCTCCAAATCTGTCTGAGGGCAGTCATCATGGCTGAGTTTTACATATGGAGGCAACGGGGTACTAATGGCCTTCCCCCCTTCCATATGAAAACGCTCAAGCACCCTGTCAATGTACTCTTTCTGACTAAGAAAGAGCATCTTGCGAGAACGATCACGAGTGATCCGCATACCCAAAATATGACTGGCATCCCCAAGATCCTTCATGGAAAAGGTCTCATGTAGCCTATGTTTCAAGGCATCCACATCAGAAATACACTTCCCTGCGATCAGCATGTCATCCACATACAAAACCAAAACAATAAGACTACCATCTGCAGCCTTGTGAGTATAGAGGCATGGGTCCTCATAACTGCGTACATAGCCCAATGAACTCATGAATGCATCAAACTTACGATACCATTCACGAGATGATTACTTCAGCCCATACAAGGTCTTAAGAAGCCGGCATACCATCTTCTTTGAACCATGAATAACAAACCCACTTGGTTGCTCCATGTACAAATCCTCGTGCAAGTCCGGATGTAAGAAAGCTGTCTTTACATCCATTTGCTTCAACTCCATGTCTTCTGTAGCTATCAAGGCAAACAACATACGCAAAGTAGACATCTTCACCACTGGGGAGAAGATCTCGTCAAAATCAATGCCCTTCTGTTGCTTGAATCCTTTAGCCACAAGCCTTGCTTTGTACCTAGGCTTTGCATCCATTGAACACAATTTTATCTTGTAAACCCACTTGCATGGTAGTGCCTTCTTACCCTTTGGCAAAGGAGTAAGCTCCCACGTTTCATTTTGGATCAACGAATCCATCTCTGACTGCATAGCCTGCTCCCACTTGAGCTTGTCAACACTAGACATGGCCTCATCATAACATGATGGCTCCCCGCAATCAGTCAACAATACATAATCCATAGAAGGCACAAAACGTTGAGGCTGTCTTGCACGCCGCTGTGAATGCCTCAAAGACTGTGCAGGAGGTGCATCTGGCTGTCCCACATCTACATGATCTCCCAACAAGGGCTGATCTCCCACTTGAGGGTCAATGGGCTGCCCACGAGCAGCCATGGGACCATCATACCGATGACCATCCTCCTCAAATATCACACGCCGAACCTCAACCGTTCTCGGTGATGCTCTATACATAGAGTCCTCATGAAAAACAACATCATGGCTGCGCACAATCTTCCTGTCAATAGGATCCCACAATCGATAACCCATCTCACCAGAGCTACCATAACCCAAGAAGATACATCTCTTGCTCTTTGGATCCAATTTGCTGCGTTTTGCCTTAGGTACATGTACATAAGCTTCACAGCCAAAAACACAAAGGTGACCATACGAAGGTGGCAAACCTGTCCATACCTCTTCAGGCACTTTGAAGCCCAAAGGAACACTAGGTGAACGATTTATCAAATGCACAGAAGTGGCAACAGCTTCAGCCCAAAATCCATTTGACAAACCAGCCATAGAAAGCATACTACGAACTTTTTCCTATATAGTCCTGTTCATGCGCTCTGCCACACCATTTTGAGGAGGTGTATAGGGAGCACTAAGCTCCCGCCGTATACCCTTCTCAACACATAATGTTGTGAAAGCATGAGACATAAATTCACCCCCATTGTCCGTACGTAAGCACTTCAACTTACAACCTGATTGGTTCTCGACAAGAGCCAACCATTGCTTAAATATATCAAACACCATATCCTTCTTACGAATGGGGTATGCCCATACCTTCCTGCTAGCATCATCAATGAACGTAACAAAGTACATAGCACCTCCAAGAGAAGCATTGGGCATCGGCCCACATACATCACTATGCACCAAAGCTAGCTTTTCCAAAGATCTGTGTGGAACACTTTTCTTATGAGAAGACCGAGCATGTCGACCATAAAGGCAATGCTCACAAAACTCAAAACCACCAAAATCTGAAACGGGAATGTAATCCGCACGTGCCAACAACTTCAAACCCTTTAGTGACATATGCCCCAAACGCTGATGCCATAAAGAAGCAGGAGGTTGCTCAGTGATCCCCACAATGTGGTCAGCCACACTAGCTACACAAAGGGAATACAACGTATTCCTCTTAGCACCTTTAACCAAAACAAGGCTGCCCTTAGTGATCTTCCAACCTCCATCACCAAAAGATACATTGAAACCAAGTGAATCCAACTGACCCACACTAATCAAGCTTTTTGCAAGAGCCGGCACATGACGCACACGCTGCAAGACAAACGTAGTAGAGTTTGGCATAGCCAAATGAATATCCCCAATGCCATGAATCTGCATATTCGCCCATCGGCAATCCTGACAGTACCTGTGCTCGAAGCATCATAGTCATGAAACCACGACCTATGAGGCGTAACGTGAAAAGAAGCACCACTGTCAATGACCCAATCCATAGGCATACTACTCTCATGAGTGAGAAGAAAAGCGTCATCAAAATAGGATGCAAGCAACACATCACCAAGCTCTTCAATAGTAGCACTAGTCGGAGCACATACATGGTCATCTTGAGAGCTACACTCTCCCTGTGTTGCATTTAACTCCTCAATCTTGACATTGGATTTAGGCTTGTCCTTAGCATCATGGTCTTTCTTCTTACCATCTCCATTTTCCCTTTTCCACTTGTAGCAATCCTTTTTGAAATGGCCTTTTCTACCACAATGAAAACATTCCACATCCTTTTTACTTGTGCCTGCACGGGACTTGCTTCTAGATTTACCCCTGTTGGACTTATACTTGTCCATAGTCCTGCCTCTGACAACCATTGCACTAGAAGACTTACTACCTGCATTATTCTTTCGATTAATCTCTTCCGTGAGAAGACTAGACTCCACATTAGTACTTGTCAACTCATCCGCAGGAACCGAGTTACTTATGGCTGTCCTAAATGTGTCCCATGACTCAGGCAACGTGACAAGTAAAAACATAGCTTTTACATTGTCCTCAAACATAATTTTCTGCGTAGCAAGTTGACTGAAAATTGTATTGAACTCATTCAAATGCGCATTCATGGAAGCACCTTCCTCCATTCGCAAATCAATAAGATTTTTAATCCAATACACCATAGAAGCAGCCGAATGCTTATCATACATATCGCAAATCCGCTGCCATAGCTCATAAGCTCCACCCTGTGCATCTTTCACATTGTAATAAATAGACTTTGAAAGGGAAAGCCTAATGGTAGACCTGCACATCTCATCCAACTCCTCCCAATCATCCCTCTCCATGTTCTCTGGCTTAACTCCCTGCAACTTTAGAGGTCGAATCTGTTTCTTCTGCACCAAGACATCCCAAATCTGATCTTTCCAATATGAGAAGTTAGCACCATCCAACTTCTCAATATTGAAAACTGTGTCCTCTTTAGTGCACATTACAACAAGAATGCAACAATGAGAAACCTGTAACCAACCAACAAACTGCCACAACAAAGTAGTGTTGCAAATCTGACAACACCTGCTGCTCAATCAAAGAGCAAACGCATAGAGTATAAATCAGCCCATAATATGGTCAAAAAACGTACGTAGAAATCCACAAACAAATGCATAAACCCGTGACACCTGTAACTCAACCGGCCTAGGCAAACTGTGCCACAAAATGCATCAACAATGAGCTGTCATAGAGGCATAAACATACTCCATGTCTGAATAACCACAATAGAGACATAAGCTGACCAAGCTTACACAAATCCGTGAGCATAAATGGATCCAAGTGAGCATATAACCAATGCACAAGCTCAACGAAGTCCAATCTCTACTGTCAACCAAGTACCTATCCGTACTCAAACCGCAACACTGCAAGCAAGAGCAAACCCGCTCTATGTATAAGTGAACCAAATCTCCACAATATCATGCATAAAGAGTGTCTGTCAAACTGCCATATCCACATCCATCAACATACATAGATGATGTCAACCTGTAGCTCAAGAACACGCATAAACAGACTGCCCAGAAGAGTAGAATCTCCCACTCAAACCACAACCATATGCATGGCTGTCCCACAGTCAAAATACATGTTTTGTAACCACAGAAGAAACCTATATCCAAAGCTCCCTGTAACCTGTAACTTGTACCCGTACCTGTACCTGTACCTGTAGTCGAAGAAGACAATGTCGCCAAACTCCCACTCTATCTGTGTGTATGAGGCCACTCCAAGAAGAGGCTACACACTCTCAAATGAGCTGTGGGCTCACGTAAGTGGAAGACACTACAACAATGGCACCTGTAATGGCTATGGAAGCTCTGACAGCAGAAAACTACCAAAGAGAGCTGAAAAACGCAGCTCCTAGTCTGTAGCTCGGATGGGATTTCTAATGGCACGAATGGCTCCGAAAGGGGGGTTAAACCGCAGGACGCCTGATGAAAATACTCGCGGAGTGCTGAACCTTCCAATGCCAAGCTCAAAAAAACCTTCTGCTCTTTAGAAATACGCGCGTGCGCGAAACCGAAAAACGGCAATGAAACAGCAGCAAGTTTCAACACACTCAACAATGATGATGAAGCTCTCAATGCTCTCACTACCAAGCTCTGATACCACTTGTTGGGATCGGAGAGCACACACACAGAGAGCCAGCACGAAGAAGGAGATAGACACAGTGTGTGGCGGGGCGGTACTCACATTACAATGTGTAGTTGTGAGTATAGTTATTATGAATGAGTAAATGAATGGCTATACATGGGCGGCTGAACAACGGGCAGCCGGGCACACGGGCCTTTAACCCAACAACACCTGCACTCATGTATGCCTCGGCCATTTGGGGACTGGGACTGGCAGACTCAGTATGGACACAGATAGAGAGGCCACACCTGGTCACACTTGCACTCATGTATGCCTCGGCCATTTGGGGACTGGGACTGACAGACTCAGTATGGACACAGATAGAGAGGCCACAATTATTATGATCTCCAGGATGATTTGCAGCAAGCCATCAGTTCCACACGACATTATTAGAGCTGAGATGGTTGCACCACCGATGTTGGTAGAGGCACTCTTTCAGACTGTTTGCCTTCTTCAGAGATTCAAAGATATGGATCCAGATATGATCTCTCATAGAGCCTTCATTGCATCTAGAGAGATGGCACAGGTAGGGGACACTAGCTCATGGTATGCCCAGACAGGAGATTGGCTAGCTCAGCACGGTTTTGATATCGATAGACTACCACCACTCTAGTATGACACCCAGGCTCCGACCTATTCTCTCTCATGCTCTGAGAGGAATAGGGTCATCAGACAGGAGATATGGCATGCATATATTCAGAGGACATGGCGCAGGCCCACAGACACCCTACCTCCTAAAATGCTATATTACTATGAGCATTTTCTGAGGTTTTCAGTGCAGGGATTCATTGAGATTCCATTATATATGCAGGAGTACATGCCACACCGACTTCGGGTCAGCATTGGCCAGCTACAAGTGTCATCACATCAGCTAGAGATTGAGAGTGGCAGAGCCAGAGGCATACCACGAGAGGAGCGTACATGCCGGATCTGCCAGACAGAGGTGGAGAGTGAGGAGCACTTTGTCATGAGATGCCCAACATATACAGAGTTGAGAGAGAGATATGGCATTGGAGACTCATTACAATAGCATATGATAGGCCGAGAGCAGAGGAGGTTTGGCCAGTTCCTGGTTGCAGCTTTAGAGGTTCAAGAGTAGTTGTTACAGCCACGCCAGAGTCAGGATAGCAGGACACAGACTACCATCACACAGTTTTTCCAACGAGCACGGCCAGACCCCCCCACACTACCTGCCCAGAGTAGAGGGCTTACCCTTCTGCAGGCAGAGTCTCAGAGGGCACGTCGGAGACCGAGGCTCCCAGGATACAGGACACATGGGTATCACCAGAGGGAGATCTCGAGGATACTAGCTCTACACCATCAGTATCTAGAGCAGAGTCATGTACCACCACCAAGGGATCCAACATTCCAGAGATACCTGAGCAGGCCACCACCGATGTACCACATTCTCTACCCTACATATGTTGCTTGTTTTTAGATACCCTCCCTATCATCTCATGGTTGTATCACCTTGCAGCCCCTAGTTGAGCCTGATGATGCGTGAGCACACCTCGACACGAGGACCCACACTATACATTGTACACCACATGCACCACCCTACCACACCCTTTTATATAGTATAGGCTCATTTCAGTTTGTACCTTTTTTTTTTCCGATGCCTAGAGCATCAACACATGTATATGATATTGTCTCATAAGTTGAGTTCGGCTCTTTGAAGACGTTAATAAAGTTTTCTCTCTCTCTCTCTCTCTCTCTCTCTCTCTCTCTCTCTCTCTCTGTTCTTGCACTTGCACTCGTACACGCTTCCGTGACACCTTCAGGGCAATGATCGTCTCGTCGAGGCAGAGAAGAGCTAGAATAGGGATGGAAAAGGATAAAGATATGTGTGCGTGCGTGAGAACAGGCACAAGACGAGAGCTTATGGCTTTTGTGTAGCCTTTGAAATGAAGACTAGGTGGAGTATCTTGTGGAGATTCTATATAAAAAATTGAAGTGGAGCAGAATAAAATCCATTACCATATATCTATTACTGCATTTATCATAGATTCTTTTACAACTTTTCAAAATATTTATTGAAAACTAAAAAGCCTAAATAACTTCTACAAACACAACTTACAACTTTTGTTGACACTTTCCTAGCAAGCCGCCACGATCCTTCACCTTGTTTTAAAACGTTAACAGTGTCTTCACCTCGTTTGTTTTAAGATACAAACATGTCCCTTCACCCTTTTCTTTTTCCCTTATGAATATTTTCAATCTCTAAAGAAGATCCCTTCTTTTCTCGCTTTGTAGAACAAGCCTTAGAGTCTAGAGAAAAAGAGAGTTAGAATACATTTGACAACAAGATGAAGGTTCTCGTTTGCATTTTAAAACGATAAAAATTCAAGTCATGCAAGGTTGTCAAAAACGAAAGAAAATTTTATTTGTTCGCACGAAAAGGTAGCTAAAATATATAAAGAACGATAAAATTATAAATCTATACCTTACTCTCTTCTTCTCTCAGCTTTTTTTAGAAAACTAAAAAAATCAATGTTTCACATGGAAAGGTCGGTATACCTCACTTCCTTGTTTTGGAATGTTGATTTATTGCTTTTGTGTGTACTGATTCCACCCTCTTTTTCTTGTAAACAATTAATATCTTCTTTTTTTTGAAAAAAAACTTGTCGATGGGTGCCTTCATTACCCATCGTACATTAAATCCCTTTCAACTTTATTGTTGGCATCCTAGAGCATGTCATAGAGGAAACATGAGAAAGATGTATAAACATTTTGTGCATTTGTTTAGTAGTTTATGATCTTTTCATTAAAATTCCAAATGCACAATTTTTCAAGAGCGACCTATCTTAGGAGGGAAGGTCAAGCGCTCTAGATGCACACAAATTGTTAGATTCTACTACTTCAAACAAGTCTATAAGTAAAACGTCAAGAACTCTTGGGTATTAGAAAATGTTCTCTCAAAACTTAGCTTCATGGAGATTCTATCTACATCTATATCTATACTATATATAATAGAGCTTAAAATTTTCAAGGAAAGACAGACCCTCCGTGTATCCATGTATCACACTTTGCTTACTTCAAAGAGAACCTTAAAAAAACATTTAATTGAGAATGCAAAAGTGAAAGATGAGTATTAAGATGATAGAAAATGAAAAGACTTTTGAATTTTGAGTAGGTGCGACAAAAGTTTTTTAGGGACGCATTAAGAGGAATCTCAGCAGATGTGGAAAACCCTTGAGGGGAAAAAGAGAGGAGCTGCACGTGGAGAAGGGAGAGAGAGGGAGGATGAGAAAGTAATAGGATCTTTTTGACTAGGAAAGATGCATATATATATATATATATATATATATATATATATATATATATATATATATATATATATATATATATATAGAGAGAGAGAGAGAGAGAGAGAGAGAGAGAGAGAGCAGTCCTGTGATGCATTAAAACCCTAGTGTCTACGCACTTTTGAAGTTCTAAACTCCTTTCCGGTGATCAAGCGAGTTCATGCACGAGCTGCAGGAGAAAGAGGGGATTTTGTTTTGCTTTGCACGCGAGCCGACCTCTGTCTTTCCACGCGCTGATTGTCAATGGGAGCCATGCCTGCCAATGCTATGTTGAATGATTGCCTTGTACGTTGAGTCAATCCCTAATGACCTTGCAAGATTGACATGGCATATAGGAGTGCGCAAAGGGAGAGAGAGTGAAGGGGATGCCAATCATGCCGTTGACACAGAACCTTTGGTTTGGGGCAAAGGCATCGAGCGAGGAGGGACAACCGCTTGGCAGATCATCAAGTGCCGATGGAGATGTTCCACAAAGGGACGTTGAAGGGGTTGCAGGGGCAAGACGGTGAAGGTGGGAAAAGAAAAAAGCTGCCAAGATGGGCCACGTAAGGACGAGTCATGGCAGGAGAGCAGAGCTAGGGAAGACGGAGGCAAGGGGCGTTCGGGGTGAGTTGAAGGTGGTGGCAAGACTCAAGTGGTAGTGTTGCACAAGAGGACGAGCCACATCACATGAAGGTGATCAAATTGGCTCTCTCTATAGCGAGGCGTGTGTGCACTGCCATCTATCTATTTTCTCTTTGTTGTACATCTCCAAGCAGCGAGCATCACTGTTTCTTTGACTGCGGCAGTTGCCTTTCTGCATGCTGCCCCACGAGAGAGAGAGAGAGAGAGAGAGAGAGAGAGAGAGAGAGAGAGAGAGAGAGAGAGAGAGAGAGAGATGTACAGCTACGTGTACGCACAACCTGTCTGTGTATGTGAGAGAGAGGGAGAGGGAGAGAGAAAATAGCATCTTTGAGAGCGCTCACAAGCATGCTCCTTCATCCAACCAAATCATGCTCATTATCATTGGCATATCTCTCTTCCTTGATGGCCTCACTGTCATCGGCATTGTCATCACCCTTGTGCTCCTCACACCGGTCTTCATTTATTTAGCCTCGTCCCCATGCCCGTGTGCATTGTGCTACGGCTATGCATGACTGGCGTGCTATTTGTCGGAGATATTGTGGGTGCTGCTATCATGTCTGTGCTCTTATGGGTTTGCAATAACTTCAAGGGATGACACCCAAGCTAGGGCTCGTATCAAGTAGAGCATATGCAACAACATGATTTTATGAGGACGCTGATCAAGTTCGGCGGGCACCCCGAGACATGCATGGGTGTACAAGCCAAGAGCAAGGGAGTCCCAAGTGCAATTTCTCTATAACATAGAAGATAAGTGTGATGTACTAGCTTTTAAGTGAGAGAGAGAGAGAGAGAGAGAGAGAGAGAGAGAGAGAGTTAGAGAGTTATAGTTGGGTATCATTTTTGTGGTAGAGTGAGATGATTTGCACCATTAATGTGGGCGAGGCCTTAGATAAAGCATAGAAATGACTACTTCCCATCAAAGACTTCCATGTTTGCAAATTGAGAAGGTAAGGCTTGCCTAGGGAAAAGAGAGAGCGGGAGAGAGAGAGAGAGAGAGACAGAGAGAGAGAGATTGAGATTGGGAGTCAATTCTTGAAAAATACTTTTTCCAAAAACTGGAAAAACCTACTACAGAGGTTTTGGAGGTAAATTGACTCTTTTGAATGGTTTTCAAACTAGATTGAGTAGGTTTTGTCACCTTCAAATTTAAAATTTAGCGGTCAATCTCAAAATTTGTAGGTAGGATTGCACTAAACCTAGGTTTTTTTTAGCGTTGTTGGGAGAGAGAGAGAGAGAGAGAGAGAGAGAGGAGGGGGGGGTGGAGGGGGGGCGGGGTGGGGGGAAGAGACCACTTGTGTTGCAAGTGCACAAAGACACAAAGAGGGAAGAGGAAGCAAAAGTCTCCCATCAAGATCTTGCTCCCATATGCAGTAGATAGAAACGTTTAAAGTTGTGTTTGAAGACAATCGACGGTTTGTGGTGGCCGACCAGTTGACAAAGGATGACTCACATTGGGACATCGGGAAGATTTGCACATGCATATGCCTTGCAAGGTGACCACACATTCGTTTGCCTCCATTGTAAACCACGTTTCTACATATGAGAAACTTTAAAGGTGACTTGATGCTCGATAGACATAAGAAATTCTAGAGGTAATTTGAAGGTTTTTAGTGTGAATTTTGTAGGCTTTGTAGATTTTCTCACCTTCAAATTTAAAATTTAGAGGTAAGACCTCAAATATTGTAGTTGGGCTTATACTTAACCTGGGTTTTTTCGAGGACACACGATATTGTATATCGCAAACTTGGAAACCATACAGATAGGATTATACTAAATTGCTTTTATTGTTAACCTTGCTCTTAAATATGAGAAATTTAGAGGTAATTTGAAGGTCTTTACGCTTAATTTATTTTTGCTTTTTTGTTTCTTCGCCTTCAAATTTAGATTTTAAAGGTAAACCTAAAAAATTATAGTTGAGGTTATACTAAACCTCGGTTTTCTGGAGCACTGATAGATACACAAACCTCTATACCGCAAAATTTGAAATCTTGCAATGAAAAGTTTTAGAGGTGAATTGCCTACATTCGAAGGTTTTTGCACACGCGAATGTGGACAGCGTGTACGCACGCACACACACGCACACACACACACATAGAGAGAGAGAAAGACAGACACACACACACACACACACACACACACAGAGAGAGAGAGAGAGAGAGAGAGAGAGAGAGAGAGAGAGAGAGAGAGAGAGAGAGAGAGAGAGAGAGCTAAGTGAGTCTTGACTAATGACTGATGACATTGAGAGAGAGAAAGGGGGGGGGGGGGGGGGGGGGGGGACAAAGAGGGAGGGAAGGAGGGACTAGGAGGAATAAAATAGTTTTTTTTGTCACAAGAACAATCCGATTAGATATCAAAGATCTAATCTAGGAGTCTTGATATATATATATATATATATATATATATAGATATAGATATATATATATATATATATAGAGAGAGAGAGAGAGAGAGAGAGGAAAAAAAATCCACCCACCAAAAAAGAATTCCAATAGAGTTTAAAGATCCACTTAACCAAGACTTGAAGTTGGAGAGAGAGAGAGAGAGAGAGAGAGAGAGAGAGAGAGAAGGATAGAAGTTTACATTTCATAGGAACACATTAAGAGACATCAAAGCTCTATCTAAGAAGTCATGAACTTAAGACCTGGTATTTAAGAGGGAACTCAGATAACCAATCTACCAGACTCAAAGGTTATTGTAGTATCCTCTTCTTATTCACTGAGAGAGATCTCGACAAGGCTTGAACTCAAAACTTTGTGTGTGTGTGTGTGTGTGTGTGTGAGAGAGAGAGAGAGAGAGAGAGAGAGAGAGAGAGGGGGGGGGGGGAGAGCAGGAGAAGAAGAGAGTTTTTATTGTGAGAAGAAAAATCTAAATAGATATCAAAGATCTATTGAACAAGTCTTTATCTTAAGATCTTTGTGAGAGAAAATTTACATCTCCCTAGAGTGATTAAAGAGACTATAGTCCACCCTATTCACTTATGCATGCTTGACGTCCCTGTATGCACATACACACAAATATGCGTATGTGTGACTCAATGGCCATGTTTTTCTTGGCTGCAGCAACGTGTGGGTCACACACTAGTACACTATGTAATGCAACTTAAAAATTTCAAAGCCAAAGAAGCCCTCCACTTTTGAAGGCAGGCCTTTTCTTTTGAAGGCAGGCTTTACCTTTTCTTTGGGCATGTACTTTTTCTTTTGAAGGTAGGCTTTACCTTCCCTTTTGAATGCCAATTGAAGGGAGGTTAAGCTTTTGTTTTTGAAGGCCAATGGCCATAAAAATAAAAAATAAAAAATTTATTCATACAGGCAAAATTTAGGGAATTATTCATATTTATACTAGCAAAATTTTATTAGTTTACTTCAAAGAAAACTTTGAATCTAGGTAGGGTTTTGTAATTTTAGCCTTTTAAAAATACACTAAATCTAAGTTTGTATGAAACACCGGTATTGAATAGCCCCAAAATAGAAGGACACGTGTGTTTTCATATGTGTGTGTTGAAGGTGCCGCGGGAAGCATGTGCGAGTGCGAGTGCGAGAGAGAGAGAGAGAGAGAGAGAGAGAGAGAGAGAGAGAGAGAGAGAGAGAGAGAGAGAGAGACCTGCTTTGGGTGGAGCGCATAGCAACGTTGTCCTTTTGCAGCTCCTTATTTTGTTGTATTAAAGAATAAGTTTATGTAGGTTAAGTTAGTAGGATGGGTTAGTAGTAAGTGGGACGTCCAACCAGTTGGCCTGAATCCCAACAAACTCCCACTTGAAGGCCAACATAGCCGAAGTGACCTGGTATGTACAACCGTGAAGCAATCTAGTGCTTCAATCTATACCCATCAACTCACTGCAATGTGTAAACCGCTCCAAAGCTAAGCCTTTCGTCAAAGCATCTGCTGGGTTGTTGTCAGTGTGTACCTTGACCAAATCAATGAGCTTTTTGGCCAAGAAATCTCTCACGAGATGATACCTGACTTCAATGTGTTTTGATATGGAGTGAAACACGGGATTCCTTGCCAATGCAAGAGCACTCTAACTATCACAATATATCACTAGAGTTTCATCAATGCCAAGATTTCTGACTAAGAAAGATAACCATACAACTTCTTTACTTGCATCCGACAATGCTTCCTATGTTGTTTTTCCACAAAAACCGTTTGTAGTCTTCAAAAATTCTTTCCAATTGGATTTGCTCGGTTTTAGCAACGATGATACAAATGAGATGTATGCATTGATTATCGTGACTTTGCTATGTAAGGGGAGGAGCATAAACTAACACCTTCTCATTTTCCTATTTATTTTGGTCAAGACCCAGTCAAATCTTTACTTATCCGTGATGCTCACCCCAAGAGGAGCACCTAGGTTCTTGAACACAATACCTTTGCCCTATAACTTTCCCTGACCATTCCATGGGGTTGACCGGGTCGCTTTGTGAGAGAGAAATCAATCTTGATTTCTCACTACTGCACATTAAGCCAGAATCAGAAGTAAACAATTCAACAATCTTGAGGGCTCTCCTTAGCACTTTTCTTTTGGCTTTAAGAAAGACCAAAGAGTCATCTGCAAACAACTTAGCAAGAAAATGCTTTCCTCTAGGGAGCGACAGACCTTGAATTTCCCCTTTCCTCACGCTGTCCTTGAGTGCGATCACCATAGGGTGAGAGACGATTGCAAAAAGCAGCGGGGCAAGGGGGCAACCTTGCTTAACCAAACGCTTGACATCCAGTATCTTGTTGTTGAAGAGAAGCTCAGAGTAACTTCCTTCCCCGAGCGTGCAAAGAATTGCACACATTTTGAGTCCAAAGCGCGCCCAAAGCCTTTATAACAGCCTTAATGTAAGAACACGAGATTCTGTCGTAGGCCTTATCCACATCGAGTTGAAGGAGGATACATTCTTGCTTGGTAAAAGAAGCGTACCCTATGCCAACCATGGCAGCAAGGATTTTATTACAGATCGACCGTCCTTTGATAAATCCGTGTTGGTGGGGGGGTGATGACACTGTTCAAGGTTGAAGCTAGTTTTGATGCAACTACCTTAACAATGATCTTGTACGCAAATTGTCATCATGGAGATAGGCCACCAGTGCTTAGGGAACGAGCAACAGACCAACTTGGGTATGGGTTTGATCAATCCTCTTTTATGGCTTGCATCCAGTTGCCCCTCCATTAGAACTCTATTAGCTAGCTATGACATTGGGATTTTAAGATCCTCCCAAAATTCTTTGAAGAATTTGACAGTGAGTCCATCCCACCCAGAGGACTTTTGCATCCCCATTGCCTGCAAGGCAGTCCAACATTCATTGATAGAGATTGGTCTCTCTAATGCTTTTGCTCTAGTAGGGAGTATATTGTGCACACTTGACCGTACCAAATGATTATTTTAATATAAGTTGGGATTTTGGAGTTAATATCGACATTGAAGTGACTTCAAAGTATGATCAAATGACAATGATCAGAGAATCATAGAAAAGATTCTAAAGAATGATGGGTCTAAGCAATTTTGTGAAAAAATCTAAACTATTGTTCGTGTCATCAAGGGTTACTTGTGAAGTGTATATAAGAGTTTAGTTTTTGAGATGTTACTTCACAATTTTATCAATACTGGGAAGGTCTAAACCTAATCCCTAGTGGTGATACATGTTGACTAAAGTAACAAGGTGAATATTGACATTTTGCAAATTAAAACCAAAAGTGAAAATAAATTCTTGAGATCCTTAAATGAAAGGACAATTTACAATTGGACAAATTAATGAACATCTAAACGGCCTTCCATTTAATTTACTTTTGAAAATATATCTCCAAATAGAAAGAGAGAAATTAATATTAAAATCATGATAAATAGAAAGAGAGAAGACCCAAACAGTCCCGGTCTATCCATAGTACATACTCTCTTGTGTGCCACTGTCTGGTACATACTGTGTGTGTGTGTGTGTGTGTGAGAGAGAGAGAGAGAGAGAGAGAGAGAGGGAGGATCGGAGCTCCAATGGCATTTAGCCGAGTGTGAGGATAGTGTGCGAATAATGAAGCTGTAGGCCCATGCGTAATAGATGCAGACAATGCATGCCAATTAACACACTCAACGAGTGCGATGCAGCTCTCGCATAATTAACACACTGCATGGCAAAGTACCGTGACTTCTGCTTATTTCATTAGAATTTAGCTCAAGCACCACGTGCATATTTGGTTAGTGTACTGTGTGACGACTCACGAGTCCCTCCTGCAAATCCTGATTACGAGGTCACGAGGACAAGTTCTGAAATCTCAGGAATGGACAAGTCGACCACCTTGGCTCTGTGTCCAAGAAAATCTTTCTAAAGCACTGTGAATTTGCCTAGCTTGTAATCTGCTGCCCCTGTCTCAAGAGAAGAATGTAACTTTGTTTCTTTTCTAATATAACCACCACCCAACACCTTTCATGCAAGAAAAATAAAAGCATCCTGAATCAAAATGCTACCACAAGTTACGAGCAGTCGTTAGGCATCCATGTGGAATGGCCGTCTGCTGCCTACAGTGATGTGTGCCCAACACACAATGCATGGGTAAGCACGCATGGACACATGGGAAGTGAAATAACATTGAATAGGGATGGCCACATAATAAATAGAGTAAATGGGGAAGCCAACGCTCGTGTACGTCAACATCACAACAGCACCTCAGGACTAAGTAACACGGGGTCTTCAATGAAGACCCCGTCATGGGATCCATGGCAAGGGAGTGTGCGCACAAAAGCAAAGGTAAACTCAGCCGTCCGATTCTAAACAAATGTGTCCTAGTTTACTTTTTTTGGCCGAGTTTACTTTTGCCTGCGTGAGTTTACAATATAAGGTTTATTTTGCGCCTTGATGACAACAAAATGCACACGCCTGCGTGGTTAGCACATCTCGCTGCCATGGTCCATGTGGAGGGTTCGAGTCATCGACCGCGCATTGACCTCGCATTTTTATTGGCCGTCGATCCCCTCGAGATGCGCGTGTGTCACCTCTGCCGTCGATTCCATGACGGGGTCTTCATTAAAGACCCCGTGTTCTTTAGTCCCGTGGACAACAACATGCACGTGGACGACAGTACACGGTAAATGGAAAAGCGAGCACACGTTCAATGAGCTCCTGATTACAAAAAAGTCCTAAATGGCAGAGAAATAAAATACTCACCAAACCATGGCAAGTGTTGAACGCTCAAAATTGCACGACCTTCACCCATAGTGCACTAGGGTAAAGGGGCCATATTGGGCATTCCTCCACACTATCTCGCATGGGCGGCTTCAAATGGGATCTACGATTAAGGTGATTCAGATCGTGAGATGCACATTTGGTAAATTCGGGGAGAAAAGTAAATTCGGGTAAGCTTGTAAATTCGGGGCAGTCGGCACCCCATGTCTTGAACTCGCGACCTCCCCACTGGGATCCATGTGCACTAACCACTACGCCCGCATGCGTTCGTGGAAATATAGGGGATTTGAGTATATCATATTGTAAATGTGGCCCGATTAGTAAATTCGGGGCAAATTTGTAAATTCGGGTAGACTAGTAAATTCGGGACAACTACCAAAATCTGACGGTCCACGATTGGCGGGCCCCGTATTTTCCTCCTCCACCATTGATCCCATTTGAGCATGCCCGTGTGATATAGTGATGAGGTTAAGGACCTTTAACATCAAGCTCGGCGGATGTTGTCCCTGATGCTCCATTTTGAGCAAGGAGATGCACGATTGATAGCGGCAAGAAGGGGCTAACTGCAGCATAAGTGCCAACACAATACTTCATAGAGGGAGATATGTTGCAATCATTGATGTCGCGTGTAACAAAAATGAAGGCGAGTAGCGTGACTGGATGGGCCTATTTTTAAAACAACGTTGCCAGTGCAGATCCGACGACGATCACGATTAATTTCCAACTAAGCTAACCATCCAACATGCCTTGCTGAGTTGTGCAATGACTGGTGTTCATTCATAGTTAAGTTGGGGATAGATGGGTCCATTCACTAGAACCCATCCCATTACTCGGTGCCCTTTTCTGCTTTAAAAAAGACTTTGCATAACAGGTAGAGGTTGTCGAGGCTATTACTATGGCAATTCCACCAACACTTATCAAAAAACAGTTAGCCAAACAAGCTAAGCCAACGCTTGTATTTGGTGTTTAGTGGAAGAATCTCGAACAGGTTTGAGATGATTCAATGGCTTTAGGGGCCGTAAGTTCTTGGACATGGAGGAGCAATTGAAAGTACTTTTTACCTAGCTAAAGGTTTTTGCTTAGTGAGATTCAAAGAGGCCTCCAATGTGGAAACGATCATTGACAAAGGGCCCCTTGTATTTAATAGGACTACGGTTTGTGTGGTGCCTTGAGAGCCAGCGGTTCGACTCAGCTGAGTCTCTACAAGGGTTTAATCCTGTTTGGGTTGAGTTTGTGGGACTGCCTAGCTGGCTATGGGATAATCCCAGGATGCTTGCCAGTCAGCTGGGCACCCCCTTTTTTTATATCTAGCAAGAGAGGGTTTGGCAGAACCTCAAATAGGGTTTGTATAGGCTGGAATGTTTCTAAAACGCCACCTAAGAGCATGGTAATCAATGTTGGAGATGGGCTTGTTACTTTTCCATTGAACTTTGGGACATACTTTGGAGCATGTTTTAAGTGCAACAACTTTGACATTTTGCCAAGGATTTCCCCATGAAGGCTAATGGTACTGCAGCAGCTCCGGCAACATAGGTCCTGAGTTAAAAGGAAACCCCAATGGAAGGGTTGAAGAAGCAAGGAGGCACTAACAAAGGGGCAAATGTAGGGAGGATAAAGAAGATATGGTATGCGACAAAATGGATATAAAGATGCAGGAAAAGATCGAGGAGAAACCGATTCCCATACAACGAATTCCCGAAGGCTCATGCAAGGATAATATAATCATTACTCCCATTGCTACCCTGAAATTTATGACGGTCACAACAACGACAAGTGTTCGAGTCCTTGGTCTGAAAAGAGCCAAAAGGGTGAAGGAAGTGGCAAGAGACTCCAAAGTGCTTGAAGTCGTGAGAGCGCTTGAGGTGAAAGGATCTACTCCATCCCCCACCCCCTTGCAAGGAGGGGGGTACACTATCCCACTTCACAATCCATTTGCAGCACTGCAAGAAAACAAATCCCCTCACTTGAAACCCCTGGATTCTCTCAAGACCAAGGAGAGGGGGTGTGGGCATGATTTGGATGCTGAAAAATTTGTTCCTCTATCCCAATCATGCCCCTCATTAATGATGGGGTCTCTCACTATACAATCTTGGAACATAAAGGGTTGAAGACCCGAAAGAAGAGTACCCTTTTCTGGGAGGAGATTAAAAAGGAAAAGGCAGTCAATTGTTGGGCCATCCAGGAACACCACTTGGATGCTCATAGCAAGAGAAAGCAGGCTCTAGGAAAGAAACTTGTATTCTATGGAGAAGGAAGTAACGGCTTCAGTGTCATCCTCAGTATTGTAGATAGGAAATTGGAGCCGAAGCTGGTCTAAACCACCCCTTCGGTAGAATCCTGGGGATTAGAATCAGATGGGAAGGCATCCCTTCACCATTGTGAATGTGTACGGCCCTGGCAATTCAAAAGATAGAGCTAAATTATGGATGCATCTTAGAGATACTCCTATTGAAGGAGAGTGGTTGTTGGTTGGCGACTTCAATATGGTAGAAAAGAGCAAGGACAGAATAGGATCCTCTAGTATGCTAGCTGGCTCGGAAAGGACTATATGGAAAAGTTTGTGCGAAAAGTGGACGATGATCGACTTATGGAAAGTTGGCTTTTGGAACAGCACGCCAGGTTTCACATACAAAAGTCTATAGTATGCCCGCACTACCTCTAGGCTGGACAAATGTTACTCACACCAAGCTGAGTGGATATCATCGATGCTAGAGATGAAGGTAGTCCCAACAAAAAGCCTTTCGGATCACATACCCTTGCACATACATTTTAAGAAGAATAAAGAGGAGGACCAGACCCCAAGAGGTAGAAAAAAATTGCTAGTTACAGGTGCACACCTATTCAACGACCCTCTTTTCACGAATCTCACCAAGAAAGCACTGGGTAAGCTCAGAAAAGATGTCGATCTCAAAAAACACAATGCATGGGACCAATTTGCTCGAAGTATTCAAAACCTCGCGCCCTCGGATCAAAAAAGCTAGGGAGGCGCACCTTCTACATCCTACAAGTGAGGTACAATGACTTACCTCCATAAAATCCAATGCCTTGAAGCCAAAGCTTGCCTGGCTAATGAGAAACTGGAAGATATAAAAAAGGCAAGGATTCTCTCTGGATACTTTCCTACAACCAGAAGCCTCTAATCAAGCTCAATTTTTTAGGGCTTTAAAAATCAAGAAGAGTCGGGGCCACGTCCACTCGCTCTATGATGAGAAAGGTGTTGGGTTAAAGGTCTAAATAACCCCTTTTTGTACATTTTTATACTTTGTCCAGGTTCATATTGAACCTGGACACATTTTTTAAAGGTCACTTATAATAAAAGTGGGAAAACCCAAAACTCAATTATTGAGTTTTCCCCCAAAACGTGAGCTCTCTCTCTCTCTCCCTCTTCTTCTGCTAGCGCTTCCTCTCCTACTGCTCTTCGCCTCCTCTCTCTGCACACACACTGCACTTCCTCGCGTGCTCTTTCACTTGCACACACCGCCGCGTGCTCATCAACTGGTATTAGAGCCCATTTAGGGTTTGGCCCAAAACCTACAAATGCTGATTTTCAGCCAAGAGGATCAACTTTGACGCGAAGAGTTGCCGTTTCATCGCCAAGGGATCGTCCCCGGACACTAGTGGGCCCTCGGGCTTGCACTTCTGACCTAAAACAGGCTGAAAACAGGTAAAAATCAGCAAATTACAGGTCATTACAACAAAACGCAGGTATTGCAAAGCATGTATTAAGGTGTGGGTTCGCATTCCCTCGGTCCCCACTGCCCGAAAACATTGATATTGCCAAAAACAGGTCGTCAAAATAGGTGTTTCCAACAAATTTCAGATTTGCACAGGTTTTTTGCAAGTGTATTTCGATGTATATACAATGGGGAAAGTGCAAATCGCTCTAATTTATGCACATTGACCTCGTCTTGCCTATGTATGACCATCTGTGGGTCAATTTCATGCAAAATTGATGCAACAAATTGGGGCTTTTGCTCATACATGCTTTAAAAGGCTGTGTTTTAGCCTTATGTATGTCATGTGAGGATAAAAACAACCAAAATTGTTGTTTTTGGGCACAAATTAGCTCGCTGAAATTTTCTGCGCAAAAAATTCAGAACTCGATTTTTGTGCCTAAACTGACCCGTTTTGCCTCGAATTGCTCCTGTGACTATTTGGAGTTGTTGTACACACTCCTGTGAGGCTGTACTTCGTTTTTGGTGCGTTTTGCCCAAAATTTCAGCAAGTTAGCTCTCCTTTTGTGCAACTATGGCGTCATCCTCCTCGGACGCGAAGAATCTCTTTGAGATTCGGCGATTCGAAGGTACACGTTTTGACCTATGGAAGGACATAATTCAAGGAATTCTGTTCATTAAAGACTGTGACAGGGCATTAGAGGAACACAAGCCAGAGGACATGTTTGATGATGCATGGGCCACTTTGAACAAGAAGGCCATTACTTACATAAAGATGGCCGTTTCTGACGAGATCTTGGTAGATCTCAAAGGTCTTATGACTGCTTTTAGTTTGTGGGCAAAGTTGAAGGCAACGTATGAAAATACAACGCCGGTCAATCAAGTGCATTTGATGCGAAAACTTGTTGGCATGCAATTGGATGAGTCAAAGAGCGCTGCAGAGCACTTGTCGTCGTTTACAGGTAGTTTGTCGCAGTTGCAGGATTCAGGCATGCCTCCCTTTGATGATAAGCTGAAAGCTATCTTCTTGCTTATGACCCTACCTGATTCTTGGGAGACATTGGTGGTTTCATTGTCTAATACCCCCAATCTGACCTTTGATGGTGTTAGGGGTTCTATTCTCAATGAGGAAATCAGGAGGAAAGCAGGTGGAGAGGGAGGTAGCTCAACCAACATCGTTGGAGGCAGGACAGAGAAGAAGAATAACTATGCACAGAGGAGTAAGAGTAAGAGCAAGGAAAGGGGAAATGCCAGCAAAGGCAAGGGTGATGTGACATGCTATCAATGTGGTAGGAAAGGTCACAAGAAGCCCGATTGCAGGTATTATAAGGCAGAGTTAGAAAGAAAGAAGAATGGCGGAGACAAAAAGAAAGAGAAGAAAGAAGTCAAGACAGATGCACAGGATAGCTCTAAGGACAAGGAGAAGGCCAATGTGGCCTCTAGTGTTGTTATTGAGGAGTTGTCAGATGTAGAGGACATCCTATGTGCTACTTTGTCAGCTGATGATGCTCATGAGTTTGATGCCTCTCTCTATGTTCATACACAGGACATGCAGATCACTAAGAGTGATCTTATTGATGCTTTGTTAACTGTGAATGATGCATTGTCCCAAACTTGGATTGTTGATTCCGGTGCTTCATTTCATGTGACTCGTATCAAGGAGTGTTTCTCTACTTTTGATGCGGGCAAGCGTGGCCATGTATACCTTGGAAACAATCATGCATGTTCCATTGAGGGTATTGGCACTGTGCATCTCTCCATAGATGGCACAAATGAGCTTGTCTTGCATGATGTTCGATATGTGCCGAGAATCAAGAAGAGTCTGCTTTCTGTTGGTCAGATGGATATGCATGGTTACAACATCTTGTTTGAGAGAGGGTCATGGAAAATTACTAAAGGCTCTAGGATGATTGTAAAGGGCACAAAGAAAGGGACACTTTACTGCATGCATGGAAAGGCCGTGTTGGGCAAGTTTATTGCATTGGCTGAAATTAACTCTCACATGGAGTTGTGGCACAAGAGGCTTGGCCATATGAGCCAAAAGGGCCTTTCTAACTTTTGTACTTTGAACAAGCTTGATGCTAAAGGCACAAAGCTTGACTTTTGTAATGAATGTCAATATGGAAAGCAAGTAAAGCGTTCTTATTACTCTAGTGTCTCTCGTAAATCTTGTGTGCTTAATCTTGTACATTCCGATGTATGTAGCATGCCTACTAAGTCTATGGGTGGTGCATATTATTTTGTCTCCTTTGTTGATGATCATTCTAGGAAAATTTGGGTTTATTTGCTTAAGTCTAAGGATGAATCCTTTGCTGCGTTTAAGAGATTTCATGCATTTGTGACCACCCAAATTGGTAGAAAGCTAAAATGCTTGCGTATAGACAATGGGGGGGGGGGGGAGTACACAAGTGCTGAATTTAACAAGTTTTGTGAAAATTTGGACATTAAGAGGGAGATTACTGTACCATACAGCCCCTCTTCTAATGGTGTGGCTGAAAGATTCAATAGGACACTTTGTGAGAGGGTGAGATGCATGCTGTCCACAGGTAATCTCTCTCATGGATTTTGGGGAGAAAACTGCAGTGCATATATGCAATCGATCCCCTCACATGTCTTTGAAAGGTGACATCCCTGAAGAGGTTTGGTCTCGCAAGCCTACTTCATATGATCACTTACGCATTTTTTGGTTGTGAAGCTTTTGTGCATGTAAGACCGGAGTTCAGGAGTAAACTAGATGCGAAGTCCATTAAAGGCCTCTTCATGGGATATGGTGAAGAAGGCGAAATGGGTTACAGGATTTGGTTACCTCAGCTCAAAAGGGTTGTGCGCAGTCGGGATGTTGTTTTTAATGAGGCAAGGCTGGTTCAAAACAATTGTGCCTCAAAGCATGACCATAAAAGGGTGAAATTTCAGCAAGACCAGCCACCTGTTAGGCCTATTTTTTACCCTTAGGATGCACCACAAATGGCTGAAAATGTAGATGATCCAGTGGTGTTTGAGCCAGATGATGTTGGACAGCAAATTGAGGCTCCTGAAGGGAATTTGCAGCCAAGAAGCAATGCTAAAAATGGTGCTGAAAATGATGTACAGCAGCCCATTGTTGATGATTTTGTCGTGCCACCTGATGTAAACCCATTGCCTGATAATGTGGATCATTGGGTGAGGCGGTCTACTCATCAAAAACGGCCTGTGAGTCGATATGACCCCTCTTTGCATTACATTATGTTGACAGATGAGGGAGAGTCTCTTACGTATAAAGAGGCAAAGACATGTGAGCACAGCGACAAATGGGAGCTTGCTATGCAGGAAGAGATTAAAGCTTTGCATGCTAATCATACTTGGGATTTGGTTGAATTGCCCAAAGGAAGGAAGGCTATTCCTAACAAATGGGTGTATAAAATCAAGACTGTTGATGCAAAACCCAAGTATAAGGCAAGGCTTGTGGCAAAGGGATATGTTCAAACCAAGGGCATAGACTTTCAGGAGGTGTTCTCTCCTGTTGTGAAGATGACCACTTTGCGTGTACTGTTTGCCATAGTGGCAGCTCTTGATTTGGAAATGGACCAAATGGATGTACATACCGCTTTCTTGCATGGTGATGTGGAAGAAGAGCTTTATATGAAGCAACCCGAGGGTTTTGTCATCCCTGGCAAGGAACATTTGGTATGTATGCGTAATAGAAGCTTGTATGGGCTGAAACAATCATGTAGACAGTGGTATAAGAAGTTTGATCGCTTCATGCTTAAACATGGTTACAAAAGAAGCCATGCAGACCATTGTTTGTATACCAAATGTGATGAGGATGGCAGCCCTATTATTGCTGTGCTGTATGTAGACGATATGTTGATAGCTGCAAAGAAAAGAAGCACTGTTGATGCTCTTAAAGGGCAGCTGAAATCTGCATTTTCAATGAAAGACCTTGGGACAACTGAACATATACTTGGAGTGCGTGTTACAAGGCAAAGAGACAAGCGCCTATTGTATTTGTCGCAAGAAAAGTACATTGAAAAGGTGCTGGACAGATTTAACATGGCTGAAGCAAAGCCTCTTGGTGTGCCATTACAGCCATATAATAAAATTTCCAAGGATGATTGTCCCAAGTCAAAGGAAGAATCCAATGACATGCAAAGTGTGCCTTATGCTTCAGCTTGTGGTTCACTTATGTATGCTATGGTTTCTACTAGGCCTGACATAGCCCATGCAGTGGGAGTTGTGAGCCGGTTTATGGCTAATCCAGGCAGGTTGCATTGGGATGCAGTGAAGTCCATTATGAGGTACTTGAAAGGGACTAAAAACAAATGCCTCTGCTATGGTAAAGCACCAATGGAGTTGAAGGGATTTTGTGACTCTGACATGGCTGGTGATGTGGATATACGGAAATCTACAAGTGGCTATGTATTTACTCTTGCGGGAGGTGTTGTTTCATGGTGTTCTAGATTGCCAAAGATTGTTGCATTGTCTACGACAGAGGCTGAATATATTTCAGCCACTGAGGCTTTCAAAGAAGCTATTTGGTTAGCACGCCTATGCAGTGAGTTTGGTTTGCATGCCAAGGCACCTATGCTTGGTTGTGATAGCCAGAGTTCCATATGTCTGGCAAAGAACGCCATGTTTCATGCACGCACAAAGCATATTGATGTGCGGTATCACTTCATACGAGAAGTGCTTGAGGATGGCCTTATTACATTGGTTAAGGTCCATACATCACAAAATCCAGCCGATGCTCTCACTAAGTGCTTACCCAAAGCACAACATTATCTATGCATAGAGATGGTGGGAGTCACGTAGCGTAAAGGCGCCATTTATGCCTTTAAGTGGGAGGTTGTTGGGTTAAAGGCCTAAATAACCCCTTTTTGTACATTTTTTTATACTTTGTCCAGGTTGAACCTAGACACATTTTTTAAAGGTCACTTATAATAAAAGCGGGAAAACCCAAAACTCAATTATTGAGTTTTCCCCAAAAACGTGAGCTCTCTCTCTCTCCCTCTTCTTCTGCTAGCGCTTCCTCTCCTACTGCTCTTTGCCTCCTCTCTCTGCACACACACTGCACTTCCTCGCGTGCTCTTTCACTTGCACACACCGCCGCGTGCTCATCAAAAGGAATAGCAGTTCATAACCAAGATGAGATGGCCGATCTAATGTTGAACTATCTTAGCCAAATCGTTGGACAACCAAAAATCCAGCCCCGAGAAGTAGATGAAGCTAGAAGGACCTTATTGCAGAGTGTCAAGAAGAAGATTCCCGAGTCATAAGCTAATATCCTTGAAGGGGCATTTTCCGAAGACGAATGTCACTAGCATTGCAAGCCCTTGGCAAGGAGAAGTCCCCTGGTTGGGATGGGATGACGACAGAATTCTTTAGAGAATTTTTGGATGATCTAAAGGCCCCAGTCACAAGTTTGGCCAAGAAAGCCTTTGTCGAAAGGTCGCTGGAGATAAGTGTAAAGAGAGGTTTTATCAAGCCCTTCCCCAAACAGTTTTGTTGTTATCAACTGAAACATTGGCGCCCTATAACGATGATGTCGGTGGCCTACAAAATTATTGCCAAGGTAGTAGCCCTTAGCCTAGCCCCCTTACTTAACAAGATCATCTCTCCCCATCAACATGGGTTCATCAAAGGAAGGTCCATTTACGATAACATCTTGGCAGCAATGATAGACATCGAATACACAACTTACACAGCTGGTGGACCTGGATAAGGCTTATGATAGAATAGACATATATAGAAGCAGTCATGGAAGCTCTGGGCTTTGGGCCTCGCCTATGTCGTCTTATTCATGCATTAGGGGCTGGTAGCCAGCAGTCAAAGCTCCTATTTAATGATAGAATAGTGGGCTCTTTTGAGGTCAAAAGGTCTATTAAGCAGGGATGCCGCCTGGGCCCCCTGCTTTTTGACATAGGTTCACATCCCTTAATCATGATGCTCGAAGCTAGTGCTGAGCGCGGGGAGTTGCAAGGCCTGGCTCTACCAGAAAACAACCAACTACTTGCGAAACTATTTGCAGACGATTCTCTCCTCTTCTTGAAGGCGTGTCCCCAGGTCGTCAGGAAAGCTCTCGAGATTGTACAAATGTTCTTAGTAGCTTCGGGGTCCTAATGCAATATAGAGAAGTCAAGGCTAATCTCTCTGTCAGAAAATGACTCATTTGACCCTTCTGACTAGTCGGGGGAGATTGTTACAAAAGGGAATATTTTCAGACATCTTGGGGGGTGGACATAACTCACAAACAAAGATGTCAGTGGGTCCTGGAGAAAATCAGAACAAAAAGGAGTAGGTGGGAGTATGTTCTTCTCCCATTCCCAAGCCGGACAAAAGTGATTAATGCCTTTATGCTCCCTTATATTGCCTTCACTAGCCCGCTTCTCAAGATGGCTAAGTGTCATTGGAAAGAGTTCTTAAAATCGATAAAAAGGTTTTTATGGAAAAATAACACAAAGTCCTCCAAGCCATGGCAATGGGCCTGTTGGGAGTCAGTCGCTCGACCAGTAAATCAAGGAGGCCTTGGAAGTGTCAACCCTATGGCCCATGCAGAAGCTTGCTGCTCTAAATTTGTAGTCTCCTTGGCTAAACAGGATCAAGCTTGGGCTATCATGATTAGTGATATGCTAGAAGCAGCTAAACTTGGTTCGAAAGGAGGATAAAGTGTAGAGGGGTAGAGGTTCATGACAAATTTGTAGTCTCCTTGGCTAAACAGGATCAAGCTTGGGCTATCATGATTAGTGATATGCTAGAAGCAGCTAAACTTGGTTCGAAAGGAGGATAAAGTGTAGAGGGGTAGAGGTTCATGACAAACTAATAGCCCTGACGTGGTCTACCCTAAGTCTGGGGGGCGGCTCAGGGGAATTGGTAAGGAAATGCAACAGAGTAGCGGTACTCCTAAAGTGGGGGGAAGAAACCAGATACTTCAAGAACTCCATTTTGCATTGGTCCTCCTGGATTTCCAAAGTTGTAGATCCGCCGCAAAATCCCTATTGGATAGAAAAACCCAGAAAACTGAATAATAAGGGTCTGAACCAACTTGGGAAATTCTGGGACAATGACAACAGAGACTGTGACAGAGATTGTCCCGAGAGAGAGAGAGAGAGAGAGAGAGAGAGAGAGAGAGAGAGAGAGAGAGAGAGAGAGAACGTAACACGATGGTTGAAATTCTACTTGCCCCTCTCAGGCGCAGTGCTCAATCACCTCCACCCTGAACTTCTTGCCCTTGTTCCGTCCCTTAGCTTGCCTCCATGATGAACTAGTTTGCAAGTGTCGAGGACCTTGTAGGGAGTGGGAAATACTGCAGTTTGGAACCAAACAAATGAGGCAGGGGAGCAAATCAACAATGTCTCTCTCTCTCTCTCTCTCTCTCTCTCTCTCTCTCTCTCTCTCTCTCTCTCTCTCTCTCTCTCTCTCTCGTGTTTTAGTCGCCATCGTGTGTTGTGTGCTGGGCAAGACGCAGAGTTGTGAGTGCAAGGGTACTGGTGGATGGGTGGGAACATCGTCCAACCAAGAGGGGCTAGTTGGGAATGGGCGCTTGCTTGAATTGAGTGTTAGGTGAGAGGTGCACATTGTTCAGGAGAGGCGGACAAGGGGGGGGGAGGGGAGAGAGAGAGAGAGAGAGGGAGATGGATGACATTGTGCAGGACCGGACCAATCTATGTTGAGGATCGCCTTCCTTTTTTCTCTCTCCCTTTCTTACTTCAATCTGTCCCTCGACACTACAAGAAGGAAGCAAGCATGCTTTCTTCTTCTTCTTCTTCTTCTTCTCTCTCTCTCTCTCTCTCTCTCTCTCTCTCTCTCTCTCTCTCTCTCTCTCTCTCTCTCTCTCTCTCTCTCTCTCTCTCTCTCTCTCGCGCGCGCGCGCGCGCGAGGCAGCATACAGAAAGGAAACTTCCGCAATAAAAGAAACATTGATGCTCGCTGCTTGGAGATGTACAACAACGAGAAAATACCTTGATGACAGTGCACACACGCCTCGCTGTAGAGAGAGCCAAGTTGACCACCTTCACGTGATGTGCCTCGTCCTCTTGTGCAACACTACCACTTGAGTCTTGCCACCACCTTCAGCTCACCCTGAGCGCCCCTTGCCTCCGTCTCTTGCCTAGCTCTGCTCTCCTGCCACAACTTGTCCTTACGTGGCCCATCTTGGCAACTTTTTTCTTTTTCCACCTTCACCGTCTTGCCCCTTCAACGTCCCTCTGTGAAACATCTCCATTGGCACTTGATGCTCTGCCCAGCGGGTTGTCTCTCCTGGCTCGATGCCTTTGCCCCGAACCACAGGCTCTGTGTCAACGGCATTATTGGCATCCCCTTCACTCTCTCTCCCTTTGCACACTCCTACATGCCATGTCAATCTTGCAAGGCCATTAGGGATCGACTCAACGTACAAGGAAATCATTCAACAAAGCATTGGCAGGCATGGCTCCCATTCACAATCAGCGCGTGGAAAGACAGAGGTCGACTCGCGTGTAAAGCGAAAAAGATCCTATTACTTTCTCATCTACACCTCCCTTAGTCAAAAAGATCGTATTACTTTCTCATCCTCCCCCTCTCTCCCTTCTCCACGTGTTAGCTCCTCTCTTTTTCCCCTCACGGGTTTGCCGCATCTGTTGAGATTCCTCTTAATGCGTCCCTAAAAAACTTTTGCCGCACCTACTCAAGATTCAAAATTCTTTTCATTTTCTATGATCTTAGTACTCATCTTTTTTTTTTTGTATTTTCATTTAAATGTTTTTTAAGGTTCTCTTTGAAGTAAGCAGAGTGTGATACATGGAGGGTCTCTCTTTTGTTGATATTTTTAAGCTCTATTATATATAGTAGATAGAATCTCCATGAAGCTAAGTATTGAGAGAACATTTTTGAATACCAACAGTTATGACCTTTTACTTCTAGACTTACTTCTAACAATTTGTGTGCTTGACTTTTCATCACCTTCCCTCCTGAGATAGGTGCCAACAATAAAATTGAAATGGAAATAATGTATGATGGGTAATGAAGGCACCCATTGACAAGTTTTTTTTTTGAAAAAAAGAAGATATTAATTGTTTACATGAAAAAGAGGGTGGAATCAGTACACACAAAAACAATAAATCGACATTCCAAAACAAGGAAGTGATGCATACATTTGATATTTTGTTGGTTCTTCCAAAAAGGATTGGACCTACCTTTCCATTTGAAACATTGATGTTTTTGTTTTGTTTTCTAGAAAAAGCTTACGTAAGGTATAGATTTATAATTTAATTGTTCTTTATATATTTTAGCTACCTTTTCGTGCGAACAAATAAATTTTTCTTTCGTTTTTAGTCTTTCATTGGGTCCTTTCATTTGACAACCTTGCATGACTTGAATTTTCTTCTATATTTATCTATACTACAGATAATGGGGGAGGGGATTCCGGCTCCCCCCTTCACCTGACACGTGGTGGAAGCAGGTAGTCCGGCAGTGTGCCTTGTAAACGGCGAGACATGACATCGCGCTGTGAGAGAGAGAGAGAGGGAGAGCACGCCTATTGTGTGCTGAGACTGCGCAATGTGCACGTGCAATAGGAGAAGGAGAGGGGGAGAGAGAGAGAGAGAGAGAGAGAGAGAGAGAGAGAGACTTAGCACGCGTGCCTGCAGGCAGGAGACAGTCTGCGAGTCGGCACTGCAGGCGGGAGACCGTCCGCGAGTCGGCAAAGGCATGGTCTGAGTTTGCACGGTGTGAGTCTGCCGCGTCACGTAGCCTCTCGGAGCCTCCCGTCCCGCGTCTCAGGTTAATACCGTGCCCACTGTTGGGGAAAAATATTTTTCACAAACATGCGTCTCAGCTTAATACCGTGCAGCCCTATGTTGGGGAAAAATCATTTTCACAAACATACAAAAATCCCTCCAAGACAAATTTGAACCGGAAATTTTGCAAAATTTTCTAATTTTTGCCTTCCCCCCAACCGGCCACTTTGATTTTGCAACCGGCTTAAGGCTAAGCTGAGGCACACTTTTTCCGAACACTGACCGTGTCGGTTTCAATTTCCTGAAGTTCTTTGGTTCGTGAAAGAGAGAGAGAGAGAGAGAGAGAGAGAGAGAGAGAGAGAGAGAGAGAGAGAGAGAGAGAGAGAGAGAGAGAGGCTCAGGGCCTGGAGTCAGACAGCGTTCGAGAAAAATGTCTCAGCTTTATATCGTGCCGTTTTCACCGCTTCAGAGCAAGGAGAAAAGGAAAATTTCCATCCCGAAATAGAGAAAAAAAGTGCAAAGCCCCGAATTTTTTTTATAAATTTTCCTCTTGAGACTGTAAACGAGCCGCGACTGTGTTGTAAGTGCGTCTCTGTGGTCCATTGTGGGATCATTAGTGTGAGGAGGCACGATTGGGCCGTTGAGAGATGTGGACAATGGCACCCTCCAATCTAGCCTAGGCCAACTAAGCAACTTCGAGGCAAGCGGGTGAGCCACGAGCGTACGAGAGAGAGAGAGAGAGAGAGAGAGAGAGAGAGAGAGAGAGAGAGAGAGAGAGAGAGAGAGAGAGGACCAGTGTTTGGAAAAAGTGTGCCTCAGCTTAGCCTTGAGCCAATCAAAGATAGTTCTTGGCGTCGGTGCATGCATGTCCTCCATTGTCTCCATTGTGCAGGCTAGATTGGGCAAGACGAGCCGAGGGAGGGAAGGAGGGATGGGGTAAGGTTGAAGTTGCTAAGAAGTCAGGACGGTCTCGAGTGATGCACGCACAACACATTGTCAATGACATGTGCACCATCGAGATCATGGTATATTAACGTCTTCACGAGAGAGAGAGAGAGAGAGAGAGAGAGAGAGAGAGAGAGAGAGAGAGAGAGAGAGAGAGAGAGGGGGGGGGGGGGGGGGGGGGGGGGGGGGGGGGGGGACACTGGGGAGATAGAGAAAGAGAGAGAAAGAGGGAGAGTGAGACAGAGAGCTAGAGAGAGAGAGAGAACTGCAGTCAGAAAACGACACGATATTAAGTTGAGACACATTTTTTCCCGACAACTGATCTCGGCTCAGATTTTAAAGTTGATTGACGTGGTCGGGTGTGATTGAGAGAGAGAGAGAGAGAGAGAGAGAGAGAGAGAGAGAGAGAGAGAGAGAGAGAGAGAGAGAGAGCTTCAAATAAAAAACGGCACGATATCAAGTGTCTCGTTGTTGTACACAATGCATGGCTTCTCCTTATGGTTGGTTTTCACAAGCATAACCTTTGTTTTGGATTCATTTACAATCAGCCCACTATGCAAGCAAAAGTTCTCAAGGACAACCATAAGCTTTTGTGCATCTTCTAAAGTGTGTGCTAGAAGCACTACATCATCCGCATACAACAAAAGCATGATTACCGCATTGCAAATAGTGACCTCTTCAATGCCTTCTTCTTGCATAAAGTCAAGTACCATTTGTTCCAATTGATCGATGCATAGACCAAAGAGAGTTGGTGACAATGGACATCCTTGTTTAACCCCAATAGTGCTTACAAAAATTTCTGAAATTTCTCTTCCCATGCGCAATTGACAAATCACCTTCTCATAGATTCGAGAAACCGCAAGCATAAACTCACTTGGCACTTGGAGTTCTTCCATCCTTCTCCACAAATTGTTACGTGGAATCATATCAAAGGCTTTCTTAAAGTCCACAAAACAACAATACAATCGCTTGCCTTTCAACCGACTTTCCTCCATGAGAACACGAAGAGTGACAAGATGATCAATGGTGCTATGGCATCGACGAAAACCCGCTTGTCCCTTTGCACGCTTGTCATTCTCTTCAGCCCAATCACTCAATTTCATTTCCATTATGCACCCAAACAACTTTGCCATAAGAGACCCAATCATTATAGTCCGGTAGTTGCTTACATTCTTTACATCCCCTCCTTTATGCAAAGGCTTAACCCAATTAGTACTCCAATCATAAGGCATACCATGTTGAAGTGCAAGGTTGAACATATCACACATCCACTCATGGGTAAAATCTCCCGTCCATTTGATCATCTCCGGCTTGATACCTTGAAGATCTCCCGCTTTGCGAGTGGCCAACTTTTCAAGCCCACCGCATACATCCTCAATAGTAAAAAAAGACGGCATACATGGGAGTGAACCATAAAATGGCATTTTTTCAGTATTTTCTTGCTCATATAATTGCCTACAATGTGTGTACATATCCACTAGACTCAAGTTACCAAAATTCTCAATCCGCTTGCCTCTCAAGTTTCTCCAAAATCTTCCACATGCATGTGCCTTTTCTTGGACTTGAAATTCTTGTTGCTTTACTTCCCATCTTCTTCTCTTCTTTTGAATCAATGCCTTGTATGTATGCAAATGACTTTGATAGTTGTCCTTGTCCATAGTTGCATCAAGCTTTATCAAGGACTTTCGAGCATCTTGACATTCTTTATCAAACCACCTTTTGCGTGATCTATCTTTGTTGATACCATGGAGATGCTTTATGGCAAAGCATTCTTCCGCACAAGAACAAATAGCTTTTTTGAAAGCTTCCCATTTAGTTTCCAATGGTGCATCACATTGAAGCTTTGTCATCCATAATTTTTGCTCAACCATTTCAATGTACATTGGTGCCCTTTTGAAATCCATACATAGTGATAACTTCTCTTTCCTTTGGCTAAGATTATCATGCTTAGTTGCTTCTCCACATGAAAGGTCAATACATAAGGTGCGATGGTCGGATTCCGGGGTCCATTGACCAAACATAAAACTCTTTATGCGATACATGATGGCTTCAGAGAGTAGCATATAGTCAATCACACTATCCCCATTATGTCTTCTACATGTAAATCCATTGGTTCCACTCCACAAAGATACACCATTGGCAATGAGCATACCCGTGCTATTACACATGTGTAAAAGTAACTTTCCATAGTGATCCGGCTCTTTCTCATCCATTGAAGTACGATCATACAAGTGAACTTCCTCCAAATCCCTTGAAATGTATGGCATATCAAATTGTTGAGTATCATGTTGCAATGTTTTTGTGCGAGCATTCATATCCCCAAATACAATAACATCACCTTCACCTTTGAAATAAGCAATGTCCTCTTCCAAATCAGAAAATGGTTGATCTCTATCCATGCAAGCATAAAAGGGAGAATCATGATGAGGAATGTAGCAACCGGCTACAAAAATGGGTGCTCTTTTTGGTGTCATAATTTTCAGCCATACATAACGTTTGTACTTGTCATCTTTCACAATTGATACAAAATCTTCCAATCCTTTCTTAACCATACATGCTAACCCTCCTTGTCCTCTTCGTTGCTTGAGATTCTTTGACCACATCAATGAATGTACATTGTAATCCTCCAAGCCGTCAATCCTTTGTGTATCATGCTCCCAAGTTTCAACAAGAAGTACAACATCGGCTTTGCTTGTTAGTTCATCAATGCCAACCCCCGCATTCCATGCGTATCCATTACAATTCCAAAAGCATATTTTCAATCGTAACTCGGTCTCATAGGTCACGCATCCCTATTTGCTTGAGAGACTTGCCTCCTCCTTGGGCACATTTTCTTCATGAGAGATCTCCTTGTTTTTATTATTCTTTTCCTCATATGCCTTGCGACGCATATTTTGTTGCTTAATAGTGCGATCTTCACATACAAAACATTTTGTATCCCTCAAATAGATCCAACTATTATCAAGGATAATCTTTCGCTTGGTCTCATCCGGCATGGTGCATACAATTGGCCGTTCTCCCGAGCGAGGAGCTCTTTGCTTCTCCACTCTATGTGCTCCATAGACCATAACTCCGGACATGCCAAAGTGGGTTTTGAAGAAATCTTCAATAACAATGGCAAGAGAAGGAGGTGTCTCTAACTTCTCTTCGGGAATTCCACGAATAACAATGTTCTTGGAACGTCGCTCCCGTTCCTTCAACTCCTCCACATCCACATTCTTTGTTTGAACCATAGCTTGCATGAGTGAGGAATTAGAAACCACATTGCTACCACATACATCAGCCCAAGACTTGTTTGTGCATACATTTTTCATGTCGCATACATTCCGAAAGAGAGAGAGAGAGAGAGAGAGAGAGAGAGAGAGAGATTCATCAACATCATCAATAGGCGGCGTCTCGCTCTCTCTTTCGAAAGATTGTGGGAAAAAATTAGGTTTATTTTTCAGGGTTTCACACTATTTTTCTCTTTTTCGGGGCGGGGTTTCTCCTTTTTTCCCTTGCCCTCAATCGGCATTTTTGAAATTGAAAACGGCACGATATTAAGTTGAGACACATTTTTCTCGAACACTGCTCTCAGCTATGGTGAGCTACCTGAAGTTGCTGAACAATGCTAGAGCACACTTTTGTGAAATTTGTCAAGAGTAAGAAGCTTGAAGGTAAGAGGGACCATGCCACCGCCGAAGGCGGCGCCGTTTTCCTAGTCGTTTTAATATGCGAACGAGAACCTTTATCTTGTTGTCAAATGTGTTCTAACTAGTGTTCGGGAAAAGTGTGTTTCAGCTTAGCCTTGAGCCGGTTGCAAAATCAAAGTAGCCGGTTGAGGGGAGGGTAAGAAGGAGAAAATTCCGCTTAAAATACATGGAAAATAGTGTAATTTTGCAAAAATATTGACTAGTAGTATAAAATTTCCGGTTCAAATTTGCCATGGAGGGATTTTTGTATGTTTGTGAAAATGATTTTTCTCGAACATTGATTCTAACTCTCTTTTTCTCTAGACTCTAGGGCGTGTTCTAGAGAGCCAAAAAAGAAAGGATCTTTTTTAGAGATTGAAAATTTTCATAAGGAAATAAAAAAAAAGGGTGAAGGGACATGTTTGTATCTTAAAACAAACAACGTGAAGACTCCTATTGACATTTTAAAACAAGGTGAAGGATCATGGCTGCGCAGTGTGAACAAAAGTTGTGTTTGTAGAAGTTATTTAGGCTTTTTATTTTCAACAAATATTTTGAAAAGTAGTAAGAGAATCTATGATAAAGGGCTAAAGGGAGTAATAGATATATGGTAATGGATTCTAGTGGTGGATTCTATTTCGTTCCACTTCAATTTTTTATATAGAATCTCCACAAGATACCCCACCTAGTCTTCATTTCAAAGGCTACACAAAAGCCATAAGCTCTTGTCTTGTGCTTGTTCTCACGCACGCACACATGTCTTTGATCCTTTTCCATCCTTGTTCCAGCTCTTTCTTGCCTTGATAACGACATTGTCCTGCCTGGGTTGCTACACATGTCAAAGCCATGTGTTATATCCTTCTCTCTCCCTCTCTCTCTCTCTCTCTCACACACACACACACACACACACACCAGAGAAGCGTGCAGATTGCACGAGCATTTGAAGATCCATTTTTCCCTCTCCCTGCATCCTTGTGTGTATGTGTGTGTGTGCTGGGATCGTTACAATCAGAAGCATAACAAGAGCAGTCCCATCAACGATGTATCTCTCTCTCTCTCTCTCTCTCTCTCTCTCTCTCTCTCTCTAGGATTGCAACACAACAAGAATCGAAGGGGCCAAACGAGGCCTCTCTCTGCCCATGCAAGGACTTGCAACATTGCTCCATCTCCCTGTCTTCTTGTTCGTTTATGCTTGCACACGCAGGTCCTTGTTGCGTCATAGTACCAGCTAGATGGCATCCGCAGACACTATATGTCTCTCTCTCTCTCTCTCTCTCTCTCTCTCTCTCTCTCTCTCTCTCTCTCTCCACGTAGGTCCTTACTGCCTTGCAATACCAGCCAGATTGCATTCGCAGATGCCCTCTCTCTCTCTCTCTCTCTCTCTCTCTCTCTCTCTCTCTCTCTCTCTCTCTCTCTCTCTCTCCACGTAGGTCCTTACTGCCTTGCAATACCAGCCAGATTGCATTCGCAGATGCCCTCTCTCTCTCTCTCTCTCTCTCTCTCTCTCTCTCTCTCTCTCTCTCTCTGCACTCTACATTGCGATGTCATGCACCCTTTCTCGTGCATGCCCAAAGCGACATGCGTGAGGATCCTAAGCTACCAAAATACCCCTGTAATTTGTGGAAATTTAAAATACCCCTCAATTTTAAAACACTTCTTAGTATAACATACCCCCCATATTTTGACTTTAATTTAATATCAAACTCCCTTTTTCTTTTCGGGGACCAAGGGATCTCTTTAGATTCCATCTAATGCAAACATTGCTACTACCTCCTAAGAAAAGTTTCTTTAGTGGTAGTCCTAGATAAGTTACTTCTTGATGAATTTTGCCCAATTTTTGAAGTAGTTTGTTGCTTTTTAAGATAAACATTGTAATAAACTATGTAATGAAATCAATGTGATTTTTTTTTTGGCCATACTCACAATTGTGAGTTGAGAGAATTTATATTAACTCGAAAAGAATACAATTGTCCATAAGCACTACATGTGCCTTGGGGGACTAGGATTCCAATAGAGGCTTGTACACAAGTAAAGATATACTACTAATGGTTACAAACCTACCCTCTTGAGTGCTCCAAGCGGCTCAGTGCATGAGTCCAATCTTCACCCTTATCCGTTGACCCTCTTCTAGCTCCAACACCATGGATGAGCTCAGTGCTCATGTGCACAATATCACCAAAACATCTATCGTCGGCTTGGCCTCTAATACCCGAAGAGACTTCCAGACATGATTCAAGTAGCAAAATCTAGTAATTTGGGTGCACATCAAAATGGCATGGCTTTGGAATCCACACCCTCTCAAGATCAGGTCATCAATAAAGAAAATTATCTTCCAAGTTCTTCGTGTCTAGCTCCCGTGAAGTAGGACACATGATGAATAGGTGAAGGCGTTCTTCAAAGGCTAACCTACAGCTAGAGCATGTGTCAGAGCCAAGCCCTCTAGTTCGCACCTTAATACCAGTAGGCAAGGCTCCCCATAGCACCTTCCAGATGAATAGCTTCATGTATCTTGGCCATTGAGTCTCCCAAATGTCCTTAACACTCTTTTGCCAATGCTCTTCAAACCATCTTTTCTTCTAGCTTTTGGTGAGAGGAACAAACCAATCCGCTTTGTATATCAATACATTATAGGTATTCTGAGTCTTGGGAAGCATGGGCACTCTATCCTTTGGTCAATGCGAGGCTCTCCAATCAATTTTTGATCCATTAATAGGTAGAGGTGAGGCTGCAAGCACTTCCAAGAGTCTACTCATCAGAAGCCTTTCGTACATACCCAAGTTATGTTGAATCACTACAAGCTCCACATCCTTCTAGCAGAAGCTTCTCTCATCACAAAGATGAGAGAGTTTAGAAATTACTTTGTTATTTGCCAAGTTTGCAAATTTCCTCTAGAAGGGGTCCAAGGAACCCTTCCCTGAAGTATCTGAAACTCTCTCCCCATTCCAGGGTTAAAGCTGCTTTATTGCACTTTTGTGCTTCTTTTGTGCAGCCTCCAAGCTTTAGGAGTGTCCAAAAGGGTGCCAAAATCTTGTCCTACAATGTGGCATTCTTCCAAGTGCCCCCCTTTGAGGCAATCTTTGCTTCCTCAATCATATCACATGCCATAATAGCCCATTCCTCCTTTCGGTATGTCAATGAGGTCACGAGTTTGGCACACATAGCTTCTGCATGAACCATGGGGGTCAATAATGCCAATTCCACCTTTACTCTTTGGTCTTGCTACCCATTCCCATTTCCCCCATTGGAAAGGGGTTGAGGATTTTGTGTTGTTTTTCCACAAAAACCGTTTGTAGTCTTCAAATATTCTTTCCAATTGGATTTGCTCGATTTTAGCAACGATGATACAAATGAGATGTATGGGATCATGAAAGCATTGATCATCGTGACTTTGCTATGTAAGGGGAGGAGCATCAACTTCCACCTTCTCATTTTGCTATTTATTTTGGTCAAGACAAATCAAATCTTTACTTATCATTGATGCTCACCCTAAGAGGAGCACCCAGGTTCCTGAACGTTGCCCTATAACTTTCCTTGACCATTTCGTGGGTTTGAACGAGTCGCTTTTTGAGAGAGAAATCAATCTTGATTTTTGAATACTGCACATTGAGCCAGAAGCAGAAGTAAACAAGTTAACAATCTTTAGGGCTCTTCTTAGCACTTCTGAGTTAGCTTTAGGAAAAACCAAAGAGTCGTCTGCAAACAACTCAGCAAGCAAATGTTTTCCTCCAAGGAGTGACAGACCTTCAATTTCACCTTTCCTCATATTGTCCTCAAGTGCGGTCACCATAGGGTGAGAAGTGGGGCAAGGGGGCAACCTTGCTTAACCAAAAGTTTGACATCCAATATCTTGTTGTTGAAGAGAAGCTCAGAGTAACTTCCTTCCCTAAGCGTGCAAAGAATTGCACAATTTTGAGTCCAAAGCCCAAAGCCTTTATAACAACCTTAATGTAAGAACACGAGATTGTGCCGTAGGCCTTATCCAGGTCGAGTTGAAGGAGGATACATTCTTGCTTGGTAAAAGAAGCGTACCCTATGCCAACCATGGCAGCAAGGATTTTGTTAGAGATCCGACCATCCTTTGATAAATCCGTGTTGGTGGGGGGTGATTACTCTCTTCAAGGTTGAAGCTAGTTTTGATACAACTATCTTAACAATGATCTTGTATGCAATTGATATCATGGAGATAGACCACCAATGCTTAGGGAACGAGCTACATACCAACTTGGGTATGGGTTTGATTCGTCCTCTTTTAAGGATGGCATCCAATTGCTCCTCCATTAGAGCTCTATTAGCTAGCTATGGCATTGGGATTTTAAGATCCTCCCAAAATTCTTTGAAGAATTTGACAATGAGTCCATCCCACACAAAAGACTTTTGCATCCCCATTGCCTGCAAGGCAATCCAACATTCATTGATAGAGATTGGTCTCTCTAATGCTTTTGCTTAAGCAAGGAGTATATTGTGCACATTTGACCGTACCAAATGATTATTTTAATATAAGATGGGATTTTGGAGTTAATATTGACATTGAAATGACTTCAAAGTATGATCGAATGACAATGATCACAAAATCATAGAAAAGATTCTAAGGAATGATGGGTCTAAGCAATTTTGTGAAAAAATGTAAACAAGAATAGTTTTTCACGAAGATGGCTCTAATTAATGGCATTTTTCTTCTTGCAATATTCGTGTCATCAAGGGTTACTTGTGAAGTGTATATAAGAGTTTACTTTTTGAGATGTTACTTCACAACTTTATCAATATTGGGAAGGTCTAAACCTAATCCCTAACGATGATACATGTTGACTAAAGTAGCAAAGCTAATATTGACATTTTGCAAATTAAAACCAAAAGTGAAAATAAATTCTTGAGATCCTTAAATGGAAGGACAATTTACAATTGGACAAATTAATGAACATCTAACGGCCTTCCGTTTAATTTTACTTTTGAAAATATATCTCCAAATAGAAAGAGAGAAATTAATATTAAAATCATGATAAATTTATTAAAAATCAAAAGTGAAAATTAACATGCAAAGGAGTTCTCTCTCTCTCTCTCTCTCTCTCTCTCTCTCACACACACACACACACACACACACACACATGCACGAGCGTGTGCATGAGAGAGAGAGAGAGAGAGATCTCTCTCTCTCTCTCTCTCTCTCTCTCTCTCACTCACACACACACACACACACACACACACATGCACGAGCGTGTGCATGAGAGAGAGAGAGAGAGAGAGAGAGAGCATAAAATGTGAATCTTAGGTTAGTAATTGACCTCATGAAAGCATAAAATATTAGCAAAGGAGCTAACGTGGTTGGTTGAGTACTCATCTTTTGTGATTCGAGTCATGGGTTTGAGTGTGGCCAAGCAACCGTGATAGTTGCTCACTAAGGCTCATTGTATATGAACCCACGAGATCTGTGGGTACGGCTAAAAGAAAATATTAGCAAAGACATACTATACATTAAAATGATTCATATTAGATGAAATAGGTCTGTTCAACGATTTTTGGGGACTTTAATTAAGGGGAATCACAAGTGATTCTCCCTCAATTTATATAAAAAGTAGTCTTCAAGAGGTAAATAAAAGGGTGGATTGGAGCAATGTGACTTGCAAGCCAGGCAGTTGGGAATGAGCCTATGGTAGTGTAGCCTACTCAGAGTATCTTAATATCGTGCCGCTTTCAATTTCAAAAACGTCAGTTGAGGGCAAGGGGAAAAGGAGAAATTTCACCCCAAAATAGAGAAAAATAGTGTAAAAACCCGAAAAATACTCCTAATTTTCTAAAATTTTCTCTTAGCGAACTCAAGAAAGAAAATTTGTATGTTTAGAAAATTGATTTTTCCCGAATACTGCCTACTAATGCCCTGCTCATTAACGTACCCTTGTACGCCCTCATCACTATATCACACGGGCATGGGCAAATGGGATCAATGGGGGAGGAGGAAAAAGCGGGGCGCGTCAATCATGGACCGTCGTATTTGAGGTTGCCTCGAATTTACCAGTTTTCTCGAATTTACAAATTTGTCCCGAATTTACTAATCGGCCCACATTTATAATATGACATACTCGAATCCCCTATATTTCAACATACGCATGAGGACGTAGTGGTTAGTGCACATGGCTTGTGGTGGGGAGGTCCGGGGTTCAAGACATGGGGTGTGGATCGACCCGAATTACCCGAATTTACTTTTCTCTCCGAATTTACCAAATGCGCATCTGACATCCAATATCACCTCAACCGTCAATCCCATTTGAGCATGCCCGTGTGAGATAGTGTGGAGGCTTGTCAGCCATCATATTGTTGCCACCAGTGTTCGGGAAAAGTGTGCCTCAGCTTAGCCTTGAGCCGGTTGTAAAATCAAAGTAGCCGGTTGAGGGGAGGGCAAGAAGGAGAAAATTTCGCTTAAAAATACATGGAAAATAATGTAATTTTGCAAAAATATTGGCTAGTACTGTAAAGTTTCCAGTTCAAATTTGTCATGGAGGGATTTTTGTATGTTTGTGAAAATGATTTTTCTGGAACATTGGTTGCCACACACCAGACATGCCGTAGATTGCCCCTTTCAATGCGCCTATTTTGGCTTGACCGCACTGTCGTTGTCTCTTCAGCCTTCCCATTCCTGCCCTGTACGATGCTCTGCCTTGCCCATTCCAACGTCTTGCGCTTGCTGTCGATGCAGCCCGAACAGTCCCGGTGTATCCATAGTACATACTCTCTTGTGTGCCACTGTGTGGTGCATAGTGTGTGTGTGTGTGTGTGTGTGTGAGAGAGAGAGAGAGAGAGAGAGAGAGGGAGGGAGGATCGGAGCTCCAATGGCATTTAGCCGAGTGTGAGGATAGTGTGCGAATAATCGAGCTGTAGGCCCATGCGTAGTAGCTGCAGACAATGCATGCCGATTAACACTAAGACGGGAGAGTACTACACACTCAACGAGTGCGATGCAGCTCTCGCATAATTAACACACTGCATGGCAAAGTACCGTAACTTCTGCTTCTTGCATTAGAATTTAGTTCAAGCACCACGTGCATATCTGGTGAGTGTACTGTGTGACGAGTCGCTCCTGCAAATCCTGATTACGAGG
Source organism: Adiantum capillus-veneris (assembly GCF_014529385.1). NCBI lineage: Eukaryota > Viridiplantae > Streptophyta > Polypodiopsida > Polypodiales > Pteridaceae > Adiantum > Adiantum capillus-veneris. Next base: position 149,284,957 of record NC_140948.1, read on the forward strand.
TCACGAGGACAAGTTCTGAAAGCTCAGGAATGGACAAGTCGACGACCTTGGCTCTGTGTCCAAGAAAATCTTTCTAAAGCACTGTGAATTTGCCTAGCTTCTTGTAATCTGCCTGCCCCTGTCTCAATGTCTCAAGAGGAGAATGTAACTTTGTTTCTTTTCTAATATAACCACCACCCACCGCCTTTTATTGGAAGAAAAAAAAAAAGCACTGTGTGGAATCGACAAGTGAAACTACAGCGAAGTTACGAACCACAACTTACAAGCAGCCGCTAGGTATCCATCCATGTGGAATGGCCGTCTGCTGCCTGCAGGCTACAGCGATGTGTGCCCAACACACAACGTATGGGTAAGCACACATGGACACATGGGAAGTTAAATAGCATTGAATGGGGATGGCCACATAATAAATAGAGTAAATGGAGAAGCCAACGCTCATGTACCTCAACATCACAACAGCATGCACGTGGACGACAGTACACTGTAAATGGAAAAGCGCACACACGTTCAATCAGCTCGTGACTACAAAAAAGTCCTAAATGGCAGAGAAATAAAATACTCGCCAAACCATGACAGGTGTTGAACGCATGACCTTCACCCATAGTGCACATTAAGCACCCCTCCACACTATTTCGCACGGGCAGCTTCAAATGGGATCTACGGTTAAGGTGATTCGGACCGTCAGATGCACATTTGGTAAATTCGGGGAGAAAAGTAAATCCGGATAGGCTTGTAAATTAGGGGCAGTCCGCACCCCATGTCTTGAACTCGCGACCTCCCCATTGGGATCCATGTGCACTAACCACTATGCCCACATGCGTTCGTTGAAATATAGGGGATTCGAGTATATCATATTGTAAATGTGGGCCGATTAGTAAATTCGGGCAGACTAGTAAATTCGGGACAACTGCTAAAATCTGACGGTCCATGATTGGCGCGCCTCATGTTTTCCTCCTCCACCATTGATCCCATTTGAGCATGCCCGTGTGATATAGTGATGAGGTTAAGCACCTTTAACATCAAGCTCGGCGGATTTTGTCCCTGATGCTCCATTTTGAGAAAGGAGACGCACGATTGATAGCGGCAAGAAGGGGATGACTGCAGCATAAGTGTCAACGCAATACTTCATAGAGGGAGATATATTACAATCATTGACGTCGCGTGTAACAAAACGAAGGCGAGCAGCATGATTGGACGGGCCTATTTTTAAAACAACGTTGCCAGTGCAGATCCAACGATTGCGATTAATTTCCAACTGAGCTAACAATCCAACATGCCATGCTGAGTTGTGCAAAGACTGGCATTCATTCGTAGTTAAGTTGGGGATAGATGGGTCCATTCACTATAACCCGTCCATTACTCGGCCCTTTTACCCTAAGGCCTTTAGCATGCTAAAAATTGAAAAGTAATTGATCATTAGGTCTTTAAATGAAGGGACCCATTTAGAAACTAAACAATTGAAAGGGTCACTATGGCTTTCTAAAACAATAAGAAAGTGATAAAATCGTTAGGTTGAGTTTAACTAAAATTATATAAGGTGAAGCATTGTTTATGAATGTCTCTTTATTAACGATCGAGTTTCCTCAACGCAAAGAAGCATATCAAAAATACTAGCAAAAATTTTAAAATTTGTAAGATTTTTTGAAGACGGGTTGGCAGATTGGGCCTTTTTTGTTTTAAAAAAGACTTTGCCACAGCAGGTGGAGGTTGCCGAGGCTATTACTATGGCGATTTCACCAACACTTATCAAAAGACAGTTACCCACGCAAGCTAAGTGTTAACCCTCACGGCTCACGGACACCCCATCACCTACGACGGACGTGTATTATGTATTTGGTAGAGTCAAGTACCGGGCTTGTCGGACCAATAGGAAAAGGGTAAGAGTGATCGCCGATGAGAGGCGCACTCTAACTGGGACATTCAAGGGATTAGTTGGCTAAGCATGGGCGCCCAAGTGTGAATGGGGTGAGCTCATATAAAAGCAAACTAAACCTAAAATTCATGCATTCTCTCATTTGTGCAATAGAAGAGTGCTCTTGCTCCATCTCCATCTCCATCTTCTTCTCCTTCACCTCCTTGTGTGTGTGTGTATGTGTGTGTGTGTGTGAGAGAGAGAGAGAGTGTGTGTGCGCGATCGAGCATTACGAAGGCACGACGGCGGCGAAGCGGTTGAGCGCAGCACGACTGCAGCTTCTTCTTCATCGCGGCGAGGAATCCACCACGAAGGCGAGCGTAGAGCGGTGAGTGACACACCCTTTGCTCTCTTGAGCTTGCTAGTTTAGGCTTGTTGTGTCCTTGGAGCCATTTGTGGCTCGCACACGGTGTATCCGCAAGTCCCTTGCTTCGACAGTGCGGCAAGGAGCGCACATTTTTGGCGCCGCTGCCGGGGAAATGCCCTACACTAAGCTCGGTTAAGCACTTTACGCTTTCTTGTGATGCAATTTCAATTGAAGGATTTGTGAAGAAGGAAGGTGTGGTTGTGTGGAGAAGGATTTGTGAAGAAGGAAGGTGTGTGGTTGTGTGGAGAAGATTTTTGTTACACTGTAGTGTCTTTTTTGTTTTCTGTAAAGAAGGAGTTACAATTTTTTTGCAATGTACTGTTAGAATTAAGGTATTAGCTATGGAATGTTAGTGCTGTAAGGTTAGTTTTGTAGATCTGTTAGCTACTGTAGTACTGTGTAAACAGTGTTAGAGTGTGTGTGTGGCAGTATCTCTATTAGTTGTAAGTAGATAAGTTAGGTGTAGGTTAAGTGTGTGTGTGCACGCGTGCGTGGCGCGGCCGCGTCGACTTAAATTTTTTTAAAAAAAAACTTTTAAAAAAAGATTTAAAAAGAAGGATCGGGCTGGGGATCATTCCCCAAGCCCAAGCTCAAACCCAGACCTCAGTCCTCAGTTTTAAAATATAGTTTATACACCTTTTTATATTTAAAAACTATTTTTAGGATTTCGAGGACTATAAAGACTATTTTTAGGATTTCGAGGGCTTCACGTAGCCGAATAGGGAGCTGTAAAGCACGGCACGTTCCTTTAGCCAAAACGCTCGTCTTGAGCTATTACACGCTGTGAGCGGGATGAAAACACACACAGCACCTCTATAACGACCCGGCACACACTCTTGGGAAGATACACACACACACACACACTATGGGGCACCACTCGGCTTACACAACACACCTTGCCGAGAGAGGGAACACACCTCTGGAGTGAGAGGAGAGAGACTATCCACTTGCCCACTCCACACACACACACACACACACACACACACACACACACAAAAACTCAGCTCAAAAGAGGAGAACTTCTGATGTTTAGATACAAATGAGCTTGGGCCAATACCAATGGGGCAAACAGCTCACACAGTATGGGTAAAATAAGCCAGATATAATCACAAACTGGAGCAGAAACTTCGCTCATAGGAGAAACTTACACAGAAAAACAGCAGAAAAAGAGTGAGGAATTTGGCAAAATGGACAGCGCCATCGCGTCCGGAATGGCCCAAAACCCCAGTCTACAATGTCAAAGTGCTCAAATCCGACCTCGGATGAGCAGTTTACGGCCAAAACAGGCTCCAAAAACCCAAAAAACACACCTGCGGCTGTTCCTCCTCTCTTCTCCACGTTTTTTCTGGTCTTCTCTCAGTTTTTTCAGATCTCACACTTAGCTTTATTACTTGGGCACCCTTGGCCTTTTAGATGACCTCAAACGGACCCCGAACAGGCCAAAAACTGACCTCGCAGTGCATAGTTGTCACCTTTTTGCATCATCCGCACACCTGGCACTCATTTCTTTTCAATAATGCATCCCACAACCACGTGAAGTGGCCCCAAAACGTGGTCCTCATGATGACCTTTCTGCATAATTCTCACAAGAAAACATCCACGTTGTGTCTGTACTTATCCACGTGCAAGTATTGACCCCATTTAGCCTCCTGACGCCACTAGATGCCATCTGACGCACCTGCTTACCTCATGTCGTCGGCCCACGGATAGCTTCCTCGAGAAGTTTTACGCGCTATCAACTCCTCCTTATTGTAGAAAAAACACACTGGTACTGGTAATATTGAAAATCGATGCATTATGTACACCTTGTCCTACCTGTACACATGTGGGCCCCACATAACCACCTGGCTCTGGAAAATGGGCAATTCTTTATTTGATGCACCATGCATGTATATGTACATATGCGCAATCCCTTGCTCCAAAAAACTGCTGACATAATTTGCCCACCCCCTAGCCTGCTAGAGCATTCATGCTCAGCAGCAGCACTAGTAGATGCTCATTCCACCTGGATCAAAAGGCCAAAGGCATATCGCCTGATTCACAAGAAGCATCATAACACCACACCTACATTTGTCAGCAATCAACCAAAATGCACCATAGGCATATTCAACTAACACATCCGCTCTGTCTGGAGTTCCAAAAGCATAAATATTGCATGACACATTCAACCCAACCGATAGAGACAACTCAAGTGACTCATCACCTGGCATCTTGGCTTCACCAGCCATAGCAACAACCTGCAAATCATGCACCCAAGTAGCTAAAAGCATTGTGTGAAGGTAAATTTGTTGATATCCAAAACACAAAAGTATCCCCGCAGCACACATATCCCTAGCATAGGCATCCATAAATATGAGATTGGACTCATATATGCCAAACCCCTTCTCATCATCATAAGTATACTCATCATCACACATAACTTTATCCACATCATAATCATGGATATCACCACTATCCATAGCTTCTAGCATGGGTTCATCAATCTCCAAGATCTCTGCTCTAAACCACAATCATGCTCACAAATCGGTTCAATCACTGTACATACATCAAAATATGGCTTCAAAACAGGCTCCACATCCAACAAATCCACAAAATGGCTCTCAACCTTGCCCTCTTCCCTAATTTCCAAGGAACTAGTATCCAAAGATATGTGCTCATCATCAATAACCTCAACCTCACACTCACACCCAGAATCACAAGGTACACAAGTAGCCAATGCATCCTTTTCAAGAATTTTCAATCCTGTATCCAAAGCATTACTCACCTCTTTAGGATCTTCCATAAACCTGTCAACTTGCAAGACCTCTTTACGCTTCACAATAGACCTTGGGAAGAAACGAGAAACATCATAGGATAGGCTACTTTTCACCTGCTTAGGCTTAACTTCATCTTCCATGCCAAATCCATCTTGCACATGCATACCTGTACTGATACCATGTTCCTCAAGACGCTTAAACTTCCATTCCTTGTGCTTTGCAATGCATACTGCATCTTCAAAAGACTCAGGCCTCTTCAACTCAACCTCGAACCGCAACCAAGGTGACAAACCATCAACAAAAAAACTTTTCTTCAATGAATAAGGGGGGGTCTCATGCTTAAGAGCAACACACCAACGAGTCCATAAATCTGTAAAACTTTGTACATAGGCATCAACACCTTGACAAGAACCTTGCTTAAGAGCATTGAGTTCATTCCATACTGCATTTGCATCTTCCACAACCTGGAAATGCTCTAAAAAAGCTTCTATAAACTTGTCAAGACTCAAACCATAAGAAAAAGCCACTGCTTCTTTAGCTTCCAAATCCATGAACCAAACACGGGCCTCATCTTTCAAAAGCAATCCAAATAGCCTCAAAATCTTCTCCTCATCACACATATTGTTGCTTATGCATGCCACCTCAACTTGCTCCAGAAAGTCTTCTGCATCTTCACCACTTCTTCCATGAAATTCCGGATAAGAGAAAGCCATGGTTACCCAAATTACGATTCTTTGAGAACCCCTTCGAACACACGTGCAAGAACCCAAAACTTTTCACTACCCAATCCCCAGAAACTTCAATGGAGCTCAACTTTAGATAAGAACAAACACATGCACATCAAATGAGTTTTCATAGTTGATCATTGGAATTACAACAGGTAAATGACATTCCAGGATCTCTCGTAATCTTCTTGGCCCGAACATAAAGACTATGCGCTGCTGGAAAAAAATCTTCCTAGACACATGAACATTTATCTGGATTCTCTGAGTTAAATGAAAAGGAGTGAATTGAGGGCCATTTTGATCATCCATCAAAGCCAACCATGAAGCTCCCAAAAAAGCACACCTGACTTATCCTCTGATTTTTGCCCAAATTTCAGCAGCATAACAGCATAAATGGCTCAAAATACCAAAAAACCAACCATCATAACTTGGAAAAATTTTGGCAGAGTTTCCCCAGAAGTAGAGCAGTGTGAACCCAAAATATAGACTGTCTATGTATGCATAAACTGCCAACAATAGAACCCGAGCATCAATTAGGAATCACTAGTACATAGCCTATGGCGAGGTCACAAAAAGGGTGCTCCAGCTACCTGTATCACCGAAAGGATCTCTACATTTGAGAATCCCCCAGCTCAATAAAAACCTCACGCTATCGACCCTCACACGAAGGCTAATGCAAATCGCGTATAGTCAAGTCTCAGAAATGACTATCTTCCAGACCAAGTCTCAGAAATGGTTGGGACTGCCAAATACAACCAAGTATGGCTCCACAAAGGCGTACAATTGGCAGTTTCCACAAGTAACGTACAATACCAACAAACAATGCGCTCAAGCAAGCGCCCAATGATGCATACCCACGGCAACTGCAAGTGACTTCACTGCTAGTATACCACTGTACTCTAGCTACCTGTACCTGTGTGAATCACCTGTACCTGTACCTGTCCCTGTAACCTGTAACCTCGAATCTCGAAGCTGGAAGCTCGAAGCAGAAGGTACTCGAAGAAGATCCTCCGTGGGGGCGCCAAAAGAATGTGAGGGGGATGAAAACACACACAGCGCCTCTATAACAACCCAACACACACTCTTGGGAAGATACACACACACACACACACTATGGGGCACCACTCGGCTTACACAACACACCTGGCCGAGACAGGGAACACACCTCTGGAGTGAGAGGAGAGAGACTATCCACTTGCCCACTCCACACACACACACACACACACACCCAAAAAACTCAGCTCAAAAGAGGAGAATTTCTGATGTTTAGATACAAATGAGCTTGGGCCAACACCAATGGGGCAAACAACTCACACAATATGGGTAAAAGATACCAGATACAATCACAAACTAGAGCAGAAACTTCGCTCATAGGAGAAACTTACACAGAAAAACAGGAGGAAAAGAATCAGTAATTTGGCAAAATGGACAGCGCCGTCGCGTCCAGAACGGCCCAAAACCCCAGTCTACAATGTCAAAGTGCTCAAATCCGACCTCGGATGAGCAGTTTACGGCCAAAGCAGGCTCCAAAAACACCAAAAACACACCTGCGACTGTTCCTCCTCTCTTCTCCACGTTTTTTCTGGTCTTCTCTCTCTTTTTTCAGTTCCCACACTTAGCTTTATTACTTGGGCGCCCTTGGCCTTTTAGATGACCTCAAACGGACCCCGAACAGGCCAAAAACTGACCTCGCAGTGCATAGTTGTCACCTTTTTGCATCATCCGCACACCTGGCACTCATTTCTTTTCAATAATGCATCCCACAACCACGTGAAGTGGCCCCAAAAAGTGGTCCTCATGATGACCTTTCTGCATAATTCTCACAAGAAAACATCCACGTTGTGTCTGTACTTATCCACGTGCAAGTATTGACCCCATTTGGCCTCCTGACGCCACTAGATGCCATCGGACGCACCTGCTTACCTCATGTCGTCGGCCCGCGGATAGCTTCCTCGAGAAGTTTTACGCGCTACCAACTCCTCCTTATTGTAGAAAAAACACACTGGTACTGGTAATATTGAAAATCGATGCATTATGTACACCTTGTCCTACCTGTACACATGTGGGCCCCACGTAACCACCTGGCTCTAGAAAATGGGCAATTCTTTATTTGATGCACCATGCATGTATATGTACATATGCGCAATCCCTTGCTCCAAAAAACTCCTGACAACGCCATATTTTGTGGCTTGCTTACAAAAAATAACCAAGAATAACGAAAAACTTGGGTTATAAACACCTAAAAAAAAAAAAACTAAGTGAGCGGCCTTCACGGGCACTCACCAACGCGCTTAGAGTGTGGAAGTCATATGAACCTACGCTCTGGACGAGTGTTAGAGCACGAGCATATTGGTAGTGCCTCCATTTATGTGGGCACCCATTATTCCTCCACCCTAGGTTCTGGAACTTCGGCCGGGACTCAAGGTAGCGTGACCCAAGATCCTCATATCGCGTCTAGTGATTCTTCCTCTGACTACGAAGTCATGGAGGGGTATCCTGCACCAAACCCTGATAGTTCAAGTCAAGACATGCATGCCATGGGCCCACGGCCCGGGTCCAGTGTGTTTAGCCGCTTAAAAGAGACCCTTAGGAGAGCTACTCGCTCCGAACATGCGGTTAATGAAATAAATGAAGGGAGTGGGGAAGTAAATTCGTCATTCATGCCTAAAATAGACCCTATGCTTCTTGAGAGTGTGCATGTGAATGTTCCATCCACTGCACCTCCTGATCCTTTAGGACTATCTCCCTTTGAGGTTCTACTACCCGATGGTAGGAGTCTTGCTGAAGTGCAAGAGATCGAACGCTATATGCAAGCAACAAGGGAGAGGGAAATTGAGAACCTACGAAAGCTAGAACAAAGTCGAGCCCTGAAATCAAAGGCTCCTATGACAACAATCATGCCAGCCGAGCAACCGAGTGCTCCCAAGGTAGCAGTCACGGAGGGGCAAGCAATGGGGAGCAATAATGCTTCCACTTCAAGGGAAACCTCAAGCACGCCAGGCCTAGATGGGATATTCCTAAACGAAAATTGGGAGTATGACCTACAAGCAGAAGCTTTAACTGATCGGTACACAGGACACACCTATCATGTGGGTTGGTTAGATGTTCTACAATCCACATCGGGTGCTACTAGCATAGATGAGCAACAACAGAAAGTCTGTGATGTTCTCCATAGGATTGTCGAGTTAGAAAGACAAAACACAGGGATCAACATGCCTTCAACAGGCCTAATGAGATTCTTGGATATGGGAAAGGCCAACCAACCAACCCTATCACAAATGGAGACTCCCTCAGTGAGCCCCCTTGATCCTCCATATGTTGTTTCGCCAGGAGCCTCAGTACAATCTGAACCCACAAGTGGCAGCTTTACCTTCCCAGATCTAGCTCATCTTTCTCTTAATGACACTACGGCTACCATGCATATCCCAGTGGTGAGCATGACAAGAAGTACACCATGGAGTTCATTTGTTAACACTGCGCCGATGCCTAGTAGCACAATACCCCCAACTATACCTACATGTATGTATCAATCATGTGCACCTATTGTACCTCAGCCTCATGTAGCTCCTACACCTCCGATTATTCCAAGAGCTTACAATCCACAATGGCATTATCCAAGCTCATATACAAGTGGAGCCATGCCATTTAATAATAACATGCCATATCAGGCACCCCCTATGCCTAGGGCTAGGGCCACGCCTATAAACTTTGGACCACCGTCTGGTACACCACCATACGAAATATGGGACCCAAGAGCCGCGTGTATGCCAAGGCCAAGGCCAACTCCCATCTCACATGTGGTTCCAGGAGCACATACACCCATTATACCTGCTCAAATAGGAGATTTGGCAGCATTTGCTCAAACTATCGGTCGCTCTATTGCGGAAAACATGCGTAGTGCACCTGATAGAGAGCCTAGGAGCAAGGCAGTTCAAGTAGCTAAGCTCACACAGAAATTCAGTGGAGACGGAGATGCTAGAAAGCATATGGAAGTCTTTGAACATGTGTGCGATTCCTTGGAAGAGCACAATGAGCTACATAAGTGTAAGGCTTTGAGTTTGACCCTAAGCGGAAAGGCTGGAGATTGGTATAGAACCTTAAGAGTAGAATAGAAAACGATCTACTCTACTCTTAGGAGACTGTTCTTAAAAGAATACATACGAGAGGGAGTACTTTGGGGTGTAGCCTCTCAGCTCTAGAAAGCCCAACGAGAAGAAGGTGAATCCGTGAGAGACTTCATTAGTCGCCTAAAGAATTTGAATTCTCGATGCAATCCAAACGAGCGATTCAACAACAACCAATTGCTCGATAGATTCATTAGGGGACTATGAAATGAAAGTATCTATAATGGCCTAGTCATTAGAGGTATCACTACTTGGGAAGCAGTCACCATGAATGCAATCCAATTGGAGGATAATTTAATGATTGCAGGAGAAAGAGTGTCCGCCGAGCCGAAGTCTAGTAGCGCGCAAGCGTCAGGGCATGAGCCAATGAAGATAAAGCCAATCGTGAAAGAGCAAACGATATCTAAGATGACTTTGGCAGATCTCACCAAGGCCATCCAAGAAATCCTTAGGGGTAATCGTGCTCCACAAAACACTCATATGTATCCAAGAAGGGAGCAACAATGGTGCTCAATTTGCTTGGGCCCACATACTACGAGTGAATGCCCTACTTTCAGAGTAAAGTTTAACGGGACTTGTAACGCGTGTGGTAGGTATGGCCATCAAGCGAAGGATTGCCTAATGCTTAAACGCATCATGGAAAATAGACCGCCTATAGCTTGGGCAGACTCACCTCGAGTTCCTGCATTGATGCCTACCCCACCCATGGAGCAACAGTTGCCATTACAGCACATGGTCCCTAGAACCCAAAATGTGGTCCAAACCACACCGTTGCCACCTCCAGTGCTAGGACCGCAACCCCCTCATCCAAGAGCTACACCTATGAACCAAATAGGTTGCGAGTCATCTAGTACTTATGTAGATTGCGAAGAGGACATAGACTCTAGTATCACCTATGGAGTCGACATGCTTGAGGAGTGTCCCATGTACTATATGGAAGACCATTGGGGACAAATCAACCCGGTATATCAAGCTACTGCGCTAGCAGCAAGAGGCCAAAACATTAATAGTTTTGCCAGGAGACCACCTCTTCACTGCTACGAATGTGGTGGACCACATCGATTAGCTGAGTGCCCCATTAGAATGCAAAAGAATGCTGCACTAATGCAAACAAGTCAAGGGAGTGCATTGGCAATGCCAATACTCATTTGTAATCGTTGTGGCATAGATCATTTGATCGCACAGTGTCCTAACAATCCAAACGCACCAAAAATCACACCATTGAGCTTAATAGAGATTGTTGATGGGACACCACCAACTATAAACATAGCACCAGTGAATGCACTCACACGGTCGATGCTCCAAAAGCAAAATTACATCCTCGAAGAGAGAGATGCTGCATCCATTGGCCGAGCGAGAAAGAAGAAAAAATGAAGAAAGAAATCCCTTATTGCTTCTAGCTCAAAACCTAGTTCAAAGACTAACATAGGGACAGGAGAGGATCCCGTGTATATGAATGACCCTGAGGATGACTCAGATTCGATAGAGACCACAGAGACCAAAACTGTTACTACAAAGGAAAAAGCCAGTGAGGAGGATCACGAGGGGGAATTACGACGAACACCAAAAGAGTATTCAAAGTTAAACCACCCAGTTGCGAACTCCCAAGATAAGCCACGAGAGACAAAAAATGAGGATTGCAAGAGAAAGATTGGAACCTATCCAAACCCAACAGTGGAAATTGAACGAGTCCAACAACTGAGGGGTTTGGTGGAAGAAACTCAACGAACATTAGAACCTGAACCCAAACATATCCAGATGTCGGACACAGTGTTTCCCACACAAGTTCAACCTCACAAGAACTACAGGCCGTTAGCTATACCCAGTATCATTCAGGAAGAGAGTGAGGGTAGCACATCTGAAAGTGGACACACACCTTTCCTACTAGAGAGAATGTTCAATGAGGGAATGCCCGACCCCCTTGAGAAAGTGGAGATTCCATCTTCACCATTCTCTTGTCAGGGTCCTACGTCCCATAAGATGCCATTAAATGTTGCCAAATTGATGGATTTCATGTCTTCAGAAGTTAGAACCACCATCATGTCCAAACTATATAAAGACCCCGAGCTAGTCTCAGCTCTTCGGGCCTTCCTCAATGGAGAATTACAGGCCGGATTACCACAGTTTGCACATATGAACAAACCTGACTCGGTAATGAATGATGAGGAACATTTAGCACCACCATCTGACCTAGTGCGACATGAATCTGTAATTGAAGTACCCGTTAACAAGTTGGGGCAATACTTTGAAGGTGATGAATCTAATGCTACTCTACCAATCACTACTAAAGGATTAACTGTAAAGGGGGTCCTTGACAGTGGTGCGGGAGTCAGCATGGTGACAAAGAGTTGTTGGGAGTCTATGGGGCGACCTCACCTTGAAGCCACAAGCGTAGTGGTAAAAATGGCTAATGGATCTATTGTTACGCCTATTGGAATGCTAAAGGGTCTCAGGATCAAGGTCTTGGGACACAAGGTAAGGCAGACTTTCATTATTATGGATTTCTCCAAGCATCCTATGTCATTTGAGATGATCTTAGGGCGTCCATTCATGAGGGAAGCAAAAATGGTGCATGACTGGTCCAAAAACCACGTCTACTTACAGTTCCAAGACTCTGTCATTCGAGTTGATCTTTTAAGTGGTCGAACGCATCCTCTAGGAAATAAATTCATCATTGATAATCGATCGGACACAACAATTCACTCAGATCCATTACAGTATTGTTACACGTGTAACGAAGACACGGATATTGGGGAGAACTCTCCTTATATGGATATCCTACCTGGGATGACTGAGTCGGACAATGTGGATTGGGTCCACCTAGCAGCAACCATAGACACTTGGGGAAATAGGGGGACGACCTGGGTAACACCTGAGGGGGATGAAATGCCTGTACCCTTAAATATTCTACAAGCAATGCATATAGCTTCTGACAAGACTCATCCTAATGTAACGAAGAAAACATACAAGTGGGTCCCTAAAGCTTCTTTAGTGACCATAGCTAGTGCTAAAAAACAGAAGCCTTGTAAGAAACGTACCACTCGCTCCAAGAACAGTAAGAAAATGTTGCGATGGATCCCTAAACGACTATTGGAAGCCCAAGGCTACTACCAAGGAAATGATCAAATCTGGGTGCCAAAACGTAGATTGTGCTCTTACCTATCACCTGACCCATGTGAGCCCAATCCCGTAGCTCCAAAACGAATCAATGATCGTGGAAAGAAAAAAATCACAGAATGCTACACACCCGCTCCAGAGCTAGTTTGGGTACCAAAGAAAGAACGATTTGTTCCACCTAGCTCAGGAAGGGGGGAGTCCCATGAAGCTTCTAGCTCCTCATGTAATGCATCCGTAGAGGTAAAAGCTTCTCCACAGCCTCCACCTACAATAGCGGACCTCCATAAAGCTACAAAGGAATCCACACCTCCCAGTGTTCAAGAATCACCTGATGAACTACTTCAAGTTCGATCTTGGGAGAGTACCTTACCACCCCTGCAACTCGACGAGGCGCCTAAGGTAATAGAAAACTACTAGCAAAAATCTCCACCTATTACCAACTGGAACAATTGGTTTCAAAGGGTGACAAGCTCATTTCAAACGGTATGATCTACCCAAGGAAGGGGGGAGTGTTTGCTGACAGTCATCATTCATTTGTTTCCCTCTCAACCTTTTTCCCTGACCTCTCAATCACCAATCTTAGGGAATGTACATATAAAGCTTTATACTCGCAAAAAACAAAAAATTAAAGAGCAAGAGCAATTAGCAAACGAGTATGCACAATGAAAGTCAAAACATTGACCCAGACCTACACATTTACATCCGGTACACTGAAACAGAAACCTATGTCATGAAACACCTTTGATCCTCATCACTTGAGTGATGGAGGGTAGGTAAGATTAGTACGATAGGAGTGTTTCTGTTTTAGAGTTGAGTGATTAGCAAAGTTCTCTTTTCCCACTAATGTGCCTCCTAGAGGTATTGTTTGTGTTTCATAGTGTGTACAGGAACGTGTTGCTGTGGTTAGGATTTGGACCTTCATGGAACCTTTCTCTCGTTCACTCTTCTGTTCAAGCGCCACCATCAACACAAACAGGTGTTTCTTGTCAATTAGCATTGTCCCTTATCTTTTTTGCATCTATGATTGTCTGCTTTGATTGTGATTGGTAGCATAATATCCAGCACATTTGCTTAGTATCAAACATTTAATTCAATGTCTTTTTTGTCATAATCCCTTGTCTAGGTTTAAAAATCAAGCAAGTTCGACTAAGCTAGTTTGACCAAGTTAGGTGTTAGAGATCTTCTCTTAATACCATGGGGAATGCCTTCCTAATAATCAATGGTTACTTAGGTTCTTAATCCGATCTAGGCAGCTTTGTGTGAAATGTACTAGGGCTTTCTAGTGGGCTTGACCCTATTGACCTTTAGCTTAAGTATTATAAAGGGACTTTACTAGTGTGATGAGCCTGGGGAGGTGTATCAGTGTTATATGACCCCCCAAAGTTACAAAATTAAAATGCTGAAAATGAACAAACAAAAAATCAAAGTGCCACGCTGTAAAATCTTAAGCTTATGATAGCTTAACTACAAGGTCTTCTAGATATAGCCTCTAGTCAGCCCTCGAACATGAATACTTGGCTCTTGCGATTAAACAACTTAATTGACCACAGAAAATTAAGAAGCTTACCCATGGTATTAATATTCGATCCCTAGTGCCTTTCGACCGTCAAATTAGCGACCCCATACTTGATTAATTTTTTACCTTTACATCTGTTTATGCATTTGATTACATTGCAATTTAATGTTCATTGCTGACAAATTGTTTGAAATTCTTTACCAATCAATTTGTCTACCTAAAACTGCATATGCTTTTTAATCACTTATGAGAATGCAATTATTGTGCCAATGTTGTTTGATTTTGCAGTGACTGAAGGAGGCTAAGGACATTCATCTCAAATGCTCTTCCACCTCGACGAACGAGCTTCAACTCAATAGCTTCCGAGGACGGAATCTACATCAGGAAGGGGGGCATGTTAACCCTCACGGCTCACGGACACTCCATCACCTACGACGGACGTGTATTATGTATTTGGTAGAGTCAGGTACCGGGCTTGTCGGACCAATAGGAAAAGGGTAAGAGTGATCTCCGATGAGAGGCGCACTCTAACTGGGACATTCAAGGGATTAGTTGGCTAAGCATGGGCGCCCA
The DNA here is from genome assembly GCF_014529385.1 of Adiantum capillus-veneris. Classification (NCBI taxonomy): domain Eukaryota; kingdom Viridiplantae; phylum Streptophyta; class Polypodiopsida; order Polypodiales; family Pteridaceae; genus Adiantum; species Adiantum capillus-veneris. The sequence goes on from NC_140948.1 coordinate 149,300,047, forward strand.
AGTGTGAATGGGGTGAGCTCATATAAAAGCGAACTAAACCTAAAATTTATGCATTCTCTCATTTGTGCAATAGAAGAGTGCTCTTGCTCCATCTCCATCTCCATCTCCATCTTCTTCTTCTTCACCTCCTTGTGTGTGTGTGTGTGTATGTGAGAGAGAGAGAGAGGGAGAGTGTGTGTGCGATCGAGCATTACGAAGGCACGACGGCGGCGAAGCAATTGAGCGCGGCACGACTGCAGCTTCTTCTTCATCGTGGCGAGGAATCCACCACGAAGGCGAGCGTAGAGCGGTGAGTGACACACCCTTTGCTCTCTTGAGCTTTCTAGTTTAGGCTTGTTGTGTGCTTGGAGCCATTTGTGGCTTGCACACGTTGTATCGGCAAGTCCCTTGCTTCGACAGTGCGGCAAGGAGCGCACACTAAGCTAACGCTTGTATTTGGGTTCAGTGGAAGAATCCTGAATAGGTTTGAGATGATTCAATGGCTTCAGGGCCCGCAAGTTCTTGGACATGGAGACGCAGTTGAAAGTACTTTCTACAAGTACTTTCTACCTAGCTATAGGTTTTTGCTCAATGAGATTCAAAGAGGCCTCCAATGTGAAAAAGATCCTTGACAAAGGGCCCCTTGTATCTAATAGGACTACGGTTTGTGTGGTGCCTTGGGAGCCAATGTTCGACTTAGTTGAATCTCTACAAGGGTTTAATCCCGTATGGGTTGAGTTTGTGGGACTGCCTAGGTGGTTATGGGATAATCTCAGGATGCTTGCTAGTCAGTTGGGCACCCCCCTATTTATACCTAGCAAGAGAGGGTTTGGCAGAATCTCAAATAGGGTTTGTATAGGCTGGAATGTTTCTAAAACGCCACCTAAGAGCATGGTAATCAATGTTGGAGCTGGGCTTGTTACTGTTTCGTTGAACTTTGGGACATACTTTGGAGCATGTTTTAAGTGCAACAACTTTGGACACTTCACCAAGGATTTCCCCATGAACGCTAATGGTTCTGCAACAGCTCTGGCAACACAGGTCCCGAGTGAAAAGGAAACCCCAATGGAAGGGTTGGAGAAGCAAGGAGGCACTAACGAAGGGGCAAATGCAGGGAAGGATAAAGAAGATATGGTATGCGACAAAATGGATATGAAGATGCACGAAAAGATTGAGTAGAAATCGATTCCCATACAACGAATCTCCGAAGGCTCATGCAAGGATAATGTAATCATTACTCCTGTTGCTACCCTGAAATTTATGACGGTCACATCAGCAACAACTGTTCAAGTTCCTGGTCTGAAAAGAGCCAAAAAGTGAAGGAAGTGGCAAGAGACTCCAAAGTGCTCGAAGTCGTGAGAGCACTTGAGGGGAAAGGATTTGCTCCATCCCCCACCCCCTTGCAAGGAGGGGGGTACACTATCCCACTTCACAATCCATTTGTGCAGCACTGCAAGAAAAGAAATCCCCTCACTTGAAACCGCCGGATTCTCCCGAGACCAAGGAGAGGGGGTGTGGGCACGATTCGGATGCTGAAGAATTTGTTCCTCTATCCCAATCATGCCCCTCATTAATGATGGAGTGTCTCACTATACAATCGTGGAGCGTAAAGGGTTGAAGACTCGAAAGAAGAGTACCCATTTTTGGGAGGAGATTAAAAAGGAAAAGTTAGTCAACTGATGGGCCATCCAGGAACACCACTTGGATGCTCATAGTAAGAGAAAGTAGGCTCTAGGAAAGAAACTTGTATTCTATGGAGAAGGAAGTAACGGCTTTAGGAAAGAAACTTGTATTCTATGGAGAAGGAAGTAACGGCTCTAGGAAAGAAACTTGTATTCTATGGAGAAGGAAGTAACGGCATCCTCAGTAGTGTGGATAGGAAATTGGAGCCGAAGCTGGTTCTGAACCACCCCTCTGACAGAATCCTGGGGATTAGAATCAGATAGGAACCCATCCCTTCACCATTGTGAATGTGTATGGCCCTTGCAATGCAAAAGATAGAGCTAAATTATGGATGCATCTTAGAGATACTCCTATTGAAGGAGAGTGGTTGTTGGTTGGCGACTTCAATATGGTAGAAAAGAGCTGTTGGGTTTCCAAGCCCTCATGGATTTTGATGTCAGCCCATGGGAACAAGCTCTTAAAGGAATGCAGATCACTTATAGTTTGCATGGCATTTTTTTACTTTATATGTAAGGCTTTACAAGCAAGAAATATAGTGTGTGATTTTTTTGTTTCTCTGTGTTGGACTCTCTCTCTCTCTCTCGCTCTCTCTCTCTCTCTCTCTCTCTCTCTCTCTCTCTCTCTCTCTCTCTCTCTCTCTCTCTCTCTCTCTCTCTCTCTCTCTCTCTGTGTGTGTGTGTGTGTGTGTGTGTGTGTGTGTGTGTGTGTGTGTTTCTCTGATTTTTTTGTTTCTCTGTGTTGGACTCTCTCTCTCTCTCTCTCTCTCTCTCTCTCTCTCTCTCTCTCTCTGTGTGTGTGTGTGTGTGTGTGTGTGTGTGTGTGTGTGTGTGTGTGTGTGTGTGTGTGTGTGTGTGTGTGTGTGTGTGTGTGTGTGTGTGTGTGTGTGTGTTGCACGCCATGGTAATCCTCCTTCGACGCCATCCCCGTTATCTCCTAATCCTATCACTTGGTATTAGAGCCCAGGCGGCCCAAAGCAAGGTGCTCTTGGTGCTGGCAAGGCAAGGAAATCCAGGTGGGTATGCATCTTGAGATGCTTCACAGCGCAAGGGAGGTGGCAAGTTGTGGCAGTTGTTCCTAGGTGGGCAGAGGAGGCGCACACTCCAGGCGAGCACATCAAAATGTAGGGAAATCGACGGGTGAAGCGGGTCTCTGTGCACAGCATCTCAACACGCCATGACAGGCAGTGAACTCATGAACGCTGCAGGGAGCTTCTCAAAACGCCATCAAGGCGGTGCCGTTTTTTTGCCACGGTGGTGCTACAACAGCATATTGAAACGTTGTCGGCAGTGGAAGTCCCTATAGGAACATCATCTTAAGATGCTACACCACAACACAAGCTTCTCTTTTGATAGTTGTTTTTGCAGCATATCAAAAAGTCTCTGATTCTCAACTAGGCAAATCTCCTCACCACTACCATAGAGCTTGCTACTCGAAAAAGGTGGTGCTTCTCTGGCATTCCAAAACGCTCTCAAAGCCAATTGAAGGTGATAGCTCGAAGGACCAAAATGCTTTGAATATCATGGATATTTTGCATATCAATTTAGACAAAGCACCTCTCTCGGACACGTATGCCATATACGTCAATTTATATGTTTTTTTTTTCCTTGTTAATCGAATACATCTAGCAATGAAGCTAGAGAAGATGCTTCCAACTGTTTGCCAACACATGAAGATCTGCTTCGAGATTGTAGTAATAAAAATTTGTATGGGTTAGACACTACCACACATGAGTGGTAAGACCTCCCAAATTATCAGATTTTGTTCTCAGGTCCCATTTTTATCACTTCTTGTGAGGTTACTGGGTACACCTGAAACCCAAGGTTTGGCAGTGAACCAAAAACTCCATTTAGTGGTAGCTAATTATTTATTTGGACCTACAGCCTATCTGTTCAAGGGGGGTTTCCTATCATAGCACCAGGTTATGGATAAACCATAAATCCTTGGTTGTGAGAGAACCTAAAACTCACGGTTGACGAGTACACCAAAAACTTGAGGTATTATGAGAGTGGTCTGTTAGTTCAGGCTTGAGGGGGGGGGGGGGGGGGGGGGGGATTGTTGGGTTTCCAAGCCCTCATGGATTTTGATGTCAGCCCATGGGAACAAGATCTTAAAGGCATGCAGAACACTTATAGTTTGCATGGCATTTTTTAAATTTATATGTAAGGCTTTACAAGCAAGAAATATAGCATGTGATTTTTTTGTTTCCTCTGTGTCGAACTCTCTCTCTCTCTCGCTCTCTTCCTCTATGTGTTGCATGCCATGGTAATCCTCCTTCAATGCCATCCCCCTTAGCTCCTAATCCTATCAAGAGCAAGGACAGAATAGGATCCTCTAGTATGCTGGCTGGCTCGGAAAGGACTAAATGGAAAAATTTGTGCAAAAAGTGGGCGATGATCGGCTTATGAAAAGTTGGCCCATGGAACAACACACCAGGTTTCACATACACAAGTCTCCAGTATGCCCGCACTACCTCCAGGCTAGATAGATGTTATTGCTCACACCAAGCTGACCGGATATTGTCGATGCTAGAGATGAAGGCAGTCTCAACAAAAAGCCTCTCGGATCACATACCCCTGCATATACATTTTAAGAAGAATAAAGAGGACCAGACCCCAGGAGATAGAAAAAAACTGCTAGTTACAAGGGCTACCTATTCAACGACCCTCTTTTCAGGAATCTCAATAAGAAAGCATTGGGTAAGCTCAAAAAAGATGTCTATCTCAACAAACACAATGCGTGGGACCTATTTGCTCGAATATTCAGAAAGCAACCAAAACCTCGGGCTCGCGGATCAAAAAAGCTAGGGAGGCGCACCTTCTACATCTTATAGGTGACGTACAATGGCTTACCTCCATAGAAGCCAATGGGCTTGCTAATGAGGATGAGCACAAGCAATGGCTTGAAGCCAAATCTTACCTGGCTAACGAGCAACTAGAAGATATCAGAAAGGCAAGGATTCTCTCCAGAGAGACTTTCCTACAACCAGAAGCCTCTAATCAAGCTTAGTTTTTTAGAGCTTTAAAAATCAAGAAGAGTCGGGGCCATGTCCACTCGCTCTATGATGAGAAAGGGATAGAAATTCATAACCAAGATGAGATGTCCAGTTCGATGTTGAACTATCTTAGCCAAATCAATGGACGGCCAAAAATTCAGTCTCGGGAAGTAGATGAAGCGAGAAGGACCTTACTTTAGAGTGTCGAGAAGAAGATTTCCTAGTCATAAGCTAATATCCTGAAAGGGGCATTTTCAGAAGACGAATGTTCACTAGCATTGCAAGCCCTTGGCAAGGAGAAGTCCCCTGGTTGGGATGGGATGACGACATAATTATTTAGAGAATTTTGGGATGATCTAAAGGCCCCAATCACAAGTTTGGCCAACAAATCCATTGTCGAAGGGTCACTACAGATAAGTGTAAAGAGAGGTCTTATCAAGCCCTCCCCAAACAGCTTTGTTGTTCTCAATTGAAACATTATATAATGATGATTTTGGTGGCCTACAAAATTATTACCAAGGCAATAGCCCTCAGACGAGCCCCCTTACTTAACAAGATCATCTCTCCCCATCAACATGGGTTCATCAAAGGAAGGTCCATTTACGATAACATCTTGGCAGCAATGGTAGGCATCAAATATGCAACTTACACAAAGCAAGAGTGCATTTTGCTACAGCTGGACCTAGATAAGGCTTATGATAGAATAACATGGATATATATAGAAGCAGTCATGGAAGCTCTGGGCTTTGGGCCTCGCCTATGTCGTCTTATTCATGCACTAGGGGATGGTAGCCAGTTAGAGCTCCTATTTAATGATAGAATAGTGGGCTCTTTGAGGTCAAAAGGTCTATTAAGCAGGGATGCCCTCTGGCCCCCCTGCTTTTTTCCATAGGCTCACATCCTTTAATCACGATGCTCGAAGCTAGTGCTGAGCGTGGGGAGTTGCAAGGCCTGGCTCTACCAGGAAACAACCAACTACTTGTGAAACTATTTGCAGACGATTCTCTCCTCTTCTTGAAGGCGTGTCTCCTGGTCATCAGGAAAGCTCTGGAGATTGTACAAATGTTCTCAGTAGCTTCGGGGTCCCATCGCAATATAGAGAAGTCAAGGCTGATCTCCCTATCAAAAAATGACTCATTTGACCCTTTTGATTGGTCGAGGGAAATTGTTACAAAAGGGAATATTTTCAAACATCTGCGGGCCCCCTTGGGGGTGGGCGTAACTCACAATCAAAGATGTCAGTGGGTCCTGGAGAAAATTAGAACAAAAATGAGTAGGTGCGAGTATGTTCTTCTCCCATTCCCAAGCCAGATAAAAGTGATTAATGCCTTTATGCTCCCTTATATTTCCTTCACTAGCCTGCTTCTCAAGATGGCTAAGTATCACTGGAAAGAGTTCTTAAAACCGGTAAAAAGGTTTTTATGGAAAAATAACACAAAGTCCTCCAAGCCATGGCAATGGGCCTGTTGGGAGTCAGTCGCTCGGCCAGTAAATCAAGGAGGAGTCAAAATTCTCAACCATGTGGCCCATGCAGGAGCTTGTTGCACCAAATTTGTAGTCTCCTTGGCTAAACAGGATCAAGCTTGGGCTATCATGATTAGAGATATGCTAGAAGCAGCTAAACTTGGTTCGAAAGGAGGAAAGTGGAGAGGGGTAGAGGTTCATGACAAACTATTAGCCCCGACATGGTCTACCCTATGTCTGGGGGGTGGCTCAGGGGAATTGGTAAGGAAAGGAAACAGAGCAGCAGGAGTCCTAAAGTGGGGGGAAGACACTAGATACTTCAAGAACTCCATTTTGCATTGGTCCCCTTGGCTTTCCAAAGTTGTAGATCTGCCACAAAATCCCTATTGGATAGAAATAGCCGGGAAAATGAGTAATAAGGGTTTGAATCGACTTGGGCACTTCTAGGACAGTGACAGCAAGAGCTGGAAAACCACTAAACTTCTGGTAACCCAATGCCAACTTAATAGCTTGGAGGTTTTGCTAGTCAACAAAGTGATGAAAGAGCTTGACAATGGAGTGATGCCAATCTGTGACTCGGAGTTTGACTAGAATGCCTGGAAATGGCCCGGAAGCAGCCTCTTATGAAACCCTATTCTAAAGGTATTTACCATACAATGATGCTAAAGAAGAATTGGTCTAGCCCCCTTAACAAGACATGGAAAAAACAATGGTTGGAGGAAACGTGGGAGCAAGTAGTGGAGAAGATTTGGGCGCCAAAGGTCCCGCATCACATGAAGGTATTTCTATGGAAAGTAATTAGGGGTGCTCTTTTGACGGGGGTGAAGATTGAGGAGAGAGGGATTGGGACAGATCGATGCCTGGGGTGCAGGTTGGCTAACTAGTGAGGATCTGGCCCACCTATTTGTGGAATTCCCAGCTATCAAAGGCCTCACAGGCAAAATATGCAAGTGGGTCCAAAGAACATGGAAAACTGGTTTTTTAAAGACGGATTTACTCCTTGGAGGTAAGAATTTGGACAGTCCTGCCCTCCTCATTTGCACTCAAATTATTAGGTACTTCTTCCTACATAATGTATGGCAGACAAGGAATCGCCGTGTGTTTGAAGGAGTTACTGAGGTGGCAAGCTTCACAGAAATTCTACAAGAAAGCACTTTGCTAATATGGATGCTCAGGCGCAAGCAAAACTCGGATGATTGGTTTAGGATTACATGTGCCTTGTTGTCAGCAGAATGCTGAGGAAAGGGGAAAATAGTGGCCATTGGAAAATAGAATATTTGTGAAGAACATGATATTTTAACATCAAGGGCAAGGGGGCGGGTCGTTAGGGGTGGCTCTCCAGATAGCCGATGTAATTATGGTCTCTACATGATGTCATGGCTCAACACGCGCATGGCAAGGTCTTGTAATTTTTTGGGATGATCAATATAATTCACTCACAATTGTGAGTTTTGCTTTTGAAAAAAAGATTTTTTGAATTAAGTTTTCACATATATCACTGGTTTTTCTTCCTTTTACCATGGTTTGCATATATATATATATATATATACATATATTAAATGATTAAATTTTACTATATATTATTTATATTTATATATACACACACAAATATATATATGTGTGTGTGTATAAATATAAATAATATTTAAAATAAAATATTATCATTAATCATATATATTATTTAAATATATATGATTAATGATAATATTTTATTTTAAATATTATTTATATTTATACACACACACATATATATTTGTGTGTGTATGTATAAATATAAATAATATATAGTAAAATTTAATCATTTAATATATATATATATATATATATATTTATTTATTTTTATTTTTATTTTTGTGTGTGTATATTTGTGTATATAGATATAAATATGAATAAATAAATAAATAGTAAAATAATAAGAACTCATTACTATATGTTTTGATCATATGCTTGTGACAAGTGCTTCCATAGCCTTAACCAAGAAATTCTACAAGAAAGCACTTTGCTAATATGGATGCTCAGGCGCAAGCAAAACTCAGATGATTGGTTTAGGATTACCTTTGCCTTGTTGTCAGCAGAATGCTTAGGAAAGGGGAAAATCGTGGCCATTGGAAAATAGAATATTTGTGAAGAACATGATAATTTAACATCAAGGGCAAGGGGGCAGGTCGTTAGGGGTGGCTCTCCAGATAGCCGATGTAATTATGGTCTCTACATGATGTCATGGCTCAGCACGCGCATGGCAAGGTCTTGTAATTTTTTGGGATGATCAATATAATTCACTCACAATTGTGAGTTTTGCTTTTGAAAAAAAGATTTTTTGAATTAAGTTTTCACATATATCACTGGTTTTTCTTCCTTTTACCATGGTTTGCATATATATATATATATATATATATATATATATATATATATATATATATATATATATATGATTAATGATAATATTTTATTTTAAATATTATTAATATTTATACACACACACATATATATTTGTGTGTGTATGTATAAATATAAATAATATATAGTAAAATTTAATTATTTAATATATGTATATATATATATATATATTTGTGTGTGTATATTTGTGTATATAGATATAAATATGAATAAATAAATAAATAGTAAAATAATAAGAACTCATTACTATATGTTTTGATCATATGCTTGTGACAAATGCTTCCATAGCCTTAACATTTGAACCTTATGATGATTAGTAGATTGAGAGCAATCTGAGATTCCCATTGCCTATTAAGAGGCACAAAAATGAGATGTATTGCAAAATTTGGCTATTCAAGGGCCATTACATTTTTCCATTATGACTTGACTCATCTTCTCTAACTCAAGTGTGTTCTTTGAATTGCATCAATCTTATGGGTTAGAGTTAAATAGCTCATATTAAATCAAAAAGAGGGTATTACTTGTCATATTATTTTGTTTACCACTCTCTTGTCCTTTTGTTATGTATGCCATTATGCTATGTAAGAGCAAAAGTGGCGGTTCTCATTGTGTGCTATGATTGTATGTGATTTCTTTGCATAAATGAGATTCACTTCATTAAAATTTAGCTTATGCACACTTCTAGTACATAACTTTATTGCAAATCCTCTTGGAACCAAAGGAAAATTCTTATTGGCATGTATAAGAGATTCACTTTTGAGAACTACCCTTGACAAATTGTAGGAATATTTGGTGCAGAGTGTAAGTCAAAGCTTGGTATTGCTTGTTACATTTTAGTGTTTGATTTAAATGCAAAACCTTGCATAGCACTAAAATTGAGTTTTTTCAAAGGGCAATAAGATATCATTTTTGGTTTGTGATTTTGGGTTTGTGATTAAGCATGACATTTTTAGTGCTTGTGATGAATGATCATATGATTATATAGCACTAATGCTCAAGTTCTCTTTGAAGGGTTGTGGCCAGACGTGAGCTTTTATTGATCCATGGTGGGAGTTGGCATTGCAATGTATTGCAAAATTTGGCTATCTATAGCCATCCTATATCATTTGATTAAATTTGTATAATTTCTAGCTCTGAGCTAGTGTTAGCCAATCAACTTTTTGAGAGCTTTAAATTGCAAAATTTGGCTTTCAAGAGCCATGCCATTGTATTAAAGTTGAATGATCACTAGTTCAATAGCATGACCTACATTGCAAAATTTCCATTTGGGGCGCTAGTAATTTGTCAACTTTGAATCATACATGAGAGCTTTCACATTGCAATATGTGCTTATGTAGAGGCATTTTTCTCTCTCATTTTTGATGTGTATGCATAAACTTGCTACTAAAGAGCATCATGTGCATAGCCAAAGGTACTTTTTCCCCTTGGGTTTTTTCCCTTTGGTATATTTGGGTATTTGAGACCCTAGCATTAGGTTTTCAATATTTTTTTTTGTGTGTTATTCTTAGTTTTCAATAATTGGCTTTTGGAGCTTGTGTTTGTTAACACTTCGCTTCAAGAAGCTTGGTTTGTAAATTATAGGAATCAACATAGTTCTCTACCAAGTGGATGCTTTGCTCAAGGATGCCCAAAGAACATGAATAGGTGAAATCATTTCATGATATTTCTCTTTTGTTTATCTCTCCATTCTCTATGCTTGGATTAAGTGATTTTGCTTCTAAGCTATGGTTCTTTCATTTTCAAAAGCTAAGCATGCATGAAAGTTTCAACACATTGCTTTGTGAATATTAAACTCATTAAAAATTTGGTTTTATGTATGATAATCGTAGGTAGTTGGCTTGGACCTTAGGTTAATGTAGGATCATTGTTTGTTAGTCCTAGACTCTTGGTGATTGACTTAATACTCCACTCATTTCTAGCATGACCTAGAGCTATGATTAGGCTTTTAGTCCCTTAATCCATTTTCCATAAGCAATCTCATAATGAAAGCAATAAAAAAGTGCTTTAAAAATGAAACAATGAAGCAAAAAAATTGTCTAAAAAGAGTAGCACAAATGCTACTAGACACATGAAAATAAAATTTCTATGTTATGTTCTATGTGAGGTCTAGCGCCTTATTGGCACTTGGTAGGCGAGGGGAACCACCTTGGCTTGCTTGGTCAAGACCCTAAACCGATGCCCTAGGCTGATAGGGATTAGAAGTTGCCTTGGTAGGCTAGTAGACTCTTGGAACACCTCCTTGAGAGTTCAAGGAGCCAAGAGTCGTAGCTAGACTTGCCTTGGGGTGGTTGCCTTGTGATGTGCTTTACTTTTTTCTATCAAATACCAAAAAACAAATCTTCCATGAGCTTCAAAAAGTTGTGATAGTGTACTAATAGATTAGGAGCTTCTTTGTGGCCATAGACATGATAGACTTGGATGCTTTATTAAGGATTGATCATATAGTTTTTAGGCTAGTAGGTTTATGACCTTGCATTAGCCTCGGGTCATAATTGATTGCTTGTGTTTCATGCATAAAACTGAAATTTCAAGTGTTTTAATCTTCATAATAGTTTATGTTTTTTTTCTGCTTAAAGTTTTTTTCTGTTTAGTTTTTGGTTATGATTGACCCATCTTTTAGAAGCAAAAATTCACTTTGCATGATTGTTCTTTGTACTTCATGTTATGCAAAGCAGAATGGCATAGATTATAAAGAGACTTCTGCTTCTACTTTCGATATGACTATCGTGTGTTTTCTATGTGTATTGGTAGCTCAATTTAGATGGGATGTACATTAATCAAATATTATTATTTCTTTCTTGAATGGTGATATATTTGAGGAAGTTTATGTAATGCAGCCTCACGGTTTTGTTATAAAAGGACAAGAAGATAAGGTGTGCAAATGTAAGAAAGCTTTTTATGGGTTGAAGCAATCTCCTCATGCTTGGTATGAGAAAGTTGACACTCATTTGGTTAAACAAGGATTTTGTAACATTTTAAAAAAAACACTTTGTATGTAAAGTGTGAGGGTGATGTATGTCTCATTGTTGTTCTATATGTGGATGATTTGCTGATCAATGACCCAAATGAGACACATATTGCTGAATTTAAAGCTAATTTGAATACTACTTTTAAGATGAAATACTTGGGGTTGTTGCATCATTACTTGGGCATACAATTTAAGCAGTGTGATGGTGGTTTTGCCTTGTGCCAAATAAGCTACATAGAAACATTCCTATGTAAGTTTGGACTTGAGGGTTGTAGACCTATTGCTACTCCTATGGAAATAGGTTTGGCATTGAGTCTTCATGATGTTGACCAAACTACTATTGGATGCCTCATTTATGTATTCAGCACGAGGCCTTGAATTCATTTTGCAGTCTCAGAGGTCAGCAAATTTACGCATAGCCCAAGGTCTAAGCATTGGCAGGCTGTCACGAGTATATTTTTCTACTTGAGTGGCACTTTACATCTTGGCTTATTATATCCCAAGGGGTGATAATTACGGCCAAATTTACATACTTTTTTGGACTCAGATTGGGTTGTTGTTATGGCACGCAAGTGTCCACGAGTAGTTTTTGTTTCATGCTTGGAAGTTTATGCATATCATGGTCGAGCAAGAAGCAACTTACTATGGCCACTTCCACTTGTGAGACTGAATACAAGGCAGTCTTCACAACGTGGTTGAATGTGTATGGCTCAGAAGCCTTATGATTGATTTAAGTGTTGGATAGGACAATGCCAACATCATCTACATTGACAGTCAGAGTGCATTGGCATTTGCGAGGAACCCAATTTTTCATGCTCGCACAAAGCACATTGAGGTAAATTACCACTATGTGAGAGAGAAACTCTTAGTAGGAGAAATCAACTTGGCTTACGTACCAACACAGAACAACCTTACAGATCTTTCCACAAAGGTATTGTCTCATGAGAAGTTCAAAGCTTTCCAAAAAGCTTTAGGATTACTCCCCTTTGTGGACTAATCATGACCTCAGGCCATGGCACTTCCATATACTCTATGATCCAATTCTCATCCAATGCATCACTCTCAAGGGGGATTTTTTACAGTATATATGTGGTAGTGATGTGTCTGAATACACTTAGGACCGTTGAGGCATTTTTTCCCTCATTAGGAGGTTTTTTCCCCCGTGCATTGTATATGTTCCCATCATTAGGGCTAAATTATATTTCCATTGCACACTAAGTAATACTACTCTCTGCTGTGTGCCTTGAGCTTCTTCATCTTCTCCAAGCTGTGTGTGTTTCCCTACAACCCTATTTCCAACAACAACCATGTTTTCCTTCCTAGGGTGATAGATTATGTCAAAGTCATACTCTTGCAAAAGTTTTACCCACCATCACCTATATTGTATATTCAAGGTTTCTTGGGTGAAGATCCAATTTAAGGTTAAAACTTTCTTCCAATAAGTGATGTCTCCACAGCCAGAGCATGAATGACTGCCAAGATTTCAAGATGATGGGCTAGGTAGTTCTTTTCATGAACCTTAAGCTTATGCAAGGTAAAAGCTATTGGTCTAACTTTTTAAACTAATACTCCTCCAACTGCTTACCACTAGCATTAGTGATGACTTCAAATGCCTAATTGAAATCTGGTAGCTTTAGGCGTGATGTTGTAGTCACATATTGCTTAAGTTTGTCAAACCTTTCTTGGTGTTGTGGTTCCCACTTTACCTTCACCCCTTTCCTTAGAAGGTAGTTCAAGGGTGAAACAATCACCACATAATCTTGTATGAAGTATTTGTACTAGCCTATGATTCCTAAGAATCCTCTAAGTTCACTTACATTAGATGGCTTGGACCATTCAAAAATGTCTTGAACTTTAGCAGGATCCATTGACATTCCTTCATGCAATACAATAAATCCCAAATATTCAATCCTTGGAGTAAAGAATGAACACTTTCTCATCTTTGCATATAGCTTGTGTTGTCGCAGAATATCTAGCACCTTCCTTGGGTGGGCTTCATGTTATTCTTCATCCCTTGAGTAAATAGAATATCATCAAAGAAGACAAGGAAAAAAATCATCTAGGTAAGGCGTGAAGATATCCTGCATCAAATTATTGAATGTATCCGGAGCACTAGTCAGACCAAATGACATTACTTTAAATTAAAAATGGCCATATCAGGTGTTGAAAGTTGTCTTTAGAATATTTGATTCCTTTCTTCTTATTTGATAGTAACCAGATCTTATATCTACCTTGGAGAAGACCTTGGAATCATGTAACATGTCCAGCAACTCATTGATTCATGATATATGATAGTTGTTCTTAATTGCTACCTGGTTTAGTCCTCTATAGTCAATGCAAAGTCGTAGAGTCCCATCTTTCTTCTTTTGGAAGAGTATTGGTGCTCCCCAACTAGGTTTGCTTGGTCTAATAAATCCATGTTCTATAAGTTGAAATTTTTTCTCTTTCAATTCAATGGCCTCTAGTAGCACCAATGTTTTATGGTCTCCTTGATCAGGTTCACTTCTTGGGAGAATCTCTATTTCATGTGATCAATTTCTTGATTTGGAGGAAGAGAGGTGAGGTCTTCAGGAAAGGCATCTGAATATTTAGGAAGCCAAGAGGTTTTTTTCCAGCTCTCATAACTTTGAGTAGATGATTTTCTTTAATTGAATGAATCTATGGAATCCCATTATTCCCTTGTATTTCAACTTGCCTTGCTTGATTATCTCTAAAGCTCAAACTACCTTGTAGATACACAATCCATCTCAAGTATCCCATCATACATCCCAACTGGTAGGGTTCTAAAGAAAACTGTGTGCCCTCCTAGTTCAAAATCAAGGGTTCCCATAGAATGTTGCAATACCACAATTTTTCTATTAGCCAATTCTATTTTCATAGGTTTAGCTTATTTTCTATTGAGGTGCAACTTTTGCAAGAATTTTGGGGATAGAAAAGAGTAAGTACTGTCACAATTGATGAGGAGATTAAAACTTTTACCTTGATGGGTGGCTGGTGTTTGAATAGCAGTGTATTGTCTTTGAGCCCCATGGTTGTCAATAGCTACATAAATAGTTACTCTTTCTTCTTCTTCACCAAGGGTAGGCTCTCCTATGGCTGCATGTGCATGTGCATTCCTACCTTGACCTCTTGCAAAGGCCCTCGTTGCTCTTCCTTGTCCTCTACCTTGTCCACCACCTCATCCATCGTTATGTCCAAAAGGGCAGTGTTTTTGGTCTACTTTAGTTGCTACTGTTGCTCTATTAGTTAGACATGGACACCGTTAGTGTCCCAATTCTCCACATTCTAAGCATCAAACATCCAAATGTGGAGGATTTTGTGCATTAGCAGCATAAGCTCTTTGTAGTCATCTCTCATTGGAAAATTTTATTGGTTTCCTAGCACCATTGAATCTCTAATTATATTCAACTCTTCTTCTAATCCCTTGCTCCTTCATTAAGGCCTTGGGTCATAGTAAGGCATCTTATGTAGTTGTAGGTTTCATGGCTTCTAGTCGTGAGCTAATTGGTTTCCTTAAATCCTGACAGAAGCGAACTACCTGTTTCTCTATGGTTCGTGGCAGTGCATAATGTATAAGCCTTACAAAGTTTGAGTAGTACTTTTCCAAGGATAAGCTGTATTGTTTTAAGCTAAAGAACTCATTCATCTTTATTGCTTCATGGGCAAGAGGTAAGTATCTTTCCTTCACTACTTGTTTAATTTCCCTCCAACTCTTGGAGTTCTCCAATATTCCCATGTACGGCAATGTTTTTTCCACCATAATGTTGCTTCCCCTGAGAGGTGAAACATCCCTAGGATTGCTTGGTTTACAGGTGGGGTCTTTGCAATAAAGAAGTAACCATCCATAGCTTCAATCCATACTTCCACATTCTTCTTAATATTATCACCTTCTCCCCTATTGAAGGTGGTTGCATTTGTTTGAGAAACAAATTTTTTTCTTGAATTTTTGTGTAAATAGCATCGTTTTGAGGGTTTTATAATATAAGAGTGATTTGAGGATTTCCTTGAGTGTACGTATATATTAACATCAATGTTTATAATAACTCAGACTTAGACTTATCCAATCCACTGAAAGCTCAATCACATGATTTAACCAATTTTGACTTATCCAATCCATTAAAACTCAATCACATGACTTAACCAGTTATGACTTATCTCAATCACATGACTTAACCACTCATGACTTATCCAATCCAATAAAAACTCAACTACATGACTTAACGGACACTTTTTTTTTTTGAAGAAAACAGCTTGATCTCCTATTCATAAAATCATCAAAATGTCATATAGGGGGGGGGGTCTACAAAGATCTTTCCATGAGCAAACATATTAGAGGTTTCAACCATAACTATGATACACATCCGTTGGCATATCGTAATATTTGAGTGGGTGGGGCCATGGGTATAGAAAATGATACACACGAGGAAGCTTGAGGTAGCCAATGAATTTTATTTTTTTTCAAGTTTGATCGAGTGTGATTTTCAATAACAACTCAACTGCATTAGGAAAAATGTGGACTCTCCTTGGGCCATATAGGATTAAGGTTAATTAGGCTCCAGCCAATAAGAAGAGAGCAATGTATATAAGTTTAGAACCTAAGAAAGTAGAGAGAATAATAGGGTTGTCCACTCATTTATTGCTTTGTATCCTAGAGGGAGGTGGATGGGTAAAAGAGGGAGGGGAAAAAAGGGAGGGAGGGAGTGGTGGGTCCACAGATACGTTTTTGCAAAAACCCTAAAAATTCAAAATTTTCAAAAAAAAATAAATTCAAAATATTCCATCCAAAACTCCCCCCAAACCTACCCTATGATCAAAAAGTCATTTTCTCACTCTAGAACCTTTTTTCCAAGACTGTCTTCCTCCATAGCCCCTTTCCATAACACAAAGCTCTCACTCTCTCTCTAAACTCTTACACCTTCCTCCTTCTTCAAGCTCTCCATTGCAACTTTAAGCTCCCACTCTCTCTCTAAACTGTCTCCCTCCTCCTTCCTCAAGCTCTCCATTGCAACTTTAAGCTCCCACTCTCTCTCTAAACTCTGTTTCCGTCCTCCTTCCTCAAGCTCTCCATTGCAACTGTAAGCTCCCACTCTCTCTCTAAATTTTGTCTCCCTCCTCCTTCCCCAAGCTCTCCATTGCAATTTCAAGCTCCCACTTAAGCATCCATGGCAAACAATGGTCAAAATAGACGCCCCAAACCCATCATTCAAAGTATGGTTCTCCACAACTCGAAGAATGAGGAGTAGCAATGGGAACCTCAGGTTTTTCAAGAAGGTGCGTGGGTCTACATGCGACCTTCCGCAATCGGTCCCCATCGTGTTCGTGAAAGAACAAACGTTGATCTCCATTGGAAGGGAAGACTACTAGGCTTCAAGCAAGTAAGAGACAAGGGTACGGTGGAAATCGTTCAACATGTTTTCATGTTTGGACACATGCATCTACGAGGGATCACCAACCCAAGGGATTTTCCTTGTAATTGTATGTCCCTTGCACTTCAATGGTTTTGGTGGTAATAAAAAAATGGACTTTTTACATCTCACGGACTGTTTTGTTTCTATGTAGATGTTTTTCCTTCTAGCCTTGTGGAGGAGCAACCACTCTCGTGCCTTTCAGGTACATTTACGGCCATGCATGCAAGTCTTGGAGATATGCTCTTCTCCAACACAACTTCATCAAACCTTGCACGACAAAGGGTGTTCTTCTACACCCACAAGTACATTGTACCTACAGATGAGGAAGGCTACGGAGATCTACAACCTTTGGAGGCTACAACCTTGCATAGCATGGAGTGGCCAAAGCCAGATGCATTTAATGTAATGTCTTTGAAAGCCAAGATTGTAGCTGATGTGAGAGCATCATTAAAATTTGGAAAAGCCTCGCGTTCCGTTGGGCTTGGATGGTGTTGTCCTGCTCATGTCTTCGCTAGCATCTTTGGATCTTTTCCTTTCCATCATACATATACTATGTATGTTTGCAAAGATCTACAATACGATACATTGGAAGCCATCCTTGGCGAGAAGTGGGGGTATCTTGAAGGACTTCACAACGAAGATTTCTTTCGGTGTCAGGTTGGAAGTTTCGGCATTGCTATCCGTTTCATCAAGGTGCGCTCCACTCTTTACGTGCGGTACTTCTATGAAAGGTGGATGTGCAAGCTTGGTGAATGGATTCCATTGCAATCCACCAATGCTACAATTGAGGTATTTGATATTGCAATCAAATTGTCGAGTGGTGCCGTTGAAACCGTCCAAATGAACAAGCATTGGACATTGGCCAATGTGTGGGAGCACTTAGTGATAATGGGTTTAGAGCATGGAGAAGATACAAAATTTTGTATCGGACGACGTAAGGTGAATGATTTTCTCTCTTAATTATGTTATATTTATGTTCTTTTGATTATTCCCTGCTCTAAGTTGGGTATGCTAATTTATTTATTTTTTTGCTAGATTGGTAGCCGCATGGAGAGCACGATTCAAATTGAAAAGGCGTGGACGACGGAAGAGAATTTGATTTTATCATTAGAGTAGTTATATTTTGTACTTAAATTTTTTATAATATCACAATTGTAAGTTCAAGCAGATGGTTGTATCAAATTTTGGCAATGCACATTATCTTAAAGTTGTAGTGATGTGTTTTTTGAGTTAAATGATTGTAATTTAGTTCGTAAGTTTTTTATAACTTCTTGTTATTTGTGTTACTTTATGAAAATTGTTTAATATTTTAATTATTGTTTGTTTTTTTTTTTTTGGGGGGGGGGAGGGGGCGCGTGCTATATAAAGCCTCCTAAATTTACCCTACCATTTTCACACTCTTTGTCTGTTCACACTCTCATTTGAGCTCCAACACTCTTTGCATTCCTACTTTAAGAGCTAGCATTATGGCATCCTCCTCCACCCCTCCCGAAGCCACGGCGTTACAACGCTTTCAAGCGTTTTTACAAACAACCGAGTCGCAAGATCGTGACGATCTTCACAATTTCTTCACCCAATTCCCTGATGTGAATGCAACTATTCACCTAAACAACCAATCTTTTCAGCCTATCTTAGAATTTTTTGAATTTTACATCGACAAGTATGCTGTACCAATTGTCGGACAAGGGGAATTGTGGATTCCATGCGATTTGCTTTGCTACATACACAAAGGCGATCGGCCTTTCACCCAGCGACTTCAACGATTTTGTGTAATTGCGGATGAGGCAGGTCAATACATTGAAGATTCACGTTTGAAAAGGAAGAAGGTTGGCACCCAGTTTCTAAGTCGCTTGGCGACTTTTGTGTTTCTTCTTGCGGAGGAGCCTGAAAGATCTGAGGTGAGTTTGCCTCATTTGCGCCTTGGGGGTGTCGTCAAGGACACAAAGGAGCCCATTACAACGCCCTGGGATGCAAGCAAAGAGGACAATATTCTTGTCCTAACCTACCCAGGAGGTGTCATGGATGCCGCCAAATCCATGGGTGATGAGGGTGCAGAAGCATCCTTTAAGCCCGCTGCAGATGCGCCGGAGTAGACATTAACTCCGGAGGTTTTTTTTGAACACCTCTCCCCAATTGTGATAGATGGGGAGGAATATTTGTTTTTACATGATCTTGAAAAGACTTTTGACATCTGCATGGATGAGTGTCTTTCCATCCTCTATGCCACTGTAGAGTCCTCTGCCATTGACCCCTCTTCTGATCCTTTGGATCGAAGCCTCCTTCCCCTTGGAGAGAGTGTGGTAGATACATTGGATTTGGCAATGGTGGCGGTGACAGATGCACTGCACTCATCTGTGTCGGAGGATGAGTTTGTAGCTACACGCACATTGCTTGAAGCCCAACGCACTTCTATGCCTGTTCATATAGATGAACTTGAGAGTGTCGCTATAGCTCCCAATTCATCTATTTCTCTTGACAGCAAAGGCATAAACGATGAAGACGACGAAAAACAAGAGGTATTATTTGATTTTTGTTTTGTGATTACGTTAATTTTCATTGTTGCATTCTGAAATATTATTTACCTATTGATTTCTTTATAGAATGTTGTGGAGCTGGATGAGCATGCAGGTCGGGGAGGAGATGGTAGGCACCAAGCTTTTGGATGGCAGTCGTCTCTTGCGCATTACCTTGGCAAGCTCCCCCAGGACGGCTTTGCGATAATCCACAAGGAGTACACTCCTTGTGGTCAATTTTGGGTGTCAATGATGAAAGCAATGAGCCGCATCCTATGCCTGTCAACCATATCTCAAGCCTCCCAAGTTATATATCTTGTAAATAAATCTCTGGCCAGTGCTTCATTTGCGACACACATTCGTGGTCGTGTGCTTTGTAACGTGGCCTTAAGCCAAGCTGTAGGTCTAAGTAATGTGGAACAAATTGCTTGGGATGTGTTGCACAAACAGCTTCCTTGCGCCCAAGAGCGCCGAGAAAACATTGCTCGCCATATCTTAGATGGCTCAAGCAATCAATAGCTGCATAAATCTTGTAATTAACTCCTTCAAATATGTAATGAGATATATCACATCTTTGTACTTTGTTATTTCAAAATTCGAATGGAAATTGATTTTAACTACTACTTTCCAACTTCTGTATTGAGTTTATGGTACGATAGATAGTATATGATTGGTTCTATCTTGTGATACACTTGTGTAATTCTCTGAATCAAAATATAGATTTTTTTTCAGATAAATAACATCAATAAAAACATAATAACATTGTATTCTTATAATTTTAGCATAAAAAAGATTTAATTAGGCTATCTAGAGGCTTGCCGCAGAGGCGCGCGAGAAGTCAAAAGTAACATTTACTTTTGACTTCTCGCGCGCCTCTGCGCTAGACCTCTAGACAGCCTAATTAAAGGTTTTTTAAGCAAAAATTATAAGAATACAATGTTTTTTTTGGTTATTCAATCAACCAAACTTGGTTGACAGCTCTTTTATCCACATCTCTCTCTCTCTCTCTCTCTCTCTCTCTCTCTCTCTCTCTCTTTTCCTCTCTCTACTTAGTTTTACTTATCACTTAAAACAAATGTACACGACTCCTTATATTTGAAAAAGCCACGACTTGTTATATTTCAAAAAGATATCTTTACATTGGCAAAATTGCCTAGAAGTCAAATTCAATCTCTTTGTCCTCTGATTCGACGCGCAAGAGCTAAATCCTTGGGCATTATTGTCACCCGTTTTGCATGAATAGCACACAAGTTGGTTTCTTCAAAAATAGAAATTAGATGATATTCTGCCGCTTCTTGCAGAGCTTCTACGACGATACCTTGAACTCAAAACGCCATTCGATAACTTTGCATGATCTCTTTTACCAAACGTGTGAATGGTGCCTTGCGTATGAGAAGGTCTGAAGTTTTTTGATAGTGACGAATCTCTTGCAACGCCTTTGGAATGCGTCGCTTCACAGCAGGAGCCCGTTGTTGAGGGATGGTAGGATCTGGGACATGGGCCTTGCGAGGGCGAACCTTGAAAAACTTTTTCTTTTTACGAGAGGGCTTGCGAGGGGGAGCTTGCGCATCTTCAAGGCCACCATGTGCTCTGACTGGCTCTTCAACTCCACCTTGCGCTCCAACTGGCTCGTCTGCTACATCCTCAAAATCCTCTTCATTTAGTAACCCATGATCACCTCTAGGCTGATCTGACGGCAGAGCGTCGAAGCCACGTGGCAATGTCTTCCCAGCCGGAACTCGATGATTGCTTGGGATCTCCTGTCCGCTCCATGGTGGGCTTTGTGCTTCGTTGTCCGTTTTGGTTTCTGTGTCTGATGTCACTACCCGTTTCTTCTTGCGTGAAGGTTGTCCATCTTGTTGCTCTTCACCTGACCATTCTCTCTCCTTCTCTTCTAAAAGCTCTTGTTCGTGTATCCAAGGTGGTTTTTGAGCACCTTGGACGGTTGAGTGAGGGTGAGCAAAAAAAGGTTGATCTTTTCTTGCTGTTTGCTTTGTGCGTGCCATGGTGTAAGAAGGGGCAAGATTGAAAATGAGACTCCTTCTTCTCTAAAAGCCCTCTATTTTTTTATTTTTTTAAAGGTCTCTTCACACTTGACCAGGCCACTTAAAAATCTCTTAATATCATCAAAATATAAAAAACAAAAAATAGATAAATGGAGAAGTATTATATGCAACTCAACAAAGACATCTACAAACATAAACATTACATTGCATAGCATCATTTGTTTTACATGTTGGGTAACCAACGTTTGCCCACTCTATGGCAATTTTCACGCCACCTAGCATGATTAAGGGGTCTGGTGGAGTTTCTCCATTTCTATTTAGCAGTAAGTCGAGATTGTCTCCTAACCTTCTTGGCAAGACTTGACTTTTGCACTCGCTCTATGGCATGACATCTCCCCAAAGAACAACGAAAGAACCAATCAAACATCTCCTTCATGTAGTTGGATCTCGTAGTTCCACCACCGTGACGTGTATTTTTAAAGTAAACACCTTTGGCTCGATAATGTGATTTTTCCATTCCTTGAGTGCTCCACATGCCTAATGAACCATATTTTGACATAAAGAATGCTCCATGCGCATACAAAATATGCTGCATCAAGAAAAAATGCTTTGATCAAATAAATATTTATGTATAGCATCAAAATTTGAACTGAACAAAGTAACTTACCATGTAGTGTGTGATATTGCTCTCTCCCCACGCTTGCACAAATGCTTTAGTGAAATTCGAAATGTGATCTTTGAACAAATTTTGTTGCTCACTCGTGGTTTGGGGTTTCCACATGATTTGAAGCACTAACTCCAAGTGGTGCCACACTTGCCTACGCAGATTTACAAGCACGAGATTTGAATCTTGATCGGTCGTACACTTGCAAAGCGCTTTTCATAGCTCCCATGGAGCATCCTCTTCACCCCTCTCCTTTCGCATCTCTGGTTTCTTGAAAAACCTACGTGCTTTCACACCATTCATAGATACTTTTTGTGGCACTTCATGCATATTATCCACCTCACCGATGATAGAAACATTGCCACCATGACATCCAATCGAATTTAGAATTGTTTCAACTATTCCAATGGCTTCCACGGATTTGGAAAGTGGTTTCATTGTGAAAGCGTACTCTATGTGAAGCTTTAACAAGCGATCAAATATACGCATAAAGGCATGCAAAGTGCAAAAGTGTACATTTGTAAGTGGAAAATTGATAATGGGATGCCATGTTTTATCTTTTGTCGACCGATTGGGGACCTCCATGATAGGACACTTCAACACCGAGCACACCCAATCCCTTGCATCATCATCCATTGACCCTGTTGCCTGACTTCCCTTGACATTTTTCTTTGAAGACGTGGAGCCACGAGTACTCTCCTTGTATCCTCGTACACAATATGGACAAGGAAGAAGTGATGAAGCACCTTGTTTACACGCAAGTATACATTTGATTGTTTTTAGATCACCTCCTAAGTGCCACTCAACATCAAATGTACCTACTCCATCTACTTCTAGCTTTTCTCCCTCTAGTTGTGCCTTAATAACCTCTGTGATCCACGGGATCATAGAGAAGACCCATGCCAACACCTCATGAGTCTCCTTCAGAACTTCAAAAGCTCCTAACCACCATATTTCTTTTTCCGATTGTACACTAAATGATGGTTTTTGAGAATGATCACCGATAGCATCGACTTTTGCAAAAAACATTGCCTCATTCATGAGTGTCACACTCATACGTTCCAATCTCCGTCCTTTGACAATTTGACATTCATCTAGCTTAAGAATAAATATGAGCTTCTCTCCAAGTACTGAAACAACACAAGAATTGAATTGTTATACTAAATGATATTCAATACAAATAAAAAACGACATTACAATTTGTATTACCTTGTGGAGACAAAGCATAAAATTTAACCATAGCTCGTTGTAGTCGTTTCAAGTCAACAAAAATATTGTTGAATTGATGATAACTAAAAGACTTTGTCCCATTAGGAATAGTATTGCCTCCCTTTATATTACCATGTGACTTGGCACTCGTGGAAGAGTACACCATGGATCCTTCAATGTGTTTGTATTCACCAAGGGATTCCCGAACGAGATCATTGTTTTCTTTTTTTGCAAGTTGGACCCTATGTGGAATAGGAAATAAATTTTCGATGATGCCTTGCTCTCGTAATGCATCTTTCATCAATCCATGAAGTGCATGGTATGCATTTGTGCTGATCCCAACCTCATCACAAGCTCTCTGGACATCATCCTCAGACACAAGGTTAGAGATCTTTTTTAGGATCTCCTTTGTGATGGCATCTTTCATGTGTTTGGCCTTTTCACAACCTATGATGTAAAGTATATCTTCCTTTGAGATGCATCCTAGGAGAAGGTTGCAATGGTCCTCTTGTCTAAAACTTCCACACACATCTTGTATATATGTCCTATTTCAAAAGATGAACCGAGTTACAAATTGATGAAAATTATTTGAGAGTTATGAACACTGTGAATTTAAAAAAATACCTGGTTTCCGTGATCCGCTTCTTACGTGCCCCTCCATTAGATGCTAAGTTTTCAATGGAAGAGAACTCCCTCTTACGCTCACGCATGCCAAATGGAGTGGCTTTTAGCTGTATCATTGCAATTTGTAGCTTAGTTATCTCTGTTTCTGTAGCTTTCATCTCCTCTTTAAGATCTTTGAGTTGTTTCTCTGTGGAATGTAGTTGTTGTTGGAGATTTGTGGAATGAATGTGTAACACTTGACATTGTTGTCAGAAATATGCCGACGCACCTGTGTGATTGGAGTCCAATTTCTTACAATACCCAAGAAGACCATGTTCTCCTTCTCCCACATATTTGATTAAGCTTGGGAGTGTACGGAATGTCGGATGACAGCCCACGAGCGGATCTTTTGGATACAACCCTCCATCAAGCCACAAGTCAACATTGGTTTCTCCTCGAAACCGTCGTACGGATGCCGGTTGAGATGCTTTCTCGTCATTTTTTTTTATGGGAGCAAATTTGATCGGTAGACGCAGACTGACATTAGTTGACCTAGTAGATGACGGCGCAGGTGATTCATTGGTTATGTCGCGAAGAGACATGGTGAAAAGTTATGATGGGGAAATTTTTTGATAAGATATACTTTTTGGGATAAACAGACAATTTTTGGGAAAAAAAGACTTAAAAATATATTTTTTCATATATAGGTTCAATTTTTGAGCTCAAAGAGGGAATTGTTAAATTTTAAAATTTTCACTTTTTAGGCTTTATTAGATGGACATTTTGATGATGTGGCATTATCTATTTATTCTTGGAGTTAATGTAGAGAGGGACCCAAGGAATTTTAGATTTGGAGGTTATAAAAGCTAGATTCTTCTATATATATATATATATATATATATATATATAGAGAGAGAGAGAGAGAGAGAGAGAGAGAGAGACCTTTTGAAAGCTTAAAAGATCCATTTTGAAGATTTTATAAAAAATTCAATTTTTGGGGATAAATTGATGCACGAACTAAAAAGTGGCTTTTGTCATAACTACTTACTCTCTTTGTTTGGTGATAGGTAGAGAGAGAATGGTTCTTCTCTCTACTTTTACTCCTCTCTCTCTTTTTACTCCCCTCTCTCTCCTACTTTATCCCCCCTATTCCTCCTACTTTACCACCCTCATTCTCTACTTTCCCCCCCTCTCCTATCTAGAGAGAAGTTAGAGAGAGAGCTACAAAAGTAGCCCTATTTATTGTCTTTGTTCCCTCCATCCCCTACCAAATTAGCTTTAATCCCTTAAAATTAGGGATCCTTACATGGCCCCAATGGGGTCCAATTTTTTCCTAATGGGTAAGGATTATTGATGTCACTTTGTCATAAAGCCATTGATTATGGATTATGACTCCATTAGGGGCCATGACGGTGGTATAGCTGAGGATGGTCAACCTATGGAAGTGCAAGAAATCCGGGCATGGCAGTTTGCAAGCAAATGACAGAGACATTGAGCGAGTGTTTGGTGCAGCTAGGAGACAGGTACACAGGGATGGAGCACTCTCTAGTCGGAACTGCAATTGTTTTTTCCTATCACAGATGACAGAAGCAAATATTGATATCACAAGATTGGGAACAAGACACGAGGTATTGGATACAAGTGCTATGAGGTTTACGATATGGGATTCGGAGCGAGATGTCTGAAGGACACAAAGAAGGCCTGTTTCATACTTGAAGAAGACAAGTCAAAAGCAGATGCATGGAGGTTTGCAAGTAGGCGGCAAGGTGCTTGGGCACCTTCTTAGTGAAAGGTTCAACAGGTCCTTTGGAGATGTCTATGTCAGATGTGACACATAACAGGTCAAAGATAGCAGATTGAAGCCCTAAGTGGTGATGCCATGGTGTATGCAGAACGGGTGCTAAAGCTGGGCGAGTTCGAAGCTTTCTGCGAGCTTGAAGGTCGGTATCTGGCAACTCTCCAATTGGGTGACATGTCAATCATACCACTCTCGGTGTGGTGCTTTTGGCCCGAGACCTGTTGTGCAAAGAACTGGATCCGATTGCTAGCCATGGACCATGGACGGTACAAGAGGAGCTTTTTTTATAGGCATCATGTGATGTACAGTTGATTGGGATAGAAGGAGAAGTTTTCTTCACCATGATGAAGAGTGTCTACTGGTGAGTGGTGCAAAAGGGAGCTGCACACAAGTGTTTTCAAGTAGACCATCGGTGGCGTGTGCAAGGGGGCCAAACCCAAAGCTTTTTAAAGCTTTACTAACTTGAAGAAACAAAAAAAAGGTGTTTCATAAGGAGTGACGCCACTGCAGGTAGAGGAAGCCGAGCATGGAAGGCTTCCATCTGCCCGGCATGCGAGAGGAGAGTGGCGCCATCTGTATGGAGAGCATGGCGGCCAGGAAGGAGGTGGTGCCATCTGTGGTGTTTTCATGCGGGGCGAGGAGTCAGTTGCATAGAGGGGGGTGGTACTCAGGGACCGGGAGAGAGAAGAGCGACTACAGTGGGTCGCCATAGGGGGCATGGAGGGCCGTCGGTGGTGACGTGACACAGGGGGTTGAGAGTGCTATGGGGAGGTGGTGCTACACAAGGGGCGCCAACCTTCAGGATGAGGAGGGCGGGCTGAGCTTGGCTGTGAGCAAGTCAGGGTCGCCAGGACATGAAAAGTACGAGGCAGTCAGTGGTTGGATGATCGGAGCAAGAGGGAGTCCGCCACCTGCTGGATGTTGAGGCCGTGATCAAGGGGAGTCCATCCAGGGTCGCCACGAGCAAAAACAAAGCAGCAAGAGGGAGGCGCCACAGGAGGTGTAGGGTGCAGGCCTAGAGCAGGTTGCAAGGGCGACCCCTCAAGGGCTTGGAGAGCTGCAAAACAGGGCTGCAGGAGGCAAGAAGGAGAGCCGCCAGTAGTGGGTGGGATGCCAGCCCGTCAGAACAAGGCCAACCAGGAGGAGGAGAGTGCATGAGTAGGGGAAGCCGCCAAGAGGCATGAGGGAGGTGGAAGGTGTTCTACAAGGGTCGTTACAGGAGCCGACTACATGGTGAGTGGCCAAGAGGTGCCGCCAAGAGTGTGGAGGGAGAAGAAGTTACCAAAGGCCAGAGTCGTAGCCATCGGATGGGAAGCAGGGGAAGGCAGCCGGTCATACAGGTTACCAATAGCCGAGGAAGAGTATCCAATTGCACCAATGCACGCAATTGACAGTAATCATGAGTGTACCAGAGTTCTCTTTTCTTGATATGCGTAAATGAGTTTGTGGTTTGATTGAGTTATTTGGTATTTGGCTGCCATCTTCTCGTCTACTCATCCTCTCGTGCATAGCACCCGTGGTAGCGGTGGCTTCGGGTCTTTTGTGTGTGTTTGTAGATTTGATGAGTGTGCTATGCATTAGCAGTTATGGTTGTATGTTGTCGAGCCAGTTATGCTTGGAGTTTATAAGTGATTGTGTATAGCCGGTGGCGCTCGTAGGCGAGTCGGTGCATTGGAGATTGGCAAAAAGTGTGCGTGTGTGTGAGTTTCCATGTGGTTAGGCGTGCCGAATATTCCCTGGGCTATAAAGAGGCAGTGTAGAGTGTGCTGGGTTTGTTCCCACTTCCCCCTTTCCAACAGTCAGTGTCATAAAATTGGAAGTGTCGAATCAGCTTCAAGTCTTCAGTCCACTTGATTTGGTGTAGGTCAATTTACAAGTGTTCATTGTGACGTGCTCAGATGGCAAAGGTTGATCCACGGACACTTTGACTTGTATATAACTATGTATTTGGTGGGTCAAAATTTATATGAGGTGCAAAAATCTTGTTAATAATGAGGAATATGTTCTCTCAAAATTTGAAGCTTGGTCATTGACAACAAGCAGTGTGGTACATTGCTTTTTATAGACAATTAAACAGTTGGTGTCCATAAATCTATGCTACAAACAAAAAGAATAATAGTTTCAAGCTATGTATTCATGCATTCAACCCCAAGAATATTGCAAACTATTGAGAATCCAAACTTTTAGCATAAGGCTTTGATACCAATTGTAAAGTCCCTAACCAAAAGATTGGGACGACTTGATAGTTGGCCTTACTTTATTCTCAAGTTCCATTGATGATATCCTACTCCAATTCAAAGAAGCAAGAATACAAGAAATAGAAGATACGAAGTCATCTATCCATCAAAATCGTGGTTGTGAGGGCCATACACCACAAGCCAAGTCAATAAATTAAAGGATTCTAATGGGAGCTATTTCCTATATCATAATGTGGGCTTCTGCTGCATGTATTGAAGCAAGGGACTTGCGTAGCACTATGTGTGAGCTACAGATGGCTCCAAGTACGCAACTAGCCTAAAGTAGTAAGCTCAAAGATGACAATGCTATCTCACTCATCGCTCTATGCTTACTGTCATGGAGGATTCCTCGCCATGAAGAAGAGGGAGCCGTTGCTACGCCGCACTCAATTGCCTCACCACTATCGTGCCACCGCAATGCTCAATCACTCTCTCTCTCTCTCTCTCTCTCTCTCTCTCTCAAGCACACACACACACTAGTACACAAAGGAGACGGAGAAGGAGATGGAGCAACAACACTCTTTTTGCAT
Organism: Adiantum capillus-veneris; assembly: GCF_014529385.1. Taxonomy (NCBI): domain Eukaryota; kingdom Viridiplantae; phylum Streptophyta; class Polypodiopsida; order Polypodiales; family Pteridaceae; genus Adiantum; species Adiantum capillus-veneris. Next base: position 149,328,498 of record NC_140948.1, read on the forward strand.
TGCACAAATGAGACAATGACCTATTTTAGGTTTAGATTGACTTTTATATGAGCTTGTCCGTTCACATTTGGGCGCCCACAGTTAGCCAATCTTACCGAAACATTATAGGTTCTAGTTTTAGAGTGTGCCTCTCATTGACGATCATCTTAACCATTCCTATCTGACCGACAAGCCCAACCAATAACATAATACACTACTAGCAGGTCTGACAAGCCCGCCCAGCCCATGGTTGCATAAAAAGTGGTCACTTGGTGGTAACATGTCCCCCTTCCTAATGTAGATTTCACCCTCGAAAGCTAGTGAGAAAAAGCCCGTTTTGTCCATGTTGTAGAGCATCTGGATTTGAATCTGCAAGGCAAAGTCACTATTTTATGCAAGCGAAATTATATGGCAATAAATCATGAGAGGAATGTAAAGTACATGTGGAAATGAGTAAACGCAAGATTTATAAAATGGTAGAGTGCCATTAAGGACAAATAAATTGCACTTTGATGAAATTAATTAATCAAGAGTTTTGGACTTATGGGTGAGTTTATCAATTAGTTAGTTATGACTAAGATTAAAACAACTACTCTAGTACTAGCTAAGCTAAGAAGATTATCTAAATGCAAGATTCTCTAATTGTGTTTTTCAGCTTTGATTAGTCAACTAGCTCTCACAACTCCAAACAAAAGCTTGAAATTTTAACTGTAAGCTCAATGGAAGTCTTTTAAATGTCTTTTTTTTTTCTTTTTTCTTTTACTTTGGTTCACAATCATTTGACGTGTGTGCTTATTTTGTATATCCGGGGCTTTTTGCTTCTCAAGGAAAAGTGTCCACACTAGGAACCTTTAGGGCTCTAGTACCATAGACAATACATGTGAGTGAAGTACCAAATCAAGCCAGGATTTCTCTTATAGCGTAAGATTTTTTATTTGTGGCACTTATGTTTTTTGCTTCCATTTCCTTGGTATTCTCACTAGTGTCTTTTGTTGTTTAAGTAAGCAAGCTTCTCTATGCCTAAAACATTCCTAAGGTCTCAACACTCATATAATTTTATCAACTAGAACTAGTGGTCAAGTAAATGAGTTAACCTAAAGATTAAAGTCACGGTCTCCTAATCTCAAGGCTCATCTATAAGATTAAACTCTAGTTCAATCAACTTAAGCAAAGAAAAATTTATACATCTATAATAGCAGATAACAAACGTAACTAGTACACTCCAACAAACCATGAAAAACCACAATTAGCAATTATACATATCCACCAGCATGAATCATGGAAAGTAGTACACCTGGAGGTATGAAGTTTCTCATTTCGTTGAGGAAAATGTCCTTAGCCATGTGGATGGAAATCCATATAAGTCCTACATAACAATATCAAACAACAAGGCACTATACCTCTAGGAGACATGTCAACGTGAAAAAATTAGAACTCCTAGAAAACAAACTCAAAACACAATCCAGACCCCTAACCTACCTATCTGTCGTCCCTTTTAGAATCAAGGAAAGAGGATATTATATAAACTGAGTGGCATCCCTAAGTCTATGCCTCTATCCTCATCATCTAGATAAACGAAATCATTTTCCGTGAGGTCATAGTCTTCCTCGGTCTCTATTATTTCTTCTTCATCATCCTCTTGCGCAAGCGTGTTAATCAAGAACCTCGTGTTAAGTATGGAGCCTGATTTACCCTTGTAATTTTCTGTGGTAAAAGCGCACATTTGTAAGGCCCCCATTATGAGGAGCAGCCATTGTGCGTGAAGGAAAATCACTCACCGGAAACCAAAATTTTCACGGACAAGAATCAGGGGCAACTTTAGAGGCCTCGGAGGCGGTAAAGTTGCCCCGGGGGCGGAGGCCCCCGAGACTTCCTTTTCGCCGGAATATTATGACCGGACGGTGGCCGGAAAGTGGTCAGAAAACAACCGATCGGTTGGCCGGTGGCCGGTAGTCAATGGCCGGTGGCTGAATTCAATGGCCGGTGGCCGAATTCAAAAGCAGACTTGTCTTCTCAAGGGCGGCCACACATGGGCGGACTGGAGGGTCCGATTTGGACTTATTCGCACAAGGGCGGCTACACATGGCTGTCTCTCATAAGAGAGGGCAGCCCTTTTGGCTTATAAAAGGAGGCCATTTCTACACACATTTCATAGTGTGAAGTTGATGCAACAAGGTGAGTGTGAGGTGGTGAGAGTGAAGCAAGGCGGGAGCTCCATTAAGGGTATAATCCCTTTGTAAATTACTTCTTGTTTTGAAGTACTAAAGCCATTGAGTGGCTGCTTTCCCGTGGACGTAGCCCACATTGGGTGAACCACGTATATCGTGTGTACTCTCTCTCTCTCTCTCTACTCTATAATCTCGTGTATGTAAATCTGTCTCTCTTCATTAAGTAATCTACTCAATTATCTATTTAGCTACGTCTTATTTCCTAACAACTGGTATCAGAGCAAGGTTTGCTCGTAGCTAAATTATCTCAAGGAAAGAATTCCTTGAATTGAGTGGGAGTTATGGCGGAGGAAGGGAAGCTCAAGATTGAGAAGCTCAACGGCAAAAACTACCAACATTGGAAGATGCAGATTGAAGACTATCTCTACCAGAAGAACCTCTATTTGCCACTAGGCGGTCTTGCGAAGAAGCCCGCAACAATGGCAGATGAAGCATGGATTGTCCTTGATCGAAAGGCACTAGGAACAATCCGGTTAATCTTGGCGTCAACAGTGGCCTTCAATGTTTCGGAGATGAAGACCACGGAGGACTTGATGAAGTCACTTGACGACTTCTACGAGAAACCATCGGCATCCAATAAGGTATTTCTTATGAAGCGCTTGTTCAATCTAAAGATGGCAGAGAATGGTTCAGTTGTAGAACACCTAAATGACTTTAACACAAACATAAGTCGACTTCGATCAGTGAAAATCAATTTCGATGACGAAGTGCGAGCTCTCCTTATACTATCATCTCTACCGGATAGTTGGGACAGCCTTGTGATGGCTGTAAGTAATTCTATCTCTCGCACAAATACTCTTAAGTTTGATGATGTTGTGGGTGTTCTCCTAAGCAAGGAAATGCGAAGGAGAAGCACAGGAGAATCATCAAGTGCTGCACTATCAGTGGAAACAAGAGGAAGGCCTAAGGAGAGGTTCAAAAACCAAAAGGGTCGTGATCGCTCAAGGCAGAGCAAGTCACGCACAAAGTCAGTTCTTGAATGTTGGAACTACGGCAAGAAAGGCCACGTCAAGAAGGATTGCTGGTCCAAGAAGAAGAAGGAGACAGAGTCTCAAGACAACAAGCCAACATCGGAGGCCAATGTGGCAGGTAAAGTAGAGCAAGATGCTCTAATTCTCTCATTAGACAATGTGTCTAATTCCTAGATAGTAGATTCTGGGGCTTCATTCCATGCGACACCACACAAGCAACATTTCCAAGACTACACCAAAGGTAATTTTGGGTATGTATACTTGGGAGATATTGAAGATTGTGAGATTGTCAGCAAAGGTACAGTTTCTGTCAAAACTGCTAACGAAAATGAATGGAAGCTTAAAGATGTTAGGCATGTTCCTTCTCTTCGCAAAAATTTGATCTCTACAGGACAATTGGACGATGAAGGTCACAACATTGCATTCGGAAACAAACGGTGGAAGATCTCAAAGGGATCTTTGGTGGTTTCCAAGGGTGAAAAAGTCGGTACACTTTACTTGTGTACTGTTAGCACGCAACCTTTAGCTTGTGCAGCAACTACAGAAGTTGACAGTGCGGTGTGGCACTACCGACTTGGGCATATGAGTGCCAAAGGAATGCAGATCCTTCAAACAAAGAAGCTTCTACCAGGTTTGAAAGAAGTGGACTTAGAGTTCTGTGAAGATTGTGTTTATGGTAAACAAAAGAGGGTAAAATTTCAAAAATCAGGAAATGAAAGAAAAAATAAAAAACTTGAGTTGGTTCATTCTGATGTTTGGGGTCCTGCAAGTACACCATCAATTGATGGCTCATTGTACTATGTAACATTCATAGACGATGCGACTAGAAAAACATGGGTTTATGTCATGAAGAATAAATCTGATGTATTTTCCATATTTCAAAGGTGGAAAGCCTTTGTGGAGAATGAAACAAGTACCAAGGTTAAATGCCTCAGATCCGACAATGGAGGCGAATATTGCAGCCAAGCTTTTGAAAGCTTTTGTGCTAGCAATGGCATTCGGAGGCAAAGGACAACCCCAAGGACACCTCAACAAAATGGGATTTCGGAAAGGATGAACAGGACAATCATGGAACGAACACGAAGCATGCGGCTACATGCAGGCCTACCGCTTGAGCTTTGGGCGGAAGCTGTAAGTACGTCTGTGTACTTAATCAATCGGTCACCCTCAACAGCATTGGATGGGGGAGTTCCAGAAGAGGCATGGACAAGTAAACCGGTGAATTATGCATTTCTCAAAGTGTTTGGGTGTGAGGCTTTCATGCACATAGATAGAAGCCTAAGATCAAAGTTAGATGCAAAGTCCAAAAAGTGTTTCTTCATTGGCTATGGAGAAGGAGACTTTGGGTATCGCCTATGGAATCCTGAAGATGGTAAAATCTTAAGGAATAGGGATGTAATTTTTAACGAACAAAATATGTACAAAGATTACTTGGAAAGAAAACAAACAAAAGAAACAGGTGATGAGTACATGGAGCTTGAGGATGGTGAAGACTCAAGGACTGCAAACGGTGACAATGTGCAACAACGTCAACCAAATGAGGAGCCTCAACCTATTCCTCGAAGATCTACAAGAGCAAGTAGACCTCCAGAAAGGTTTGTTCCTTCCTTCAACCATCTCTTGATCTCAGATTCTGGAGAGCCCGAATCATATGAAGAAGCTATGCAACATGAATCCAAAGAAGAATGGACGAAGAGCATGCAAGTGGAGATGGACTCACTACATCGCAACCAAACATGGGAGTTGGTTGAGTTGCCTAAAGGTAAGCAGGCACTTCAAAACAAATGGGTGTACAAGCTAAAGGAAGAAGAAGGTGGGAAGAAAAGGTACAAGTCTAGGCTTGTGGTAAAAGGTTTTTCTCAAAAGAAAGGTATTGACTTCAATGAAATATTTTCTCCTGTTGTAAAAATGAACTCAATTAGGCTTGTCTTAAGCCTTGTGGCTGCTCATGATCTAAATCTCGAGCAAATGGATGTAAATACGGCATTCTCTCACGGTGACTTAGAGGAGGAAATCTACATGCTTCAACCAAAGGGGTATGAAGTAAAAGGTAAGGAGAAAATGGTTTGCAGATTAAAGAAGAGCTTGTATGGTTTAAAGCAAGCATCAAGACAATGGTACTTGAAGTTTGATCGATGGATGTTGGATCATGGATTCACAAGATGCAACTCGGATCACTGCGTCTACACGAAGAATTTGGGAGATGGGAAATTCATCATCCTAATGTTGTATGTTGATGACATGTTGATTGCAAGTGCTAACATGCAGGACATCAAAGACCTAAAAGAGGAGCTGTCCAAATCTTTTTCAATGAAAGATTTAGGTGCTGCAAAGAGGATACTTGGTATGAAAATATCAAGGGACAGGACGAAGAAGACAATAAAGCTATCTCAAGAAGATTACATCAAGAAGGTACTAGAAAGGTTTGCAATGCAAAATGCAAAACCAGTTTCTACACCTTTGGTTGGTCATTTTAAACTAACGAAGGATATGTGTCCAAAGACACAAGAGGAGATAGCCTATATGTCTAAAGTTCCATATGCTGCAGCGGTAGGTTCTCTAATGTATGCTATGGTCTGGACAAGGCCAGACATTGCACATGCAGTGGGAGTTGTGAGTAGGTTCATGGACAACCCAGGTAAAGAGCATTGGCAAGCGGTGAAGTGGATACTTAGGTATCTAAAAGGGACAACAACAAATGCTTTGTATTTTGGAGGAACTGATATTTTTCTAGAAGGGTATGCTGATGCAGATATGGCAGGTGACAAAGATACTCAAAGGAGCACTACTGGCTATGTGTTCACGGTTGGAGGCACAGCAGTAAGCTGGCCTTCAAAGCTGCAGAAAGTGGTTTCACTTTCTACGACGGAAGCAGAGTATGTAGCAATGACGGAGGCAAGCAAAGAAATTTTGTGGCTTCACAGATTCTTAGAAGAGCTTGGATTCAAACAAGACAATTGTGTCTTGTACAGTGATAGCCAAAGCGCTATCCATCTTGCGAAGAACTCAGCCTTTCATTCAAGGACAAAGCACATTGAGGTGAGATATCACTTTATACGCACTCTTTTGGAAGAGGAACAGCTAAAGCTAGGAAAGGTGCATACAAGTGAAAATCCTGCATACATGTTTACAAAGGTGGTCAACAAGGAGAAGTTGAGCTTTTGCTCATCTTCAATCGGCATTCAAGGATAAGAAGCCAGAATGGAAAGCAGTCACAGGTTTGGTTTGGAGATCAGTCTCCAAGTGGGAGATTGTTAAGTATGGAGCCTGATTTACCCTTGTAATTTTCTGTGGTAAAAGCGCACATTTGTAAGGCCCCCATTATGAGGAGAAGCCATCGTGCGTGAAGGAAAATCACTCACCGGAAACCAAAATTTTCACGGACAAGAATCAGGGGCAACTTTAGAGGCCTCGGGGGCGGAGGCCCCTGAGACATTTTTTTTCGCCAGAATATTATGGTCGGACGGTGGCCGGAAAGTGGTCGGAAAACAACCGGTCGGTTGGCCGGTGGCCGGTAGTCAATGGCCGATGGCCGGTGGCCGAATTCAAAAGCGAACTTGTCTTCTCAAGGGCGGCCACACATGGGCGGACTGGAGGGTCCGATTTGGACTTATTCGCACAAGGGCGGCTACACATGGCTGTCTCTCATAAGAGAGGGCAGCCCTTTTGGCTTATAAAAGGAGGCCATTTCTACACACATTTCATAGTGTGAAGTTGATGCAACAAGGTGAGTGTGAGGTGGTGAGAGTGAAGCAAGGCGGGAGCTCCATTAAGGGTATAATCCCTTTGTAAATTACTTCTTGTTTTGAAGTACTAAAGCCATTGAGTGGCTGCTTTCCCGTGGACGTAGCCCACATTGGGTGAACCACGTATATCGTGTGTACTCTCTCTCTCTCTCTCTACTCTATAATCTCGTGTATGTAAATCTGTCTCTCTCCATTAAGTAATCTACTCAATTATCTATTTAGCTACGTCTTATTTCTTAACACCTCGCTATGCGTGGATACTCATCTTGTGTGAAAGAATAGGCATGTGCCACTAAAGAAACATTTGCTACTGTGTAGGGATCACTAGTTATCCATGGATGTATCAGCCATTCTAACTCCTCAAAATTTCTCTCACATGCAAGTCTCTCTATCAAATCTTATTCGCAGGAAAGTACAGGGTAGCAAATGTGAAACACTCGAGAAAAATAAAAAGGGTACCTTTCATTAAAAAAATAGAAGCGCATGTCTCTGGTGAACTAGCCATCTCTGAGAATACAAATAGATTTGGTTAGGTCTTTAAAACATAAGAGTTGTTTTTGTGTGTTGCTTGATGTGACATTGTGAATTTGGACTTATGTGTAGGATCTGATAGGGTGCTCTCTCGTTGCTAATCGCTCTTGCTCTTTTACTTCTTCTTTCTTTGCGCTAGAAGTAGTATAAGGCTATGTATATACAGTCCCTCAATTGCAGAGTTCAGATGTCAGGGAAGAAAATTTAAGAGGATGGGGATCCAAAATATTGATGTGAGTGAGGACTCCCCCCTTACTTGGGTAGGTCATACTGTTTGAAATGTTCTCGTCACTCATTGAAACCAATTTTTCCAGTTGGTAATAGGTGAGTATTTTTGCCAGTAGTTTTCTATTACCTTAGGTGCCTCATCGAGTTGCAAGGGTGGTAAGGTACTCTCCCAGGATCAAACTTGAAGTGGTTCATAAGGTGATTGTTGAACACTGGGAGGTGTGATTTTTCTTTGTAGCTTCATGGAGGTCCACTGTTGTAGGTGGACGCTGTGGAGAAGCTTTTACCTCTATGGATGCATTACATGAGGAGCTAGAAGCTTCATGGGACTCCCCCCTTCCTAATCTAGATAGAATAATTTGGTTTTGCCTTGGAACCCAAACTAGCTCTGGAATAGGTGTGTATCATTCTCTGATCTTTTCCTTTCCACGGTCTGGCATTGGCTTTGGAGTTACACTGATTGACTCACATGGTTTTGTAGGTGATAGGGAAAGACACATTTTACATTTGGGTACCCAAATTTGATCATTTCCATCACATTAGTCTTGGGCTTCTAATAGTCGTTTTGGAATCCATTGTGATTTGGTCTTGACTCTCCTAGAGCACGCTCTTGGTTTTCCATGAGAAGTTTTTCTTGAAATGGATGGAAGGGTTGAGGTATCTGGAAGTAAGGCCTTAGGGACCCATTACTATGTACTCTTAGGTCGTGCAGGTTGAGTACTTGCAATATTACTGCTTGTTGCAACTACAAGTGTTGAAGTGCTAGGTTCATGGGCAGCCGACAAGGACGAGTTAACCACTTTGGTTTGTGAATCTTGGCTATCCTACAACTTCGCTAGAGTATGCAACATAGGTGACTTTGCTTCAATGATAGGGATAAGAGTAGGTGGTCGCGTCGTGACACTACCAGTACCCCAATCAATAGTGCATTTGGTTGCCAATATCCACATGCGTCCAACGTTTATGTTGCCCTCCATAGTTCTGGCAGGCATGACCAAATAGTCTTGAGCTACAACCCCATTGTCATAACTGACAAAAGTGTGCCAGATACCAAAAATTGTGGTTTTTTTCTTGTTGACACCCTTGACTTGGATAATATTCTCAAATAGAGATGGCTTTCCTAACTGACACCACACCCCATATGATAGTAGATTATACTTAGCACCCGTGTCCAATAAGGCGTTATATAGTACTTTTCCATAGGTGTTGTTTAGCTCAATAGGGTATCGTAGGGGTGTGTCAGAGTCCAACAAATCCTTGTCGGTTTCAACGTGGAATGCATGTGTAACTCCAAGGTTAGCCTCTTGTTGGTGTCTTATGCATTGTTGTCTCTCCTTAGCCTCAGCTTGAGCTTGTATCTTCTTCAATTCTGTTTGAGCCTTGGCTGCCTTTTTTTTATGGATGGCACGTAGTTCCTCTTGGCTTAAAGGATCATAGTATCTTTTAAGTTTGATCCCATTGAGGAATCCAATGGTTTCATCTCCATCAAGAGTCTACACACGAATGGTCCCTTGTGGGGTGATTTCACATACTCTATATGGTCCTTTTCCCGCATATTTTAACTTTTTCTTTTTTTTACGCACTCCATACATAAGGACTTTATCACCAACATTGATATCCTTGTTCTTTAGATGACGGTCAAACCATTTCTTCCTCCTATCTTTCTCCACAAGTGTGTTTTGCACAGCCAATTGCCTTTCTTCATCTAACCTTTCAAGGATATATAAGTGCTCAACTAAAGGGTTACCATCCCAACCTTCTTGTGAAGCTACACGCAAACTAGGAATTACAAACTCCCATGGTATAACTCCTTCTTGGCCATATACCATTTTGTATGGTGTACAATTAATAGTCACTTTGTAAGAAGTACGATAAGCCCGTTGGGGTGAAGTCAACTTCCAATCCCAATCTGTGCGATAAGCTTCCACCGTTTTGGTCAAGATAGAGATTAAGGTCTTGTTGGTGCTCTGAGCTTGGCCATTTGCTTGTGGATAATAAGGTGTGGACTTATGGTGAGCTATCATGAAGTTGGTAGTGAGTTCTTTTATCACTCTATTTATAAAATGAGTGCCATTGTCACTCACAATCTCAAAGGGACAACCAAATCTTGTAATAATGTTCTCAAAGAGAAACTTGCCAGTTGACCTTGCATCAGCCTTACGTGTCACCCTGGCTTTCGTACACTGTCACATAGTCAATGGCAACGATAATATATCAAGGTTGAGTGCTACGAGCTGCCGGACTAATTGGGCCTACAAAGTCCAACCCCCATTTTTCAAATGGTTGAGTCACTTTAACACGATGTAAGGGCATCTTATCATTTTGTTGTGTGATCTTGTAACGTTGGCATTCATCACATCCTTTTGCAAAAAGTGATGCATCTTTGAATAAGGTAGGCCACCAATAGCCTGATTGCAACACCTTTCTAGTTGTTAGTTCCCTTGAGAAATGTCCTCCGGCTATATCCATGTGGGCTTCTTGCAATATGTAAAAATACTCATCCTCACGATCACAACGTCTAAGAATATCATCCTTCCCTAGCCTATAGAGAGTTCCTGCAATGAGAGAATAAGGTTCACATTCTTTTAACAGTTTTTGAGCTATGTCCTTACGAAGCTCTTTGGGTGGAAAACCATTATTTAGAAAGTTCACAATCTTCTCACTCCATTCAGGTATGGTTTCGACTAGGAATAGAGAAGTATCAGGCAATACATCATCGACTACAGTAGGGGCTTCACCATTGGGTATGCGAGACAAATGATCCACCATGACATGTCTTTTACTAGGTCTCACCACAACGGTAAAATCAAACTCAAGGAGAATTAACAACCATTGTGTAATTCTTCCCATGGAACAAGGTTTATTTACTAGATACAACAAGGCTTGATGAATTACATAGAAAACAAACTTGTTGGCAAGAAGGTAGTAGCGGAATTTTTTTACTGCATAGATCATAGCTAAACCTTCTCGCTCTGTAGTGGTGTAGTTTCTCTCACCATCATTCAATTGACGACTTGCAAAGCTAATGGGGTAGTCCAATTTATGTTCTCCTGGTTGAGCTAGAACACACCCAATAGCAAAGTTTGATGCATCAACATGCACATGGAAAATTATATTCCAATCGGGCACTCGTAAAATGGGAGCGCTTCTCAAGGTCTTTTTCAATGACTCATAAGCATGGTCACACTCCATGGTCCAGTGTAACTCAATAAGAAGCTTGTACAAAGGACGAGCTATCTCGGAAAAGTTTAAAATAAACCGTCGGTAATAACCAACATGGCCCATGAACCTTTGAACTCCTTTATAGTTTGTAGGTGGTGGCAATTCAGCAATGGCTTTAATTTTGCTCTCATCTGTGGAAATCCCATTTTTGGACACTATATGCCCTAAAATGACTCCATGTTTAACCCAAAATTGGCATTTGAAAAGGTTTAAGGAGATGCAATACAATCTGCACTTCTCAAACACTTTTCGTAAGCATGATAGATGTTCTTTCCAAGAGGATTAAACACAAAGGCCATCTAAGAAATCTTCACAAAACTCCCTCAAATATTCTCTAAATACAGTGTTTATTAATCTTTGAAAGGTAGCAGGAGCATTGGTTAAGCCAAAAGCCATACACGAAATGCGAACACTCCAAATTTGGTTATAAAGGCTGTTTTAGCTTGGTCTTGTAGTGCAATTGTGATTTGATTGTATCCAGAATACCCATCTAAAAAGCTATAAGCTTCCTTTCCTGCAACTCTTTCAAGCACATGTTCTGAATATGGCAAGGGATAATGGTCCCTCCTAGTGGCGGCATTTACCTTCTTGAGATCCACGCCCACTCTGAGTTTCCCATTATTTTTTGAGACAATCACTATTATAGACACCCATTTTGAGTGCTCCACAGGGTATATGAATCCGCATTTCACAAGCTTTTCAATCTCTTCTTGAACGATCTTTGCATATTTAGGATTCATTGGGTAGGGTCGTTGCTGAACTGGTTTAGCCATGCTATTCATGGGTATTGTGTGTTGCACCACGGAAGGTGGAACACCTTTCATATCATGATATATCCAAGAAAATATATCCCTAAATTCCTTGAGAAGTTCTTTAAGTACACACTCCTCAGTCTCTGTCACATCTTGGGCAATGAAAACAAGTTTGGACTCTTCTCCTGGGTCTGCCAACTCTATTTCTTTAACTATCGCTGGACCGTCATAAACTCCATTGCTTCCATCGATAGGTTTTCTTTGAGCCTTTGTATACACAACCTTACGTTCCTTTGTGGTGTAGGATTTGAAATGTTTAGGTGTAGGGTGTAAGTCTGTGGGGTCCTGTTGTTCTGTGGACTGTGATTTCACTTCTAATTCCTTTTGTTGTTGAGCTAACTCTTGATTTTGTTGTCTCCTTACAGTACGGCTCAACTTTGGCTTCTCTGTAGCCTCTACTTGTGCAATTTCTATGGGTTGTGGACTACACCACATAATGCTTTGAAGGTATTCACCCCAGTTATCTACCAACTTCCGATGAGCATCACATGCCCTTATATAATTAAGCCATTCTACGGTAGATTTATTTTCATTTATTCTAGCATGCACATTTGCTCGATATTGTCACCTCTTATATCTCTTACTCTTCTTGTCTAATTTTTTATTACGGCCGATCTCTAATGAAGTGTCACTAGATGAATCGTGACTTGTGTCTTTTGCTCCCTTGGATAGATTGACATCTAGGGTACTACTGGGCCCTAAATGGTTTGTCCCCACATTTGCACTAAGATTTAACTCAGATTCTTTGTCCTCCCGAGTCAATTTCAATTGATGATTCTGATCCCAAATCGTGTGGACTTTAGTCTTGTGAGACGACACTGGTTCCAATGCCAGTCAAAACCTTCATCTTGTAGGTCGTCAGAAGGTATATGCATTGCTTCTAGCATATTTAAGAGTACGAGTGGTGGCATTTTATCCCCTCAGTCCCTGTTTCCCCAAGTGTCTAGGTGGACCCAATCCACATTGTCTGACTCAGTCATCCCAGGTAGTACATCCATATAAGGAGAATCTTTCCCAACATCAGTATCCGCTTTACACGTGTAACAATATTGCAATGGGGCCGAGTGAACTATCGTGTCAGATCTATGATCAATTATAAACATGTTTTCTAGAGGATGTGCTCGACTAGTTACCAGATCCACTCGAATGACTGAATCTTGGAACTGCAAGTAGACATGGTTTTTATACCAGTCATGCACCATTTTTGCTTCCCTCATGAAAGGACGTCCTAAGATCATCTCAGATGCCATAGTGTGCTTGGAGAAATCCATAACAATGAAGGTAATTCTTATTTTATGTCCAAAGACCTTGATCTTGAGATCTTCTAGCATCTCAATAGGTTTAACAATAGACCCATTGGCCATCTTTACTACTACGGTTGTGGCTCCAAGGTGAGGTCTTCCCATAGTTTCCCATCAATTTTTAGTCACAATGCTAACCCCAGTGCCACCATCAAGGATTCCCTTCTCTTTTACTACTCTTCAAAATCATACACTTATTCTTGTGATACAATCACATTTCTTAGATGGTTTAAGGATATTTCTAGGCTTAGCTTACCAGGTCAGCATGTATAACAATGCAAAATTATAAATTTATCTTATCGATGATGGATAAGCAACGTGCTCGATTGCCTCCCGTATTGGAGTTTGGACGGCTTCAATTTCTTCCATAGTTGATACCTCTGCTTGAGCTACGAGTGGAGTAATTGGTACCTTCCTCTGTATCTTCCTTGGAGGTGGAATGATAGGAGCGTCTTTTGAGCTTCGTATCACTTGCTTCGGGGACATTGTATCACGATAGAGAAGAGGGAGAGCTTTGCTGTGAGAAGTAGAGTTGTTATTTCCTTGCTACCAAAAAGATGGTGAGAGAGAGAGAGAGAGAGAGAGAGAGAGAGAGAGAGAGAGAGAGAGAGAGAGAGAGAGAAATCTATCCAATATGAGGGACAACACGATGGTGGTAGAGATGGAGTTGGAGATGGGTTGAGGGTGAGAGCTTGAGGAAGAGAGGTTAAGGAAGAGAAGATACCTCCAGCATCAAGGCAAGAGAGCTTCCACTTCTACGAGCTTCTATGTGTGTCTAAGATTGAGGGGAGAGGGCCGTTTATATATAGGTTCTCAAGGATAAAAGAAAGCGTGAAAAATAGTTAAAAGCAAGAAGATAGGTTTGCGTGCATTTGTAGCTAAAAGATAAAAATAATAAATTTGTGCATGATTTCCAATGCGTGAATTAGAAGTCTCTAATTTTAGGAGAAAGCTTTCCTATTTTGAGAAAAAGAGAAAAAGATTGTTCTAATCTTGTCTTACCTCTTTTGTTCTCTAAAAATACTCTTACTTTCCTAAAAATACTCTTTCTTTCCCTAAAAGCACTTTGCCTTTCTTAGAAACATCATTCCTTTCCTAAACATACTCTTCCTTTGCTAAAAACATTCTTTCTTTTCTAAAACTTAGCCAAAAGTTTCTTTATCTTTCCCATGGGTCAACTCTTATCCTCAAGCATGTTGTAGCAACTGGCCGAATCCAAGTAAGAAAAAGCATGTAGATCTAGCGACAATGATCCCCCATTGGGATAAAACAATCCAAAACGTATAATGCTAGTCAAGCAATGAAAGATTCTCTTAAATGCCTAATAATACTTAGACCCTAGGCTATGCATAAATCTAGATACTTACAAGACAACAAACTGAATATATGGCCTTGTAATGCATACATGAATGAGGTAACCAAGGTAGGGGGTTAATATCTGCAAGATCTTTAGTATCATGTAGACTTAACTTCAAACTTGTCTCCATTATTAAGAAGGGAATGGGGTATAAAGTGAGAGAGAATTTGGAAAATATTCTTTTTTGGCAGGTAGAGAGCTGAAAACTGCTTCGTTTGATAACCTCAAAGTGAGAGAGAGTGGTTTCAATGTAAGAGAGAGAGGAGAGGGTGAGGAAAGACAATTTAGAATTCTAGAATATATGTTATATATCATAATATTAATGTAAGAGTGGTTTCAATGTAAGAGAGAAAGGAGAGGGGGGAAGAAAATTTAAAATTATTATATACATATTATAAAATTAATTCATCCACCTCTCTTTTTGGTAAAAGCTACCTAGTTTAAAAGACAAAATTGAAAAAGGATTTTTAAAAAAAACCAAGATGAGGCCTTTTTGCCCACTCTTTTAGGCTTGGTCAAACCTAGCCTAAGCCTTGAGCATTTCCTTGAACTGCCAAATAAAGAGGCCCTCCTATACCCCATTCACTTTCAAATGAGGAGTGGAAATTAGCTTGCAATCATCAAGTTTGAATCTACTTAGCAAAGTTTGCACATGATTTGCCTAATATAATGCAATACCCTTATCACACTGCTTAAAGTGAATGCCTAGATAATGATGCAAAAGCCCCAAATCTGATGTTTCAAATGTGGCATTCCAATCAGTTTTAAATTCAACAATGTGTCTCATTTAGATCAGTGAGCCGTAAATCATCCACATACACAACAGAGATAAGATATACATCATCCGCACGTTTTACATACAAAGTACTCTCAATTGGGCTATTTCAAAATCCACATGCAATCAAATGGTTATCCATTTATTCATACCAAGCACGCGAAGATTTCTTTAAACCATACAATAATTTATTACTTTGCACACTTTCTTTTCTTATCCTTTCTTGACAAAACCATTAGGCTGCATTCCATACACTTTCTCATAGAAGTCACCATTCAAGAAAGCAATTTTAATGTCTGACTAATGTACATCCCATCCAAAACACATTGCCCATGCACAAATGAAATGAGCAGTAGTCATATGACAAGTGGAGCAAAAGTTTCTTTATGATCAATGCCCTTTTGTTGAGCATAACCTTTTGCAACAAGCCTTGTAGCTATCAATACTACCATCGAGCTTGCGTTTCAGCTTATAAACCCTCTTTGTACCAATGGCCTTCTTGCCAAGTGGCAAGAAGGCCATTCACATAAAGACCAAGTATCGTCTTCACAAGTGCATCAAATTTACTACACACAAAGTATGCACCATTTTGGCATACCTCTAGCTTTCTCATTTTCAGCCATGTTCTCATCAAGTTCATCATTTACATCTTCATTAAAAAAAGGTTGAGCAACATCACTTGAAATCTACATAGGTTATAGTAATTTGCCTCATTTGAACTTACATTTGTATTCCCACCAGTGAAAAGAGGAAACAAGGTATCAAAAATGTCAACATGTTTGCTACACTCACTTTACCTGTGAAAAAATTGTAACACTTATACCCTTTCTGCTCAAGGGAATAACCAATGAGCACACATTTTCTAGAATTTGGATAAATTTTGCTTCTCAACTCATTTGGCACATGCACATAAGTAATACAACCATATACTTTGAAATCTAATACATCGGGTTTTTCACCACTAAACTTCTTTTCAGGTGTCATATCATGGACGTAGCAATAGGGCCTATTTATAATATAACATGTGTAGCAATAGCCTCCCTCCCCACCAATAACAACAAAGCATGTTCTTCTAATTCATCATAGCTCTAGCAACTTTTTGTATGTGCATGTTCTCCCGCTTCGCAACACCGTTTTGTTGTGGAGTATACTTGCATGAAAATTTCTTATGAATTTCGTTCTTTTTAAGAAAACTATTGAACTCATTCGAGAAGTGTTCTCCCCCTCTATCTGACCTCAAGCACTTTATATATTTCTCAGTTTGTTTTCCAACCATAGCATTGAAATTCTAAAAGTACATAAACACCTCACTTCTTTGTTTCATAAAATAAACCCATACCTTTCTTGTATGGTAATCAATGAAGCTTACATTGTACCTACATCCCCCCATAGACTCAATCTTCACCATACCCCATACATCTGTATATATTAATTCCAGTACGTGACTAAATTGCTTACATACTTATCATGAGGAAAGGATGCTTTTGCCTGCTTTCCAAATTGGCAAGCTTCACAATTTTTTGAATTTCATTAACTTTAAATGCTGGAAAACTTGTAACCATCTCCTTAGTTTGCATTGTCTCAACCATTGTACATTCAAATGACAAATTCACTTGTGCTAGATTTCCATATTTGCAATAGCTCCTGCACATTGTGCAAACATGACCCCATTTACCCTAGGCACATTTACATCTAAAGTAAACGTTTTTCCCACTTTCTTTCCCTGCATATCCAACTTTCCATTCTTCTTGTACTCTTCAACATCGAGCCCATCAGTTAAACTTGACCTGCAAACCTTGCACAACCATTTTCCCAATAGAAACTAAATGCTTTGTAATAGGTACATGCAGTACATCAGCCATGTACTTTACTTTACCATCTATCATAGACAATGATACATTTTATGCATGCATAATGGGATGTGTAGTATCACACCTAATCTATATATAACTAGGACTCTACAAAGTCTGCATTTCCTTGAACGACTCCCCAAGACTGGTCATGTGATTTGACGCATCTAAATCCACATACCATACTTTGTCACATTTACAAACATAGTATTTAACATGCACTACACCACAAATAGTCTCTCACATAATTAATTTGGTATCTCTTATTTAGTAGCCATGTTCAAAATGATCATGTCTTCCACAAATCCATCATTCAATATTCCCATGTTCACATGTATTGGTACGCTACGGATTTTGACAGTTGATCAAACTCCCTCTGCATCGGGAATTTCTTTGATCACTTATGTTTATTTTGTTGTTGCGCTTGGTAGATGTTGACTACCTCCATGACATGTACCGCGTCCTCTTTCTCTTGTGCTGTTGTTGGAGAGACCTATTCATATTTATTATTGCCCTGTTGTAGAGAGCCCTTCCTTAAGTTCCTTCTCTTCCACAATTAGCAAGGACACTAAATCTATAAATGCAGGAATGTTCTTTTGAAGATGGATACCATATTTAAACTATTTGTATTATAAACCTAAACCTCGCAAACATACTTCCACCTTATCATCATCATCAATTGTAGCACCAATCGATACAAGGGACTCACATATGCTCTTATCATCAATGAATAGTCATTGATAGACATGATTTTCTTCTGCATTGTATTTAACTTTGTCTTCAATTGCAGCTTCCTTAAATTTTTGTTGGTCACATCCAACGACAGCAAGGTGTTCCAAGCCTCCTAAGGAGTATAATCATTTTGTACATGTGCCTAATCAAAGTCAATCTATGAACTTCCAAACTCCTTGGCTCCAATCTTTAAATTCTTTTATCCGCGCAGCAGTTGCACTTTGCTCTAGTAACACTAATGCTTTCTCATGCTCTCCATCAATATACTACCAATAACCTTTACCCATAAGGAAAATGGTCATTTTGAATTTCCAAGCATCGAAGTTTCTCTTGTCCAACTTCTCATTAACAATCTGGTTACGTTTATCATTACTTGATGGCATGCTTGTAGAACTTCACTATGGTGCGCTATCTTTGAGTAGCCTGCTGAAATAGTAAGTTGTCTCCTGTAACCACAATATGTATACATACACCTTCTCTACATTGCTAAACAGTATTTTGAACACTGCAACCAGCATAGAACTTTTTGCACCATCAAAATGTAGATACGCAAAAACCTACATGTTGGTGTTTTTGCATGTAAACGCACTCTAACTCCAAAACAGGGATCAAAATGGACTCTGATTACAAATTTGGTTGTACAATCAGAGTCCAGAGGACTACATAGAACCCCAAAACGTGAAATCTCCAAAAATAAGCACCGTGAATCCCGAAAGCGCTTCTTCTGGTGCTCTTGCTTGTTGCTCCAAACTCCTGAAACACAAACAGGCTCTGATACCCTGTTAAGAGATAGAAAAGAAGAGAGCTTGAGCTTTTGCAATCGTGCACATATACGCAAAGACAGAGACAAAAACTTCTTCTTCTTCTCTTTCACTGTTACAAGATAAGAGGTCCACAATGTATAAAAAAGATAACACAACATAAAGGAAAAACTAGTACAATGGTCTAGTGTGAACTGCTAGTGAGTGATGTGGTTGGATAAGTATGCCATCACTTTGAGAGGTAAACCAAGTCAATGAAATCCAAGTGTAGTATCATTGGTGAAGATATGTTTCACCAAAGCTTGCCAATGATAATGACTATCTATTTAGAATTAGCACATGTTGAGCTTGACATCTCAACATTTCTAGGACTTTTAGTCCTTGCAATGGATTGTTTGCATGATTTGAGTGCCACATTGCCCCCCATGGGACTTCGTGTGCATCCCATGTGATAGCGTATCCACTCTAGTCAATAATATTGCATACTTTTCAACCCTTGGAGGTTACAAAAGATCTATAAAAGTCTAAGGTTCCATTAAATATGTTGCTCAGGTGCCAAATCATATTCCAAGCAACCAAAGACATGTCAATAGATGGCTTCTTGCCATGAAAAATTTCATATGAAGTGGTACACTTCAATGCTTTAGTGGATAGCTATTTAGAGCATATGCAACACTGACAATCACACATGTGGCAAAGCTTGGCTTTTGACCATATATTGGGTCATCTCCATAAGTTTCCTATTCTTTCTCTTAGCAACACCATTTTATTGAGGCATATGCGGCACTGCAAATTGATGTTTTATTCAACGGCTCATCAAAAATGCATTGAACTACTTCCACATTGATTAAAACTGACAACGTCCACATATGCTTTTTCCTTAAAGCATATGAACAATTTGAATTATGGATTAAGAGATACTCTCATGCATGTGTGGGATAATCATCAATAAATTTCATGAATTAGAAGTGATCCAAAAAGATGGAGTATACATTGGACAACAAACGTCCCTTTGGAAAAGTTGTAATTTACACGAGTCGTCTGCAAAGAACCACCCTTAGAAATCTTAGAACGTTGCATTTTGTTCAAAATACAACCTTCGCATACATGTTCAATGGTGTCTCAATAGGAGACAATGAAGCAACCATATCACATTTTTGCATATACAACAAACTAGCAAAATCATTTTGCATACACAACAAACTAGCAAAATTCAGATGACAAAATTATGCATGCCAAAGTTTTACATCCAAAACAACCTTAAGATTAAAAAAACTAGGCATGTTGAATCTTTCATACATTTTTTGCAAGCATTAAGATCATATAGCCCACACAAAAAAAGCGTGAGACGCCACAGTAGTATTATCAGAATTCGGATCATGCACATATTACCTATCATCAACAAACTTGACTACCAAACTAAGTCTTGTGAGTGCAAATACGGAAAAGGTACATATAGAGTACCATTAAGCGTAAAAAATTTCCACCCACAATAAAAGGATAGTCTTTCCAACTCTCTTAAAAGTGGATAAAAATCTTTGTTAGGGATAGTCTCAAGAGAAGTGAACAAATCACGATGAGACATAAGGTGCTTGATTGCACCACTTTCAAAGTACCATACATGATGCATAGATTGCAATATATGCATCATGAACAAATGTGTTACATTGACATTTTGCACTAAAGGCCTCTTTTGTATTCTACACAACATTTGCTATTGAATTTGTATTTGAAGAAACATCTACAATTGTTGTATTTGTCTCTTTCTTGCAAGCCTATTTAGTCATAACCTTAAGCTTAGGACATTGCTTGATGAGATATCATTTGTCTTCCAATGATTGCATTTCAAATTCTTCTTGCCTTTATCACCAAAATTCTCAATCTTATTGTTATCTGAACTAGAAGTAGCTACAACAAACTACTCTTGTAGAGGTGGCAACACTAATATTCTTTGTTTGTTGTGCAACCACAAATGCATGTTCAAGAGCACACTGCTTAGACTTGTTTTGGCCTCTTGAAACAAGAAAAAGAAAAGAACATCAAACTTTGCATCATCATATTCATTGTTTGTCATGAGTCGAAGTGGAAAAAGAAGGAAAATATTTTCCAAATCAAAATTTTGATGATGCCAAGCTCTATGAGCCTGCCCAATAGACATGTTGCCCTCAAGACCTCACAAAAAAAAAACCTCAATGTGGGAAAGTAAGCAAGAAGGATAATGGTGACACTGCCTCAGATGTCGAAGCCTCTTATGATACCAATTATTGAAGATAAGGTTGCAAGAATTCCCACGATGATGGATAAGACAAAGATGAAATTCAAACACAAGTAGTACGTTTCGTGCCGCTTTGCGGGCACATGATGAAAGACGGGAATCTGCATGCATTTCAAGTTTTGCCAAACTTGTGATTTATGCCAGGGTCTGATATGACAATAGGATTATTGAAATGTATTCAACATGTAGTTTGGTGCCAAGAAAGGAAGATTGGTGCTTACAAGCTGCATTGCAGTGATGCTGTCAGAAAGTGGTTTTATAAGCTAAATTTGTAGTGTTCGACATACTCTCCAGGCCTGTCTTTACGGCTCGTCAATCGGAGCTACAGTGAAGAAGTTATGTCAGTTTGAAGCCGGGACAGTTTGCACATATGGGCCGGATTGGGCATCTGCTGATGAAGGGTCAAAGTTGTTATGAATGCATGGGGCTGAAGGTGCTCACTTTGTGGAGTGCATCGGTCATTTCATATCAGCAATCAGAGTTCTGGCTCCCAAGATATTGCAGGTTAAAGTTTCATTGGGGGTTCGTTTCGTACCGGCTTGACGAGGCGATGTGCCATCTAATGTTTTTTTGAAGCCCGACGAGGTTCACAGAGGTAGTATGCAATGTACGGAGCTAGCAGAAAGTGATAGTGCCTCAAACAAAGTCTAGACAGGCAAGTTATAGTAGTCGGAAGTTGACGGTGGTGGTCAACTGGGAGCAATCTAATATCTTTTACCATTTTTGTCATCTCGATTGGCGGGTCTGAAAAGCTGGGAAGGTGGTGGTGTCTACACAAGACGAGGTGGAGACTAGGGCTACTGATGGTACTTTGCGACTGGAAGACTCGCCAAGTGAGCAAGAAAAGCCAAGGCATTGAAGGTGGGACAAAAAACAAGTTTTTTTTGGAGTTTCATGAGTTTTGGTGGGCTTTGGAGGGGTTTTATGGCCAACCCTTAGGGCAATGCCACGTGGAACCTCCTTAAACTCGTATGCGCAGCGAGGGGCCAAAATGATGCACTATAAGTGCCTGGGGCATGAAGGCCTTTTGGGTATAGAGGTAGAGTGAGGGAGGCCATGTCGTCCTATTGTTGGTGCTGCTCACGCCGCCACAACCAATGATGGCGGCAGTTTTGGGCGGTCAAGGTGGCGCGCGACGATTTGGGGGATGACGCTGCTGGCGGGTTCGGTTGATGACATGGCATGCCGCATGGCTGGTGTTCTTTTGAGAGTAAAGGGTGAGGACAAAGTTGTTTGTCGTGGAGTGGGCCCCAAGCCAACTGAGATAAGAAGGGACACCAAACATGCAGTCAAGAGGCCAAAATAGAAGGGTGTTCAACGAAAAATAGGGGAAAAGAAGGTACACACGCCTAAGGAGGGCCATTTTTTTGGCATGAGGTTGTTTTTATTTTGTATTTTGTGAAGAGTCAGAGAAGGGGAAGAAAGAGCATAGTGTGAGGAGGAAAAGGGAGGGAGGAAGGGGAATCCGAAGGAAGAAGCAAGAAGAGCTCGGCTCTTGATCTTTTTCGCCCTCTCTATCTCTCCCTCGACGAAGGCCTAGAAGAAGCAACAAGAAAAGAACGGGAAGGGAATAAGCAAGGGGAAAGAGGAGGATGGAGCTTCCACGTTTTTTCTCTTTTTCTATCAATCTTGAGGAGATTAGACTTGGGCAATTTATAGAAAACTTGCATATCTCGTCCGAGCACACAATGGAAGGAATTTTTCTTCTAAATTTTGGTAGGCAAGGGAGCTAAGCATGATGAAGTTTACCTGGTAGGTTATGGATTGTTTTCATAAGGTTTGGTATATGTGAATAGAGGATTGCAAATCAACAAGCATACCGACGTTGGCATATGCAACCGATTTGGATCAAAGGTTCCAAATATAGGATTAATGGAAACATTTGTTGATTGCCAACATTTTTAAGTGTTAATATCTTCTCTAAAGTGGGTTTTAAACATTAACTATGTTCCGATCTACATGTTCTTTCGCTTTCTCTCTTTAAGTGTCACTATACACTCTTTACTAACACTAAAAACACTCCTAATTGCCCAAGTTTCCCTTGGTTTGCACTTTGGCTAATTCACCGTCTAAAATAAAAAACATGACGCTTTCCTAGTCGACCTTGGAGAGACACGCACTCCGACAACAACAAGAGATTACACAAATAAGAGCTGGTTGGAAAGGGGCTATATACATGCTAACACTATATGTAGATGATTTTGTCTATCTCAACTCACTAGTCCATGAGCACTCTAGGGGCTATGGAGCTATGGAGGAGATTTGGCTGGTTGTATCTCGTTGCATGTCTACTATGGAGTGGACCTGGCCAATTGCATCACATTGGTTTGAGAGGGCTCTGGGAATTTAGGACAATCAGAAGCTTTAACTATGTCATGTCAATTAGATGGAAAAACTTGTGCTAGCTAACAATATTTCAAAACAAGTGAACAGGAGTGCCCCATGAGGCTTTTGGTTACTGCATCAAACCCATTGAAACTCTCAAAGAAATGTAAGCATTCATTTTACCACTCCTCTCATCTCTCTTATAAGCTGTTCACCACCAGTTTGTACTAGATAAGGATCAAGGGTCCAATCTGATGTTAAGAGAAATACCTAAAAAATGGAATGCAAAAATGAGTGTGGCCATACCGATAACAACCAAGGTGAATAGTGAGGCAAGCCTTCAATTTGCTAGAAAGAGGCTCCTCTAGAGGATGGAATAAAACTTTTGACACCCCATATCCTAAATCAATATTCTGTCATACACTGTGAAGACAACGTCAATACTGATATACCCATTCACTTGCTGACTAACCCATACATATTCATGTGACTTAAACAAGTACTATCATCTTGCCTAAAGAGAAGACCCTCCGCAGTGGTGTAATGGTAAACTCAGGACTTCACAAGATTTTCACAGCACTATCATGCGGCCAACAATGGATTCGAATGGAAAAACCCATCGCATTTTCACCAAGGGAGAGCGATGTGGCCTACAATGCATTGCAATGGAAGAACCCATCACATCTCAATTCAGGAGACCAATACATCAGTTGAGACGATTCTATTTTGCAACTCCATGGCCCTTGTTTGGTCTCGTCTCCACAAGCACATCAAACGCACAAGTGCAATCCAATACAAAATGCTGAGCTATGAGCTACATGCAGGCTCGGAAGAACCCATGTTGTCTCCAAAAATAGAGCAAACCTACAAGTACAATCTGCTAAAATATACCATGCAGTGTATATGCTCGGAAGAGCACCTCCAACTGTTGTAGACATTAATAGCAGGGATGGCTCTCTCCTTCACCCACGAATGAACGCCCCAACCTCTTTGAATGCAAATGCTAAGAAAACCTAAATGAAGCTTTCAAAGATAGATGTCTCATCTTTGCCCAAAACTGCAAAGCAACAAAAAGAAAACAAATCCAACCATGTGCCTCAGACAAACCTCAAAACATCCGGGACACGCTCCTCGGAGAGCTAATGCATGTAATGTAATCAGTCCCAGAGTTACTTTGGAAGATGCAAAAATTCAACCTTCCATTAGAATTGGGCTTAACAATATTGGATTGTACAACAGCCAAAACAACAAAAGGTAACAAAGTTATCTATGCCAAAATTTCTGAAGCATCAGATATGACCAATGGTTTACTAAAGGCTGACTGACCCTAAACAGCTTTGGAAACTGCCTTCTCAATGAGCTCAGCAGCATCTTGCACGGTGCTAATCGCCTCCGCGCCATTCTCATCCACATTAATCTTAAATTCTTCCTCTAAGGCCATGACAATCTCGACCTGTCAAGCAACGAGTCAAAGCTTTGCAGAAGAAACTAGCTTTTTTTTTAAAAAGCTTAATTCTCTATAATTTGTCACCAAAAGCATACATGCACAAAAAGCTTATTTTGATAAGCCTCACCTGATCCAAAGAGTCAGCCCCGAGGTCCTCAAACTTCGACTCTGCCTTCACCGACCCTTCTTTTATAGCCAATTGCTTGGTTACAATTTTGATAACCTTATCCACTGTCTCAGGCTTTGCCTACGAAAGAAGGGCCATGTTTGAGCCTCATTCACAGGAAGTTAAAAAGCAGGTAAAGGCACTTGAAAATCCCTCACATTATTCATTTCAGGCATAGCTCATTTTCCATGCACAGACACTGAGCTGTGCAAACCATTGTTGGGCATGGAGGATGTCCTTTCAACCACTTGACAGTGGCCCCTACAGACGCAGTAGAGATTGAATAGCCTAACGTGCACACACATGTCCTGCCTATGCATCGTTCATACAAACGCATCATGATTCGGCCGCTCTAGCAGTCTAATCAAGTTTCTGCCTGATCTGGTCTTACATTCATCCTCACGTAGATCTACTGCACCCAGATCCAAATTTGCCAAATGGAGAATTACAGGGCTATTGGCGGGAAAAAATAGGATTACCTCGCAGAAAATTCGGAGCCGCCTGCCGCTGCTCTGCAGCCTTCCGAAGCTTAAAGAAACGCCATTGGATCTCAAGGAGCCCTGCGTAAAAAGTGGGTGAGTGGAAGCAGAGGAGGAAAGAGAGACGGAGAGAGAGAGAGAGAGAGAGAGAGAGAGAGAGAGAGAGAGAGAGAGGATGCCAAGAAGGAGCGACTACCTGAGAAGAAGGACACCGCAATAAGGCAGAAGAGAGGGGCTGCAGGGCAGAAGAGAGGGACGCCATAGCCCTCCTCGTCACTGGACTTTGAACTTGCTAGGAGTGCGCTTATACAGAGCAAGAGGGTTTGCGGCTATTTACCCCACCTTTAACCTAAGGTCAGTCCAAAAAACTACAGAATCTCACTTGTAATACCAGAATCTCCAAAATAAGACATACCTAAGAAGAATTGGGAAGCTAAGAGTTGTAATACCAGAATCCGACTTTCAAATTCAAGATGGAGATTGAGATCAAGATCAAGAACCCAATCAAGCCAAAGGGCCGTAGATTTTAATCCGAATTACCGTCAACTTCGGGATTGGACAAGGCAATCCATGGCTACAAGCTCACTCTCATCGTTTTTCAACATCGTGCTAGTAGTTGACACACACAGTGTCGCAAAAGTTCTAAAGTACAACCAAAGCGTTCAGTTACCACTCTTGGTGATCAAATCAAACTTTTGACCCAAAATTGGACACGCTCTGTAGCGGCAAACAACATTATGACTTGCATCAAGGGGTCGATTTATAGCTGCTACATCTACTAACGATGCATGCAAGGCATGCAACTACAATAGGCACAAAAGTTCATGCAAGAGAGCTTCTATGAGATTCGCAATTACGTACTACACTCTATCAAGGACATCATGCTAGATTAACGTAAATCCAATTTTTCTCGCAATTTACATATGCTTGGCATGGCACAAAATCTTTTAGCAAAGCATAAATTTGATTTCAAGCATCAGTGTCCTAAGCACCAACCAGCACAAGACCCCTCCCAATGTGTCTATGAAGCATGCCAACGAGGACCCGCCATTGTCTAGTGATCATGGGTTGGTTGATCAACACGATTTCAATCGTTTGTCAGCTTGCCAAACCACATTAAAGTATAATTTTGCATTATTGAATGCCAATGTCGATGCATGAACTACATAATTGAATGCATGTCAATGCTAATTTTGCATTATTGAATGATAATGTCAATGCATGAACTACATAATTGAATCAGTTTATGGCAAATTTGGTTGCATAGGGTGCATCAACACCAATTCCACCTAAGGGGAAGGGCAAGGGGGATCAGGGGTTTTGGCCATTAGCATGGGCCTCAAGGAACTCCTCCTGCACCTATCGTTGCTACATGATCTGATGGTGTGCTTACCCCTTCTTCCATAGATATTGGCAATAATCTTAAAAACATGACACCGCCAGTTTAATAGGGAGAAGAGCATAAGAAAATAAGGATTCTGTGAATACCTTTCTCCATAAAGTGGAGTGATATTCACAGACGCAGGCACACATTCGAAGAGGACAAAAGGATAGATAGTCTATCTCTAAAGGGCAAGGCCTATAAGTGGTGGATGAATCTCAAGGAGCCTCATAAGCTTACCAGTTGGGCATCTTTTGAGACTGCATTCTGCAAGGAAATCTTTCTGTTGGATGAGAAAGATCTTAATTGGTATGCCTTGGATGAGTGTGTTATAAATAATCTCACACTTACTTAGTACATAACCAATTATTGAGAGATCATCCTGAAGCTGCAAGGAATTAACGAGTTTCATAAGATGAGGGGATTTATCCGTGGGCTTGATCCAGAGTATCAGCCTAAGGTTAAAACCCATCACCGAACCTTTCAAGTGAAGCTATCCAGTGTGCACAAAATCCATGATGATATTGTAAGAAAAAAAATGAGCAAGAAAATAAGAATAAGACACTTGGACAATCATCTGCATAAACACGTGCATCTAGTAAGAAAAGAAACCATACACCTCTATGGGATAATCCTGAAAAAAGCCAAGGTGCCTCAAGGACCACTATCAATGAAGAGTTTGAGAGCGTTAACTTTAATACTACTTTTGGACATTTTATCAATTTTGCTTATGTTCTATTTTCAAAAACCATTCAAAAGAAACAATGGAAATAGAACTCTCCTTTACCTACTATTCTTAGAGTTTAAAAGCAACCACTTCTATTTTTGGTTGCATGCATGAAGAGAGAAAGAGAATCTTGAAATCGCGTCTTCGTATGCACCACGCTTTTTCATACCATTATAAATATTTGGATTTGGCTTTAAAGAAAATCTCATTCTTCAAAACTGAGATTGAATATCTAGGTTACATTGTCTCTAGCGAAAGAATCTGTGTGGATCCTAAGAAGACTCAATGTATTCAGGAATGGCCTAGACCTCAATCTATTGATGAGATGTTTGTTTTTTCTTGGTTTGTGTAGTTATCATAGAAAATTCATGAAAATTTTTCATACTTGGCTTTACTACTTACAAACCTTTTGAAAAAGAACACATCTTTAAGTTGTACTGACCAATACCAAAAGTCTTTTGAGACACACATATATACACTCGGGCATGCCCTTGTCTTACAAATTCTTGATTTCAAAAGACCCTTCTTTTTTGTTATGATTGATGCTAGTGGGTGTGTATTGGTGTTATATTATTGGTTGCACTATAATCATTCCATTGCATATGAAGTAAAAAGTTGAAACCCAATGAGCTCAATCACAGCACTTATGACAATGAATTACTAGTTCTTGTGCATACTTTGAAATTGTGGAAACATTATTTGATGAGATCTAAATCTTTAATTGAAACTCATCAATAAAGCATTTGTCATTTGTTTTCATAACCAGCTATCTCTGATTGTCATATAAAGCGGGCATCATTCATTCATTTTTTCATTTACTCATTTAACATTAACCACGACATGAAAATAAGGTTACAGATGCACTAAATTTCATGCCATCGATTAATAACATTTATGTCGTGTCTATTGAAACCTTTTCAAAAATGGTTTATTCTTATGCTCGTGACTCTGACTTTATTGATATTTATGTTTACTTTTGTAACCATACATCTTTTGTTCATGCACATTACTTCTTTTATGATTGGTATTTGTTCTTTGAAAACATATTGTGTGTAACCAATCTCAATTTTATTGACACTCCCTTGTTGTTACATATATATGTCAATGAATCAGGCGTCATCATGGCAAGCAGTATGATTTGTTGATGCCTTTACCTATCCTGGAATCTCCTTGGCAACACATTTCTATGGATTTTATTATTGGATTGTCACTAACTCATGCACAAAATGATATGATTTGGACCATCTAGATAGATTTAGAAAACCAACTTTCTTTGTACCTTGTAAGAAGACCCTCTCAACTAAGTGGCTTTATTGTTTCTTAAGTATATATTTGTTTTGCATGGAATGCCTAAATCTGTCATATCTGATTGAGATAGACGTATTTGCATTGATTTTTGGGTGACGGTTTTTCAAATTTGAACACTGTAATAGGCTTTACTTTTGCATTTCATCCAAAGTCTAATGGACAAACCGAAATAGTACCATTTTACAAACATACATTCATGAGGGACCAAGAACTTGAGAACATATATCCACTTGTTTCAATTTTCATACAACAATTCTCCTCATTCATCCATGGGAAAATCACCATTTCAAATTGTATATGGGTACTCATTGCCTACTTCCTTGCCTTTGCATTTCTTATGAAGTACCACATGTTGATGAAATCACTCAACAACACATCCAAACCTTGGAGCAAGCAAAACAAAAAATTCACAAAGCACAACATGCATACATAAAAAAAGCAAATAAAAAGAGACAACCAATGGAATTCAAAGAGGGAGATTTGTGATGCTTCACATCGAAAAGAGATCTATTAAGAGAGTAGAGACCAATCCTATTGTCAAGCTAGCACCACAATAGTATGGTGCATTTAAAATCACTTATTGTATTAATGCTAATTCCTTTCAATTAGCTCTCCTTGACTCATAGAAAATTTATAACTCATTTCACTTAAGTCTTCTTCGTCCGTTCAAAGGTTCTCTACCATCACTCCCTATCATGTTGATAATCCACCCTTTTTAGAAGAGCACCCTGAGATCCTTGTATGTGAGACCATCATAGACCATCAAGACACTTTGATATGTAGTGGTATGCTCCATCGCAAGTATTTGCTTAAGTATAAGAATCATGGCCTTGAAAGCACCAAGTAGATTCCAGAGAGTTTTTTTCGCACTCATTCTAGTATCTTGGAAGCATATCAAACTTCTTAAAGCTTAAAAATTTCATTCTTTACCTAAGGTTCCCCCTTTGGTTGATGATTGTGGTATTTCACACATGAGGTTTGCCCTTTGACAATTAGTCTGTGGTATTTGATACCTGAGGTTCACCCTTTGAAAGCTATCTAGTGCAACATTTAGAGCAATACTTAACTGAGGGTTTTCCCTTTGAATAGTGTAAAAGGTGATTTCCTTTCACTGTTGTCATGCTCTTCTTGTCTTTGTTAGAGGGGCCCCTAACAAAGGTCTCTTTCAATTTTGTAGGTTTTTGGATATGTGGATTGCACTTACCTTTTTTATTTTCAATTTTCAGGATATTATGATGAGCAGTGAGAAGTTCTCTCTGAGTACTTTACTTGATTCAACATATATCGTGTGGAGATTTTCCTCATCTCCACACAAATTTTTACGATTCCTAGTTTTCTCTTTTTTTCTCTTGCAATAGAGGGTAGTTGCTTTCCTATCTAGGAGGACTATTTACTACTTTTGGACATTTTATTATTTTTTTAATGTCTTATTCTCAAAATTCACTAAAAAAGAAGCGATGTAAATAGAACTCTTGTTTAGCTACAATTCTTGGAGTTTAAGTAAAAAACAATCAATTTTATTTTTGGGTGTATGCATAAGGAGAGAAAGAAAATTCCAAAATCGTGTCTTCACGTGCACCACACTTTTTCAACAAGAAACATCTTCTTGACACTTCATGATGAAGGCGAGCGCTCTAAAAGCATCCTCACCATGTGATTGGGTGTTTTACTGCCGTTTTGAAGCCAATGGAGCTATGAGAATCTCCATCAGAGCACGTCTTAAAAGATACACTTTTGCCCTCTTTTATGCCAATATTTTTTCTTAATCATGACATACATTCTCTTGATTATGTAGCTTGTGTTCTCTTATCTTTCATATGTTTATCTTACTATAACTCATGCTCCATGAGATGAATAAAGAGGCAGAAGGCAAGTACTCAATCATTTTGATTGAGGAGGTTGGTTGGTACCTAGTATGGTGTCTTATGTTTTGATTTTTGTTTATGTTGTTCTCTTCATGCGCTATGATTATTCAATCAATTGTTTTGCTGAATTTATTTATTTTTAATGAATCAAAAAGTGTTGGAAATATATCAAGAAACCAACAAAGAGAGCCAAGAAAGAGAAATTTTGTTTCAATTGTCTAGGCAAGCATGAAAAGAAGGATTTTCCACAAGGAAAATTCCAAGATTGTCCATAGGTCTAGTTTCAAAGGTATCTCCTTGTTACTGTGATTCACTTAAGGTCATCAAATGGATTGGCAAACCTGTCTATAACTTGGATATACCATTCTATTTATGTGTACATCGAGTGTTCCATGTTTTCCATCATTTGAGGAAATGGCTAGGCAGTGATGACAATGTTATAGACATAGATGTTTTGGTCAGTTTTATCAAACAACTAAGCTTGCCTCATGAACCACAATGTATTCTTGATTCTCATGTTCAATGTACAAGGCATTATGAATGCCAATACACTTGGGAGAACATTAATGCGATTAAGAAACAATTCTCCACTTTTTTTTTAGAGGATGAAAACTATTCTCCAAGGGGAATCAATGCGAGGATAAGGGTTCAAGCAAGGGCCTGGCAAGGGGCTATGAACTTATAGGTTAAAGGGCCTTAGATAGCCATAGAATATTTAGAGCAAGGTTGGGTGAAGATGAACACGCTCACATAATTCCCTTGTCCTCTCCTCTATGCTTGCACTTAGGCATAGAAAGAAAGTGAAAAATAAGGACGGTAGCCATGTACACCTCTTAAGCTTGACTTGAAGGCTTTTACATACATGGCTAACTTGTGTGCTGGTCACAAGCACCTCACGTGCATTTCAAGAGACAACATTGTGTGAAGGGAAGTTCTTTGAACACTTTGAAACCAAGAAAGGAACCACCATATATCTATATATATATATATATATATATATATATATATATATATATATATATATATATATATATATATATATATATATATAAAAGATAATTATCACCGACAATAACTTGACACTTAGCAATGCCTGCCTTGAAATTTTATCCTTGATACGCCAATCAAAATATTGAAAGTGATGGAAATGCAAAAAGGAATCTCTTTAGGATAGTTTATGGCCAAGAATAAAAAAACAATTTCCTAGAAGCCTCACCATGCACTTTGCCACAGGTTTTCAAGTTTTCTTTGCTTGAAAAAACATTGAGATATAATATGCACTCAAGATAGCAAAGGGCATGTTAGGCTTGCCTGGCCAACATATCTCTTGTTATCAAAGCACTTCAAGAGACAATATTGCTCAAGTCATCATTTCCAAGACATTTGTGCTTTGTGAAAAGCACAACACTCGGCACATGTATCCACAAGATCATTAACCAATGCAACATGAGGCTCTAGAAACCATGCATCAAACCCCCAACATGGATTCGTTATTTCTTGTTAATTAACCATGGCACACAACCTTTGCCTACAAATCTCATCATGGATGTGCTTTCCTTGTCAATGGCTCCAACCAGAGCAACTGTTCTAAGGAAATTATGCTTGGTGAGTTGATTTAGAAGAGGATGTCCTTGCAATTCATCTATTCCAAACAATGATCGTCTTGTTGGCTTTACCCAGCTTGACTACACACATGTTTTTATCAAAGCATTTCACTTGATGATGCAGCAAGAAGTGGAGCTCTCCTAGGAATCTAGTTGGCCATTGACAAAGAGCACCACACTTGGCACATATATATGCATGAGGGGTCAACACATCATGATTCTTTCCTCGAAAGTATTGTGTCCCCCATGGCATATCAAAAGACTAATCATATGTAAGCATTTCAAATGCACATGTAAAATGTGCAAGTGTATTAGAACAATATTCACATTATTCATGCTTCATTATCCTTGTCTTCAATGCTTATTTTGTTGGGAATAGTCTTTGTCCTATGTACCAACTTAAGGTGTGCATTCTCTCTTGTCCTATTTAAGCACATGTCCCACTGAGTCATGTGACTTCCATATGAGCATGTTGAGGCATAGATGCTTCCAATGATGTGTGCTAAGTGCCGTATGACCTCCCTAGCTTTGTAGGTTGATTAGCCTTTATAGGTGCTGATTTTGGGAGAATTTTGGAGCCACACGCACTTGTACTACATACGCAATGCTCATGCTACTTATACTTAAGTAGCCATCTCTGTACACACTTCATAAGTGTTCATTTCAATACCCAAGCTTTGTTTTCTTTAGTCATCTCTTGTGTATTGAGCCATCAAGTATTCACTAATCACTATGAATATTACACTAATTAGCCAACCCTAGATTAGCATGTATACCATGATCATGTTATACATATCCACATAGCACTGAAGTCTAGGACACCTCGATGCTCTTCTCACCACTATTCAACATAAGTCATGCTCTAGCTATCATTGCTTTGAAATGCCCCCGTAAGCTTAAACCATCATCTATGGCTACAATTCCAACGTGGAGTATTACCATGGCCACATGAATGTTGCATTTGCCTTCCTAGCCATTTTTTTTGAAGCAAGCTAGAGTCACATGGCCTTGCGACTCTAGCTTGCCCATGTTAAACCTACCTTGAAATTAGAGTGCTCCAAAGAATGGTGATGCAAAACAAAAGCTTTTGTAGGACATCTTGGATTGAGAATCAAAGAAGAGATGCTTTGAGCACATCGGCACAAGGATTTCCTTTAAGGGATGCTCCTACTTGCATGCATGGAAAAATTTGAGAATTTCCCTCGGGGGGTTCACCATCCAATACCCCCTATAGAACGTGCGTTCTTGAGGTATTAAAAAAACCCCTCTTTTAACATGTCTGAATGAATAAAATGGCCCCTTATTTTAGATTTTTTTTTCAAATTTGAATATAGAAACCCGTTATTTTAATGTATCTCATTTAAATTGCCAAAAAATTTTGCAGTTTTAAAACCCCTCCTTTTGAACTCATGTTATACATTAACATGATTACATAGTGCAACCCCGAGGAATTTCCTCAATCATGTCCTCTTATAAGTGCAAGTCAAAGGGAAAGCTAGATCAACGCACTCAAACAAACCACATTCTCGCAATTGTGTGTGAAGATATTATCATGGATTTCCTTTTTAGCAGTATTATATCATATAGTTTGGGAGTTTATTTTAAATTTGAAGTCCATGATAAGGTTAGCATTTAGCCATACAATTAGATCTTGATTCTTTTTATGGAAATGAGAACCTCCTCAAGGTTGTACTAGAAAATGTTTCCAAGTTTCATTCTTAAAAAGTTAGTCTAGATTTAGCCACATGGTCAAATGTTAGCCTTATATGTAGAATTGGGACTTGGAAAGTACCCAAATTCTCTCTATTATTTTGTTTGAGTCCAATCATAGCACATGACTTGATAATACAAACATACTCACTTTTGTTGGGAGGCTACCTTAACACTACATTTGATCAAAACAATCATAAGCTTGTTGGCCTCCCCTGATATGAGCATATATCCTAGTATCATGGCAAAGAGCATGTACATATCAATAAGAGTATCCAATAAAAGAATATAAAAAAGAGTATCCAATTTAAAAAAAGAACATAAAATGGATACATAGGTGCATTCAGTTGGATGGATATCTCATGTTACATTCAAGGAGACGACATTGTTTTGGAAGGAAACACACTAAACACTTTGCAATGGAAAAAAAGACCACAAACAAGATACACATTGATCAAAACATTACCTTTTTGCATTGCTTGCTGTAGAATAAAAAGAATTACCTCATATCTATAGTCCAAGAAACGTGCTATGATTGTCTTCAATTTGTGGTAAATTGATACCAAAAATGAATCTACATGCACCTTGCAATACTCCTTGATGATTGCAAAATTGGTTCGGACACTCTCCTTTGCATGCATGTGCATGCAAACTAAAAAAATGAAAGGAAATTTGACTTCTATTGTGGTTTTGAAAAACATGACTTGCTATGTTTTGTGTTAGCAACTAGGCTAACAAGAGCAACCCATTGTAGATTATGGGGCACCATCTTTGTCATTTTTCCATCTTATATGAATGAGCCCATCATTTCATCGCCTTGACTATTGTAAATTTTTATTTTTATGGATGTATACTTGAGGAGTGTTGGCCAAACACTTGATTTTAGACTTTTGGCCAAGTTTAAAGGTCAATTTTGTAATATTGAACCATAATATTGAGCAGTGTCTACCTGCACTTAGGTTATGAGTTTGTTGAGCAATGTTGGCCAAGTAGTTGATTTTAGACTTTTGGCCAAGTCTAAAGGTAAATTTTGTAATACCATAATTTTTAATGATTCTTTCTAAGCATATAACTAAGTACTCTGTATTTGTGCAACATTTACCTACTTGTTTCTCGCACATGTGGTGTTGCATTTCATTGGTTGCGCACTACTAAGTGAAAGTTCTAGGTGTTGATGTAAGTCTCTCACTGTATTTCAATATGTTGTTCGTGGCTCTATACATGTTGTTTTGCTTAACATCATGAGATTTAGACACTTGATGGAGAAATTGTAAGTAGTTCTAGATAGAGCATGACATAGCTAAACCAAGGGATACTCTAAGTATATCAATTTGACTCGCAAAAATTAGACTTATTGTTTAGTATTTGCAACCAATACTCTGTTGGTGGATTTAAGACCCTAGGGTTAGCCTAGATGGTCTTTATTCTAGAAATTTAATAACAATGGGACAAGATTTGTTAAGTGAAATGCATAAGTTTGACTAGTGACTATTGACTAGTTTTTGGTGATTTGGTGTTCACTTGGGATTTGGTATTCAATTGTTGTGCACTTAGCATTTTTTTTAATAGATTCTAACATACTCTTATTGCCTCCATGCTAGTCGGGTCAACTACGCCCCTTGTATTGACATTAATGTATAAGGTTCTCGCTATTTCTACAATAAGACTAGCCAAGTTAGGGAACTCTAATAAAGTTTGGTGCTATTTTGGGGATGTAGACACCTAAACTAGAGAAAATGGTGTACTAGTTTTCGTCATCACAAAATTTCATCTACGCCACTCTACTTTTCATATAGCACATAGATAGTGATTGGTTTTTCTATCTATGTTTGGGGACTTGGGAGTATTGGGATACTTGCTAGATACCTTTTAGAGTAGATCAGATCAGTGGGATAAACTCTGGAGCTCTTGGGTGAGGAGAAGGGGCACTCATTGAGTTATAGGCTAAAAGTGTCTTTTTTTTTCTGGTGTTGACATCTTGTGCATATTTTTAGTTGTTTATAGAAATAGGGTAATCAATCTTGGTACATTTTAGGGATTTTTATGTGATTTGTGACTTTAAACTGTATTAAAAAAGTTTGCATGTTATTTTGTACTAGACAGAGACCCTAAATAAATGCCTGAAGGCACTACAAACACTAGAAATCAAAATCTCAAACTTTTGAACTATTGTTTAGTATTGTGATACTAAACAAATGGGCTAAGCTAGACATTGACCTTGCACATTGAATGTACTACTTGTATACATACCACATACCAACTTTGGGCCAAGTTGAGCCTTGAAATTGTCCAAGCCAACCAAAAATGCAAGAAAATTTCTTGAAACAAGATCCAAATTGCTAAACAAGAACATAATTGGACTCACTTAGCAAAGAAACAAGTTTGGTCAAAATAAAGAGGAAAAATTTGTGTCGCAATACTAAACATTTGGGCCAAAACTAGGTTTTTTTTGCAAATTCTTGGTATATATACCTTGTATATACGTGCCATTGATGAAGTTTAAATAAATCTGGAACTTTTGAACACCTTAAAAGACTAGAATATGGAATCTAATCGTCTAGAAAACTGAAAATTTTGCTATTAAGTCAAGTTGCAGTGATCCAAATTGAACCAGAATTTACCAAGGAGCTTACCTTGACCTTTCATAGCAAGTCCATAAGTCAAAAACTATACTAGACTTTTCTTCATAGTGAGGGTATCTAACTTCACAAATTTGTAGACATGCTTGAGTACATTTCAGATTTCAAGTTTGGGCCAAACATACCAACCAAAGATCAAGACACTCGCAAAACAAGTTTTTATGACAATTTAGAACTTTTTGTTGATTTGGGGCTTTAAGCTTGGATTTCTCTTGTCAAGAAAATAGGTCATACACAGAGTCCATGTATCGAACTTTAGTACTACTAATACATAGTGCATTTTAGACTTTGGAGGTGGAAGTATCTTGAAGTTGGAGTTGGAAAAATTGTTGAGGATAGTTGGAGACTTGGTGATCAATTGAGTTAGTTTAGCATTCAAATTTAAGCTGTGAGTTGGGATCTTTATGAACATTTAAGTAAAGACCCCACCCTCTCAAAAGGAACATGACTTCTTTGTTTTCAATACTTTTAAGGTCCTCTTGAGGGACGCATGTCATCTTCATTGTTTTAAGGCCCCCTTGAAGGACACGTGTCAATCAATTGGAAATGAACTAATTCATCTCTCTTTCTATGTCACCTCAAGATCTAGTCCTCACAGAAAAGAAGTCTCATGGAATCTTACTTTTGTTAATGGGCGTTTTATAATGCTGGCTATCCTTTGCTTTAATTATTTCAACCAATATTTACCACTAATTGAGGATCCAATT
Organism: Adiantum capillus-veneris; assembly: GCF_014529385.1. Classification (NCBI taxonomy): domain Eukaryota; kingdom Viridiplantae; phylum Streptophyta; class Polypodiopsida; order Polypodiales; family Pteridaceae; genus Adiantum; species Adiantum capillus-veneris. The sequence goes on from NC_140948.1 coordinate 149,365,624, forward strand.
ATTAATTGCATTGGTGGAGGATGTTGGCCTTTCTTAGAAAATTCATAAAAGCTCTTTTTCAATTTATGGTTCTGCAGATACTGCCCAAGTATCAATTATAACATTAATTGTAAAACTTAAAAGAATCTATATCATAATTTAAGAATGTTCTACCACTCCAAATGTGTTGTGACTATTGGCTTTCTAAAGCAAGCCCTAATAAAGAAGAGAGTTAAACATACATTTTTTGATATGAAGTATTGATTGATTGATTTTTTAAAATATTTTTGTTTGTAAAAGATTCTTTTGATTTAGCACTAGTCTTTAAAGAGAAATAAGACACTTGTCCTTGTTTTGAGAATTTGAATAAAATACAAGGCACCACTAAAAACACATCTGCAAAAGTCCTTGCCAGGATCTTTTATAAAGTACTTATAATATTTGTAAAAGTTTTCTCCCCATACTTTTGAGTTTATCATCATAAAAAAGGGGCCTTTAAAGGATGCTCTCACAAAATTGCATGTAATGTCTGATAGAATAGGTCTTCTATCATCTATGCTTATAACAAAATTCTAAGTTCTTCTAGAAAAAAAATAGACTATTATTTTTAGGATTTTTATATATCTATACAGCTTCCACTTGATAGAAAATGACTTTGAAGTTGTATTAAATTGTGTAAAGTTGCATGTGTCTAACACACAGCTTTAATGAGTTTGACTTTTATTTACATATTTTTCACTTGCATCATTCTATATAGACATGTATGCTATCTAATCGGTACTAAAGATGATAGTTATTGATGTTTGTGTAAACTACAAGTATGCCAATATTATCATGCCAAGTGGCTCATGTTTGTTGGCCTTAGTATCCATATGGGTGAAGGCCGTTCAAATTTGTTTGCTTGACATGTGTCCCTTTAAAAATTGAAGAGAAAGAAAGCATTTCCTTTCCAATGCTATTTCCCAAAGCTTCTTTCATTAATTTTTGGCATGTTGAAAAAGACTTAAAAGAACAAAGGATTAAAGAGTATTCATACGACTTTGATCCATAATGTGAAGTATCGATTCAATCTTTTTTTTTCCCAATATAGTAGGGACATACTCTCACACACACTACATACTCGCTCACACGATATAAAAATGCATTAAGAGAGAATATTCTCATTTACCTCCCCTCCTTCCCCCCCCCCCCCCCCTCTCTCTCTCTCTCTCTCTCTCTCTCTCTCTCTCTCTCTCGCGCGCGCGCGTGCACGCACACACACACACAATATCTGCATTTTAATCGCCCTTCTTCACGCAAAAAGTTTTGTAGTGGGACTACAAAGCGCGGGGTGCACAAAGGAGTTGGTTGTTTTGTGAGCCTGAGAGAGAGAGAGAGAGAGAGAGAGAGAGAGAGAGAGAGAGAGACAAAGAGAGCCCTTCTTCACGCAAAAAGTTTTGTAGTGGGACTACAGAGCGCGGGGTGCATAGAGGAGTCAGTTGTTTTGTGGAGTCTTACCAAATGGCGAGCAAACATTTTCGAGCGAGGCAAAAACCGAGCACCTTTCCCCCAAAAATAAAGACATGCAAGGAAAGGTAAATACGTGCACGTACACACACACACATGCATGCACACACGCGCACACACACACACAAAGCTCAAAACGATATAGTGAGAGAAATAGATGAATAATGCAATTGAGTGATTCCATGAGAGTGCTCATCATTATATGCTTGAGAGATGCATCATTATGTCTTAAAGGGCGAGAAAGAGAAAGAACAAGAGAGAGGGATAGTGTGGATTGAGAGAGCACAGATTGTGGAGATGGACATTGTCAGTGGGTGGAAGGAAGAATGTGATCATTCTCCATATATGTACTAATTTCATTCAAATCTTTGAATGAAATGAGTACATATATAGAGCATGATCACATTCTCCCTAGTGGATGGAAGGGAGAATGTGATCATGCTCCATATATGTACTAATTTCATTCAAATCTTTGATAAAGTCATGTCAGACAAAGTCTAACCCTTTCTTCAATTACAAAAAGGTCCCTCAAAATAGAGAAAATTTTACTAAAAATATTCACATTAAAAGCACCATATAGCGAGCATGATCGATGTATAATCTTAGTTTGGTCAATTAAACATTACAAAACATGTTTATCTAGATTTGCATTAATCACCATCAGCTACATTATGTTTGTGATGTTGATCTTATGCATCATAATCAAGTGGCATAGTCCACTGGGTGGAAATTTAACCTATTTTCATGCCCAATTTTTGTCTTTGCTACAACCTCATGTAAACGATGTAGGGCACATTTTTAAAATAGGCTTCTAGGGGTGTAAGAGTTTCATCCAACTCATGGAAGAAACCTAGCCTAATTCATCACATGCCTTCTATTTTCTTACTCTTGATGATGTTTTGATGTACCTTTCATCAAATTAGTTGTACATATAGGGCTTATTTGAACTCTATATTTACACATACTTGGGATCATGAGGCCAAGGCAAATGGCGTACGCCTCTCTCTCTCTCTCTCTCTCTCTCTCTCTCTCTCTCTCTCTAAAGGAAAAAAATGTGTGATTTTAGAAAAGCCCATTTCTAACGGTTCTATGTTGTATGTACAAGGGATCATTTCTCTTGAAATAATATTGTGTATAGCCATCCATGTCAAATGACTCTCTCTCTCTCTCTCTCTCTCTCTCTCTCTCTCTCTCAATACCAAGTCTTGAGTTGAAAACTCCACGCCACATTGATCTTTCAAGTCTCTTGAGATTGTTCATACAATGTTAAAAACTTATTCTCTCTCTAATCTCTCATTCATTATGAGTATAGAACAAGCTATACTGATCTAAATTTTTTAGAATGCTTGCTTCCACATTAGAATTTTATACTCTTGAAGTATAGGACCATGATTTATAGAAACTCTTTAATTTTTATGGAATCAACAAAGATTCTCATGTGCAAGTGGTAGTTGCATGGCAATTGGCACCTCTCTCTCTCTCTCTCTCTCTCTCTCTTTTCACGCATGCAATTGGCCGTCTTCTCTTCAAAGCAGTAGGAGTTAGAGTCAGAGATGTTGGGAGTATTGCAAGAGTAGCGAGTCGGTCTTTGAAATTGTTTTTTTATTTTTATTGAATTGGAAAAATTGAAGGCAACGTTGGGTTTGTCTGAGTGGTATAGGCCAACATAATACATCTTGAAACAGTTTGCATTGAACCCTCGCTCCTTGCTCTTTTAATAAATGACCAACACTTGAAGACAAGTGAGAAGCTCCCTGAGGAGTGAAAGAACCTCATAAGGAATCCATTGATGAATAATGAGCTAGTAAGTATGCAAGGCCTGGTCAAATGGTTCAAAAATAAAAATAAAAAGAAAATGGTTTTGGAAGAAAAACGGTGGCCCATCTCTACTGAACTGCTTGTGGCCATCCAAGCTGACACGGATGGCTACAAATAGTTTTCAAGAAGATGAGGAACCACTCTTGACAACTTGTTGTGACCATCCTTGCCAGAGCTCCTTGAGGATTGAAAGAATCTCTTGAAGATTCCATTGAACGTCAACAGAGATGAGCTAGTATGTCCTAACGATTTTAGAAAAATCTGAATTGAGGAGAATCTTTAGTAGATGCTGACGAAGCTGTTGGGAAAAATTCTAAGAAAAAACACATGAGGTGAGCGAAGGTAGAGGCTTCAGACAATGCAGAGAGCAGTTGAGGAAAGGGCGGGTTGGGGTTAAGTACTGTGCGCATGAGCTGATGCAGAGATGTTTTTCTTATTACACATGCGGACGAATGTGGGCACCCAAAAACCTTCGGTGAGGTGGTTACTCCAACTTGTTTGAAATTCTGCATGCGTTCATCCAAGTTCGATTCTCTTTAGGAGTTTTGGGGACTGTTTGGTTGGCGCCTACGCACGGGTTAGCCGAGGCTTCAATCGGGATCTATAAAGATTTTATGTAATAAAACTACGAACCTACCAATATGTTAGTAAGAATGCAAGGCCTAGTCAAATGGTTCAAAAAAGTTAAAAAAAGAGAAAATGTTTTTTGATAAGGCCAATCTCTACTCAAAACTACTTGTGGCCATCCGCGCTGGCGTGGATGGCTACATATAGTTTCAACAGTGACAATTTTGCTTCTGCGTTTGAGTAGTAGAGCCTCGCGAGTATGCGTGCAACGGTGAATCAAGTGCTAAGGAGCTCACGAACAGGGTGCTTAGGAAGGACGGTGAGCTCACAAAAGCATTGTTGTGCATATTCTACAAAGAATTAGGTTTTTCGAACATGGTGAGCAAGCCAGAGCTGCGCATAGTGGAGAAGGAGTTGGACGCGGTGCTAGTCTTTGCGCAAGCAATGGCGATTGGGTTCCAATGTTGCAAGCTCACCCACATGGAGGCGCAGGCCATGTTGAAGCACGCATTGTGTTGGATGCAATTGGCAAGCATCGGCAGCTGATCTGCGTATTCTTTTCTCCTGGGAAGACGTGTCATTGTTCTCTCTGGAAACTTGTTGCGTACTGATGTTTTCCACTGCCAAAAGCATTGTCAAGAAGAGGAGGAACCATATCTGAAAACTCCCTGTGGCCATCCATGGTGGCGTGGATGGCTACAAGCAGTTTTCATGCAGCATTGTATGGTATAACTGAAGCCAACAAAACGTGGTCGCCACCTTCTTCTTGGGCCACCTGGGCATCGTGCATGTTTGGCACATTGAACACTGCAATAGAAAACTTTGGTCTCTTAGTGTAGCTCCCCTAGACTATAGTCATTACCACATCTGCAGCACAAGCTCCCCCCCCCCCCCTCCATGAATGAGTAAGGTATCAACACTCCCAAGGAGCCTGCTGGTCGAGATGGTGTTAATGTCTTCCTCATCTTGCCTAACACACAGACAGAGCTTTGGTTCAACTATGATGCCACCTTTAGAGTAAGTACAGGTAGTCTTAATATATATGGCAGCTGTGTTTGAGAGTTTAACCCTTAACATGCTTATCGCTCGATCATCACAGTAGACATATATATATATATAGAGTATAGCTAGAGACGGTTCGTAGTTTTCCATCTTTTTCCGTATCAAACACTGCAGTAGGGACTCCAAAGACAAGGGACTGACGGTGGTTGGGCACAAATCCGAGCATGGACGTGGAGTTGGAATAAGACAGCGACATGGATTACTGGCCAGGCTGCTTCTGCATGGCACCAACGAGTAGTCTCGCCCACACTCCCTACCCGCCAACTTTGTGGTGGCCAGCTCATCGACAGCCTGGACCTCATCATGGCCTGCCAATACGCAGATCTTGGGTGCTCTTATCTCAGCAGATCTCGAGTGCCAATATGCAAATCTCGGGTACCATCGTGGCAAGGCCAAGGTAGTTGAGAAATAGACACTAATAGAAATTGTCAACTTCTACGATGGCATGCAATAAGGTCACTGTCAAGAGAATCCAAACCACGAGGAAGTCCGCACTCTATGGCTTGTATTCATGAACGACAAGGAGAAGCTTCAAACAGTGCAATATTAAGAAGCAGCTTCACCAACCGAGTATCAAAGGCTCATAGCGAGCGTGCATCTTGATCGACAATTATAGTCTTATTTTGATATTTTACAAAGATCTAAAGGCTTGGCCAATTTGCACCTCAGATTCGACTTTCACCATCCTTTGAAGAGATTCATGGGGCTATTTCTCACTAGAGGATACTTGAGCATTCAAGAGGTAGGTGCAAAGTTTAGGAGCTACTAAGACGCATAGGGCTCTCATAAAATGGTATAGACACTCCACCGTAGGGATGCACGGTGCCAATATATAGCAAATGGGAAGCTCTAATGCTTTAAGAAATCCTTACTTGTTTAGAGTCTCTCTCTCTCTCTCTCTCTCTCTCTCTCTCTCTCTCTCTCAAGACTTCTCGGTTAAGAACTTTAAGGTCTATTGAGGACAATTTTCTTTTTTTTGCAAAATTTCAAACATAATCCTAAAATTTGTGATAATTACAAAATACCCAAAATTCGAAACATTCCAAAAATAATGTTATATTAAATTAGGATGGATGTGAAAATTACAAAACACCCAAAGATTCAAAACATTCCAAAAATAACGTTGTATCAAATTAGGATGGATTTTTGGACACTCTATGCTTTTTGGAAGTTCACCAAAATAAGCCAAGAAAGAGAGGTATCTATGTCATAAAATAATAAACCATTTAAGATTTCACAAGACCATATAAAGTCCTAGCTCTATTGTCTTGTATGGAGGGAGAACCATTCTTCCTATAAAGAGTTGCCAAAGAAAAAGTCTTCAAATGTATTTGCAAGATAAACGTCGAGGGTATTTTGGAATTTTGAAAATTTTGAAATTGCAGTTTGAGAATTACTAGAAAAGTATGATGGAGAATTTTGGCCATTTTTTAGATTTGAGGAATAATTTGAGTATTTTTCAAACTACTAGAAAAATATGATGGGATTTGAGAGATAATTTGAGAATTTTTCAAATTCCTATAAAAATAATGGTAGATTTGTTTTTTTGTTGTCTCTTTGTGTATCTATAAGTAGAAAATATATTGCATATTGTTGATTAATGATTCTAATTAGAATTTTTTTTAAACATGTCTATAAATAGAAAATGTCAAAGATTCTTGTTTGTTGTAATAGGGATTTCAGTATGGCTCCCACCCTCTACGCCATTTCTAATAATATTGAGGTGCTTAGCCGAATGTTGCTCGGATGTCCATAAGCACGGAAAACTTCGCTCGAAATGTGGATTTCCTTGTTTTGTGAGCCTGAGAGAGAGACAAAGAGAGCCCTTCTTCATGCAAAAGGTTTTGTAGTGGGACTACAAAGCGCGGGGTGCACAGAGGAGTCAATTGTTTTGTGAGCCAGAGAGAGAGAGAGAGAGAGAGAGAGAGAGAGAGAGAGAGAGATGAAAAGGGAAAGAATGCCCCATTTCCATGTGTTCTACCTACCTCCTTGTCTTCCCTTCCCTGAGTCCCTTGTAAACCCATCTTTTTTCAATATCAAATTAATATCACCATTTTTTAATTTTTCTCCAGCTGGTACCCTCTTCTTGTAAAGAGTTCTTTTATTTAAAGACTTCACAAAGATTCATTTTATTAAATTATTGAATCGATTTATTATTCTCTATGCTTATTAAATCTATCTTTTTTAATGAAAGCATTAATATATTCTCTTCTTTTAGTTTTTAATGTTTTTTATATTTTATTTCTTTTTCATTTTATTTTGTTTTCAAATAATAATGTGTAATGTGCACCTTTCACCTTATTATTTAAGTGGAGCCTTTTCTAATATATAAACCATTCAAGATTATGGTTGGGTTCATGAGAGCCGATGAAAGACATGCCTTCACCATGGAGGTTGTCCATTGGCACAAAAGGAAATTACACTTCTCTGGACCCACAAAAAAAATAGCAAGCCTTCCTTCCCTCGGAAGAGCAGTTCTACCGTCCACCTTTCAGCATGAAACGTGGATCGATGTGATTGAATGGAATCCAACAGCTACATACTCAACAAGGATACCACTACACTACACCTCATTGGATGTCAAAATCATACAAATGAAATTTTATAGAGCTACCTCCGTCCCTTGTGAGTGAAGAGAGAGGTGGAAGAAAGAGTATGAGGTTTTTGCCGTCAACTCTTTTGAATCTAGCTTGCATATGCATAATGTATGTATAATGAACAATATAATGTATATTTTTAATTTTAATTATTTTTCAAATGATAAGTTGCAATGTGCATCTTTCACCTTATTATTTAAGTGGGACCTTTTCTAATATATAATCCACTTGTGATTATATATGTATAATGGATAATATAATTTTATATTAAAATACGATAAAAATTCATGTGATTGTAGGCAATCATTTAAACTTACTTTCCATAAATCTCACTCCTCCCTTAACTTAAACTAGCAGGCCTTCGTGACTCTTCACCTTAAGTAGGAGATTTTTCTACATTGCAAAACTACACACATCAAAATTCTTGTTTTTCACATGAGAGACACTAACTATTAAAATGAGCATAACTTCAATTTTTTTGGGTCAATATAAATATATCATAGCAAATTCCTCAAGAAAAACCCATTTGGAGGATTAATTATTTCATTTACATGCTTATTTAGTCATAAGATAATGTTTTAACAAATTTTGTCTAACAGAATTTCAAAATGTGGCTCAACCTATACGTAAGATTCAATCCCAAAATGTTTTTGGTTGGTTTTAGCATGTAGTATCACTTTAGATCATAGCTGTGCACTAGAACCACATTGGTTCTTTTGTATGAGCTTTGAAAGACCATAAAATACATCTTAGCTAGATTTTAAAGAATATAATTTTTTAAAGAAATGACTCGGTAACATGACAAATAATAACTTTTTTAAGAAGTTATTGGCTGCTACTAAATTTTTGAGAAAACAACTTAAAATTTTGATGAAATTTTACACTTAAAACTTTCCGTATGTTAAGATAGAAAAAATCCTCAATTTTCTTCATGCCATTACCTATCTACTCAATGAATAAAACCTCATGGAAAAACAATTACGCGACTAGTGTTAAATTGTGTTATAATGTCAATGTGACCCTTCACCTTGTTATGTATATGGTTTTTTTTTGTAATGCTCAAATGTGAGTAGTACATATATTAGCATAACAAAAAGAATTACAAAACATCAGCCATGCTGAAAATGAGCCATGGCATCACAGAAGCACCACATACATCAGCTGATAGGGGAGTCATCCCAAGATAGCCAACAAGGATCACTCTCATAAACATTTGAATCATATACAAAATATGACTAGCTGATTTGGGAGCCACCCAACATAAAGTATTGTGCATATTAGTAGACAATCATTGCATAAGGGGGGAGGGGAGTCTTTGAGCTCCATCACCTCACATACCGACCCATAGCTTTAGAAACCAATGCTTTTAATGGGAAACTAAGCACTAACAGCAATGCCCAATGTAGCCTTTGCATAGTCACTTTGTGTAAATTGCATACATCATGTGCGTTCAAGAACTATTTCTAAAACTCTTTATCTGTGAATTTTTGACAAATAGAATACACCCTTTTCCTATTCAATTTGTAAATTTTTTTCCAATGCCATTTTATGATACCCTTCTATAGTTGAATATGTGAGAAAAAATGAAATTTAATAACTCCTTCTACTACACTCACATGATAGTCGTATCTATTATTAAGTGACCCCCCCCCCCCCCCCCCCCGCCCCACGGAGAATGTAGCCAAAAGCTAGCACCATCGAGCTTGGGCTAGAAGGGGACTCCACCTCATTGGAGGAGACCACGGTGCCACCAAGTGAGGCACATCTTGCCATGCCAAACCTTGCTTGCCACAATCTCCACCCCAAGTGGCCCAAATATGCGATCGATTAAGCTTCAATCTGAAGAGGGTTTTTGCCAAGCCCTCTGTGCAACAAATTTGGCTCACTGTAGCACCACTGTATCTAGACATAAAGGGATAAGGCAGCTAAGTGGCCCCCTCTCGGGGCAACCGATGTTCACATGCTGGAGGCAACACCCTATGTTTGTAGAACGACTGGTAGCAAGTCAATCTCCTCTTGTATTGACCTCAAGTGCGGTAAACGGCCCGAACATGTAGCCTCCAATCATGATGTGAATCATTTCTACCTACGTCTAGACTTCAAACGAGCACTTATATATGTTGATATGGTGGACCAAATGTTAAGCATGATAGAGCATCAAGAGAGCCCAACATTAGAATGCAAATGGAAAGTTTTCAAAAAGAAGTAATTTGCTCTTGTGTGAAGGAATGATTTTCGGTGAAACACATGTCTTGCAAAAGGTCTAAGAAGGGTAGCACCAAGAAGAAATGGTTTGACATAGAATGTAGTCAAGCCCAAAAACACTTGCTAAGATTGGATGCAAGCAAAGACAAGGAAGTTTACTTGGAATGTTCACACATATACAAAGCACTTGTTCAAAAGAAGAGGAGAAGGTGGAAAGTCAAAAAACAACTTCTTTTAGCACGAGAGAAAGTACATGCATGTGGCAAGTTTTGGCAAAATCTAAAAGGCAAGCGCATTGAGAGCTTTGGTGACTTGACTCTTGAGGATATGTGTATGCATTGCAAGAACCTCTATGAGCAACCCAATGTTGATAAGATGGAGTGTTGTAGCTCCCTTCCGTTTATGCCTCCCTTCTTTACCATTGAAGATGTATGCCGTGCGCTTGAGAAACTTGTTACTCGCAAGGTAGGGGACCTTCAAGGTGTCAAGGCTGAAATGATTAAATGGACAAGCAAGAAAACACGATATTGGATATGCGATATGTTTAGCCTTGCACTTCAGCATGGCATGCCTCATGATTGGAGTGCAAATTGGATCAAACCTTTGCACAAAGGAGGAGATGTAAACAATGTGAACAACTATCGCACTATAATGGTGTGGGCTTCTTTGAAGCAAAAAGATCAATTGCTATATTAGATAGTGGGGCAGGCATTGCCATTGCAACCAAAGAAATATGAAAAAAATGGGGAAAGCCTGCTCTTAGGAAAACTCGAATGAAACTGCAATTAGCGGATGGATACACGGAGAAACCGATTGGAATATTAGAACAAATCATTATATCCTCGTGTGGCATAGAGTATGAGCACACCTTTGCCATAATGAATTTTGAAAAGAGCAGCAACTTTGATATCATATTGGGCAGACCATTCATGTGTCATCTCAAAATGGTACAAGACTGGGGCTATGACTATATCTACTTGAGACACAAAGAGGTCATAACAAAAATCAGTGTCAAAGATCATAGTTATAGAGATGTAGTGCGAACCTCGGGGGAGGACTTAAACTCCACAACTCGGGACCATGATGCCAAAGTACAAATGAAGGAAGCAGAGCAACCACGAGAATATGTCATCATTGATATACCTGAAGAATCGATAAAAGCTATTTCAATGAAGTCGACTCCTAAAAAAGAGCAAATGAAAGCAGAAGAAGGAAGAAAATTTAAAAGCTCAACATCAAATGTTCAGAAAATGCAAGATCAAAAGAAGAACAGGGACAGAGAAGAAGATCGATTGTCTCCTACGACGATCAAATTCAGCATACACGGAGAAACAGGACTCAAAATCACATGTTCGCCTGTGATAGATCCAAAAGCGACAAAAAATTTAATGACTTATGGAATGTGGATCATGATGGAAAGCCACCAATCACTGAGTTAGAGGAGATAGTATACACAAGTTCAAAAATATTGACTCCTAGCTTTGGCATGGCAGAAGCTATACTCAAGTTGAGTATCGGGGAGTCTAAAGATACTTTCCACATAATTGACTCCCATCACATCAAAGAGAGTCTGGTCCTGACAGAAAGCTGGAGGAACATCTTCTTTCAACAACAATCAAAAGCTTCAGCAAAGACAACGATAAGACTCCATGAAGCTTCTCAAATCCATGTAGAGAAGAAATCGCCAACTATCGTGGAAAAAGGTAAAGCAAAGATAAACACTGAAGTATATCAACCTCGCAAGATGACTTTACCTTCAACGAGCTTCCATCAGACTTCCCGCGAAGCCTCTACATCAAGAGCCAAACCATCAACAATGCAATGGAAACCAAAGCAAAAAGTCTATCAACCAAAGTTTCCACACAAAAAAGCATACAGAAGAAACCGAAGACTGTCATCCAAGTGTTGGTATCCAAAGGGCGCATCAAAGTCAAAGACCCAGTTTGGATACATGAAGCACAAGTTCAACATCAACAAAAGGTGATAGGGTGGGTAGCATCAAATGAGTCAATCATTGCTCAGGGCTACTTCCAAGGAAACACTAATGTTTGGGCCAAAAAGCCTAAAGTAACAGCCTGGACCTGCCCACCTCAACCAATGAGTTCTACAAGGATCAAGACGCACTATCAACGGAATACAAAATACTCAGGCGAGTAAAAGAACACCAACAAAAGGCAAACAAAAAGACCTTCCAAGCGGGCAACGCGAAAAGTTTGGGTACCAAAATCAGACTTCAACGAAGATACCCAACACAAACAGATGCAACAGTGGATGATTCCAATCCAGCTACTTGAAGCACAAGGATTTTATGAAGGTAACACACAAATATAGTTACCAAAAATTGTAGCTCAACCTGGAACAACAAGGATCAATCAAGAAGTACAAGGCTCCACCCAAAGGCACACAATCAACAGGAAGAGCCAACAAATAGTCTCACCACTGATAGTGCTAAGAACTCTAGATGGATACCTCGTCTTCAGCTACAAAATCAAGGCTTCTACAAAGGAAATCATCAAATTTGGATACGGAAGCCTAGTGTCCATCAAATTATAGAAGAAGGTAAAATGTCAAAAACGGTCACAAGAGGACCGAAAACAAGATGGGTTCCGAAATTGCTCGTGGAAACTCAAACACAAAGAACCCACACACATCAACAACCGCTTCTCATGCGAAATAATGGAAAAGCTACATCAAGCCCTATCAGAACTGAAGGACTTGTTTCACAAAGCAATGTGAACATATGACAAGCAAGTCAAGAGGAGCCCAAGTATGCCAGCCTAATCGACAAAATGGTGGCATCCAAAGACCAAAACAATGGAAGAGGCCTAAATTTTCAGAACTATGGAATTGGGTTTCTGGCCTTGAACAGGTAAGTCCAAGTCGCCATTAAAAATACATGGCATAAAAGTCAGAGTCGGGCATCTAAGCCACTAAAGGAGCGAGGCGTTAGTCCCAAACCTTCACGTAATATTCTCTGTGGTCTAAGCGTCTTAGTTATTTTAAGTACTGCTCAAGCTAGAAGAGTTGAGTATAATTACGTTGTGTCGCTCATGCTGGTATAGGTGAGCATAAGAGTCGAAGTCATTGTAGTATATTGGTAAGTGAAGGAGGAGGTCCAAAAGACACTCATGGACTTAGCACAGTGAGGAATGAGTGGAGAAGCTTCTACATCGAAAACCCTTCTTGGAAACATGGAAGCTATTGAGACGTCTTTTGATGTCACATGTGCTACATTTGTTCCTTGAAGTATCCATCAACTTCATCTCTTACACTGCATGCTTTTGTTTGAAAATTTTCATATGCATATAGAGTGTCCCATAATTGGCACTTGCATTAGGCACTCTTCCTTTGTTCTCCCAAGCACCCACACCTTACATGACAGGTACTTCAAGTCCAAATGCTCAACTCCAATAAGAACGTATACCAAAGGCACTTTTTTCCCACCGGGTTTTTTCCCTTTGGTCATCCAGGTTTTAAGACCCTTATCTAGAAACCCTCATCATCGACTTCTTGTATATAATCCTTCTACATCAGCAATAAGGAAATGTCTTCCCAAATCAATTGACAACGACTTGGAGCAAAAACAGCAGGTCTCCATATGCTTATCAAGAGCATCTTTTATCTTCAAGGGTGACAACAAAGCTCCATCCAACAATGGCAAGTCAAAGAATGGCCTACAACGACAAGCAATGAAAAATTCAGCAAGCGAGCTATCCACAACAATCAAAAGTAGCTCACATAGTGCTTCAACATTGGTGACCTATTGCAGACAACTCAAATTGCAGTGGACCTTGAAAGCAAATCCATCATAAAGTTCATGCGCCAAAGAGGATCAGTTCTACAAATGCAAACACATCAACATCCACCTTTACAGGGGCTAAGATTGGCAACAAAGAGGCGAATGCACAACAAGAAGAAAAGTTGCCTCAAAAATCAAAGATCAAATCACGTATCAACATGACAGATATGAATCACTCAAGGAAGGGGGGAGCATCATAAACAACAAATCACTTCCCAAGCTGAAGTCCAACCTTGAAGACAAAGCTGAAGACAACACTATGACAAGACTGCACAAGGTTGTGTCAAGGGACAACACGAATTAGGAAGGGGGGAATGTTTGAGGACAGATCAAACAGGCGCCCAATTGGTCGGACACATAGCCGGACACCACATTTATAGTTTATTATTTTGCAGGCTAGTGTAGTAATACTCTGTGTAAATCTTGATTCCAGAGTAGTAGTCAACTCCTTGAGTTGTAATTCTGTCAATGACAATTGTAAAGGTACATGTGAACTGGCCACTGGCCATTTAGAAAGCCCTAGGTATAAAGGTCAATAACGTTAATGTGAAAGGGGGCTTATCTTTAGAAGAAGAAAGGAGCTCAAAAAACATATGCTCAAGCTACGAGCTACTCCAAACTTGTAATCGACGCAACTAATGATTTGGTAATCTGTTTTCAATTCCAAAACTTGCATTGTGTTCCTCTTTCTTTGCTCTTTCATTCTAGAGTAAGCATTGTCAATTTTGTTATGGCCATAGGAGAGTGTTCTTAGACCATAGGATGACATTTCTGGCATGTTTTGTTGCAGCTTTTAGGACCTTTTTCATGATGAATCATGATTTTAGTACCTTGTTGGATTGCGATTAGACTTGCTAGGATAGTTCCCCTAGGTGTCCTAGACCTCCTCCTAAAGTTTCATTGCATTTCGAGTCCATTCGAGTGCCGAAATGGCGTGATGACCGAGAGCTGTGAGAAAGGACATAGGCAGATTTCCCTGATCATTGAGTGTTGGTTTGCTTGTTGAGCTAGTGTGTTTGCTTGTTAAGGTTCACTTTGTGAGATTGATGATCTCATAGAGTCTCCGTGCCCCATCCGAATCACTTTCCCTGAGTATTGACATTATGTTAGTGCCAGAAAGCTATGTTGCAGACGTCCGTCGCGGTGACCCGCTAACAAAGTGTAGTATTGAGAAGTCTAGACTGATCTCCCTAATAGAAATTGACTCATTTGACCCATCGGGATGGTCAGGGGAGATTGTGTCTAAAGGCAGGATTTTTAGCCATTTGGGCCCCCCCGTTGGGGTGGACGTTACTCATAAGCAAAGGTTCTAGTGGGTCCTTGAGAATATTTAGAGGAACATAAGAGGTGGGAGTATGTGTTGCCTCACTTCTAGAGTCAAGTCAGAGTGAGCAATTCATTTATGCTTCCTTATATTGCCTTCAGCGGCCTGCTCCTCAAAATAGCCAAATGTAACTAGAAGGAGTTTTAAAACCAATTAAAAGATTCTTATGGAGGAACAACACTAAAGCCTCAACATTGTGGCAATGGGAAAAGTGGGAAGGTATCGCTCAACTGTTGGTCCAAGGTGGCCTTTGAATTCTTAACCGAGTTGTTCTACATTGAGGCCCTATGTTCCACAATCACAAATCAAGACCAATCGTGGGCTATCACGACTAGTGTTGGGCTATCACGACCAAGGATATGATTGAGAAGGCAAAACTTTGCTCTTAAGGTGGTCAGTGGAAAGGGATTGAGGTGCATGACAAACTTTTAGCCCCGGGGTGGACTAGCTTAAGATTGAGTGGCATCACGAGAGAGCTGGTGTGGAAGTGTTGTAGAGCAACTGGAGCACTGGAATGGGTTGAATTAACCAGGTACTTCCAGAACTCCATCTTGCATTGGTCCCCCTAGCTGTCTAAAGTTAGGGTAACCCTCCTGAACCCTTATTGGAGAGAAATTGCCAGAAAGATGAACAATAAAGGATTACGGTTGTGCCACTTTTGGGATAGGAATAGCAAGTGCTAGAAATACTCTGACCAGGTGGTTGACTAGTTCAGACTTAGTGGCACTAAGAATCTACTTGTCAACAAGGTTGTAGAAGGCCTAGACGGTGTTCTGATGCCAATCTGTGAATCTACTTTTGAGTGGAAAGCTTGGAAATGCCCCATGAGTAGCCAATTCTCTAAACCCCATGCAAACGGAGTAGAGGCATCGAGAAAGCTTTTTGAAGGAGCTTTTAAAAAAAAATGGATGGCCTGGAAAATTTATTGAAAAAGCTTTCTCTATGAATTTTGTGTTGATTTCTCCAATCTTATGCAAAAAGCTCCCTCCACCAAACGATGAACTACATCTTGTGTTGCAGTCCATCACCCAACATGGTGCCGCCACATCAATAGGCATTTCTATGGAGTGGTGATTGGTTGGTTGGAGGTTATATTTGCACTTTCAACCATGTGCTTGCACACAAGATATAGTAAATGTGAAGACAAGTGCATAAGTTCAACTTGAGAGAGCTTTATATGACTCCTCACTCCACAAAATAAGAGATATATATATTCTTCACCTTAAAATGCAACTGAACTAAAATATGAGATTCAGGGTGCTGGACATAACTTATCCAACGCAACGCATGCTGCGTGGGGGGAGGAGAGAGAGAGATAGATAGAGAGAAAGAAGAGAATGGAAGGAAGAGAATAGTCATGCTTGTTTCATTGGGAGCAGAGCTTGCACATTCATACCATGCAATACGTGAAAAAAAACTTTCAAGACGAGCACAAGCGTATGCGTGAATTGTGGCGATGTGCAAGAAGTGAGGAGGAGGCAACAAGATTGACCCTCAGTGGAGAAAGCACTTCATTGGGGTAAAACAATGGAAGACTTTCTTTTAATGAAGATTTGTATAATGTTGCTTCAGTACAATACCTTGATAACAATATGTTGCAGGAGGTGGATGATGTATCATACATTCCTACTCTCGGGGGGGCACACTCAATAATTATGTGAATATCACGTGAGTGCAGTGAAAGGGCGTATTTAATAATATTTTTCTCACATTTTTACATACAAAAGGGTACCATGAAAGGGAACTAGGAGAAAAATCTACAGATTCAATAGAAAAAGGATGTATTTTATTGGTAAAATTTTTACAGATAAGGAGTTTTATAAATAGTCCTTGAACACACGCGATATACACAATGTATACATAGTGACCCCTTGGGTTCCTACAACAAACCTTGCCAAAACAAAACACGCAAGTTGGCTAGCTGGCAAGGGAAACAAAGAGATGTTGAATTGGTATGATGTTTGCGTTTCTGATCTTTCAAACTCTCTGCTGCAAAGTGTAAAGATGCTTGCTTTTGTCAAAGGTAGATATCATGGAGCTGGGCCTTCTACTAAAAAACTTGGTCGTCGGGCTCAGCAAGGCCGTGCATCGGGTCCAACTGCTATTGCTAATGAGGTGGGAACTACAAAGCTCTATCGTACACCGACAATGGAGGGAGATAATATTACAATTGCCAGGAAGCTGAAACATACTGCATTAGTGAGCTATGAGGAAGAGAATGCATCACATAGGTTAGAATATCTCACACAAAACATCCGGCAAAGTCATGGGGGACCCCAAAAAACATCCGTTCGAGCAAATAACATGGTTGAAGACCTAAAAGGTGGGATGATGGTCGAGGAGACAGATATTCACAATGTGGGCAATCTGTGATTTTCCAAAGGGGAGTAGGGCTCAATGCCAGGGGTGGTCAGGTTCTAGATTTGGCAAATGCAAAAAATAAATAAAGAACATGTGTGCGTGTGCAGTTGCACCATCCTTGTGGGGGATTCACACTTGGGGGAGAGGAGATGGCACTGGTGACCGCTACAAAGGCACAATTCATGTGGTTCTACAATAATAGTGTGGATCACACATGGAGTATTTGTAGCACAATCACCCAATGCCCTGCAAGAGTCTCGAGCACTTGGCCAGTGGAAAGGGGAACAACTTGAATGCTTCAGAGCTATTGGAATTAGAGATGGGAGGCTTCATATTCAAGAAAATTGCGGCAAAGGAAACCATCAACGTGCGTTATCGGACTTAAGTTTCAATTCAAGCCTCGAAAAGAATTGAATCGACCGCAACAATGGAGGCACAAATTGTTCAGCACACTGTAGTGAAGGCAGGCATGCATGAAAAATTCATGGTGGAGACATCTTCTTCCCAAGTCGGGGGAGAGAGGTATGAAGTTCATGTTGCCAGTAGCTCGATGTCTACATGTGGAGACTTTGCCGAATGAGTGGTGCAAAGAAAACCATATAAAGCATGCAAGAACATTTACTACATCTTCCTTCACTATTTCAGCTTTGATTTGAACCACAATATGTTTATCAATCAGAGCAAGCTGACAATTGAGGATCTGCGACATGTATTCAACTATTGGCGAATGACATAGACGTAATTTTGATTGAATTATTTTGTTTAGATTTCATAATGTGCATACAAATCTGTATGGCACGAGCTGTAATTGATGACTTAATATTGTAATTCTTTTGTGAAAATTTATGGTTCGAGGAGATGACTTTTGTCTTGCTCTTGGTCCAATTTGTGAATGGTGTGCTCTATGGATTGAGGATGATGTAAGCTAACTCTCAATTGTTATGTTTGATGAATGCCATGCTTTGATAGACGGGCTTGAAGCTAATAAATGAGGATATTCTATGTGTGTTGAATTGTTGTCTTGCGATACTGAATTTAATTTTTAATAAATTATTTTCATAGATTCCATGGTGTGCATACAAAATTGATAGAAGCTACATGGAAGTGTGTTCTTTCATTGGTAGAATGTCTTGGCTCATTCTGATGGGATGTAACTTCTCTGATGTGTATAATGTGAAACTAAAAATATATACCTCACTCTTAATGCTTTTGATGTGTGGAACTATGCGAAAGCGGATGCCACGGTTGCAGGCGTGCACATACCTTCCTCGGCAGGCAAGGCCCGAGATGTGGCATTGATGCATGTTTTATCACATTAAAAAAGGCCTAATTTGCTTTAGGAATGTACAAATGTCAAGTGCTTCGAAGTGGCCTCAAGTGTTTCGAAGTGGCATGCTCGTTTTGCTAGAAAGTTCAATGCGGGCGAACTTGGTAAAAAACAATAGGTTTCATGCACGGGCATAAAAGACGTTTCCAAAGTGCTTGCCAGTGGGAAAATGAGTTTCAATATGAAATTTGGTCCTAATGGGAATTTTCCACAAATCTAGGAAATCTCCCAGCTCGTTTGGGTATTTTACAAACAAAAAGGGGCATTTTTGGACTAAAAAGGTCTAAAAATGGTCAAAAATAGCAAAAAAGGGCTCAAGATGTCACATCAATGATGGGTCCATTGTTGCTTAAGCTGAGAGTGAACTTATAGAGCCAAGAATGAGATCGTTTGGGGCATCTAAGCAAGAAGATACAACCATTCCAATCCAGAGGATTCGTGTAGTCTCGTATTGCTTCCACTACACGTTCAAGGCTGTGAGGCCACCAATTAGGGTTTCCCCTCCTCAAATAACCACTTGGTCTTGTCCAATGAAGTTCTTAAGCTTCCACAAAATGGTCACAATGAAGAATTGAAGCGTCAATTTAGGGTTTTCAAAATGGAGAAGCTTGGTTCGGGAGAGCAACAAAAGCATAACACCTCGTTAGATAAGCATGAACAATACTTCAAAAAGAGAGAGAAATTAAGCTATTGACAACAGTTGAGGACCAGATGTACATGGAGCCGGTGGTCCCCCCTCCAAAAGGCTTTGTATTATAGTTTTTCCCCATCAAGGGAGACATTTTACAATACAATACTTTGTGTTCCTTCAATACTTGCTGGTGCAATGAAGATGTAAGCTTCAAGCACCAAGCTTACACTTGAAAAAGACAACATCAATTCCCTCACAGTCTTAGACCCAAGACCTCACACACCTTCGAAAATGGTGAGAGCTACTGGGGTATGAGAGTAGATCTAGAGGAAGAATAAGTATTCTTATGAGAAAGAAGTATTTGTCCTCACATAATCACTCTTAATAGTTTAGCATAGCTTAGTAATTAGCATGGTAGAGGAGATGAGCATGCATTGGAGCTTGGCTCTTGGTTGAATTTTCATCGCAAAGCCAAGAGTTGTTGGTGTAGGCCTCCCTTCTCACAAGCTTGGAGTAGATGATGAGCTTTCCATTAAAGCTTGAGACGGAGATAGTCTTCTTTACTTCACACATGAGCTTGTGTGAGTGTGTGTGCCATAATGCCTTGCAAAAATCAGCCCCCTCTCACTCTTGGTCGACCCCTCTTGCTATTTCCACCTCCTGGCCCCTCATTGGCTCTTGCCATAGCCGATAGGACCTGTGACAAATATCCCTCTTTTTCCTTTAGTGAGAGCTTAACTAATCCAAATAGTACATTTAAATCGCCATTGGACCTTTTACCCTTCTGGCCAATAGGAATTAAGCAAGCCATTGGGCTGCTTAATTCCCATTGGACCCCTGGCAGGTTGTCCAATAATCTTCTAGGAGACTTAATTTTCATTGGTTCTTTTATCAAGTGTTTTTAAATGAATTAAACTAAATTTACTCTAGTCTAATTTTCATTGGTCCACCTCTATGTCCATCCAATAGGATTTGAATGCACTTTAGGGGCAATTGGGCTAGGAACCTAACATGTGTCCACTATGCCCTTTGTGTAAAGGGAAGCCTTGAGTGTGTGTGTGTGTGTGTGTGTGTTCTCTCACCTCTTCTCTCTCTTCCCCTATCTTTAGGGCTCGCTCCCTTCCATCTGGGGATATGTGAAGACTTTATGGTCTTCACAAAAGCATCCAATTCTGTTAAGCTTGACCATTTGGACTTTACCTTTGAATTTTGAAACCTTAGCATTTTGGAAGTCTTAATGGACTAAACCCTAAGGTCTTTGAAGCACCATTCATGCACATTGCTCTTTTGCAAATGGCCCCCCTTTGGATCCGTATTTTCCCTCCTTTGGATCCCTACTGTGACCAATCTGCTAGCCTTACCAATATTCTAGTTTTTTCTCCCTTGGTACTTCCCCATATTAAATGATCAGTTTAACATGAGAAGATCATTTAGGAGAATTAGATATTATTTATTATGACAAAGCGCGCATGTGTTGGCGATGCTGGTGACTAAGGCAGGGGAGGACGCAACATGCTCTGATACCAAATGTTGGAAATAGGGATGCAGAGAACGCACACAATTTGGAAAAGACAAAGGAAGTGCAAGGCACATAATGAAGAGTAGTATTACTTAGTGCGCAATGGAAAGATAATGTAGCCCTAGAGTGATGGACGTATATACAATGCACGAGAGAGAAAACCTCCTAGTGAGGGAAAAAATGCCTCGACCATCCTATGTGTGTTCACATCACTACCACATGTATATGGTAACACACTTCAGTCTCTACTTGTGTAACCTTGGAGAGGGGATTCCCATGTAAAGGAATAATATCATGCCATTTTAGTCATAGATAGAAAATTTCTATTTTTGGTAGTTTTTCCACCTCCGACGAGCTACTGATGTATATATTAATGTAAGCTTTTCAAAAATGAAAATTTTATTTTTTTGTCACTTTTGTCCAAATAGAGTAAGTTTTGAGGTACTTATACCCACCTAGACGCAATCGTCTCATCTAAATCTACCCCGACCTAAATTTTCATAAAAATAGTTGTCTGCTCTGAAAACTGCTAAATATAGCAGGTCTGTGCATCTGACACCTTAGCTTGTCACCCTCAAACTCGTCTTTTAATAGCAATTTTTAGAATCAAATTCTGATAAGCTAAGCTCACTTTAGCTAAATAATCCTTATTCTAAATGTGAATAAATTAATTCCTAAGTCTAAGGTATGCATGTGTATGCATGTGCATGGATATGAATGTGTATGTATGTGCATGTGTATGTATGTCCATGGATGCCCATAAATGACCCATAGCTGTGGATCCATCTCTTGTGGTATGGTTGACTATAGGCATGAGTGAGTACATGAGGTGTATCACCCAAAAGGGTAAAGAGGGACACCCCTTATGGGAAAGTGGGAGCTTGTGACACCTCTACTCATCCTTTTAGCAAGAGGGGGCAAGCAAGGGAGGTATGGGGCCACCTTGGGCAACAAGGAACCTCCAAATCTCTATATAAAGGGCATTCCCACTCATTTTTACACACACTTGAACACACATTGGAGATAGGGAGACTTGGCTACTCTTTATTGAAGCTTCTACAAGGCCTTGAGAGATCAAAAACTCCTAGGCACAATCCGATAATGTAAATTTGTTGCATCAATTCACTTCTACATCTCTATTCTCTTCTCTTCTTGAGAATTCCTAATCTACTACTACCATTCTTATTCTTATCTATCTAAAGCTCACTGGAGACAACGGAAACTCTACTTATTATACTCTAATCTATGATTCTTCAAGATGTTGCAAGATGGCAACAAACCAAAGCATGTATTTTGCTTGCAAATTCATGATTATGATGCTCGTTATGTAGTCAATTGTGTTGACATACACAAGTCTCTTGTTCAAAATTGCACTAAAAATTGAGAGAAAGGAAGTTAAAAATCAATCATCATTTAATTGTGGTAAGTGAGGTGCATAGCCTAAACTTTGAAGTTGTATTAAGGTCATCCATGAATGCATGGGGCTAAGAATATTGCATGGGTTATAGTTTATGTATATCATAAGACTATGACATAATTAAGCAAAACATATTTTGGAGTAATGTATGTCATAATCATAAATTGTTGGTATTGAAGCACTTAAAACCAATTACCTTACTTCCACTCGGCTCTTTACACTTTAGCTTACAAACTTCTCAAGTTAAGCTAAGTATCTAGTAGTGGGGATGGCACCCAAGAGAACTCGCTATGGTGGATCACACGATTGTGAATCCGGAACTAGTGATGGTAAAGGCAAAAGAAAGTCCCCAATGAATGGGGATGTGCCACTCATATCACAAAGTGTTGTTATCTCCCAAGAACATGTAGAAAACATCTTTTTTGTCAATGCATCATGAGTAATTAGGAAGGAGAAAACTACCTAAACATTGGATCAGTTCCAATTCGAAACCGCATCAATTTGAACTTGTTAATTTTCTTTAAGTTGTATTAATATGGAAGGACTATTTGAGGATATACTGTTTGAAGTAGAAAAGAAATGTTTGCCTAGGAAGAACTCTCTCAACCTTATTTCATTTTATTTGAATATTGAGTTAGTATGAACTCCCCTTTGATCATAGGGAGGTAGCTCGTGTTTCTATGCAGGAGCCATGCATTTCTATGCATAAAGTTGATCCATTTCTATGAGACAACTTGGTTTATTTCAATAAAAGGTGGCACACCAAAGAGTTACTCCAAGGGGTGTAGTCCAGTATCGGTTGTATGGGCAGCCAATGACAACAGATGAAGTGAACATCTACAGAAGAAGTTTCTATGATTCCGGAGTATTGGAATATAATGAAGTAATGTTGTATGTCGAGTTTTTATCTAGGAAAGATCGTCTTGGTGCCAATTTGATAATTTTTGAAGGGCTGTCTTAACAAACTTGTGATAGAAACCTTAAAAAAGGAATTTTATGTATGAACAATCATGTGGTAGTAATTAGGAAACAAGAAAAAAGTGTGAGTTTGGGGTGGAAAGTGGGGTCTGGCTCAGGTTGCTAGAGTCAAGGATGGGTGGTCTGGCTCAGGTTGCTAGTCAAAGATGGGTGGTCTCGATTCCTTGAGAAAATCTCCACTCCTTCTTAATAAGAGAAGCAAAACTAGAGACTCATTATGCGAAGAATCGAGAAGTCCCAGTTGTACATGCCTCTAAAAGCTATGGGGAAAAAGGCATTTGGGGTTTCTTGCTTTTGGAATTTGAGAATTTGGAAAGTTAGATAATTGTGTTACTTCATGCTTTCTCTGTGAAGAGACAAGGCTAGGAAACCTTTTCAATGGCTCGGACTCAAGTTACTTGGTGACGAGAGCCTGTCCATTAGAAGTCTTATCTATCTTGACTATGTTTTTCTCAATCAATTAGGGTCTAGCGACCTGTCAGGTACCCTCTTGTGGCCAAATGGTTATGGTAATGGGGAGGGGACCTCACACATGATATCAGACCCATATTATCAATAGTTATCCTTGTAGATTTAACAAGGCATAACACTTGAAGCAAAGATCATTTTGATAAATGATTACTCTGTTCAAGAGGGATGTCTTATTTTTTACAGAGGCTTTGTGTACCTAAGGACCCAACACCGAAGAAAGAAATGCTATTTGAGGCTCATGATAGCCCAACTTCAGGACACCCTGGGTATGCAAAGACCTTAAATGTTGTTAGAAGAAGCTACTTTTGGCCAGGATTGACGAGAGATGTTCTTCGATATGTGAGGCAATGTCTCTCATGCCAACATATTAAAGCTGAAAGAATCAAACTACCCGGACAACTTCAACCTCTTGATATACCCCAAATGAAGTGGGGATGTATCAGTATGGACTTTTTCACTCACGAGATTACCCTCTGTTGGAGGCTATGATTCAATATTTTTTTTTATTGATGTGCAGACTAAGGTAGATCATTTGATGCTTGTAAATACTACCTTCACTGCCCCTAATATAAGCCGAATCTTCGTAAAAGAAATCTTTAGACTTCATGGTCTACCTAAGAGAATTGTTAGCTACAAGGATGTAAAATTTACCTCAAAGTTTTGGACTTCACTCTTTTAAGCCATTGGAACACAAATGTCTTTTAGCACATCATATCATCCTCAGACAGATGGTCAGACTGAAATAGGAAACCACGTGATTGAGGACATTCTTAGAGCATATTGTTCACACAAAGAAATGGATCCAATACCTATCTTTGGTTGAATATGTCTATAAAGCCTCTGACCATATAAGCATAGGCATGTCACCATTTAAGGCTCTTTATGGTCAAGTATGTTTAGCTCTGTTAAATTTCTTAGATCCTACTATCAAGGTAGAAGCCTCAAAGAAAATGCTCAAAGACATGGAAGCTCAAACCAAGGTGATTCGTAAGGATAATCAAGCTACTCAAGACAGACAAAAGCATTATGCAGATAAGAGGAGATTAGACTGAGTCTTTAAAGAAGGAGACAAGGTATTCCTTAGGGTTAGGCCGAAGAAAAGCAACTTATCTTTGGGAAAGTACAAGAAGCTCAACCCAAGATACTGCAGACCCTATGAGATTTTCAAAGTGATAAGTGATCAAGCTTACAAGCTAAAGCTACCTTCTAACCTCAATTCATGATGTCTTCCATGTTAATCTATGTTGGATGGGAGCGACTCACACACCCATGAAGTGCATGCAAACACTACCTAGATCAACATAATGTCAATCGAGGACACAGATGACACGGTAGATGCGTCGACGTGTGCGCTTCGTCTCGCGTGGAATGCTTGGCATTGTCACGTAGCTCTCCTCGAGCCTACAACAATGGTGCAGTCGGATCTCCAATGTGTTGAGCGAGCCGGGCATAGCAAGAGGATGAAGCTCACGCTCACTCTCTTTCTCTCTCACACACAGTAGACGGCAGCGCCAAAGTTTTGATTATGATAAAAGTCTCCTTTACAAAACGGCCTAGGTACCTTATATACTAAGGCTACCTTAGGTTTAACCAAAAATGGGGCTGAAAGGATCAAATGGCTTTGTATTTACAATCTGGAAGTGCCATTGCACCCCGGCTTCTGAAACTAGAATAACTACTCATTACAAATGACGTTTATAGACATAATCCGCAGCATTTTATAACTCGCAAAAGATAAGACTTTGGTACGAAACTTGAGTTATGTCCCCCCTTCTGGGTTCATGTCGTCCCCGACATGACCTGATTGTCGATGGTGATGTGGTCTTTGCTGTCGTTTTGGCTTTATCTGTTGCACTGCTTGTAACTTTGTCAAACCACAACAAGAACTATGATCCATTAGGCGGACATCTATCATCATAACCATTCATCTTTTGAGATCCTATTATTACTTTTATGTCTGCTCTTCTTCATTGGGGACTTGTTTGTTCCTGTGCAATCATGTTGTTAGTGTTTTCTGGAGCTTTGTCATTGTAGGCCATTCTTCGACTGGCCATTGAGGAGAAGTATGCTATGATCTGAAATTGGTGCTCCAATTCATTTGTCAATTGATTTGAGTAGCATTTCCTTATTGTTGATGTAGAAAGAATATGTACAAGAGGATGGTGATAGGTGTCTTTAGATTAGGGTCTAAAACCTGGATGACCAAAGGGAAAAAACTCGGTGGGAAAAAAAAAGCCTTTGGTATACGCTCTTATTGGAGTTGAGCAGTTGAACACGAAGTACATGTTCATGAAAGGTGAGTGCTTGGGTGAAACACGAAAAGAGTGCCTGATGCAAGTGCCAATTATGGGACACTCTATATGCATATGAGAAATTTGTCAACAAAAGCATGCAATGTGAAAGAAGGAGATGATGGGTATTTCGAAGAATAAATGTAGCACATGTGACATCAAAAGATGTCTCAATAGCTTCCACCTTTCCAAGAAGGGTTGTCGATGTAGAAGTTTCTCCACTCGTATCTCACTCATGATTTTTACACCATTGAATTCCATAGGAAGGGTGGTGTTTCCATCTTCTCCCTTGTAATACTCGCCTACCTTGTTTAATGGCACTGGCCTAGTATTTAGTTGAGGCATTTCAAGCTCTTTGATGCCTTCCTCGATTTGAGTCATTGGGGTTTTTACACCAAATTTCTCTAGACATTTACCCACATTAGACCACATGTTTGGTCTTATTCTGAGCAACTCGGCTAACATTATTGTACAGGTGACTGGGGTAGATAGAATATCTACTAGCCCCTTTGAATCGATGGCCTTGTTGGGAGACAGTCTTTGTGATGGGACTGCAACCACATCCGACTTGGTCTCGTACTCTCCCATGTAGGACGGTAGTGTTCTTAGCGAATGGGGTTGACCTATCCATAGATTGTACAGATCCTTTGTCGCCCCAATACGATTGCACGTCTAGATTCATTTGAGATCCAGTCTCAAATTTCTCTATTGGTGGTAGAAACACTCCTCGTTCATCACCAGTCTTGTCTACTCGTCTTCTTAGGTCATCGGCTTCATTGGCCTCTTTGACTTGTTTCCACAATTCGTCAAGACCATCTATCTCTTTACAATCCTCAGGTATAGCTTGGTGAAATCCCTCGAAAGAGTTATCCGTGGTATTCAGTACTATCCTTGGTTCTAATGCTGGGTCTTTGAGGTTTGGTCTGTGCTCATGACTAGAATCTGGCTCTTTTAGTTCCTGGTTTGGTGGGATTACTTGTGTAGGCATGACACGGATCACATCCTCAGGTTTTGCAACTGGTGGTCCTAGTAAAGCTTGGGCTATTTGAATCATTTTCTGGCACATTTCAAACCGTTGCTTTTCTAGTTCCGCATAGGGATATGTCATCCACCTGTGTTCTTGGGTTTGGTTGTTTTTGAGCCTCACATCATAGGATTTCAAGAGGGCATCTAATGTCTCATTAACCTTCTCTGCCAACACAGATCCTCCTGAACTAGCACTTCTCGGTTTCTCATCCGTGGATGGTTCTTCTAGAGGTTTAACCATCTGTGAAAGAGAAGGTGCCTCATTTTCCTCATGTTGTTTTATCTTCTCCTCAACTTCGGTAAGCTTCTCAGCTAAGGATTTTTGCTCTCGATCCCTGCGTGCTTTCATCCTAGTCTTTCTAGCTTTCCAACTATTTCGTTTGCTCTTGGTTTTCTGACTAGGTGTGTTTGTCTTTGGTCCATCATCTTTCTTTGGACTCATGTCACTTTCTGTGTTCTTTGTCTCTGGATTCTCATCAGCTTTCTTTTGAGCTTGTGCTCTCGTAACCACTTGAACTGGTATGACATTTTCATTTTTTGAGCTACTAGGTAGCTGAACAATCCCTAATACATTTGTCGTGATTTTCCTGATTTGGTTTGGTTTTTTCGGGCAATCGGGGATCAAGTGAGTGATGCCACACTCAAGACAATAGGCATTTACTTCAGTGATCTCTGTATGCGGACATTTTTTGACCAAGTGGTTGTCACGACTTTTGTGACAATCTGTCTCTGGTTGAGGAGATTCTTTTAGCATTTCCTCTCGGCTATAAGCAAGCTTTGACCTAGATAAGCCGCTATTTGCAATGAATCGCAATGTCTTTTCGTCCATTTCATATCTTCTTTCTTTCGACTGAGACCCAGGAGGTGGAGGTTGTACCGGCCTCACCACTCCATGTGTTTCTCTCACCTTTTGTTGCTCCGAAGGGTAGTACACACTTTGGTTGCTATACCACATTGTAGATGGTACTGGCGTTGGTTTATTTGATGCTTCCATCATCGGCATGTATCTCATGTCTACCTGCATTCTAGCACCTGACAGCGGAGGTTGTTGTCCTAAGACAAGCTGTGGCCTTAAAACTCCTACTGGTCCTGGCGCATTCCCCGTAATGTATCTAGGTGGAGTAGGTGCTTCTGGAACAGGCTGTACATACCTCTCCCTAGCATATTCCATGCTATAATAGCACTCTTCCCCCATATGGTTCGTCCATTTTCTCTCAATTTCACACCACTTCGGCTCTCCCGAATCAGACCTTACAAGAGGAATCAACCTCTTGACCAAGTCGTCGATAAGCTTTTCTTGATCAATAGGTGCCGTTGGCTTGGCAATGGACTCACTTATCTGTGAAACACTGTGATGAGAGGATGTGTCATCTCCTTGACTCTTTAAGTCCTTTTCTTTGTATGCCTCACAGTTATCCACTAGATAATGAGCTTCTTTGATCAACTCGTTTAGTGTCATCCTCCTTATCATATGCAGATCCTTCTGAAGTCCCGCATGTCTCATTCCCTGGATAAAGATCAGCATCAGTCGTGTTTGCGTAGGTAATTCCGCTCTCGGACAGAGCTTAACATATCTCTTGAGCCGTAATGAACGTTTGCGTACTGATTCATCCTCTTTCTGTTTGAATCTATGGATTTGCGAGACCGTGTTGTGAGCAATGCCTTTTGGTGAGAATTCTTCAATAAACTCCTCAAACAGCTCATCTAGGGTCTCAAAATCCCATTTTTCCACCGAGTTGAACCATGTAGCTGCATCATCTTCTAGAGTCAATCCAAATCCCGCAAACTGTGTCGCAAAATCTGAAACTTCCTCTGCTCTAATCACTCTTCTAAAAGCCGTTACGTGATCTCTCGGATCTTTATCTCCGGAGTATTTTCTATTTACCCATTTCTGGACTTGGGATGGTCTAACTCGTCGATTGTCTACAAGTCTAACCAGAGACTCTCCCAATCCTTCTTTCGTTATCGCTCTTGAAGGGAATCCTGGTGGCTCTCTTCTTGGAATTCCTATAGGAATTCTCGTGTTTGGTGGAGGCATTTGTGGTCCTTCATTGACCAAATATCCACCTCTTTCTAGTACATTCTGTGGATTTGTGCTTTCTACAACTCTGTATTCTCGTCCATACTTGTCGACAACTATAGATCTCCATTGACAGTCGACTCCGTATGTGTAGACCGTTATCTCTTCTAGGTATGGATCTGAGCACCTATAAAGATTGACCTCATTGTCGTCAATGTATCTATATAGTCCTTCACTCTCATGACCAATCATCCAAACTCTCTCAACAAGATGGATCTTTATCAATTGCAAGTTTGGAAGATCCATTGTGGGAGGATATTCCTCTATCGTCGGGATCTCCAAGCTTGTGTAAGCTGCGTTTGAATCTAGGGTAGACATGATTTCTGGGCTTAAGAGCTTTTGATTGGTTCAAGTAGACTTAGTCCACTGTGTTCAAGTGCTTTGGTTAGGGAAAAGTCGAAACTATGTCCAAAACCGCAACCGTTTCGTCACAATTCTCGTAAATTGTCGCTTTTAGACACCCCTGACTTCCGAATGAATTTTGAGGCCTTAAATGATGTTCTTTTCAAAGTTGAACTAAATGGTTGTCATAGGCATACATTTAGTTCAAGTTTTGCTCTAAGATCTGCAGAGCCGCTCTCAGGCTACGTTTTGATATAAAAACTTTTCCGATCCGATACCGTTTGTGAAAGTTATGGCCAAAACAATGAAATGCAGTTTAGAATGGTCAAAATGAGTCCAAATTCAATTTTAAAAGAAGATTTGGGATCTCTGTGACACTGTGAACACATCTGTATGGTCAAAAGTACAGTTGGACCCTAAAACTGACCTAGAGACATCCTACGCGTAGGATGTTTATATGCTCAGAATTTTACAAAATTTGGTCCAGAGACTCCCCTTAAGTTCAACAACACAATGGTATGCTCAGAATTTCATTTGGACCTAAAAATGGCCTTGAGACATCCTACGCATAGGATGTCTTTTTTCTCAGAATGACTTGAAATTTTTAACCCAGCTTCTCCTTGATGTGCTGATCACAGTGGTGAGTTTGGATGTCAAAAGACCCCAGAACTAGCTAGTCTTGCCTTTTTCAGTAAAAAATGCTAAAGTCTGTTCAATCTTCCTTTTACTGACCCAAATGAGATGAAATTTATCACATGCACTCAAAACATCATGTATAACATGCACATGAAGTCACCCTATGGTTTGGTCTCAAAAATTATGCCTTGGGCACAATTTGGGTAGGATGTCTGGCAATTCTCGTCTTTTGGCTTTGATCTGTCAAAATTTGGTCAAATTTCCACTTTCTAGGTGCAAATAGTGTTGGGGTATAAAGCCCAATGTGGTCGCCCAGGTAAGTGGGCAGGCCGCCAGGTATGTACACATATTCTTTTGTAAAAACCTAATAAGAACTCACTATGCTCTACACATTACAGTAGAGCGAGTTCACCATATCGTCGTGCTCTTCTTCTCGCACTCTCTCTCGCGTCACACTTCCGCTCGTACTCCTTCAACTGGTATTAGAGCTCAGATCGAGGCTCGGGGCAGCACTGCAGGAGGCTAGAGTCACCAACTCAGATTGGAGTGAAAGTCGACAGGCAAAGACACGGCCTCAAATCTTGTGGGAGAACCCGTAGGGCTTGGTGTGCTCAGAATTTCATTCTGAGGTCATCTCGGTCACCGTTCGGCTTCGACAAAGTTCTGCGCAGGCCATTTTCGACTACGTGGTCTCAGCGGGTGCAGATCCGACTCTGCAAATTTGGGGTTTTCGGCCTACGACTGCAGGTGTTGAGGATATCGACACTCCCAGAGTGTTGATTTGTGGCTGTCTACACATCGAAGGACGGCTCACAATTCTTTGAGGCGTGTCACATACGACACGGGCGCATCTACACACAGACTGTAGGCGACATCCACTAGTTCATCAGGTTGATATTGGTTCATAGGTCAGTTTACAGGGGAAACTCTGCCAAATTTTTCCCAGGAAAGTAAACTACTGTGAAGCGTAGCTATGGCTGGATCACAGGACACTGCTCTTTACGATATCAAGAAGCTGGATGGAACCAATTTCCCATTGTGGAAGAAGCAGATTTGGCACGTGCTGGTACAAAAGAAGCAGATAAAACCTATAAAGCTCAAGGGGATAAAACCAGAAGATATGGACGAAGATGAATGGAGCGAAATGGATGAATTGGCACTTTCTACCATTATGCTAACTTTGGCAGAAAGCGTTTACTTCAATGTAGCAGACGAGATGTCGGCTTATCAAGCATGGTTAAAGCTGAGTGATCTTTATGAGAAGCAGAGTGCAGCTTCACAGGTATACTGGCTTAAGAAGCTTGTTGACTTGAAGATGAAAGAAGGTACACCTATGTCCAATCATCTGAATGAATTCAACACAATCTATAGTCAGTTGTCAGCTCAAGGTGTCAAGTTTGATGAACCTGTTAGAGCTATGTTCCTGTTGATCACATTGCCGGAAAGTTGGGACACTTTTCGCACAGCTTTGACTAATTCTGCACCTCCAGATGGTTTGAACACAACAGGTGTAGAAGGAAGTCTGCTTACTGAAGAAACCAATAGGAAGACAATGGACAAAGGCAAAGGAACAGCCTTAGTTGTTAGGGGAAGGACCAAAGAAAAGTACAAAGGTGGAAAGAGGAATCAGTCTCGTAGCAAGTCCCGCAGTGCTAAAGGCAAGAGTGACATAGAATGCTACCATTGTGGCAAGAAGGGTCACATGAAAAGAGACTGCAAAGAATGGAAAGCAGAAAAAGGCAAAGAGAAAGCTGAAGACCATGGTGAGAAGAACAAGTCCTCAGTGAAGATTCAAGAAATAAATGTGACAAACACTGTTGCAGAGGATGACAGTCTAGTGTCAGGAGACATCTACTTCTTGAAGAATACAATGGACTCAGCTCTTCTTACAGCATCTGATGGAAATGCACTGAGTGACTGGATTATAGACTCAGGGGCATCACTTCATGTGTCTCCAAACAAGGAGTGGTTTACTTCTTATGTGACCACTAAAGATCATGTTCGGCTAGGCAATGGGCAGACATGTGAGATCTTAGGTGTTGGAGATGTTCAATTGAAGTTTCAGAATGGCTCTTCTTTCATGCTGAAGAATGTGAGACATGTTCCCGCAATTACAAAGAGCTTGATCAGCACAGGTTTACTTGATGATGCTGGCTACGTCACCACTTTTGGACAGAACATGTGGAAGATATCCAAGGGTTCTATGACAGTAGCACATGGAGTAAAGTCTGGAGGACTTTACATGATTTATGTATCAAATGTCTCTAAAAATGTAATCAATGTAACCGAGCAGCTGAACGTTTCTTTGTGGCATAGCCGGTTAGGACATATGTCCAAGAAGGGAATGGAAATCTTGTCTCGTTCTGGTTATTTGCCTGGCTTTTCATTTAATGATTTTGAATTTTGTGAACATTGTCTGTATGGTAAGCAAACACAGCAGCCACATTAGCATAGAAGCAGTAGAAGAGATACACAGTTGGCACTTGTTCATAGTGATTTGTGTGGACCTATGCCTAACCTATCTCTAGGGGGAGCTTCTTACTTTATGACATTTATAGATGATTACTCGAGGAAAGTATGGGTTTACTTTCTCAAGCACAAGGATGAAGCGTTTAGTGTTTTCAAAACGTTTGTGACACTTGTGGAGAATCAGAGTGGCAAGAAGCTTAAATGCTTACGCACTGACAATGGTGGAGAGTATGTTTCAAAGGCCTTTCAGGACTTTTATGAGTCAAAAGGTATAAAACGTGAACTTACTGCTCCTTACAATCCTCCTCAAAATGGTGTTGCGGAGAGGATGAATAGGACCATACAAGAGAAGGTCAGAAGTATGTTGTCTAATGCACAGCTGCCAAATGGGTTCTGGGCTGAAGCAGTATCAACAACTATTCATCTTGTAAATAGATCTCCTAGCAAGGTTTTGTAGAAGGATTCAGTGCCAGAGATGGTATGGTCAGGCAAAATGCCCTCATACAAGCATCTCAGAGTCTTTGGCTGTGAGGCATATACTCACGTTCCAAAGGAATTTAGGAACAAACTTGAGCCAAAGAGTAGAAAGTGCATCTTTCTAGGCTATGGTAATTCTGGTGAGATGGGGTACAGACTTTGGGATCCCGAATCCAGAAAGGTTGTCCGCAGCAATGATGTTCACTTTAATGAATCCAAATATCATTCTAAACCAGAGAGGGTTGAGGAGATTAGAAGAGTTGTCTTCCAAGAAGATGGACCTGCACGTGCAAGACAAAATGTCAGGGCTCAAGAGGAGCAAGGACAGGATAGAGTGGAACCACAGGTTGTGGCTGAGCCTGAGCCACCTATTGTGCGTAGATCTGGACGTGTCATGCGACCTCCTGATAGGTTTGTTCCATCTATGAACTATGTCATGTTGACTGATTGCAATGAGCCTTCATGTTACAAGGAAGCAGTGCAAATGAAGGACTCCGGGAATTGGCAATTGGCCATGCAGTCAGAGATGACAGCTCTGCATAAAAACCAGACATGGAAGCTAGTTAAATTACCACGGGGCAAAAAGGCTCTACCCTGTAAATGGGTTTACAGGTATAAGATCACCGCTCATGATAGTCAGCCAAAGTACAAAGCAAGGCTTGTTGCCAAGGGCTTTAAGCAAGAACAAGGCATTGACTTTGATGAAGTCTTCTCTCCGGTGGTCAAGATGACTACATTGAGATGCTTTCTTGCATTGATTTCCATATTAGATTTGGTGTTGCACCAAATGGATGTCAAGACAGCGTTCTTGCATGGTGATTTAGATGTGGAAATTTACATGAAGTAGCCAGAAGGGTTTGTTGAGAAAGGCAAGGAAGATTGGGTATGCCAGTTGTTAAAGAGTCTTTATGGCTTAAAACAATCACCGAGGGCATGGTACCATAAATTCCACAAGTTTATGCTTTCTCAAGGCTACAAACGTAGTGAGTTCAATCACTGTCTATATACAAAGAAGGCTAAGGATGGTAGTTGGCTGATCCTTATTTTGTATGTGGATGACATGTTGATTGCTGGCAAGCACTTGGAAGAAATTTCAGCTTTGAAGGCAAAGATGGAAAAATCGTTTGATATGAAAGACATGGGTGAGGCAAGTCATATCCTTGGTATGCGCATTGAGAGAGACAGATCAAAGAAGTTGATTTGGTTATCTCAAACAGAGTATATTGACAAGGTTTTGCAACGTTTCAATATGGAGAAGGGAAAGGCATTGAGTGTTCCATTGCCACCATATGTGAAACTTAGCAAACAAGATTGTCCTGTGTCTGAGGAAGAACAGGCTGAAATGGATAAGATTCCATATGCGTCTGCAGTGGGTAGTTTGATGTATGCAATGATTGCTACTCGCCCAGACATTGCATTTGCAGTGGGAGTAGTAAGTCGATACATGTCAAACCCAGACAAGAAACATTGGAAGGCAGTGAAAGGAATATTGAGATACCTGAAAGCTACAAAGAGTATGCGTATATGCTATGGGAGTCAGGAGCTAAGTGTAAAGGGTTTTACAGACTCAGATTATGCAGGTGACTTAGACAACCGAAGGTCTACGTCAGGGTATGTCTTTACATTGGCTGGTGGAGCAGTATCATGGCGATCTAGATTACAAGATTGTGTTACTCAGTCTACTACAGAGGCTGAATATGTTGCAGCATCAGAGGCATGCAAAGAATCAATTTGGCTTAATCGACTAGTAACAGATTTGGGAATCAAAGAAGAGATGCATGTGTTATATTGTGATAGTCAAAGTGCTATACAATTGGCTCGCAATCCAGTTTATCACTCAAAGACAAAGCATGTGGATGTGAAGTATCATTTCATCAGGGAAATGCTCGAGGATAAGCAGCTTCAGCTTGTCAAAGTTCACACCACAGAAAATCCTGCTGATCTACTTACAAAAGGACTTCCCTCAGAGAGCTTTGCGCATTTTCACAAGCAGTTAGGTGTAGGGTAGTACATCACTTCTCTACATCTCTTGTATATTAGCTTGTATAGTAGCTTCTCTCACATTTAAAGTACCACATTGGACTTTAAGTGGGAGGTTGTTGGGGAATAAAGCCCAATGTGGTCGCCCAGGTAAGTGGGCGGGCCGCCAGGTATGTACACATATTCTTTTGTAAAAACCTAATAAGAACTCACTATGCTCTACACATTACAGTAGAGCGAGTTCACCATATCGTCGTGCTCTTCTTCTCACTCTCTCTCGCGTCGCACTTTCGCTCGTACTCCTTCAAATAGGGTAAAACCTACCTTCTAAACACATTGGTAACCTCAGTTTTTCAAAATTTCCACCAGATCACCCTGTAGACATCCTACGCGTAGGATGTCTACTGTTGATTTTTTGAGACTGAAGTGTCCCTAATGCTTCCTTATGCTCTCAGCAAGTGCAAGTATGCTTCACAATTGCAAAAACATGCAAAAATCAATCAATTTAAGCCTTTTCTGAAATTTTACATTTCTGACTCCGCCTTTTGGCTTTTGGTCAACAAAAATGAACCCACTGGTAACCTCAGTTTTCCCAAACTGAACCTACCCTCTGAACCCACTGGTAACCTCAGTTTTCCCAAATTCCCTGCCAAAAGTGCCCTAGAGACATCCTACGCGTAGGATGTCTACTGATGAAATTTTTGCCAGAATTCATCCACAGGTCTCCCCAAGTCTTGAGCACTACTTTTCAAGAATTCCTAGCAGTTTTTATGCAAAATTGTGCTCAGAATCTTAAGTTTCTTGTTTTCGCGTTTTTGACACTCCGTCTTTGGTCTTTTGGGTGTCAAGAGTTGGTCAAAACTCTAGTTTCAATGTACACTTAGGGTAAACCCCCCCTTCTCAACACACTGGTGCAATCAGAATTTTCAAATTTAGTCTCCAGAACCCCCTTGAGACATCCTACGCGTAGGATGCCTATGTTTACAGAATTGCAGGTTTTCTTCACAGAACCCTTGCAAATGCTCTTTTATATGCACAACATCAGTCAGTAATACAAAAATATCCACAAAAGCTTGTTTAATGCATTTTTACCCTCAAAAGCACACTTTTCCGTGATTTCAAATGCAATCAAGCACTTTAGCAAATAATTCAGTGCTGAATAGCTCTAGATCAGAATCGGATCACTTACCTAAAGCTACTCCTACAAATCATATGGGGTTTTGCATCTATGAGTAGAAAAACGCTTCACTGCCACACACGGACTAGTAAACGCTTTTATCACCTCACAAATCACTCGACCACCAACAACTACTCTAATCCATAGATCCTAACTAAACCTATCTAGTCGCAGACCCTCGGCAAGACACACGCTTCCTGGCTATCCACTTGATCGCGGAATATCCTCTTCCGGATCCACTTAAGAAAAACGCTTTCTTTAGCTGAAACTAAATCAAGCAACCATCACACGAGTGTTAGTAGGACACCTACTTAGGTCCTTGTGTCCCCGGCAACGGCGCCAAATGTTGGACGGGAGTGACTCACACACCCATGAAGTGCATGCAAACACTACCTAGATCAACATAATGTCAATCGAGGACACAGATGACACAATAGGCACACAGAGGAAATCTCTTTAGCTTGTCAGGCTGAGACCATCCTACACATACAACACTCTGGAAGGCCAACTAAACCACAATCAAGAACCTCACTGCTCTCAACTACACCACCTAGCCACATACACACATACGGAAGGTAACTCAACTAATCATGCCAGTTTCATACGAAACTTAAGGAACACCATCCCCTCACTAGGATACACATGTCCCTAAGCTTCTACACTCAAAACCCTCACTCTAAACCCGTCTGCGGAAAACGCGTAGGATGACAGAGAAAAATTTTGAAAGTGTCCGAAACTGAAATTTATGAGTACCTATGCGTAGCTTATGTCGCCACGATTCTATAGACTACTAGCAGGCAGAAAACCGACATCGTTTGATACACTTACGGCCACAAATAGCTCGTAGATTCGTCGGCGTGTGCGCTTCGTCTCGCGTGGAATGCTTGGCGTTGTCACGTAGCTCTCCTCGAGCCTACAACAATGGTGCAGTCGGATCTCCAATGTGTTGAGCGAGCCGGGTGTAGCAAGAGGATGAAGCTCACGCTCACTCTCTTTCTCTCTCACACATAGTAGACGGCAGCGCTAAAGTTTTGATTATGATAAAAGTCTCCTTTACAAAATGACCTAGG
The DNA here is from genome assembly GCF_014529385.1 of Adiantum capillus-veneris. NCBI lineage: Eukaryota > Viridiplantae > Streptophyta > Polypodiopsida > Polypodiales > Pteridaceae > Adiantum > Adiantum capillus-veneris. The sequence continues at coordinate 149,402,733 of NC_140948.1, forward strand.
TACCTTATATGCTAAGGCTACCTTGGTTTAACAAAAAATGGGGCTGAAAGGATCAAATGGCTTTGTATTTACAATCTGGAAGTGCCATTGCACCCCGGTTTCTGAAACTAGAATAACTACTCATTACAAATGACGTTTATAGACATAATCCGCAGCATTTCATAACTCGCAAAAGATAAGACTTTGGTACGAAACTTGAGTTATGTTGTGTTGTTGACCCAGCGGTCAACAATCTATTAAAACCCTACGTTCCTAACCTTGATCAACTTTTGGATAGCGAAAAATTAGTTATTCCAACCCAAGGAGTCCTTGAACTTCAACCTGACTATATCACGGAAACTCGGGAGAGGAAACTTAGGAATAGAAGCATCATCGAACACCTTGTCAAATGGAAAGATTTCCTTGAAGAAGATACAACGTGGGAAGACAAAGCATCTCTCCTTAAAGATCATCCGGAGTGACCTTTGAGATGAGTACATCTCAATTCTTCAAGTTGGAGAGAATGTAAGGTCTTTGCCACCCTTGGAGAGGAGATTCCCATGTAAAGGAATAATCAAGCCATTTCTATCATACATAGAAAATTTCTATTTTTGATAGTTTTTCCACCTTTGACGAGCTACTGATGTATACATTAATGTAATCTTTTTAAAAATGGAATTTTTGTTTTTTTACACTTTTGTCCAAATATAGTGAGTTTTGAGGTGCTTACACCCACCTAAACACGATCATCTCGTCTAAATCTACCCCGATCTGAATTTTCATAAAAATAGATCCCTGCTCCAAAAACTACTAAATATAGTAGGTGTGTGTGCATATGATACCTTAGCTTGTCATCCTCAAGCTTGTCTATTAATAGCAATTTTCAGAATCAAATTCTGATAAGCTAAGATCGCTTTAGCTAAATAATCCTTATTCCAAATGTTAAAAAATTAATTCCTAAGTCTAAGGTTTGTATGTGTATGGGCATGTGTAGGGGCATGTATGCGCATGTGTATGTTTGTCCATGGATACCCATAAATGACCCATAGCCATGGACCTGTCTCTTATGGTAAGTTTGACCACCATAGACATGAGTGAATGCATGAGATGTATCACCCAAAAGGATAAAGAGGAACACTATGGCAAAGTGGGAGCTTGTGACACCTCTACTCATCCTTTTAGCAAGAGGGGGCAAGCAAGGGAGGTATGGGGATGCCTTGGGCAACAAGGCACCTCCAACTCTCTGTATAAAGGGAATTCCCACTCATTTTTACACACACTTGAACACACATTGGAGATAGGGAGACTCTGTTACTGTGGTTACTCTTTGATGAAGCTTATACAAGGTCTTGAGGGATCAAAAAGTCTTAGGCACAATCCGGTAATGTAAATTTGTTGCATCAATTCTCTTCTACATCTCCATTCTCTTCTCTTCTTGAGAATTCCCAATACTACTACCATTCTTATTCTTATCTATCTAAAGCTCGTTGGAGACATCAGAAACTCTACTTATTATACTCTAATCTATGACTCTTGAAGATGATGCAAGATGGCAACAAACGAAAGCATGTGTTTTTCTTTCAAATTCATGATTATGATGCTCTTTATGCACTCAATTGTGTTGACATACACAAGTCTCTTGTTCAAATTTACACTAAAAATTGAGAGAAAGGAAGTTAAAAATCAATCATCATTTACTTGTGGTAAGTGAGGTGCATAGCCTAAACTTAGTATGCATTGAGCTTGCCAAAATGTTTTATGGTCATCCACAAATACATGGGAGTGAGAATATTGCATGGGTTATAGTGTATGTGCATCATAAGACTATGACAGAAGTAAACAAAGCATATGTTGGAGTAATGTATGTCATAACCATAAATTGTTGGTATTGAAGCACTTAAAATCAATTACCTTACTTTTGCTAGGTTCTTTACACTTTAGCTTACAAACTTCTCAAGCGAAGTTAAGTATATAGTAGTTTGGATGGAAACCAAGAGAACTCGTTATGGTGGATCACACAATCACGAAGCCGGAACCAGTGATGGTAAAGACAACGGAAAGGCCCCGATGAATGAGGATGTGCCACTTATACCACGAAGTGATGTTTGTTATGGAATTAATAACTTATTATTTCTTGCAGCTGTGACAGGTGGAAAAGGCTTGACCGAGCTAAGCTATTACAAAAGGATATCATATTTTATGTACATTTTATTATTCAAGTGCTCTTTATGAGCTTTGGCCATTTATGACCGGTCGGCCAGTTTGTAACCAATTTGACCATTCAAGAAATCTATATAACAAATAAGTGCAAGAGGGAAATGGTCACTCTTGCACGGGGGGAGATTGCACCCAGTGCTTATGTCTTCTTCTTTTCTCTCCTCCCTCCTCTCTCACCGTGCCGGCGTAGCACTCCACTCTAGGAGGTGCGCCTGCGCGTCCTTTTTTCCCTCTCTTCCGCTCTACGTCTCTCGCTGTTCGCATATAGCTTTGATTACGAGTTCGTGGATGTGCCAGGTATATAGTTTTGTTGATTTATGGCTTGCTATGTGCTATTTCGAGTATTTTGCAGGACTTTTCGCGCTCCCGTCTGTAGCAGTGGTATCAGAGCTCAGGCTACGCTCTTGAACTTGTAGCGATGATGGCTTGGAGTTTATTGAGAACAAAGATAAGTCATGCTCATGTGTACTTAATCATTCATGTTCTCTTTAATAAATTTTTTTAAAAAAGTTACATGTATGTGATTGTTTATGAATTTCCACGTCATAGGTATTCCATATAATTTAGGGATTTTTGTCATTAAAGAAAAAAAAAGAAAACTATATAGGTACAGATAATTAGCCATATGTTAAGTACAATTTAGAGCATAATAGCAATTTCTTTTGAGGTAGAAGAATCGAAGAAGAATAAGTAGAAGAACGAGAAGTTAAACGAGATTTTTAATTCTGATGAGGTTTCTCTGCCATCCTGGAAACTTATCCTACGGAGGACGATCAGAGCTCCGCGAGAGGGGGTGTGAGTATTAGGCTCAAGTGAAGGAAGGGAGAACACAGAAATTGTAGAGATGGTGATTTTAATCCCGGTCGGTGGTAAATAACCCCAAGAGCTTTATTAAATTATTATATATATAAAAGAAAAAAAAAAGCAGAGCCTGCTCTGAGAATGGCATTGCAGAAGAGTTGCATTGCAGGTATGTCATTTGACAACAATTCCATTCATTCACTTCATCTCCCTCCACTTCCCCATGCACTCGAAACCACGCTCTCCCCTACCACTAGCTCTCGACCTGTGCTTTCTCTGGTCAATGAGCGACCATAGTCGCCATACTCAACATCTGCGGTCCCTGTCTCTCTCTCGGTTTCTGCCCGCCAGCAACTGTCCACTGACCAACTCTCTCTATCACTCTACCCACCATACAATGACTGTCGTTCGCTACAGAGCCGCCTTGAGCCTGTGGACAGACTCGCTTGCAACCACTCGACTGCAAACACCCTCAGTTTGCATGGCTCTGCATGCAGCCCACTGTGACGAAGTCGCCCCACTTTTTCATCCTCTCGGATCTTACCAACCTAGCCCCCACCTCTTGATGGTGCTGCAGCTTAACACCCTCCGTCCCTACTTGCCGGCTCCAGTTTTCCTACCCTAACCACCCAGCTCACCCAGTAAAAACTCTCTCTTTCTCTGCCCCTCCTTTTGGGCTGGTGCTACATTAGCGCCCCCACCTACGGACCGCCCTTGCCACCCTCAGTTTACTAGTCGATCTCTCTCTCTCTCTCTCTCTCTCTCTCTCTCTCTCTCTCTCTCTCTCTCTCTCTCTCTCTCTCTCTCTCTCTCTCTCTCTCTCTCTCTCTCTCTCTCTCTCTCTCTCTCTCTCTTGCGCAGTTCTCTGCCCGCTTTTGTTTTCTTCCCCACGTGAGGTGCATGGAAATCAGTTCGACTTTCTCTCAAATATTTCAGTGACTCTTGAACTCAGTTATCTCTCTCTAGTCTCGTTTGCCAGCCACTCAACCTGTATCGCTCTCAACCTCTAATCTCAGCCAACCTCCATGCAGCTCTCCACAACCACCATGCGTAGTGTTTCAAAAAACACACCTCAACTTGAGCCATGTAGTGCACGTCCACCACATGTAGCGGCTCTCAATTTCTCTCTCGCCACAGCCTTCGGCCACTTCACTCTCTCTCACTCTGCTGCAAGTTCATAGGGTGGTCAGCTAATTGACGTCAAAGCAACCGGGAACACATACTGAGATTGTACACGATGAGCCCCAGCCACAGCTATATGTGCTTTCTCTCACGATTTCTTCATCTCTGAAAACAAGCTCATGGGGCTCTGCGCCTCGTTTGAGGCTTGCATCTTTGAAATCGGGCAAGCAGGCGTGATGTTCGAGCTGTCAGCCCCTGAGGGCGGCACGGTCTAATTGCAAAGCCCCTGGCTAATTCGCATCCGGCTCTGCTCCCCTCAACCCCCGCCTCACCTCGGCCTTGGTTTTGCGAGCAGATACACAGGCTTCCGCCCCAAGCACGCGCATGGGACAGCAACTAGCGTTTGGCATGCACCAATGGTGTGTGCATGCAAATTACCGGAGATGAAACCCAACAGTACTTCGGCCCCATCTTTTCAACCATCAACCATTAGACATGCCCTTTTTACGTCGTGCACCACTGAAAACACACACACACACACACACCCACGAACAAAAATAACAAAAAAACACACACACGCACGCACAAATTATATTAATTGTCTTCACAAGGCCAAATAACCTACGAGATCCCAATAGTGATACATTCTTGGGGGATCTAATACAATGTTTTGGTACACAATCAAATGAAGTAAAATACAGGCTAAAATGAACATCCATGTCTCGGGCGCTATCCGAGGTGTATTGCATCGATTGTTAAAGTACATCTTCAATGTTCGCCTCTATTCCAAAAAAAAAAAAAACTCTCCTTGTGTCTGCGCAACTATAGCACAAACAAACTGAGGAATTTTTGATCCTTACATCTCATGACTCTTCTCTGAATAAACAATGAAAGTGGCCTCATATCTCATGGTATACTGGACAATGACATATGTGATGTAACTCTATGTTTTTCTCTATATGACATAGCTAGAAATCCTTGCCTTTGCTGGTATTCCACCTTTTCTCTTTTGGTGCTGATTATGGCAATTGTCGTGGTAAAACATTTCACCTCATAATTGTTGACTAGCCATAGTGACATTGTTTTTTGCTCATAAAAGAATGAAAGCAGGCAACTTTGACTATACACGAGCAAATAATGAGTGTGCTATATAAAATTGCCGAATGGTTTCCAAGGCTAGGTGATCATTAGATATTGGTCTCATGTCAAAGATTTACTAAACTTAAAGAACCTATTTGGGCCATGGGTCAAAAGATACGGAACTATTGGACTCATCATTCCAAGCTTCATTACAGATCAATTTGTTGAACGTAGTTTCTCTTCAAATTTCAATTTCATCTTTAAGGACTTTCAGGTGTAATACATACTTGCCTGAATCTAACACAAAATCATCTTTACTGCTTTGCCTTTGAGAAGCCCTTTTTTTTGCAGATGAAGCTAGCTACAATGCTATTATAGCAGGGAACCTCTAGGTATGGAATTTCATTGCATTTTAAGGTCATTTTAGTTATCTTTGATTGAGTAAGCTCTCTCTTTATGAATCTTTATACCCAAACACCATATATATAATACCCAAGATACTACTTACTCTACTTATTTTCCTGTCTTCGGGACTCCAGGTTTTCCACCACCTATTACAACAACTTTTATATGGCAATTCCCTAGTTTAATATCGCTTTGATAAATCAATGCTCATTGTATTAAGCTGCTAGATCAATTATTTTTATAATCATGGTTTATACTTAATTGAAACTTCTACTAACATGAATTGTCAAGAAGCTATGCTACTGCTTACATGAGGTCCGTCGATTTCATGGGATGATAGTCAACATTTGGTACATACTTTCGCATTCTAACCTACTTCAATTTTCGTACCAGGTCATTGTTCTGTATGTTTTTATGTCTAGCCTAGTCCATTGGTCACGGACACACAGATTCGCCGATTTAGGCAGTGTGTGGATACTCATCCTCGTGCAGATCTGCGGATTTAGGCAGCACATTGATGAATTGGAGATTCATAATTTTTAAAAAATATCAGTGTAGATTCGCCGATTTAAGCAGCACGTCGGTGTAGATTCGCCGATTTAGGCAACACCGATCAAAAAATCATGTTGCAATGGTGGCTGGCCACCACTACAACTGGTATGATTTTGTTACCCGGGTATATAATGAAAGTGATTTGGATTTGGACTTATATTGTGGAATTGGAATTGGATTGGGATTTGGTAACTGGTGATTATTATGGCAATGTTTATGTGATGAGAGTTGACATTATGAGATTAATGATGAGTGTGACCAATGATATCCTGATTCATCAGGGTATGACATATACTGCTTATTCTAGTGGTATGGGACACTAGAATAGGTGGTATGTGGATGACATCAGGCATAAGCAATGTTGTTTTGTTTCATAAATTTTTCATTTTACAACGTGCTTTTTTGACACAGAATACTAATCACTGTTTTTGACAAGTATGGTTTGTAGATTTTTATCTTCGCAACTGAGGACAATTGCTTTCCAACGGAGAGGTATGTTATGGAATTAATAACGTATTATTTCTTGCAGCTGTGACAGGTGGAAAAGGCTTGACTGAGCTAAGCTATTGCAAAAGGATATCATATTTTATGTACATTTTATTATTCAAGTGCTCTTTATGAGCTTTGGCCATTTATGACCGGCCGGCCAGTTTGTAACCAATTTGACCATTCAAGAAATCTATATAACAAATATGTGCAAGAGAGAAATGGTCACTCTTGCATGGGGGGAGATTGCACCCAGTGCTTGTGTCTTCTTCTTTTCTCTCCTCCCTCCTCTCTCACCGTGTCGGCATAGCACTCTACTCTAGGAGGTACGTCTGCGCGTCCTTTTTTCCCTCTCTTCCTCTCTACGTCTCTCGCTGTTCGCATATAGCTTTGATTACGAGTTCGTGCATATGCCAGGTATACAATTTTGTTGATTTATGGCTTGCTATGTGCTATTTCGAGTATTTTGCAGGGCTTTTCACGCTCCCGTCTGTAGCAATGTTATTGCCCAAGAACATGTAGGAAACTTCTTTTTTGTTCAACGCAACATGAGTAATTAGGAAGGAGAAAACTACCTAAACATTGGACTAGTCCCAATTCAAAATAACATCAATTTGAACTTGTTAATTTTCTTTTAAGTTGTATTAATATGGAAGGACTATTTGAGGATATACTCGTGAAGTAGGAAAGAAATGTTTGCCTAAAAAGAACTCTCTCAACCTTATTTCATTTTACTCCATTATTGATTTATCCAAACTCCCCTTTGATCACAACGAGGTAGCTTGCATTTCTACACAGGAGCCATGCATTTCTATGCATAAAGTCGATCCATTTCTATAAGACAACTTGGCTTATTTCAATAAAAGGTGGAACACCATAGAGTTACTCTAGGGGGTGTAGTCCACCATTGGTTGATATGGACAACCAATGACAACAATGGATGAAGTGAACATCCACTGAAAGAAGTTTCTAGATTTCGGAGTATTGGAATATAATGAAGTAATGTTTTATGGGGAGTTTTTATCTAAGAAATATTATCTTGGTGCCGATTTGATCATGTTTGAAGGGTTGTCTCAACAAACTTGTGATGGAAACCTTAAAAAAAGGATTTTGTGTATGAACAATCATGTGGTAGTAATTAGAAAACACGCAAAAAGTGTGAGTGCTCCTTCTTGATAGGAGAAGCAAAACTAGAGACTCATTGTGCCAAGAGTCGAGAAGTCCCAATTGTACGTGCCTTTGAAAGTATAGGGAAAAAAGAATTTGGGGTTTCTCTCTTTCGGAAGGTGAGAATTAGGAACGTTAGAATATTGTGTTAGTTCATGCTTTCCCTGCCAGACATGGCTAGGAAACCTTTTCAATGGTTTGGACTCAAGTAACTTGGTGACAAGAGCCTGTCCATTATAAATCTTATCTATTTTGACTATGTTTTTCTCAACCGATTAGGGCCTAGTGACCTGTCAGGTACCCTCCAGTGGCCAAATTGTTATGGTAACGTGGAGGGGACCTCACAACTTGTCTAGAAATTATGCAACCACCCCCAACATAGGTGCAACCACAACCACCTCCCCAGTTACTACCAACTACACCAAATCTTGACCTAGGAGAAGAGTTCGATGACTCGTTGGAATGAATTATGTAATTTGTGAAGTGGCAAAGGCATCGATATACACAAAATTTTTGCATAGTATTGTATAATATTGTCTTTCATCAAAATGAAGAAAATAAATGCCTAAGAAGACTTGGATGGAGTTTGTAAAGATTTCTTGCAGACCTTTGTATTAGTAAAGATTTTAATGAAGACAAAAGATTGTTGTAAAATTGAAGTATTCTTGTGTACCAATTTTTGAAGTGTAACAGAATCAAAGTTCATTTGGGAAATGTTTTAAACATCTTGCCAAAATTTTGCACCCCTTCAACAACAAAATGTCTTTAGGGTTCTATTCTTCAACACACCTTCAGAATCAATTGGGCGTGCCAAGCGTTACCGAGTAAACCTCCAATCGACAGAATTAGCATGTTGCCAAGTGTTGTGCCAGTTCAAATCAAACAAGCCCTCCACCTTTGACAATTACAAAGGCAAGCCACCAGATAGATATTGTAGAAGCACAATATCACACACACAAATGCACAGAGAGTGAAGAATACATAAGATTTGCTCTTGAACATACAACAATGTCTTCTATGTCTTCAACAATGTCTTTCCATTCAATCTAAGAGAGGTGCACCATAGAGCACATACACAAAATAGATTTGTGCACTGCACAGATGCACATGTTGGGCCACCAGGCCCAACAACATTCCCCACAGGGAAACACCTGTCAATTCACTATTCAAGGCAAAGAAAACAATTTAACCAAGTTTTAAACGCTCTTGCAGTACGATGTTTGTACAAAAAGCCACATTTATAACCTATACTAGTAGCCTATTGGTAGGATGTTTATTATATTACCTAGAATCTTGAGAGATCCCCTCCCCTCCTCTCTCCTCCCCTCTTGACATCAATCCAAAACTGAGAAGCAATTTGAACTCGCGCGTATCAACGCTTGACTCAACCGCTGCTGTCGTAACCACTAGCGTGGCTGTCGCGGTTGCAAGGAGACTACCTCTGTACATATAAAAAAAAGAGCCTGCTCCTCGTCTCCTCCATTGGCTTGTGCGGTTGTCTTGCCTCCCCTGCACGCTCAACCACCACCTTCCTGGCCCGATCACCTCCCTTGCAGGCTCAACCACCACCTGCTCCTAAGTTTTTGGTTGTCCTCTTTACGCGCGCATCATTGCTTCCCTGCTACGTGCGACAACACCTATAGCCTTTTCTTTTTTGTCTTTCATCGGGGCATCTTTTGAAAATTCTTTCAAATAAAGCAATAAACGTGATTGGGTACCCCCTACTGCAAGGCAACAATATGGTGGTTGAAACCACACAACATTTTTCCAATGTGAATACAAGAAGAACCGTTGGTTTTCTGCCTTGAAGGCAAATCTCCACAATCAACCTCATATAGTAACCCACTAGTACGGCTGGCCGCGCCGAAGGTGGCTTCTCTCTTTCTCTCTCCCTCTTTATCACGTGCGTAGGGGCTTCTTTCAGTTTTGGAGTTTAGCCTTCATGTCGCAGATTTTGACACGTGTAAAGGGCTCCCCTTCCGCCATATTATGTTAGTTTAGATACGTGAGATTTTTTTTTTTTGCAAAACTCACAATCGTGAGTAGATAGTATTAAGAACATCAGAAATATACACCAACCTCAAGCTCAGACCGAGCCTTGAGGGTCAAAAGATTACAAGTTTTCTGCTTGATAGAGAAACCACAACTACTCCTAGGCTTTACTTATTACAAGATGTCATCATGACATGTATTTTTCTAGACTAGTCCTCTGAGGCTTGTTTGCCTCCGATCATGTGGATCATCACTCTTCTCTCTTGTATGATTTCACAACAGCTTGCCACAACCAGATCACCCTCAAAACACGCGGCGATTCCTTGCTTACCAAATATGGTGAAAGAAGTAGTACCTGATTATTTGAGTGCAGACAAGAAGAGCGGGACTTCCCAACCTGTTTTACTACCAAAGAACAGATCAGACTTGAAGAGCTTAATTTGCCATGTCCTTTGAATCCACTTGCATATTTTCCTTGCCATGCCACTGATTGTCTGGCATCCCATGAAAAGGTGGGCTAGGTCTTCACTAGCTATTTTGCACCCCGAGCAATGATCGGACCCGATTCCTCTTTCTTGTATCTTTACGCCCATCGGCAGAGCACCCCACACCACTTTCCACAGAAATATCTTCATATACTGAGGCCACCTTGGCTTCCAAATGTTCTCCATGACTCCCTCCCACCATTTTTCGGTCCAGTGTATCTTCCATAATTTGTTGAGGGGGCTACACCAATTATCCTCGTGCATTAATGCATGGTAAATGCCTTTATAATGTGGTTTCCAAAAGAGGCTACTCCTAGGCCATCTCCAAGCGTCCATTCAAAGTTGGATTCACAAATTGGCATCACCACCTTATCAAGCTCTTTCATCACCCTGTAGACTAGTAAGATCTCAAAGCCATTTAGTTAAAATTGGATGGCTAAAGAGTCAACAGTTTTCCAGCACTTCTTGTTGCCATCCCAAAATTGCTCTAGTCGAACAAGCCCCTTATTATTCAATTTCCTGGCCATTTCTATCCAATAGGGGCTTTGCAGCGTCTCTAAGATTTTAGAGAGCCAAGGGGACCAGTGTAAAATGGATTTCTTAAAGTATTTGGTTGCTTCCCCCCATCCCAAAACCTTAGCTGCTCTTTTGCACTTCCTTATTAGCTCCCCCGAGAGTCCACCAGATCTAAGATAAGACCACTTCGGGGCGAGAAGTTTGTCGTGCATCACAACCCCCTTCCACTTTCCCCCTTTCGATCCCAGTTTTACTGCATCAAGCATTTCCTTGGTCATGATAGCCCAAGCTTGGTCCTGTTTAGCCAATGAGACCATAAATTGGGCACAAAGGGACTCAACATGGGATACAGGGTTAAGAATGCTGAGCCCTCCTTGGTCTATCGGGCGAGCAACTGCCTCCCATCTAGTCCATTGCCATGGTCGAGAGGTTTTTGTGTTCTTCTTCCAAAGAAACATTTTTTGGTTTTAAGAATTCTTTCCAGTTACACTTAGCCATCTTGAGCACGGGGCTGAGGAAAGCAATATACGCGATCATAAAAGCATTAATCACTCTAATCCGGCTTTGGAAAAGGAGGAGAACAAACTCCCATCTTATCATTTTTGAGCTTATTTTTTTAAGGACCCATTGAAATCTTTGCCTGTGGGTTATGTCCACTCCTACGGGGGCTCCCAGGTGTCTGAATACACTCCCTTTTGAGATAATCTCTCCTGTCCAGACTGCAGGGTCAAAAGAGTCGTTCTCCGACAGGGAGATAAGTCTTGACTTCTCTATATTGCACTTGGATCCCGAGGCCACGGAAAATGGTTGCACAATCTCCAGAGCTCTCCTGACAACTTGAGGACATGCCTTCAAGAATAGGAGCGAATCATCCGCGAACATTTTGGCCAGTAGTAGCTGGTCGTTGCCTTGTAATGCCAGACCTTGAATCTCTCCCCGCGCAGCACTAGCTTCAAGCATCGTAATGAGAGGATGCGACCCAATGGCGAAAGGCAAGGGAGCCAGGCGACATCCTTGCTTAATAGTCCTTTTAACCTCAAAAGAGCCCACAATTCTGTCATTAAACAGAAGCTCTGATTGGCTGCCAATGCCTACTGTGCGTATGAGGCGACAAAGGCGATGCCCAAATCCCAAAGCTCCCATGACTTCTTCTATATAGGACAATATCTTGGCATCAATGATAGGAATAAAGTATGCATCCTTCTCCATGCAAGAGTGCATCTTGCTGCAGCTAGACCTCCACAGAGCCTATGATAGAATAGAAAGAGCACGATAGCCCATAGGGCAACCAATGTACCCATGTGGGTAACCATATCATATTACTCAAGATAAAATCTATATGAAGGCCCCGAATAAGAGTAATCATAACCCAATATTTACTAATGGTTTACCAACAAATCTTTGTAGATATGTAGTTCCCAACTCGGGGTTCCTTTCATTAGTATTTTAAGAAATATGTGAAGCTACTTGATAAGGGGAACCCCCCAAAAGTAGGTTCGAGTAAACATAATGATTACAAATTTTGCTTGAAAAAATCACCTTCGAGAGGAGGTTTTGACTACGTGTGATGTAATTACCTCCTCCTCCTTGAAATTTTCGATCATGGAGTCAGTAGTTCCTCACAAAGAGAGCACACATACACAACACAGATAAAGAACTAAGTGAGCTTTAGGGGGGCTCAACTCTCTAGATCTATAGGGTGGGCTAGGTTGCTTAAGAGACCATCTCCCCCATGCCTTCATCATAGCCACAATTTGCAAGCAACCCACCATGTTTGCGTGCGCATGCGCACACACACACACACACACACACACACAAAGAGAGAGAGAGAGAGAGAGAGAGAGAGAGAGAGAGAGAGAAGTGCATGTGATCATTTTCATGTTAGGGTACCCCCATACGAGAGGGGGTTATCCGTTTTGCTTTACCCCTCCAAACTGCAGATGTGGAAAAACCCCCATTCTATTTTTACTCTCACAATCACACGTCAAGAAAGAAACATAAAGTGGAAGAGAGTGAAAAGAAATGCTTCTCAAAAGACGTGCAAACTAGCATGTGACTAATAAAAAGGGTTTTTGGCCTACCCCAAAGGGGTAAGGCCATAGCGATGACTCCCCTTTTTGATAATGAAAAAGGAGAGTTAATTTTTTTAATTTCCTAATTTTTTATTGGCAGATGGGGTAGTGGGGTATTCATTGTTTGCAAAAAATGATGAAACAATTGGTGCTCTCAAGAAAATGATGGAACGAAGAGGCTGAGGGAGGAAATGGATAGAAAGAGAGTACTGAACGTAGGATATCTTAGAGAGAGAGAGAGAGAGAGAGAGAGAGAGAGGCTTTAACCAAGTTAGTGCTCATTTTTGGAAGTTTCATGTGTGTGTGTGGGTCGTGCGCATCTCTCTGTCTCACTCTCATGCTCTCCTGCGTGCACACAAGCGTTTAGGGGGGTATTGGGGAGCATGACATTGTACCAGCAGGTGGAGCAGTAGTGAGGAGGCTAGGGGGTACGTAGGGCACGGAGGTACGACAATAGCTAGAGCGGGATGAGAAGGAAGAGAACGAGCTCTCTCTCCTACTTTGAGAAGTGAGGGGGGTATTGGGGAGCATGACATTGTACCAGCAGGTGGAGTAGTAGTGAGGAGGCTAGGGGGTACGTAGGGCACGTAGGTACGACAATAGCTAGAGCGGCATGAGAAGGAAGAGAACGAGCTCTCTCTCCTACTTTGAGAAGTGAGGGTGAGGGTGGTCTCAGGAGGAGGAGGCCGACGGATGAAGGGGCGACAACAAGAGAGTGAAACCATGAGCAATAATCTGTGTGTGTGTGTGTGTGTGTGTGCGCGCGCGCGCGCGCACGTAAGTGGCAGTAAAGAGGAAAGGGGGGTCGATAGTAGCGCACGTCCGCATTAGAGAGAAAGGGGGTTTTTAAGCATCGCGAGCCTCCAGTTTATTTGCCACTCCCATCAAACTGTAAAATTATGTTGCTTGCCTATCTTTGCACGAGGTCATGGAGGAATATGGTCTGGCAAGGAGACAAGGTAGAGCTACGAGAATACAAAGCTGGGAGTGATGGAGCATCACACAAAGGGGATATCAAGAGCAGGATGAAATGGAAATTAATAAGTTGAGTGGCATGAAGGTGATATGTTGGTATGCAGCCCGGAGATAAGAAACATCACGTGTGGTTTAGGAGTTTCTCAGGAGAAAGACATCATGGGCAATATATGCAGCATGTGCTTGGTCTAACCTTGTGTTCTGTGATGTGTTGAGCGTGCCATGCAATGCAAGATAACTCTTTGTTTCTTTGATTAGGCACGCAGCATGTTGGTCATCAAGAGTGATAAGAACTGAGTGCTTGCTGTTTATCAAGAAGGGCTTTCCCATTAGTGATTTTACCATAGGGGCTGATTAGGTGAAATGCTTGTAAGGCTTATAGTTGTGCAGGCATCTCACCCATTAATTTTGCATCTTGGGCTCAAGGGTTGTATTAGAAAGTGAGTGTGCACGAGTTTACCAAGGGCACAGGCACCAATAATGATATAGATGTTGTATACACACACATAAGGTGTGGGAGGAGACAATTGCAACCATCAGATATGGAAGTGCTCACTCCTTTTCAAAGTGTCTGTAGCAAATTATTACCCAATATATTGTTCAGTTCAAAATGACGATGCACATCCATTTCTCTTGAAAGCGTTTTAAATTCTCACTTGTTGTCTATGGCCAAATTACCAAATGATTGAAGTTTTGTGTTTCTATTCCGAAGTCATCGATTCTTTTAGTCACAAGGGTACTTTTTTAATGTATATAACACAATTTTTCACATCTTCCTCTAATGGTAGGCCTCGTCATTTAATCACTTTTTGGGCCTTCAGAAGGCCATAAGAGAGTGGGTGGAGAATTGGTGCACTTTTCGGACCGTCGATTAAGAATCACGGATTGGTAACACATATCATGTGAGCTTGTTTAATAATGTATATGGGTCTTTCCATCATTTCAACTTGGTCCCTTCTTTTAATGCTCAATTGACTTCTTTGTTTTATAAAGGTTATATTTTCTTTTTATAATGTAAATGGTTCTTTCCATCATTTTAATTTGGTCCCTTCATTTATTGCTCACTTGACTTTTTTTCTTTTTTAAATCTTTGTTTAGTTTATAAGTTTTATAAAGATTATGTTTTCCTTTTATAGTGTAAGCGTCTCTTTTCATCATTGTAATTTGGTCCCTTTATTTAATGCTCACTTGATTTTTTAAAAAATATTTGTTTAGTTTATAAATGGGTCTCTTCGTTTAAAGATCTAATGACTTTTTTATCAACTTTTTGATTTAAAACATACTTTTTTCTTGTAATTTTTTGTCATTTATAGATAATTTCTAACTAAAAAATTATAAATTATCCTTAAATGAAAGAATTTTTCACAATTGAGATTTTTTTTTTCAACTTTTGGTTTTGATATGCAAATGTCGCCTTATTATTTTAGTGCATGTATTATTATTATTAGGGATTAGCTTTAGAATTTTTTCACACAAATAAGATTTCTTTTTCCACTCTTTGTTTTGGTACGTAAATGTCACCTTGTTACTTTAGTGCATGTATTATTATTAGGGATTAGATTTAAACATTTTCAATATTCATTTGTATCCTGAATAAATTATGGATTTCTTTCATTTAATAGCATGCATCATTTTATTGTGTAGTTTGTTAGAGAGAGAGAGAGAGAGTTACAAACCACCACAGGGCGATATTGATGAGAGTCACAAACCACCACAGTTGGAAGCTCCGGTGGTGAAGATGACAATAAATGAGCAGTGCACGAAGGAGATGCATTCGCTAGCTGTGACCAAAGTGCTGGTGGATGTGATGGAACAACCAACTTAAGCAAGTCGGAACCGCCCCATTGAAAGAAACTACGTGCCCGTAAATCTGATGATTAGCAAAGTACCAATCTAACAGGAAAATTCACAAAACATGAATTTTTGCTTGAATTACTGAGTGGGTTGATGCAGAACTTCTGCAACAGCTGTGCTGCTTGCCTCAGCATGAAGATGACAGTAGCGATTGGCGATGCACTCGTGCCAAGGCTTAGAAACGAGCAAACGAGGGGGTGTATCTTCGCATTCAGAATTCACAGGTAGAAGTGGTTGATGTTGATAAACCAGGCTCTATGACCTTGATGCCATGCTACTTGCAGCTGCTTCCTAGGACGGGAAGGCCTCGTCAACGAGCATGCATTGCTGCGCGATGTCTACTGTAGCCAGCTTGATCACCTACACACAGAGAGAGAACTACACAGACAAGGAACCATGCATTTTTTTGATCAATTGAGCAGCCAAAAATATAGAAATCATTTTATAAAACAATGTATCTTCGCATTCAGAATGCGCGGGTAGAAGTGGTTGATGGTTGATGTACCGGGCTCTATGACCTCGATGCCATGCTACTTGCAGCTGCTTCCTAGGACGGGAGGGCCTCGTCAACGAGCGTGCATTGCTGCGCGATATCTACTGCAGCCAGCTTGATCACCTGCACACAGAGAGAGAACTACACAGACAAGGAACCATGCATTTTTTTGATCAAGCCAAAAATATAGAAATCACTTTATTAAACCTGCGCAGAGGCCAAAAAATACCAATCAGCAAACACACACACATGGGATGTCTGCTTGTGCGACGTCTTCTCGAGAGTACCATGGGAACATATTTGAAAGGAAATAAAGTGCTCGTATCTCCATCATCCCCTCTGCACCTTCGCGGCCAGATTATGCGACATTCCTCCCCAGCTGCGCGTCCCATCTCTCTCTCTCTCTCTCTCTCTCTCTCTCTCTCTCTCTCTCTCTCTCTCTCCCCACTCTAGACGAGCAAGCCTTTCCTCTCCTATGCTTGCGCTGCACCAAAACCAGAGCTGGCCATGGTAATGGTGGGTTCCGAGCAGCTTGTCTTGTGCAGGCCATTGCCCCCCCCCCCTCCCACAACAAAACACTCTCTGCCATGCACCATGCCTCGCTTCATTACGAGTCGAATTTACGACCCATCCCTTTTGCGTCCTTGTAGCAACAACTGACAAGACTTGAGGCAAAAATATGTGCACTCAACACGAGACAGAAAGAAAGTCTTGTGAAGAAAGAGAAAGATTTTCTTTCAAGTTTCTATTGAATAGTCCAAATTCCAATCCTTCAAATGAAAGTCACATTGGATGTTCAACAACCCACCACTAGCACTCATGACTCTTTCTTGATTTCTGCATGCACTCACCAATCAAACATTTTCATTCTTTATTTTCTTTTTTGAAAATACATATGAGATTTTTCACTAACAAAAGGGAACACATCACTATGGCCTTAGCCCTTTGAGCTGGCCAAAAAATTTGCCGGTGCACACAATGACGTGTGTGTGTGTGTGTGTGTGTGTGTGAGTGAGAGAGAGAGAGAGAGAGAGAGAGAGAGACAGAGGAACTTGTGAGAATCAGATCCGTAAAGTCTCGTGGGATTGTTCTTTGCAGGACGTTAAAGCTTCTCTTCTTCTTGAATCAGATCCGTAAAGTCTCGTGGGATTGTTCCTTGCAGGACGTTAAAGCTTCTCTTCTTCTTCTGTCTCTCTCTCTCTCTCTCTCTCTCACACACACACACACACACACACCCCCCTTGAATGTTGAGATTGTTGAGAAGTAGAAATCTCTCATGCAGTTGGGGAAGGGGGGAAGTAAAGAAGGGGAGCTTTCGATGAGAGGTATAACTCTCTCTCTCTTTCGCGGTTTTGATGACTCCATCATAATAGCTAGTGAAGAAGGGGAGCTTTCGATGAGAGGTATAGCCATAGGCCCCTGGAGCCTGGAGCCTGGAGGGCACTTGTGACACCTGCTGAATGAGGCCTCCTACTACCTACCTACCTAGCTTTAAACGCTTTCATGCGATTTGATTCTTGAGTGTGACGCGATTGAAAGGTTGAACTTCAGTATGGAGTCACACTGGCTGTGACAGCTCAGCTCATGTGCGGTGATCTTGATGAGGTGGGTCGGTTGTCTCGGGATCTTGAGGTCGTGGGTGTGCAGGAGGCTCCAGGACGGGTAGGGAGCCTAGAGGAGCTCTCTGTGTCTCTCTCTCTCTCTCTCTCTCTCACACACACACACACACACAAAAGGTGCAGGATTTCTCTCTCTGGTATCGTAGCATTTTGAAACGCTAATAGAGGTGGTAGTGTTCTTGATGCATCTTTGTTTTCTCTCCGATGTTTTGAGAAGCAATGTGGGGAGGCAGTTCTGCAGCTTTTTCATCCAACTCTTGTGTTTTGAAACGCTGTCAAGCAGCCTTACCTTGCATTCGAAAACGTAGTCCCTTCGACGGCACCAACTTTCTCTTACATATCGAAACCTAGTGAAAAAAAGAAGCTTTGCCGCCAACTATGCTTGGTGCCACCTAGGACAACTGCCTCATGATATGCCCTTGCCTCTTGATCGACCTTGGGCACCTTTTATGTGTGCGTTTTGAAAAGCATGGCCATGCTAGGCCCGAAGACTCCCATTGTTCCTGCATGGCCTCGATCAATGGAAAGCCAATTCAGCTATGGAAGATGCATTGTTTGGTACTTAGCTAGCTACGCAAAGTCCTCAAGTGAGGCGGTCTTGGGATTTGAAAGCAAGCAGCAAGGTAAATGGAAGAGAATGAAAGGGGATAGAGATAAAGGCAAACTGGACAGGGATGGTAGAGATGGTGATTCCACCCATGAAGGGGGCGACATGGTGGATGCCACAATGCCCTCGATATCATCTTTCTAGTCCAGTGATGATTGTCGCAAACATGCTTCAACAACCATAGAGAGGCTTGTGAGTGGTAGAGAGGGGTAAAAGAACCTCCCTATAAATGATTTGGACTGTGTGTTTTAAGTTCAAGTTATGGAATGCTTGAATCCATGTGCCGGAGCTCAAGGCACATGCATCTGGCAATAAGGAAGCAATGTGACGTATACGGATCATGAGCAAGATGTATTCCAAAGTTTATTTTTCTTGGAATTCTTGGACGTGATGTGTTCACAATTCACGAATGGGGATTCTTAGACGTAGTGTGATATATAGTTTTACGTTTTATGAAGCAACTAATGCTCAAGATGGAATTCTTCTTAGGTGGCAGGCAAGCGGTAGCAAATTTGATGTGTATTCAGTATCCTGGTGTTGCTTCTAGGGTGTCCATGGTAGCTTCTTCATCGTTCTACTTTTTATGAGGCAACTAGTGCTCAAGACAGCATTCTTCTGATGTGACATGTTGATGGTAGCAAATTTGCGATGTACCTAGTATCTTGGTGTTGGTGCCAGGGGGTAGCTTCTTCATTAACTTGGTCTTCTTACATATGTCCACAATAAGTTGCATAGAGTGTATCAAAGTTTAAGCATCTCAAGTGAATGACACGATGTGAAATCATTGGCTATTTTGCCTTTAGGTGTTTATTTTACTTATTTGACATGATTCCAAATAGGGCAATTTCCTAAGGGAGTACTTTAAGGACCCTCTACTAGTATTTAAAAGCACCTTGAGTCTCCATTGTATCATCATTATTTCATTGCCCAGTTTGTTCAAACTCTCTCTCTCTCTCTCTCCTGCAATCTCTCCCTCATTGTATGCTTTTGCATCGTCGACTTTGACAAAAGGATTGTACTATTGCTTTTTGGACTTCAAGAAAGCTTTTGATATTTCATAAATTTTCACAAGTGTTTATTGGTGTCAATTAAGGATACCCACTTTCATCGACTCTCTTTGGACTACTCATTGATGAATTGGAATAGATGGTACTTGAGTCTATGCAAGAAGAAGGTATTGAAGAGGTTATAATTGGAAATGTGGCAATCATGATTTTATTGTTTGTTGATGATGTAGTGATTTTGGTCCATACTTTAGAACATGCACCCAAAGCCTATGATTTTGTCGATAATCTTTTGGTTGCATAGTGGGATAAACGTAATTGGTTGCAAAACAAAGGTTATGCTTGTGAAAAATATAACAAGGAGACGTGTTGGAACGATGTCATCATAGTAGCAAATCAACATAATGCCAATAAAAGGGGCAAGGTAACCCCACTAGTGCTTCGAGACATGGAACCATCAAGTGTGTAATTAGAGGACTCTCAAGAGAAAAACCTAGAGGCTAATGAAGAGGATTAAGAAAGAAGAGAGATACTCATCATACATTACTCAAAACTCTCAAAATCACAATGCTAATCACCCTACTCTGTAACTAATCACTACATACTCTCTAATAATGTACATACAAACTCATTGAAACGTAAAATTAGACCAATGTAATGCATAACCTTGCATATCCTACTCTACAAACACGCACTCTACTCATGCGAGATTCAACACTACCCCCTTCTAATCTGAAGCATGTTCTTTGGGGCTGGTATGTTGAATCGTCAAGGTGTGAAAGTTGAACTTAAGCAAGAGTGTGGCTACAAAACCACGAAGAATTCTATGAAAGTAAGAAATGCCAATAATGCATGGAAAAAATGAGCATTCATTAATTGGGAAGTGAGGACCTCTCTCATTAGGAAAAATATGAACCCCAAAAGGGCCCTTTAGCTTAAGGGGTAATTAAGCATGGACCAATAGGAAGAGGGTGGTGGCCACAACTACAGCCTCAAAAAAGTAGGGTAAGAGGGGGCATGGGGGCCTATTTGTTCCCCTCATTATAGCTTTGTCCCCTAGAAAGAGAGAGAAAAGGGAGGGGGCGGGGGGTGTTTCCCTCCATTTTCATGGACAGCCATAAAGTAATTTTAAAAAATTTCAAAATTCTATAAATCTCACTTTTCACTCGCCAAAAGCTCCCCTAACCAAATACATGGTCAAAAATCTAGTTTCTTTCACCAAAATCTGCATTTCTCAGCCATGACCCTCCATTCTACCTCCTCCTCCTCCTCCTCTCTCTCTCTCTCTCTCTCTCTCTCTCTCTCTCTCTCTCCAAGCTTTCCATAGCTACAACAAATATGGAAGCTTTTCATAACTGCAACACATATGGAAGCTTTCCATAGTTGCTCACGATCTAAACACACACACACACACACTCTCTCTCTCTACGTGCTTTCCCATTTTCATCTACACCTCCACTGTCCTCTCTCCCCAAGATCTCCATGGCTGCAACACTTGTGGAGACTTTACCAAGCACCTTTTCTACCTTTTCTTCTACCACTTCATAGCCCATCATCTACAAGCTATCCATGGCTATGGCTGCAACACATATGTAAGCTTTCCATAGATGCTCACAGTTTAAACACACACACACACACACACACACTCTCTCTCTCTCTCTCTCTCTCTCTCTCTCTCTCTACGTGCTTTCCCATTTTCATCTACAGTTCCACTGTCCTCTCTCCCTAAGATATCCGTGGCTGCAACACTTGTGGAGACTTTACCAAGCACCTCTTCTACCCTTTCTTCTACCGCTTCATAGCCCATCATCTACAAGCTATCCATGGCTATTGTTGAAGCATTGGGGTAAACTTCTCTAACCCCCTTTTACCCTTTTAGGTACACATTATCAGCTCATCATCTCCAAGATTTCGATGTGGCTGGAGCACCTACAAAAACTCTATCAACCACCTCTTGGCTCCTTGCTATGGCTGCATTATTGCACTTTAAGGTTCTCCATTGAAGGTTTAATCCTGTGTATCTCCCTATCTTCCAAAAACATTTACTTCTTCCTCCATCTCTAGCTCATCAAAACCACCATCAAACCCTCTTATTGTAGCCCCTTCCTATTTGTAGTAATGTCAAACTCCACTACTCACAAAAAGCCAAAAGGTGAGGTAGAAAGGGTTGTCTTGTACAACACCATAGATTCTAATGGGGATTGGGTGCCTCAAGTGTTCCGCAAAGGTGCTTGGGTCTTCATGCAACCTGTAGCCACTGAGACTCATCGTGTTCGAGATTGTGACAACTTGGATCCACATTGGAAAGGGAGGCTGCTTGGGTTCAAAGACCATAGGATCAATGGGATGGTGGTTTCTATTGAACATGTGTATTCGATGCCTAATATGAATTTGGGGAACACTAATCCAAGAATTTTTCCACCTAACTATAAGTTACTTCTCTTTGTTGTTGCAATAGACATATGCATTGAGTTGACTATGTGTTCAAGTATGCTAGTATGTTTATTTTGGGCTATTTGATGTCTATGTAGATATATTTCCATCAAACTTGGTGAGCAACAACAATTAAGAAGTCTCTCTGGAACCTTTCAAGATTTTCATGTTGACATTGGTGCCATGATGCTTCCCAGTGTGCAACCATTGATGCTACTGCAAAGTAGAATCTTCTTCTACACACACACACACACACACACACACACACACACACACACACACACACACACACACAATAGTGCCCACCTCTAAGCATTGTTATGGTAAGCTCAGCTGAATTGACATGCAATCACTTCTTAGCATGGAGTGGCTGCAGCTTGATGTTTGTCCTTCATCTTATCCATAAAGAAGAAGATGGTTTTTGACAGTCTTTCCTTGTTGAAGTTTGAGAAGGCTTTTAGGTTTTTAGGTCTAAGTCAATGTTGTCTCATGCATGTTTTTGTGCATTTATTTAAGGCCCTACCATTCAATGTCATACCCAATATATTTATATGCAAGAATTGTCTTTTGAAGCATTACAACCCTTGTTAGGAGAGAATTGGGGATTTATAGAGGGTATGCATCAGGGAGATAGATATTGATGCAAGCTAGGGGCTTCAGGTATTGGGATACAGTACTTAAAAGTTTGCACAACTTTGTATATACGCTTCCACCTAGAGTTGTGGATGTGTAAGACAAGGAAATGGATACCTTACAAAGCCTTGAAGGGAATCTTGTGACATTTGACATTCATATTACAATACCAAATGATGTCTCTGAAACTATGCAAGTTAGTGATCGCACAAGCTAGGGGTTTTGGATATGGTACTTAAAAGTTTGCACAACTTTGTATGTGTGCTTCCACTACGGGCGGTGGATGTGTAAGACTAGGAAATGGATACCTCTACAAAGCCTTGAAGGTAATCTTGTGACAATTGACATTCATATTACAATGCCAAATGATGTCTCTAAAAGTATGCAAGTTAGTGATTGTAGTCGTTGACACAGTTGCCTTGGTCACTTCAAATATTGCACTTGTAGAGCAAGAAAACGTCATGGAGGAGGAGTTCTTGGCAACCCAAGCCAAGATTGTGGAAAATCAACAACCTCTTCATGTTGAGTCACTTGACTCTGATGCCCCAAAAATTGTTGATGAGAGGAGATCATCCCTTAACCTTTACCTCGCACCAACTATGGACGACAACGACAGGCAGCATGCGGTAATTGTCTTCCTCGTGTAATCATGCCATCCCAATGTTTTGTAGGATCTTTTGGACATTAAGGTGTGGTCAACTCGCAAGGCAGGAGACAACAATGTTTTTGGCCCATAAGCAGCACTTTCAAACTTCATCGGAAAACTACCCATGGGAGACATCTGTATTATCCACAAGGACTTCTCCCTTGATGGACATTTTTCTTTGTGGGTCTTGAAGGCTGTCAACAAGCTCTTGTGCTTGTCTACTATACCTCAGACTATGCAAGTATTTTTTCTTGTAGATAAATCCCTTGCAATGGCCACTTTTGGTATAGGTTTTTGTGGCAAGGTCTTAGCCCGTGTAGCTATCAATCAAGCCCTAGGAGTGCAAGACGTCTTGGTTTAGGTCTCTCTAGGAGACTCATGGGAAAACCGTCACTATGGGTGACAACCATGAGATTCTAGTGTCTGGTGCAGGCCAAATCACCCTCTTCCATTCTATCATAGACCAGTAATTTAGTTCAATGGAGGCGCTCTACATTTTGGACATAGCATTCAACCTCCTCTCTATGTTGAGTTTGGACTCTCAGAGAGCTGACGTACACTTTGGGAGTGGCAAGGTGACAATTATTGATTCTACGATAGGTTCTGTTCTTGCACGCGATAAACATGATGGATCCCTATATTGCCTCACTAATTTTCTGTCTCGCACCACGAAGTCTTATTCTCTATGGCATGCACAATTTGGACATTTATGCTATCAGCATCTCCAATAGGATGCTAGGACCTCTATCATGGAGGGTTTACCTGTGATACGTTCTTCACCAAGCGTGTACACGAGGCTTCCCAGTTGGGCAAGATAGGGCTCCCTTTCCAAAGTAGGCATCAAAGAGATTTTTAGGACCACTTGCACTTATTCACATTGATCTATGTGGCCGGATGAGAACTTCATTGTTTGGCTCATAGTATATGCTTGTGCATGTGGATGATTGTATCAAGTACACTTGGCTTCGTTCTTGAATCTCAAGTCAAAGGATTTTTAGCTCCATTTGGGATTGGAAGATGATGTTCAAAAAGGAGGACTGGCACGTAAAATGCTTTTGCTCTGACAGAGGGTGAGTTCACTTCAAAGGACTTTTCACAATGGTGCAAGTCAGAGGGCATCCGGTACCAGCTGACTACTCCTTACACTCCTTCTCAGAATGGAGTTGTTAAGCTGAAGAATTGGACTATCATGGAGATGGCTTGTGTGATGCTGGTGCATGCTTCTTTACCTTAGTTTTACTAGGCAGATGCATGCAACATGACGGTCTACATCCAGAATCGTTCCCCTACTCATGCTTTGCAGGATATGACTCCCTATCAGACTTACTACGGACGCAAGCCCTAAGTCTCTCACTTTTGAGTTTTTGGGTG
This sequence comes from Adiantum capillus-veneris, assembly GCF_014529385.1. Taxonomy (NCBI): domain Eukaryota; kingdom Viridiplantae; phylum Streptophyta; class Polypodiopsida; order Polypodiales; family Pteridaceae; genus Adiantum; species Adiantum capillus-veneris. Next base: position 149,427,242 of record NC_140948.1, read on the forward strand.
TCTAGCCTTTGTCCATGTGCCAAAGGAGAAGTGATAGAAGTTAGACTTCAAGTTGAAGAAGCTCATTTTCTTGAGCTATTCATTGGAGTATGATGGATATCGACTTTATGATTCTGACGCCAAGACCACCATAGTTAGCCATGATGTGACATTCATGGAGTCATTGAGCACGCATGCAGAGGGGGGAGAATCCAAGACTATACCTTCCCTACCTCCTCCTCCACTTCCACACCTGATTGCACCCCTACACCTGTCCTTGTACCCTCTACACAGCTACCAGTTACTTCACCTAATCATGCCTTGTTGGATCTGGATCTTGATGAGGATGATAGTTCTCCTTCGATGGTGATGGCCCCACCTCGCAAGGAGAAGTTATGACTTGGCTGGATCTATACTACGGTTTCTTCCTCTAGAGTCACGAAGTTACTAGAACCGCCAGAACCTGGACAACCTCGATGTTTTGGGAGACTCAAAGAGAGGCAAGTTTATGACATCACAATGTTCGTGAACTTTGCACTCATGTCCCAAAGTCAGGCATCACTAGTTGAGCCTTCCTTGGTGGAGGAAGCACTCCAGTAGGATTGCTGGAAGCGTTCCATGTAGACGGAGCTAGACAATACTAAGTGGAATAAATCTTGGACCTTAGTTGCCAGGTCCAATAAGCTTCTACAAAATGGATTTTCAAGACGAATTCAAGGCCAATGGTTCCCTCCACAAATACAAGGCAAGACTTGTTGCTTGGGGTTTCACACATAGACCAGGCATGGCCTTTGACAAGACCTTTTCTTACCACTCACATGACTACCATACGCACAATGTTTGCACTTGCCGCCAACTTTGGTTGGCCTATCTTCTAGATGGATGCCAAAATTGTGTTTTTGAATGGAGATCTAGATAAAGAAGTTTACGTGACCTTTTGGCTTTCACCTACCAGACAAGGTGGATTGGGTTTGCCAATTGTGGAAAGCATTGTATGGATTGAAGCAGGCTGAACGACAGTGGTACCTCACACTGGACCAGTTTCTTATGACACTGGGGTTATGGAGTTCCTCATTAGATTCCGACTGTTATGTTGTCTTTGATGACTCTTTGGTTCTTGCAATAGTGATTCTCTTTGTGGATGATCTCATTTTCACAAGCTCATGGACCAGCAAGATCAAGTCAATAATGAAAGATATGGAGACACTTTTTGAGGCACCAAAAAATCTATCCTCTTGTATAAACTTGTAGGCCTTTGAAATGCATAACTACTCCTTTGAAATCAAATGTGGAGCCAACACCTCATGTCCTTTGCATTGAAGGCTCCTTAATTTCCTAGAAATGTACATGTCCTCTTGAGAAAAGTCCTCCTACAACTATTTTCCTATGTGGAGATGTCACCAACCTTATTTATTACTCTATAGATATACAAGGAGTAGCATAGATAGATAAATAGGTAAGCTAAAATAAATAAGCATAGGTAAAAACACTTTTATTTATTTATTTAGATACTCTCAACTATAATATACATATGCAAACTCACACCGATTAATAACATACAATTAAAGTTAACATAAAGCAAAAGGTGGGATTCCATGTCAAATATTCATCACACCATTTTGCCTATGCATAAATAGTTTATTGAACTATATGAGTTTCCCTGTTTTCCAATCCTACAAGGTTCGCATTCGCATTATCTATGGCCAACCAAGGATAATTGGATATACATTCCCCTTGATGGTCATCACATTTTTAATCATAAGAACCTCCAATCCCACTGACCTAATAAGCCCCAAGTGACAAGCCTTTCTACTATTTTCCATTTTTACCTTAATCTATGTCAGATCTTGGATCCTTAACCCTAATTTTTTTACCGAGATTCTCTGCCATGATATTGATTTGAGCACCCCCAACTAGAACCCCTCTTTTGACACTCTACCCTTTATATAACAATCAAGGGTTGGACTGATGTCCTCTTGAGCCTCTACTTGTGCAATTTTTACAATAGGTACCCCTCCCTTGACTTTTACCCTTGTGCTTACCGCTCGTGCAAGATCTTTCCTCACTTATGTACATAGGGCTAAGACTTGAGGCCAAGAAATGATGTGACCCTTACCTTGCATATCTTCACAATCAAACTGTATGGATCCATCCCATGACCAAGTGGAAAGTCTTGGAGATTGATCCACCTTCTTCTCCTCACTTTGGCTCTCTCTTTCTTACCACTCTTCTTACTAGGCCTACTCTCTGGTTGATCCTCTTGCACCTTTTCTTTACCACGGTCTCTGTCTATCCCATTTTCTTATGTCACCATCATTTCTTTTAGATGGGTGAACTACCATAACTACATGCACAATAGGATTTGGTAGAGGTGGGATAGTCTCTCCTCCATCTTTGGTAGGTGGTGGTGGCCTCACAACAACCACTAGTTGTGTGTTCCTTTGTTGCATCAAGAGTGGTTGTCATGGAGGGTTGCTTGCATTCATCACCGGGTAATTTAGGTTTGACCTCCTTGGCTCACCTCTTGGATAAGGGAAATTGTATATGCCATGTCCTCTTTCTCCACAATTCTAGCATCCTAGCGTCACACTAGGTCTAGGCTCTATTTCCATTGGTGTTGAGGTGGCCCTCTTGGTCATGCACCTTGTGCAAAATGAATGGACAAATCAGTAGTAGTTGACTTGTTGAGCCTCTCGATGACCTTTGATGTGACCTCTAGGACTTCATGTTGGTTGGGTCGACCTTTGTCCACTCTCGCTTGTTGGATTGTCTTCATTACTACCACAATCCTACACACGCTTCATTTTACTTGTGTAGGATTGTGGTAGTTGACTTGTTGAGCCTCTTGATGACCTTTGATGTGTACTCTTGGACTTCATGTTGGTTGGGTCAACCTTTGTCCACTCTCCCTTGTTGAATTGTCTTCATTAATACCACAATCCTATAGACACTTCATTTCACAGAACTTTTGAGTAGCCTTTTATGCAGCTTCAATAAAGTTTTTTGGTTCACCTACCATCACCTTAGTTCTTAAAGTCAAAAATATTCTAGCAATGTACCTTTTCATTTTCAAAACCTCAGTACCATCCCCAAGGCTAGGGAGACTTCTTAACTAAATAATCCATATGTGCAAAATTCCTTTTTATATGCATGATAATCATCAAAGGACTTTTGTTTCAAAACAAAAATTTCTTGTCACAGGTTCTGGGTGCTTGTGGTCTGAGAACGTTTGTATGGCTTATTGAAAATTTCTTCTAAACTCCTCAAACAAGGATTAGAACCAAGTGCATGGACCTTTTCTAAGGACTATTGAAAACATACCCAATATCCTTGATTTGTCACTTGATAATTGATATGTAATGCCATGCAAAAGTTTGCAAGAAACAAGATAGCATCTTGACCAAGATCTCCAAAGAAAAGAGGGTATCCTGGCATCTGTCATTGACCCTCCATTTACAAACAAAGTGATTACAACGGAAATAAAAACAAGAGATTCACAACCAATTACTAGTAGAAAATGGTGAAGTAAAGAAAAACCACCATAGATTTGGCTAACCAAGTTTCAATTAGATCACAAGACGTTTGGTCAAAATAGAATGGAACCCTATTGGGGTTAGGAGGTTGTTGAGCCATTGGGATAGGCTAAGGTACTCCCCTAGGTCTTTGCCTAGTAGATACCTAAAGTGGGTCAAAGTAGAGTTTTCTTCTACTTCTTGTAGTTCCTCTTGTCATGAGAAAATCTCCCAAAATATTCCTCACATGCCTTCCCTATGTTTCTTCAACACTCTCTACTCCTTGGTTTAACAGTTTCTCCTCAGGTATTGATAACATGTACAAAGGGTTGCAATTCCTCAAATCCTAAGTGATCAATGAAAATATCTTGCACTTTGTTTTCTTGGTCCCAACTGGTGACAACATTCCAAGTGATGAACTGCACTCTGTCAACAATCCTCAAAGTACAAACAAGTTGTATGAAAGAGAAGTCTTTGTGCTTGTTGAAGGTAGTGAGATAGTAGCAATGGATTACCAACTTGTTGTCTTCAATATCCACCCACACCAAATGAGGAAGGCTTCTCACAATTTCAAATAAGATATCTTCTTCAATCCATTTCAAACTTCTAAGAGCAAATGGTTCTCGACTAGAGCTACAAGAATCTTGGATACAAAACGCTTTTTGTTTTGTAAACACACACACACACACACACACACACACACACACACACACAGAGTTTTGCAAGGATGCATTTTTTTGTGTGCTTTGCATCCATTTCAATTGGTTGATCTCCCGCTAATTGCATCCTTTTGTCTTCTTTGTCATAGGTTAAATAAATTACAAGACTTGAAGCATTGGAGATGTGTGTATGAGAAGGAGAAAAGCAAAAGGACTGATGAACCCTTATTGTATTCACATCAATAATTAATTGCCAAGGTAAATTGGTTTAGGACTCTCTCTCTCTCTCTCTCTCTCTCTCTCTCTCTCTCTCTCTCTCTCTCTCTCTCTCTCTCTCTCTCTCTCTCTCTCTCTCTCTCTCTCTCTCTCGGCCTCTATGATTTTGCATCATTGAATTTGACATGGTATTAGAGATACAGGCTTGGTGACCTTGGGAGAGCAAGGTGTCCTGTGAAGAAGAGGAGAAAAAATGGCATTATCCCCCCCCCCCCCCCAATCACCCAAGCCCTTGTCGTTCCTCTTAAAATTCTAGAGAGAGTTTTGTGCCTCCATGTGTATGGACCCACTATCCATTGTTGGTCGCTACATAAGTTTCTAAAATGCTATTAGTAAGATTAGTCAACCGACAGGCCTCTCGGTGATGCCACCCCCCTTTGTGCTAGTTGGAGCAAGCATCACTGATAGTGTTTTGAAACACTAACAATGATAGGTGCCCAACCCCTTGGTGTGATTGACAATAGCTCTCACCTTCCCTTGCTGCCTTCGTTTTGAAACCCTGGCCTGAACGGCACCCCTTTGTACAAGACCCTTGCGTTTTAAAACGCTGTTCCCCAGCTTGCCTTAAGGACAAGAACACAAATCTCCTCCATGCCTATTGTAACTCCCACCTTGTGACCCAGTGTTTTAAAACATTGTGTCAGCAAGGGGTGAGCGATGTGTTGCCAGTGGAGAGTACAAAGGTCAGATGCTTGGTGACTTGAAGACAATGGATTTAGGAGCGGCTTTGCAAAGGCAATGAATTTTTGGTAGAATTCAAGTTTCAAGAGTGGCTTGGTACCAATCTTGCAACTTTAAGAGAGGCTTGGAAAGGTGGAACTTGGATCCCATTTTGTGTGGAGCTCTTTATGCAAAGGGTGTGGAGTGGCTTGGAAGAGGCAAGGAGATTGGAGATTATTTTGCGGCTTGGTGAAATTGTATGGCCCTTGGAGTGCGAGAGGGAACTAAAGTATCTAGATCTTACAACGTCAACATAGCCTCCCCTTGCTCGAGCACCCCCAACATCAAATAAAAAACCAACAAATGGCTATGGATAGTAGATCAATCATTTAGTTAGCAAACTATGCTCGATAAAAGTTCTTAAGGAAACCAATAAATTATATGGCTCAAGATTGTCGAGCCAAAATCAAATGGACGAGTTTGCTAGAGGACAGAGGCAAAGGCAAGCTTGACAAGGATGATAGTACTAGTACCCAGAGAGATAAATACCCACGAGGTTCGACCACAATTGTTATAAATATGACATGATGCTTTGTTTGGCTTGACAGTTTGAAGCCAAAGGCAAAAGTAGGAACTCATAGATAGACAAACACAAAGACAAAGACAAGATGGACAAAGATAATGGTAATAAATATTTGACAGAGGATATTGGCATGGCACATTTGGTGAAGCGATCACTGTGGTCATAGCACCAGATTTCTAGTTAGCGGGAAACTGTCACCACTAGTTTCAACCAGAGAGAGGCTTGTGAGTGGCGGAGAGGGGCAAGAAGTGCTCCATATAATTAATGTGGACACTTGTGTTGGAGTTCATGTTACCGATGTTTGAATCGGTGGGTCAAAGTTCAAGACGTAGGGAACCAATCAGAAACACTATGGATGAGTGCACCAATCCATTGTTTTTAGGAAGATTATGGATAGACGGTGTTTCAAAGTTCATTGTTTGGAAAGTATTTTGGACGTGATGTGTTCACAGTTCACATTTGGGAATTCTTGAGCGTAGTGTGGTCTACAATTCAATTTTTTGTAAGGAAACTGATGCTCAAGATGGCATTCTTCCAAGGGACAAAGTTGACGGTACCAAATTTGAGGTGTATCTAGTAGTCTGTAGCTTCTGGGGTGTATCCAGTAGTTTGCAAGGGCATTCTTCCAAGGGACAAAGTTGACAGTACCAAATTTGAGGTGTATCCAGTAGTCTGTAGCTCCTGGCGTGTCCATGGTAGCTTCTTCATGACTTGGTCACACTATTTATGTCCACTATGAGCTGCAGAGAGGGTGTTAGATTTTTGGCATCTCAAGCAAACTTTCCAGTGTGATCCATTATTTATTTTGGTTTTTAGGTATCTATTGTACTTATTTGTCAAAGTCTGGGTAGGGCAATTCACTAAGGTTTCTATATAAGAAACCCTTAGTCCCCATTGTATTCACATCAGCATTCATTGCCAAGGTTGGTTGGTTTAAGAGATTCTCTCTCTCTCTCTCTCTCATGCTTTCTCCCCTTGGTCTCTATGCTTCTGCATCGTCAACTTTGACAATACAATAGCAGCCAAATGATCTTCCCCATGCTAGATTTATCCCATGGTACTAATGATGATTATGATGATGATGATGTGTGTGTGTGTGTGTATGTATGTGTAAGGAAAGTATATAAGGATAAAAAGTAAAATGTGTAAAAAAGAGAGTGGGTTGTTTAGAAGTGCATAAATGCATTGTAGGGTCCTAGGGAGGCCCAAATAAGCCCTCGAGGGCTTTGAGTCCTTTTTTGATGTGTAACAAGTGAAAGAGAGAAACAAATGGCCCAGAAGTGAGGGGAGAGAGTGAATTTTGAGCTAGGGTTTTGTGGAAAAGTGTAGAAGCTGTACACATGTCACCAATCTCTTGAAAGGTCTTACATGCTCCAATTATGTTATGTGTACCTTTGTCCACATGTTAACCATGAATTTGCATATAAAGTATTGCACCAAAGTATATATCCTTTTGTATAGGCTTGTAGGTTTTTGAAATGCATAACTCCTCCTTTGAAATCAAATGTGAAGCCAACACCTCATGTCCTTTGCATTTAAGTCTGCTTGCTATCCTAGAAATGTACCTATCCTCTTGAGAAAGTCCTCCCAAAGCTATTTTTCCATGTGGAGATATCACCAACCTTATTTATTAGTCTATAAATATGTACAAAGAATAACATAGATAGCTATATAGGTAAGTTAAAATAAATAGGCATAGGTGAAAAAACTTTTATTTATTTTTTCAGATACCCTCAACTATAATATACAAATGCAAATTCACATTTATTAATAACATACACTTAAGGTTAATATAAAGCAAAAGGTGGGGTTCCCATGAGAAAAATTGATGCGAGATATTTATCCCACTACTTTGCTTATGCATAAAGAGTTTATTAAAACTATATACATATATGGATATTTGGTTATTTACAGCTATGTTTAGGGTTTTAACTATTTGTTTTCTTGTGATAGCTAGATTGAAAAACAGTTACCATTTAGCCCTCCCCTTAGTTAATGGTTCATTCATGTACCATCAATTGGCTCATTTTAGAATGAAAATTGTGGATAATATTGCAATGTCTCCTCCAAGGTTCCACTCCTTCTTGATGCCTCTTTGCCTTTGTAAGTTATGTCCCTAGTTATACATGATTTGAATGTGTGAGAAGTGTAACAATAGTAGCATACCTTCTTGGTTTCCTCCTTGGCTTGTTCTATCTCCAAATATCTTGGAAGGATGCGACTTAGATAAGGCTTGAATCAGTGGCTATTGATTCATCCAATTCCATTAGTTGGTAGTAGTCGCCTTTGTCTCTGAGACCCTTGTTAAGTTTCTCCTTGAGTTGTAACACTTTTTTCTCGTACACATGTTCTGCATCTTTCTTTTCCACTCAAGTTCCACCATGATGAGGAGCCTATTGATCCATGCTTCATTGCCGTCTTGCTCTTGTTTACCATGTAAGCTTTATGGTAGGAATGTGAAGCTCAATTAGTTGCAAAGCTTCTTGCCCATACACTGAGTGAAAGGGAGTGAACAGTGTAGCATCTTTGTATGTTGTCCTACATGCCCATAATGCCCCATCTAAAAAACCATCCCATAACTTTGGCTTACTCTTCACCATCTTCCTTATGATTCTTGCAATGATCATGTTAGCTTTCTCTACCAAACCATTTGGTTGTGGATAATAGGGTGTGTTGTGTCTATGGTGAATCTTGAGCTCATCACACACTTTTGTTATAATAAGCCCTTTCTAAAATGTAGACCATTATCAGAGACGATTTCAAGAGGTATACCAAATCTGCAACAAAGTTGGCAGTAGACAAACCTGCTCACCATCTTTTCATTTACTCGTGCTTCTACTCATCTTGTCATATAGTCAATGGCAACAAGGATATCAACTTTACCATTTTTTGTCCTAGGCAACAGACCCATAACATCAATTCCCCATTTTTTAGCAGGACCACAAGCAATGACTGGTTGTCGAGCTACATACACTAAAAAGGGCTGCAAGATTTTTTTGATTGTTAGCTCCTACAAAAAATGCCCCTCATAAGATTCTTCATGCAACCCTCTCAAGATTTCAGGAATTTCATTAGTGCATGGCACTCGTCTACAAACAAGGACCTTACCCTTTTGGTACAAACCCCCCTCAAGTTAGAGAAACGAGCTTGCCTTCTTCATGAGACTTCTTCTTTGTGCCGTTGTGAAATATTTAGGAAATTATCCCTCTAAGATGCAGTTAACCATAGGTATATGGACTCCATACCCGTATATTGTGGCCTCTTCATTGTTGTAGATGCAATGATGACTTATACTTTGTTTTGATCTAAGATTGCTTGTTGAGCTAGTATGTCTACATCGTGATTTTCTTTTCTAGGGATGTGATAGAGTTGCACTTCTTCAAATTTTCCCAAAAGTTTATGAGATCTAAGCCTTTCATTCTTACAAGCCCATATACCAAGAATTTGTTTCACAATTAGCAAATCTTCAACTTTCACCATATGTTGTTGTATCTTTTTGGCTAAGCACATCTTCAACCCCCTGAGTAGAACATCATACTCTGCTTCATTGTTGCTTGTCAATCCTTCTAGAACGAGTTGTTCTTTCATTACCACTTCTCTTGTTGAGCTCACCAAAACAAGCCCTACCTTATGGATCTTGTGAGGTAAATGTTGTATGTGAGCTCTCCATTAAATGGAGACTTTGGCCATTGCATTTCCAAAGAGAACATGCACATACTTGATAATTTTTGTTTTCAAAACCAATGTTAATGAACTCCCATTCCATTCTATCATAGGCTTTGTCAAAATTAATTTTGAAAATATGAAGTCCAACCTAGAATCAATAGCATATTCTACAACTTTCCATAAAGTGATAATAACATCCAAAATAAGTGTGCCCTTAATGAAGCCTTTCTACTCCTGAAGAATAACCTTTTTCATAGAAGGACTGATTCTTCTAGCTAGGGACAAAGCAAAGATCTTGTATATTGAAGGCAAACATGAGATAGGCCTCAAGTTGGACAGATCCTCCTAAGGCCCCCTTTTGTGGATTAACTTGATAACAATAGTATTAATGTTGGTAGAAAGAGCTGCTACACTAACAGCTTCTAGCCAGACCCTAAGAAGGTAGGGAGTGATAAAATCCTGATATGACTTAAATAATTCATTAGGAATACCATCTATACTAAGGGATTCACCATCCTTCATTGGTTTTTGTGATCTCCCCATTTGAGATTGGATTATCCATTACCTTTGCAAGGTCTTTAGACAAAGTCGATTCTTGTAGCTTGCATTCTTGTAGGGCCACCTGTATCTTGGTGTCAATATTCTTATGTGTTGCTTCGCGTGATTCTTTCTGCACTAGCATGACAGTTTCGGTGAGTGAGGCTTTGACTGCGTGTGCTTCTTGAAGCAGATCTTGGCTCTCTACTTCCTTTGCATCTTCAAGATTTCATAAACGTTCTTTGAGTCTCTCATTCTCCCCAGTGAGTTCTTGAATATGAGCCTCAAGGGTTGTGATCTGTGCTTCTTGGCGGGCGGCGGGGTCCTTCCTTCTTGCCGCTACCACGGCAAGAAAGCTCTTGCATGCAATAGGGGTACCAAAGGACGACATTAAGCTACAAAAGGGGATTCCTGTTGAACTGCGTGAGATCGAGGGCTTACTTGGATTTAATTTTTTGGAATAGAAGCATTAATCCAAGCTTTGTGTAGGCGGGATAGCAGAGAAGGAAGCTTTTTGACGAGCTGAGAGAGAGAGAGAGAGAGAGAGAGAGAGAGAGAGAGAGAGAGAGAGAGAGAGAGAGAGAGAGAGAGAGAGAGAGAGAGAGAGAGAGAGAGAGAAGTAGATATGGGGGGAGAGAGAAAAGGGTAGTTATGGATTTTAAGTTATTCAAATCCTTATTATATATAAAGCTGGTAAGAGAGGTTGAAAGAGAGAGCTCTCGGCCTCGATGGATGGTCATCTCGATACATGGTTGGTTGCCTAAAGTAGCATGAGAGAGAGAGAGAGAGAGAGAGAGAGAGAGAGAGATGGGGGAGAGAGAAAAGGGTAGTTATGGATTTTTAAGTTATTCAAATCCATGTCATATATAAATCTCATAAGAGAGGTCAAAAGACAGAGCTCTCTGCCTCAATGGATGGTCATCCATACATGGTTGGTTGCCAAAATTAGCATGTGTGTGTGTGTGTGTGTGTGTGTGTGTGTGTGTGTGTGTGTGAGAGAGAGAGAGAGAGAGAGAGAGAGAGAGAGAGAGAGAGAGAGAGAGAGAGAGAGAGAGAGAGAGAGATAGATAGATAGATAGATAGATAGATAGTTCTATTATCGTCCTGGGAGGTCAAATATGACCTATGGGACCAAATGAACATGTCACGTGGTGTGAGTGGAGTTCATAAGTGACTCTCGATGCTCAAAAATGGCTGAAATGAGCGTCGCAATAGAGAGTCCACATCGTGGTTGGGAGAGGAAGGTATGTAGGGAGAAATCATGGCTGAATATATGGGGAAAAGCGGACCTAATGTGGTAAAAAGCTGAGCACTCAAGTAGTGTGTGGTACTCACTCTCTCGCACTTGAAGAGGGCATAAGGTGCAAAGTCGATGACACTCCTCGCCAGTGCCCCAACGTCCTGTCTCGCAGCGTAGAGAATGGGAGCTAAGACGAATGGAGGCAATGGTGCGGATTGCACTCAACGGGATGGGCTCAAGGATGTAGGAATGGGTTCGGTTACCTCGTTCCGAGAAGAAGAGAGATTTGTAGTTTGGGGCAACGTGTGTGGTGTAATGGCTGAAGCGAGAACCTCCGGATTTCTCCCAAGCCGTGATACATTGGCGTTGTAAGAAGGCCTCATTAACTTGGGAGTCGATCGACGCATCCTTGAACAAGTGACATGCATCCCATCTTCCAAACCATTTCTTGATATCAAGCATCCACCTCGAACTTAGTATTTTGCTCTTGCATGTCTTTTGAACCATTTGACTTGCTTCATATGCGATTCTAGGAAGTCGATGCAAAGGGATACGTTGTGTCTTACGCATGTACTCCACAACCCTTTGCATGCCCAAGACCTCAATGGGAAGCAATCCGGACTCAAGAAGTAAGAGCATGTAGGGTGTTTGTGTCTTGACTTTGAGAAAGTTGGTGAGAAAACGCTTTTGGACATTCTCAAACTCTTTCCAAGTAGACTTCCCAATGCTTCCACCCCACACCTCCACTCCATAAAGAAGCACCGGTGTCACCAATGTGTCAAAGAGGTACTTTTTGAGAGCCCAACACTTGATCTCTCCTGCATTGCACATGTTCTCAAATGCATAATAGGCCCTCTTTCCGGCTTCCAAGCGACGCATTGCACAATCCTTCCATTTATGATTGGATGGAACCTCAAGGCCAAGGTACTTGAAGTGATCTACCACTTCAAGTTTCTCATTGTTATATACAATGCATGGATTTTCATCATTGAGGGTCTTTACAAGCATAACCTTGGTTTTGGATCCATTCACGATCAGCCCGCTATGTAGGCAAAAGCGTTCCAAGACACTCATAAGCTTTTGTGCATCTTCTAAGGTATGTGCCAAGAGCACTACATCATCGGCATAAAGCAAAAGCATGATCACCGCATTTCCAATCTTAACCTCTTCTATGCCTTCTTGCTGCATAAAGTCAAGAACCATGCATTCCAATTCATCAATGAGTAGCCCAAAGAGGGTTGGGGAAAGTGGGCATCCTTGTTTGACACCAATAGTGCTTGCAAAAAATTCTGAAATTCCATCTCCCATACGTAATCGACATATCACTTTTTGGTAGATGCGAAAGACTGCATGCATAAATTCTCTCGGCACTTGAAGGCTTTGCATACGTCTCCAAAGATTTCCTCGCGGTACCATGTCAAAAGCTTTCTTGAAATCCACAAAGCAACAATACAACTTTTTTCCTTTCAATCGAAACGCTTCCATAAGAACTCGAAGAGTGACAAGGTGATCAATAGTGCTATGATGCTTTCGAAAACCTGCTTGGCCAAGTGCACGTTTGCCATTCTTTTTAGCCCATTCACTTATCTTCATCTCCATGATACATCCAAATAACTTTGCCATTAAAGAACCAACCATTATAGTGCGATAGTTGTTCACATTGTTTACATCTCATCCTTTGTGCAAAGGTTTGATCCAATTTGCACTCCAATCATGAGGCATGCCATACTGAAGTGCAAGGTTAAACATATCGCATATCCAATATCGTGTTTTCTTGCTTGTCCATTTAATCATTTCAGCCTTGACACCTTGAAGGTCACCTGCCTTACGAGTAGCAAGTTTCTCAAGCGCGCGGCATACATCTTCAATGGTGAAGAAGGGAGACATAAACGGAAGGGAGCTACAACACTCCATCTTATCAACATTGGGTTGCTCATAGAGATTCTTACAATGCATATACATATCCTCAAGAGTCAAGTCACCAAAGCTCTCAACGCGCTTGCCTTTTAGATTTTGCCAAAACTTGCCACATGCATGTGCTTTCTCTTGTGCTAAAAGAAGTTGTTTTTCGACTTCCCACCTTCTCCTCTTCTTTTGAACAAGTGCTTTGTATGTGTGTGAACATTCCAAGTAAACTTCCTTGTCTTTGATTGCATCCAATCTTAGCAAGTGTTTTCGGGCTTGACTGCATTCCATGTCAAACCATTTCTTCTTGGTGCTACCCTTCTTAGACCTTTTGCAAGACATGTGTTTCACCGAAAAGCATTCCTTCGCACAAGAGAAAATTACTTCTTTGAAAACTTTCCACTTGCATTCTAATGTTGGTCTCTCTTGATGCTCTATCATGCTTAACATTTGGTCCACCATATCAGCATATATAAGTGCTCGTTTGAAGTCTAGACGTAGGTACAAATGATTCACATCATGATTGGAGGCTACATGCTCGGGCCGTTTACCACACTTGAGGTCAATACATAACATCCTATGATCCGATTCCGGATTCCATTCACCAAGTGTAAAGCTTTGTATGCATTCTAGAGTGGCTTCCGAGAACAACATATAGTCAATCACGCTAGCACCGTTGTGCTTTCTACATGTAAAGTCATTGGTGCCTTGCCATAGAGATACACCATTTGCAATGAGCATTCCGGTACTATTGCACATATCTAGAAGTGACTTTCCATAGTGATCCACTTCTTTTGCATCATTAGAACTTCGATTATACATGTATGAGTCATCCATTCTTCTTGAGACATGCGGCATGTCTACTTGTTGTGTGTTGTGTTGTAGCATATTTGTGCGAGCATTCATGTCTCCCAAAACAATGACTTCACCTTGATCCTTGTAATGAGCAATGTCTTCCTCTAGTTCAACAAAGGGCTGATCTCTATCCATATTCAAGCAAGCATAAAAGTTGGAGTTATAGTGAGGAATGTAGCAACCGGCCACAAACATGACTTGACCATTTGGTGGGTTGATTTTCAGCCATAAGTAGCGTTTATACTTATCTTCTTTGACAATGGAAACATCTTTCAAACCCTTTTTGGTCATACATGCTACGCCTCCTTGGCCTCTTCGTTGCTTTGAATTTTTGGCCCACATCAAAGAATGCACATCGTATTTGTCAAATCCAAGAATTCGTTGCGCATCATGCTCCCATGTTTCGACAAGAAGTATCACATCGGAGTCATTGGTAAGCTCATCAATGCCAATTCTCGTATTCCATGGATACCCGTTACAATTCCAAAAGCTTATTCGCAAGCGTGAGTTGGTCTCATAGATCATGTGTCCCTATTTGTTGGGTGGACTTGCATCCTCCTTAAGTGGCTTTTCTTCTTGAGGTGATACCTTAACCTTCTTGCTTCTTTCCTCATATGCTTTGTGACGTACATTTTGTTGCATAAGAGTGCGATCCTCATATACATTACAACCTGTTCCTTTGAGGTAGATCCAACCATTATCAAGGATGATCTTTCTCTTTACCTCATCAGCTATGGTACATACAATAGGTCTTTCGCCCGAGCGAGGGACTCCTTGTTTTCCAACTCGATGTGCACCATAAGCCATGATTCCTGACATGCCAAAGTGTGTAGCAAAAAACTCTTCAATAGCAACTGCAAGAGATTGGGGTGTTTCCATGCTTTCCTCCTTGATTCCACGAATGACGATGTTCTTTGAGCGTTTTTGTCGTTCGTGCAATTCTTGCGTGTCCACATTCTCTACATTCTTTGCTTGGACAACGGCTTGCGTGATAGGAGATGTAGAAACCACATTATCCTTACATATATTAGCCCATGATTTGGATGCATTTCTCATCTCACATGCATCATGTCGTATTGTATCTATTGTTTCCTCTTTCAATACATGATCACTCTCAACTTTGCTCAAGCGCTCTTTCAATACATTCATGTCAACAAGAGAGCGTTTACATTCTTGAACTTCAGTCTCAAGATGCATCAAGCGTGTTGTTTGCATTTCAAGAACCTTCTTGAGGTGCTCATTCTCCACAACGAGAACTCTTAAAGTACCATTCTCCATTGCAAGTGCGCGCAACTCTTCACCTTGTTTGTTGACGATTTCTTGTAACGAGATCAAGTAAGCCATGATCATTGCTTCCGTTGTTGTAGATGATGTGGTTGGATTAGCATCCAAATTCCTTGGAGATTTTGCATCATTCTCCATGGCGAGTGTGGCTTTTCCACCCTTGCGAGTTTTGTCTGACATTGCCTTCAAGTCGGCAACAAAAACGCAAAGTTTTGACAGTTTTTTCAGTTCTGAGATGCTGTTACAGCAAAGCCTTCCATTACACAGAAAAATTCTGTCTTTACATCAATGCGTAGAGGGCTTCGTGCTCTTCGATTGAGGCTATAGATCACCTAAATCGGAGTTCGGATGAGCAAGTTATGGTCAAAAGAGTGAACTGCTGTCTACTAGGTCAAAAAACGGCTGTGAGAGAGAGAGAGAGAGAGAGAGAGAGAGAGAGAGATTTTATTATTGTCCTTGAAGGTCAAATATGACCTTTCGGACCAAAGTTACATGTGATGTAGTATGTGTATGGATGATGAGTGACTTTCAATGCTCCAAAATTGTGGTGATGAGAGTCACAATGGAGAGCCCACACTGTGGTTGGGAGAGGAAAGTGTGTAGGTCTAAGTCATGGCTGAAAATGTGAGAGAAGTAAGTTTGGATGTGAACAAAATCTGAGCACTCTAGTAGTGTGTGGGTGGTACTCAGACTCTCGAACTTACAGAGAGCATAATGTGCACAGTCGATTTGACTCTCCTCCATTGCCCCAACGCCCTGTCTTGCATCGAAGGAAATGGGAGCTAAGCCGAATGGCTACGATAGTGCGTATCTCCGACAAGGGCATATGCTCAAGCATGTAAGTGTGATTACGATTTCCTCTTTTAGCAAACAACATGGTTTTGTAGTTGGGGGCAATATGGGTGGTGTAATGTATGAATCATGACCCACCGGATTTCTCCCAAGCCGTAATACATTGGCGTTGTAGAAAAGCTTCATTCACTTGGAGTAAATTGAAGCATCATGTAGCAAGCCTAATGCATCCCATCTCCCAAACCACTTCTTTATGTCTTGCATCCACATCCCGTGCTTAAGATCTTGCTTTTATGCATCTTTTCAACTTTTTTGCTTGCTTCCCATGAAATTCTAGGCAGTCGATGTGAGGGGTTTTGATGCATCTTTATCATGTACTCCACAACCCTT
The DNA here is from genome assembly GCF_014529385.1 of Adiantum capillus-veneris. Classification (NCBI taxonomy): domain Eukaryota; kingdom Viridiplantae; phylum Streptophyta; class Polypodiopsida; order Polypodiales; family Pteridaceae; genus Adiantum; species Adiantum capillus-veneris. The sequence goes on from NC_140948.1 coordinate 149,443,580, forward strand.
TCTATGCCCATAACCTCAATTGGAAGAGATCCCAACTCAAGAAGTAGGAGCATATATGGTAATTGTGTCTTAGCTTGGAGAAAGTTTGTAAAAAAACGCTTTTGGACATTCTTAAACTCTTTCCAAGTAGACTTTGAGATGCTCCCGCCCCATACTTCAACTCCATAAAGAAGAACCGGTGTCACCAATGCATCAAAAGGTACTTCCCAACACTTGATGTTTCCCGCATTACACATGTTCTCAAATGCATAATATGCTCTCTTTCCCGCTTCCAAATGACGCATAGCACATTCATGCCACTTGTGATTGGACGGAACCTTAAGGCCAAGGTACTTTAAGCTCTCAACAACTTCAGGTGTTTTATTGTTGTAAACAATGCATGGCTTCTCCTTATGGTTGGTTTTCACAAGCATAACCTTTGTTTTGGATTCATTCACAATCAGTCCACTATGCAAGCAAAAGTTCTCAAAGAAAACCATAAGATTTTGTGCATCTTCTAAAGTGTGTGCTAGAAGCACTACATCATTTTCAATTCCTTCTTCTTGCATAAAGTTAAGTACCATTTGTTCCAATTTATCGATGCATAGACCAAAGAGAGTTGGTGACAATGGACATCCTTGTTTAACCCCAATAGTGCTTACAATTTTTTTTGAAATTCCTCCTCCCATGCGCAATTGACAAATCACCTTCTCATAGGTTGGAGAAACCAAAAGTATAAACTTACTCATTAGGAAATTTCGGAGGTCATTTGGAGGGCCTTGTAAGAAAATGTATTTTTTGCACACTCTCTCTAGAAAATATGGCGAATAATAGAGGTGGGTCTTTCATGGTAAAAGTTCAAAAAGTGTACTTTAAGTAGATTTCTTACTCTTCTGAACATTCGTTCGTAATGATTGAGGGATAATCTTCTTTTCAGTTGCATTGAATGAACCTCGTCAACATGGAGGGAATGAGGCTAACATGGAGGGACGAAGGCGCAGCCGCCTATTCACTTTCCATTAAACCTGCACATTTGGCTAATGGTGCACTCCTCAAATGGCACAAATGTTATGCAGAAACGAGCCAAATATCACCTTCACATTGATTTGGACAATGAGTACCAACCATTGATTAAGCGTAGTAAAGCAAACACACATATACCTCCCGCATCCATAGACACGCTCAGAGCTCAGAGAGCTAAACACATAGATATCTGGACGAGAGGCTCTCTCTATCCTAAGAATCCAATGACTAATGCGTCTCCACCGTTTGTCAATCCTACAAGCTTATTGACCTTTGCTGGTCATGGAGAAAAGGGCCTCTTGGGTTATTGTAAATCTCTTACAAGGGAAGCTGAAACTTATAAGGGCATTCTCCAAGCTCAATAATGTGAGATTGTTCGTCTTTCACATTTACATTCTAAAGATCAGGTTACCATTTTGCAACACAAAACAGAGGTACATGAACTAAAAGGAAAGGCACGAAGTTGTCAAATGAAGTACACCATCTTGGGTGGTCGTATCCGAAAGAAGAAATTGCGCAATCTTGGAACATTGCAGGTTGCATCCTGAGGTCTCAAGAAAAGAATCCGAGCATTAAGGTGATGCTTCTTGGTTGGCTAAATTGTCTTAGTTAAGTAATTTCTTTGTTTTTCCTTGTTTCGCATTGTTTTCATGTGCCTAACTAGTGTTAGTGAAGTAAATTTCTGTTATTTACTCATGCATTGTCTTCATGTAGATATTCAATCTATCTTGACAAGGAAAACATTGACCCCAAAGCCAATATAGGAAAGATATTGAAGCCACTTATAAGTAGAAGCTTGGCAGCAGATATAGTACATGACAAGAAGTTTAAGGTCCTACAACGAAATGTAGTGGACCGCTTTATTTCAGAGAACTCAGTGCCTGCAAAAGAGATACAAGGCACACTTGATTCACTTGGTGTAAGCAAAAGAGGATATTCGGCTATACAAAAATCCGTCTCATCCATCTTTGTTAAGAAGGGTATAAAATCCAAACTTTTACCATCAGCCTCAAGTGTTTGGAAAGAGAGGCTTCAGCTTAACGAGGCACAGGGAGACTATCTTGGACAACCTTTTCATATTAAAGCAACTTACAGTGGCCATGGAGCAAACATGGCATATGATGAGTTCAATAATATTTTTATGGACCTGCAGATGCTACAGAAGAGAATGGTGGAGTTTTACAACATCACATTTGAAGAGTCACGAGGGGTATTACATTTTTTGTTAAAACTGGATGAGTGTGAGCTTGTTAAAGAGAAAAAGCTAGAGCGTGTTACTATTACTTTAATGAATAGAGCCCTCTCAAAGTGTCCCAATGATGATCCTTTGTATTTTAGTGTTCAATCAGAATCTAACATATGGTGGCTTGGTGCGTTTGAGGTAAGCGAGATTCTCAGCTAAGCTCAAATGTTCACATCTACTTAAGTCTCATTTATTTTGTGTTGCAGGTAAAGAAAGAAGATCATGAGATTCTATATTGGGTGTTCCATCGAACTAATATTCTGAAGGTGATTGATCGACAGACTAACCAGGGAGAGGTACTACGTCTAGATGGAAGGGGAGACTTTCAAGTTCAGTGGCATCTTGTAGGTGACCTCAAAACATTAAAGTGCATGTATAATTGCAGAATGGGTGCAATGGCAAAGTCGCCGTGTTTGTTCTGCATGGAGCCTGCAAAGGTCATGGACCCAAAGTGGTGGTGAAAAGCTCCAACACGTCACATTGAGGATCCTGATTTTCGATCGGTTTTGAAAATACCCCTTGTGAATGTCCACATCTGTACAATGCATGCCCTTTGTAGAATTGTGGAGAAGTTGGTCTACTTATATATCGGGTTTTCTTGGAAAATTAAGAACTTAGCAGAGCGACAAGTAGCCCTGCAGTGCTTAGAATTGGTACTGTCGGATATGGGGCTTCATGGTGGCAATGTGAAAATCCAGCGGGATGAAAAGAGATCAACTGTTGAGAAGGATGTCCCATGCAAACCGTCCATCTGTGGGGTGAACGCACGGAGGTTTTTATCTAAACCCCAAGGAATACGAGATCCAAAGCTAACAAAACATGAAAAAATATATAACACATCTTATGTTAGCAAGGTAGAGTATTAGAGCTGGAAAAAGCTACATATTGTAGTCAAAGATCAAGAACCAACTACTCGTAACGCGAAGGCTGAGGTTTGGCGATCAATAGAAATCCTATTTTTGATGTGCGACAAAGATGACTGGTCACAAGGTGATATGAACAAGTTCAAGGAGAATCTCAACCTTCTCAAAAAATCATTCAAGACAGCATGGACAGACACCCAGATTACTCACTACATGGTATTATTGGGTATTTGATTCTCTTTTATGTGTAACTATGTGAGTGTAAAACATTCTAAGTAATCTGTTTTCATATCCAACACATCATTTTCAATCATTTACCATATTTTTTACAAAAGTATGGGAACCCGGCAATATGGAATACCCAAGGGATGGAAAAGTCTCATTACATGGCGAGAAATGCTTATTTCAGGCACACACGACATGGTGGCTCTCGAATCAAGGCTAACAATTTGAGAGAACTATTTGAATGGTTCTATCGTAGAATCATTCATCGAATGCAGGCAAAAGAAGTCTTGGCCTCTTCAGCAACAGCAGAAGCCATCAGACATTTACAACAACAAAAAGTTAAAAGATCAATGGCATACAACAACTCCGGTGCTCGTGAAAGTCAACGAAGGTGGAGAGAGACAATGGTGTATGTGAACCACAAGTGGAGAAAGATACTCTGAGTGGATGACATTGTATAGAATTTCTGTAATACATGATCTTATACAATTGCTACTTGAAGTGTATCAAGATTTTGAAGGTTCAATTTTGTTTTTTGGCACATCACCCTTGTAACGAATCATGAGATGTTTGCCATACTCTAAAAGTTCATCTGGGTTTTGTATGCCAAGAGCTAGTTCCATTGCTGTGTAAGTGTAGTAATACGCTGCTTGACCACCTGTATAGCCCGGGCAGTAACCAAAACAATCTCTGGCAAACACTTTGTCCACAAGAATGACTTTATCTGCACTTTTGGGTAGCACGGGTCCACCCAAGAAGCGTGATAGTGTCTTTAATGTGTAAGTTGCTATTGAACCCTCTTGTGACATGGAATTGTGAAAAACTACTATCGGAGACTCGCAAAGCTTTGAAAGGTACTGTGCTAGGGCCGCATCCCTTCCACGATACTCTCGAGTCCGCCGTCGAAGGAAGTCATCCTTGTCAGCAATCCAAGACTGCACATATCATGTCTGAGTAAGTGACACAGAGAGAGAGAGAGAGAGAGAGAGAGAGAGAGAGAGAGAGAGAGAGAGAGAGAGAGAGAGAGAGAGAGAGAGAGAGAGAGTTACCATGAAGCTCTCATCCTGCAGAAAGAGATTTTCGTGCCACAGGTCTACAGATGTAGTTGACCCCTGACCTGAATGGTTAAACCAATCCTCCACTTCTTTGTGACTTGTTGATGGTCTTAGGCTTTGTCTTATTGCTTGGAAGGTGGCTTCATCAGGTAGTGTCTCCTTGTATTTTTCTTCTTTCTCAAAGCATCTTCGGAGGCATTCCATTGGATTGCTGGATGTTTCCATTGCCTCATCATCACTACTATCCTCTGAAACGAATCCACTCCTCTCCTCTTGGACTCTGGAAATGATAACCAGGGAGAAGTCCTCCCTTAAATAAAAGATTCTTTGCACATCATGTAAAAAGTGTTACCATATACATGTGGTTATAGTGATGTGTGTGAACACACTAGGACCGTCGGGGCATTTTTCCCTCTTTAGGAGGTTTTCTCCCCCGTGCATTGTATATACGCCCATCACTCTAGGGCTATCTATCTTTCCATTTTCATACTAAGAAACACACTCTCTATTGTGTGCCTAGAGCTTCCTTCGTCTTCTCCAAGGTGTGTGCGTTTCTCTGCAACCCTAATTCCAACAATTGGTATCAGAGCAGGTCACGTCCTCCCGGGCTTAGTCGCCAGCTGCTCCAGCACACGCCTGCTCACTTTCTCCAATTGCAGTGAGCTTTGGTGAGCGTTTGTAGGTCGACAAATATTTTGGGCAAGCTCGAAGAGCTTGGTCTGCCCAGAATTCTGATTTGGGCTCATTTCGGCCTCTGTTTCCACTACAGGCAGTACTGCACAGGCTATTTCGTCATTTTGTGCAGAATTTCTTTCAGTGCCATTTTCTGCATAACAGGTGCCTTATAGTCTTCTAGAGTTTGTGCTATATAGCACAGGTTGTTCCCGCTCCATTTCTCCTATTTTCGAGCAGTTTTCACATCAGGTGCAGCATTTACCATGGCTGACAACAACAACACAGATGTGTTCAAGATGTTTGCTGCTGAGGACAAGTTGGATGGGGACAACTACCCTATGTGGGGCTGAAAATGAGCAGGCTAGAGGTATGCCAAAATGGCTGCTGCACACTTTGCGTGACAGTAAATTGTACGCACCTTTGACTAGTCGTACTCGTTCAGGCTCTCGCCATGCATCTTATGCATCAGATTGTTATGCTTTGGCTGTGTCTAGCTTTACATAATGTTGAGGAGCCTCTTTCTTTTGATGAAGCACATAATTGAAAAAATTGGATGGCTGCCATGCAATCAGAATATGATGCACTTATAGAAAATGACACATGGACTTTATGTGATTTGCCTCTTGGCAAAAAGTCCATTGGTACGAAGTGGGTTTACAAGTTGAAACGCAAGCCGGATGGTGAGATTGATCTCCATAAGGCTCGACTTGTTGCAAAGGGTTATGCACAACAAAAAGGCATAGATTATGAAGAGACTTTTGCTCCCACTTGTCGTATGACTACTGTGCGTTTTCTATGTGCATTGGTAGCTCATTTTGGTTGGGATGTACATCAATCAAACATTGTTACTGCTTTCTTGAATGGTGACATATTTGAGGAAGTTTATGTAATGCAGCCTCGCGGTTTTGTCATAAAAGGACAAGAGGACAAAGTGTGCAGATGTAAGAAGGCTTTGTATGGGTTGAAGCAATCTCCTCGTGCTTGGTATGAGAAAGCTGACACTCATTTGGTCAAAGGAGGCTTTTGTAACAGTCCGAGAGAAGCACATTGTATGTAAAGTGTGAGGGTGATGTATTTCTCATCGTGGTTCTTTATGTTGATGATTTGCTGATCACTGGACCAAATGAGAGACATATTTCTGAATTTAAGGCTGATTTGAATGCTACTTTCAAGATGAAAGATTTGGGGCTGTTGCATCATTACTTGGGTATACAGTTTAAGCAGTGTGATGGTGGGTATAAATCTCATTTGTACTAGAGACAGTAATGTAAGCTCACATGACATTTATGACACTTTGTTTCCTCTTTTCAGTGGTGGAAGTACAAATGTAAATTCCAACGAGGCAAATGTACAACCTATAAGGTTTTTTGAAAATGTTATAGATCAGCCTATTACTGATGTAGATGTAGATGATGTACTTGATGAGGAAAGGGCTGAAAATGAGCAGGCTAGAGGTATGCCAAAGTGGCTGGTGTATACATTGCGTGATAGTAAATTGGATGCACCTTTGTCTAGTCATAATCGTTCAGGCTCTCGCCATGCATCTTATGCATCAGATTGTTATGCTTTGGCTGTGTCTAGCTTACATGATGTTGAGGAACCTCTGTCTTTTGATGAAGCACAGAATTCAGAAAATTGGATGACTGCCATGCAATCAAAATATGATGCACTTATAGAAATGATACATGGACTTTATGTGATTTACCTCCTTGTAAAAAGGCCATTGGTACGAAGTGGGTTTAAAAGTTGAAATGCAAGCTGGATGGTGAGATTGATCGCTATAAGGCTCGACTTGTTGCTAAAGGCTATGCGCAACAAAAAGGCATAGATTATGAAGAAACTTTTGCTTCCACTTGTTGTATGACTACTGTCCGTTTTCTTTGTACATTTGCAACTAATTTTGGTTGGAATGTACATCAATCAGACATTGTTACTGCTTTCTTGAATGGTGACATATTTGAGGAAGTTTATGTAACGCAGCCTCGCGGTTTTGTCAAGAAAGGACAAGAGGATAAGGTGTCCAAATGTAACAAAGCTTTGTATGGGTTGAAGCAATTTGCTCATGCTTGGTATGAGAAGGCTGACACTCATTTGGTCAAACGAGGCTTTCGTAACAATCCAATAGAAAGCACATTGTATGTAAAGCGTGAGGGTCATGTACTTCTCATTGTTGTTCTTTATGTGGATGATTTGCCGATCACTGGTCCCAATGAGGCACATATTGCTGAATTTAAGGCTGATTTGAATGCTACTTTCAAGATGAAAGATTTGGGGCTGTTGCATCATTACTTGGGTATACAGTTTAAGCAGTGTGATGGTGGTATTGCCTTGTGTCAGAAAAGTTACATAGAGACATTGCTATGTAAGTTTGGACTTGAGGATTGCAAACCTATTGCCACTTCCATGGAAACAGGTTTGAAGTTGAGTCTACATGATGCTGACGATCTTGCTGATGTCACTCTTTACCAAACTGCTGTTGGCTGCCTCATTTATGTATGCAACACGAGGCCAGATATTCGGTTTGCAGTCTCACAGGTCAGCAGATTTATGCATAGCCCAGGGTCTAAGCATTGGCAGGCTGTCAAGAGGATTTTCCGCTACCTTAGTGGCACTTTACATCTTGGCTTGTTTTATCCCAAGGGGGGATCATTGCCGCCATACTTACATGCTTTTTTTGACTCAGATTGGGCTGGTTGTTTTGACACGCAAGTGTCCACAAGTGGTTTTTGTTTCATGCTTGGCAGTTCATGTATATCATGGTTGAGCAAGAAGCAACCTACTGTGGCCACTTCGAGTTGTGAGGCTGAGTACAGGGCAGTCTTCACAGCTATGGTTGAGTGTGTATGGCTCAGATGCCTTATGGATGATTTGGGTGTTGGAAAGGACACTGCCAACAATATCTACACTGACAGTCAGTTGCGAGGAACCCAGTTTTTCTTGCTCGCACAAAGCACATTGAGGTGCATTACCACTATGTCAGGGAGAGGCTCTTAGCAGGAGAGATCAGCTTGGCTTATGTGCCAACACAGGAAAACCTTGCAGATCTTTTCACAAAGGCATTGTCTCGTGAGAAGCTTGAAGCTTTCCGCAAAGCTTTGGGCTTACTCCCCTTTGTGGAGTGATCCTGTCCGCAGGGCATGGCACTTTCTTTTACTCATGTGTCAGCTCTCGTTCACCGCATCACTCCAGGGGGGACTTGTTACCATATACATGTGGTAGTGATGTGTGTGAACACACTAGGACTGCCGAGGCATTTTTTCCCTCTTTAGGAGGTTTTCTCCCCCGTGCATTGTATATACGCCCATCACTCTAGGGCTATCTATCTTTCCATTTGCATACTAAGAAACACACTCTCTATTGTGGGCCTGGAGCTTCCTTCGTCTTCTCCAAGCTGTGTGCGTTTCTCTGCAACCCTAATTCCAACAAAAAGATATAGGTCCTATCTCCAATCCTGAAGTCAGGCATAGCAGACAGCATCATCTGAGCATGCTTCTCAGTGAAGTTACTGACATCCAAGGGTAGTTTGATTTCTGTGGTTTTCACAGAGAGCATTTTACTTCTTTGTACTTCAATCGCCTTAACCTCAAGGTCGACTGTGTCTTCAACCTCCTCGACTTCTTGTATATGTGTTGTCTCCTCGAATTCTTCGTTTGGTGCTGCATCCTGCTCCTCTAACACCTCATCAGGATTCTGCATGAGGAATCCAAACAGGCTGTTCAGGTAAATCATAAAGCCAAAGGATTCTTGAATAAGTTTGCACTCTTTTTGGTGCAAAGGGCAGGCTGAATGTCGGCAAGCAGGTGGTAATTCCCTATACTTCTTCAGTCCCTGTCCCTTTCCACCGCAGTCATTTAAATGCACAATAGTCATACTGGGCAGAACAACCCTCCCTACCTGCACCATCACTTCAAATTTATGTCTGTAGGACTGCAAGAATTCACTGTGCTGAGCTAAAAGGTCTTCAATATCAAATTTTGGGTTAAACATAGAATGAACTAGATCATATTTGTCCCCAGCACCACAAGATGCTGCAAAATCGAACAGCCTCTCATCAGTTGCAGCTGGGTCTTCCAGAGAAGCCACATCCTCTTTGGCTTTACCTTTACTTGCACAGGGACTGCTTTCTGGGAGATCTGCATCATCTGAGAAGTCTATATTCCTCTTTCTTGTATTTTTCTTGACAAGTACTGTAGAGGGTGAGGGACCCTTGTAGGGTGAGGGATCCTCTTGGCCTACTGACCTCTCTGACTCATCTTCACCAATTGACTCTTGTTCATCAATGTCCTGACAGAAGTCAACAGTTCTTTTGGTAGAAACATTAAGCAACTGAGCCTGCAAAGACTGCAATCCTGGCACAAGCTCTGGGTCTGGTTTTAGCCTCTTCTGCCTACTGGACTTTAATCCTATTCATCAGGAAACATGACAAGTCTTTGTTCTCTCTCTCTCTCTCTCTCTCTCTCTCTCTCTCTCTCTCTCTCTCTCTCTCTCTCCAAAGCACACCAAAAGACACACATAGACACACTCTCTCTCTCTCTCTCTCTCTCTCTCTCTCTCTCTCTCTCCAAAGCACATAAAGAAACCACATAGACACTCTCTCTCTCTCTCTCTCTCCAAAGCACACCAAAAGACACACATAGACACTCTCTCACTCTCTCTCTCTCTCTCTCTCTCTCTCAGAAGCACATAAAAAAAACACACATAGACTCTCTCTCTCTCTCTCTCTCTCTCTCTCTCTCTCTCTCTCTCTCTCTCCAAATCACACCAACAAACACACATACACACTCTCTCTCTCTCTCTCTCTCTCTCTCTCTCTCTCTCTCTCTCTCTCTCTCTCTCTCTCTCTCTCTCTCTCTCTCTTTGTACTAAAAGCGCGCAGAGACAAAAACATACTCTTTGCAACTCTCTACGCGCGCCTTTAGTATTGTTGAGAGAGAGAGAGAGAGAGAGAGAGAGAGAGAGAGAGAGAGAGAGAGAGAGAGAGGCAGGTCTCATGAATGTACTAAAGGCGCGCGGAGAGAGCTGCAGCTAGTATTTGGTTGTCTCTGCGCGCCGTCAGTAGATCGACAGAAGAGAGAGAGAGAGAGAGAGAGAGAGAGAGAGAGAGAGAGAGAGAGAGAGAGAGAGAGAGAGAGAGTCTGTGTGTGTGTTGAACAGTATGGGTTTTTCTTTGTTTGCACACACACACACACACAATTTGCTACCTATTGTTAGAAATACAGAGAGACGGAGTGAGAGATCACCTTTTGTTGGTGGAGTTTGCAGAAACTCCATGGGAGATGTCTTCTACATTGCTTTCTCTCTGTCAATCTGTCTCTCTCTCTCACAGTAATGAGTCTCCCTCTCTCCCTCTCTCTCTCTCTCTCTTTCTATGGTTCTCTCTCTCTCTCTCTCTCTCTCTCTCTCTCTCTCTCTCTCTCAAAATGACACTTATAACGGATATCCACGGCGGTGCCCCATGTGTTACTAAAAAATAGAATATAATTGCATGATGCCGCACGTGCGGTCATTTATTGGGCCCGGATACTTTCGTACGTCACATATAAAAGGATGAGAGAGAAAGTGACACACCGCGTGAAAGAGAGTGAGAGAAAGAGAGGTCGAGCCGTCGTCTGCATCTCCGACAGAAAGCACATGCAAACTTGAGTTGACTTGTCTTCGACAGAACGCAGGTCTACGTTCTTAGAAGATTTGGCCCTCACCCTCTCTCTCTCTCTCTCTCTCTTTCCAAAAGGTGAGGCTGTGCTTCTCTCTCTTTTTCTCTCTCACCATATCTGTTTCTGAAACGTCCCTCTCTCTCTCTCTCTCTCCCTCTCCCTCCCTCTCTCTCTCTCTCTGTTTCTTTTTCTCTCTCTCGTTCTCTCATAGTATATTTCATATCTATCTCTCTCTTACACACACACACACACACAACACACACACACATACACACACACACAATAAACTGAAAAAGACCTCATGTACAAAAATGCATCACACACATGCACACATACCCATGTTCTATAGAGAGTGAGTTAGACCATCACCAATTTTTTTACTATTATTATATGAAATTGTATCAATAAATTTTAAACTTATATCAATTTATTTGAGTCACAAAAAATGGTGAGAGTATGATTTGCACATGTATACACACACACACACACACACACACACACTAGGTTTTGATGTTTTACAAAGCTCCAGTATATTTGCACATGTATATACACACACACATACGCTCACTCTCAAAGTTAGGAGATCCCCCCTCCTCCCCTTTTTTTGGGTGGGTATCTTAGTATTATTTGCTTAAAATGTTTTTTGGGTGTGACTCTCACCCAACCCTCAAATTTGAATGGTGGCCCTAGTTTGCATTTTGAAGGCTCATTAAAACTACCTTTTCACTAGATGCACAAAAAAGAACGTCATATAAGTGCAGCCGTTCAAGGCCTTGAGAAAGCTCTCAATTTCTTTCTATACAAATTGGAAGGGTACAAATAAGATATCCAAATACTTTTTTGAAAATCTTTCACTTGTTTAAAAATGTAGTGGCTTCAAGGCCTTGAGAAAGCTCTCAATTTCTTTCTATACAAATTGGAAGGGTACAAATAAGATATCCAAATACTTTTTTGAAAATCTTTCACTTGTTTTAAAATGTAGTGGCTGCATTGACAAGGAAACATGTAGGACCATCACCTATACTTTTTCTTTTCAAACAAAGACAAAAGATGGTAAAATACTTTCCCTACCGTCTAAAAACTTCTCCCACTAGCTCTCATGCACACCAAACAAAAGAAGTTTTGGACACACACACACACACACACAACTCTCTCCTAGGCATTGATTTTTAAATAAAAGGGTATTGCTAAAAGAGGAGGAAATGGATTGCAGCTTTGTTGTCTTTTATCATTCTCTCTCCTTCTCACATGTACACACACACACACACTCTCACAATATTGTCTCTATGCAAAACAGAAATTGGTGTATCTAATAATAGGTCACTCTACTCTTCAACAGATTGAGGACATATGAGGATAAAAGGAGAAGAAGAGTGATGGCTGCCTACCAAGAGAGCCTTGAGTATACACAAGCTTGAGTTGTACTACACAATAGAGCTCGAAAGACTATTTGCTTACTTTCAATTTTGGCATAATTCTATGATAGCTACATATATTGAGAAGCCAATCAAAGTATAAATTGTAGCACTATATCAATCATCAAGGTACCCTTGGACATCATAGTCTTGGAGGTGATTTGCAACATGGCATTACTTCTTGCCACAACTTCACAGGTGTTGTTTAATTCATCGTTTTGTCATCAATTTTAAATATGGTGAAGAAATTGTTGCAATTTTTGTACAAATGTTTTCATATGTATTCACACACCCATAGGTACATACATGCGTGTGCATGTATGTGCGCATACACACACACACACACACACACACACACACACACACACACGCAAAAGCAAATCAAAACACACCCTCACTTGAAAATACACTATACCTACAAAAATGCATGCACATGTATAAAATCCTGTGCGCATGTGCGTTCGTGTGTGCACGTGTGCACACACAATCACTCATTCAAATGTAAGTAAGCAAAGCTAGAGATTATAACTAAATATACTTCTAATCGATATGTGCGCGTGCGTGCACACACACACACACACAAACAAACAAACACACGGTAAGGAATTTTGACATAAGTGCATATGTATATTGGTTTATTTGTTACATCCATACAATGAAATGTAGGGTTTTGTGATAAATACAATAGGGATTATATACTACAAACTTGGTGATGGTTTTAAATCTATAAGTTTCATGGGCACACCCTCTACATTTATAGATACATGCATATTCACAATAATATTTTTGTTGTGAATTCAATGTCTTGAGAAGGTGTTCTCAACTTGTGTGATTACAAAATAAGAGATTGTTGGGAGTTAAAACTCATTTCTATTAAATGGTGATTATTTTTTTCTCTCTCCTCTCTCTCTCTCTCTCTCTCTCTCTCTCTCTCTCTCTCTCTCAATGGATAATTTACCTCATTATTGGAGAATGCAAGATGCTACGCATTGCTAGATGTGACAACTATAACACGTGGATGGGGGGCGCTTTACACCTGTCACCCATTCAATACATGATTAATTCTAACTATGTGTTGTCTGGTTGGTTGGCAGGTGAGTCTCTCATCCCTCAGTTAGGAATGCTTGTGGCAGAAAGCATCTCCTACAAAATCCAATTTCTTTGTGAATTTATCTTTGTAAAGCTGATTAATGCTATGTTTTTTTGTAATTTATGATCATAAAGATAATTTATTTTGTATTGAAACTTCAATCTAAATTGTACTTAAGCATATGATTCCAATTGTGGTTAGGATTAAAACATAAAACACACACACACACAAATACAACACACATAGACACACATACACACATAGACGTCTACACACACATACACACAACCTCTGTGTGTGTGTGTGTGTGTGTGTACTAAAGGCGTGCGGAGACAGCCACCTCCGGTTTGGATGTCTCTTTGTGCGCCTTTAGTCACTGTGCAAACGCGAGTAGAATGAGTGTGAGATATGGAGTGTATCCACGAGAGTGTGCATTTGTGTGTGTGTGTTATAGAGAGAGAAAGAAAAAGTGGAGAGACTTGGGAAGGCAGGAGAGAGAGAGAGAGAGAGTCTTTCTGTACTCTTATACTAACGGCGGGCGGAGGTGTATTTTGGGGTCAAAATATGTTTCACGCGCGCCGTTAGTAATGGGATGAGAGAGAGAGAGACACACACACACACACACACACACACACACACACACACAGAGAGAGAGAGAGAGAGAGAGAGAGAGAGAGAGAGAGAGAGAGAGAGAGAGAGAGAGACTCTTGTATTTTTATACAGTGAAATGGCTAGAACAAAGGCCACTGCAAGGAAGGGAGGCAAGTATTAGCAGCTAAGGCAAGTAGCAGATCTGCAACCCCAAAGAAGAGACGTGGAAAACCAAATAAAATTTTGAAAGGTGCAAGGGTGAAGAAGTTACAGAGCTGCATGGGACTTTTCAGAGAAATCAAGAAGGCACAGAAATGTGTTGATTTGTGCATACCAAAGCTTCCCTTTCAGAGGATGGTGAGGTCCATATGTGAAGAAGCTACCTAGGGCACTAAAAGGTGGAAAGTGGTGGCATTGATGGCTCTACAAGAAGCAGCAGAGGACTTCCTGCTTGAGTACTTCAGTGAGATGACCATTGTAGCAGCCCATGCCCACAGGGTGACTGTAATGGACAAAGATATTGAGACACTAAAAAGGATAAGGTGGAGGTATGACAAAATGCTGGTCCCCAATGTCTGCAGGGATAAGAAAATGAGGGAAATTTTGCTATACCCCCCTGAGCTATTGCCACAACTCACAGTTGTAGATGTCACACATGATGTGAATACAAGGGCAAGGGCAGAGATGGTTGCTCGCCAAACAGAGGACATGAGGGAAGCAGAGCTTAAGGAGAAAGCAAAACTAGCAGTGGAGTCCCAGAGGCAAACAAAATGCAATGTGACCCTGTCCATAAAGGCAAGCAACAAAGAAACTCTACTTTCAATGAAGGATGGTTTGCTTGCAGAGATACCATTTATAGATGGAGCCAGAAAGCTGGCTCTGGAAAAAGTGGACATTAATTTATTGATGAATCCAGATGCTCAGATCTCAGACACAATTATCTATGCTTGTCTTAAGTAACTGTTACTATCTTGCTAACTTTGAAAACTCAGATCATAGGTGTACTAACTCAGGTACACTCTCTGCAGCTTGATCAAAAGTCAACTTCCACCGCACACCCACACGGAGGTTTTTCTTCTTGATCCACAAATGTCAGTGATTATTAGACAGAAGAACAATCCATCTGACACATTTGAGAGTTGGTTTCTCCACTGTGCTTGCCTGAGATTAATCATTTATAGCATGAAAATTTCCCATTGAAATCACTAGAAAATGTATTGCACTATGAAGAACATTGTCCCCCATTCTATTGAACAAGTTAAGCTTTACTAAAAATTCTCTTTTTATTGCAGATTTTGTAATCTTCAAGAGACATAAGGTAATAAAGTCCTTACATGACCTAAACAAGTTCAAAGATTTCTTCGTGAAACTCCAGCCAGCAGCCCTTAAAGTCAACAACAAAAACTATATGAGTGTTCAGGTAGAGTTAGTATTAGTAAGAAGTAAGCAACTAGGCACTTTAATAAGTAGGAAAGACCTAACCAGTATTACAAGAAAGAAGAAAAGCCAGTAAAGAAGAAATAGTGGATATGCTCGAACCAAGTCCCCTGTTATTCAAAGTAAGCATGAGGTAGCCAAGTATCTCTAAATTAGATGAAATTAGTAGGTTCTCTACATTTATAACCTTAACTAAGGCCAATAGTGTTTGATAATACAAGTGCTAGCCCAAAAACATGTATAAGTTTGTGGCACAACGTTGATCATTATCATCAAAACACACACACACACACACACACACACACACACACACACACACACACACACTCACTCACACTCACATTTGAATCTCGATCAGGCGAATCTCAAATCCCGCCGCAGCTATGATTCGAGCTCGCCACCTCTCACACGCTTTGCACAACCTGCTCATCATCATCCTTGCATTCAAATCTCGACCGCACAAGAAAAATATGCATACCCTCACCGCACTTGAAGCAATAATAGGAGTCTCCCTCCTATGCAGCTCTCTCTCTCTCTCTTTCTCTCTCTCTCTCTCTCTCTCTCTCTCACACACACACACACACACACACACACACACACACACACACACACACAATTCCAATTCAATTCTTGCTAGTAGCATTTCTAGTTTCCTTTTATTTTTTTTTGTACCCAGACATGGTATCAGATTCACCAGTTTGTAAGGGTTTGGTCTTATAGGTCATTTTGACCTCTTGAATACGTTAATATATCATTTCATTTCTCTCTTCTTCTTCTTCTTCTTCTTTTGCTTCTCCTTTGGCTAGAACTAACAAGAGTCCCCCTTTCTCTCTCTCTCTCTCTCTCTCTCTCTCTCTCTCTCTCTCTCCTGCGTATGTGTCTCTTTGTCTCAATGTTTGAGAAAAGTGCCCTCAGCTTAGCCTTGAACCGGTTGAAAAATCAAAATAGTTGGTTGAAGCGAGGGAAAGAATGGAAAAATTTGCTTATAAAATTTAAGAAAACAGAGTAAAATTTCAGAAAATGCCGATCCTTTGAAACATCTCACGATCGTTTCATTGCATGAAGAGATTAATAATATCATCTCATTTCTCTCCAATTTGAAGCATTAACATGAAGATGTCAATATATCATTTCATTCTCTTCAATTTGAAGGAGCAAAATCACTTGCTCTCTGTCACGCTTCCCCTCTGTGGTGGCAACACCTCCAGCCTACACCTAACCATCTCTCTCTCTCTCTCTCTCTCTCTCACACACACACACACACACACACACACACACACACACACACACACACACACACACACACACACACACACACACACACACACACACACACCACCTATGCCTGGATTGTGTGTGTGTGTGTGTGTGTGTGTGTGTGTGTGTGTGAGAGAGAGAGAGAGAGAGAGAGAGAGAGAGAGAGAGAGAGAGATGGTTAGGTGTAGGCTGGAGGTGTTGCCACCACAGAGGGGAAGCGTGACGGAGAGCGAGTCTGGATTGTGTGTGTGTATGCATGCATGCGTAATAGCACGCACATGGCCTGAGCTTGCAGTAGCCAACAAAACTCTGTGTGATGTGTGTGTGTGTGTGTGTGTGTGTGCACTCACACTCAATGCGTGTCATAGTCATGGGTAAACTAATCTCTCTCTCTATCTCCATTTGCATGCCTTGATGTTGCTGGGCACACTAGCCAAGAAGTAACGTGAGACATGCCTGTGCAGTAACATGAGACGTTCAGCCCCATGATGGATGCGCACACGCACACATGCACACGTGCACACACACACACACACACACACATTTCACCACTTATTGGTAGCCTTTTTAAGCATCAAATTGAGGTGTATCATGCCATAGGTTGTCGAAACTCTGGGTTCTATAAAAAAAGACCCACAACTTTTGTTGCTAGACATGGGATAGGACCCTTAAAAGGGTATGATGTTTACAAGGCATGGTTAAAATAACTACTTACTACTTTCATTTACCATGCTGTGAGGCACTATGGTTAACCTACTGTGCCAGACGACATCGCAAGCGGCTACTCTTCCGCAAATCCCCAGGGGGAGCTCGATCTACTTAGTATACTCTGCAAGCAATTGTGATGGCAGCCTTCCTTCTTCTATTTAAAGAGGCGGGGGTGCATTTTGCCCCTCACTTAGCTCTGCGTGTGTTTTACTTGCATTAAGAGTGAGGATTGTGTGGTTGTTTTACCTCTGTTGCACCAAACATGGAGCTTACAACTCAACCAACTCAAGTTGGTCACAAATCTTAGCATCAATGATCTCGTTTTTGTCAAATTTTTTATTAAATGGTAAGCGTTGTTGCAAAAAAAGCGTGTACTTAGCAATGATTTACTTAAATGGTTTGGATGGCTATACTTAGAAGTGCATGGTATAAATGGTTGGACCTCTGTTTGGTTGACTCAGTTTGACAATAACAAGCATTACTAAGGGGTGTTGTTCCTTGTTCTTCAGCCTGGTAAGGACCACTATAATGGTCGGCTATGACTGGCATCATATGGTAAAGGTTGTTTTTGGGCATTACTATGGTACTGTTACCGTTTTTTTGCCGATGTTCATTATTCAACTGCAGGTACACGATGTTCAAATTTTTGAAAGAAAGGGTTTTCCTTACTCGATATTCACTGTTTTTCATTTTACTGTTGATGACGGTACATAAGCAAAAATATGGAAATTTTTTGGCGGCATAATAGGCCGCTTAGCCTGATGAAATAAACCACCGTGTGGTTGGCCTTGACAAACTATGGCACTTTTGAGGATTGATGTTCCTTACTGCTTAACCGGGTAAAACCCATCATATGGGTTGGCTAAGTTTATATGGTTATGGCTGAATGAGCTAAGGAAGCATAAGGTAATGATACTCCCACTACTTACGGTGGCTCTGCATTGTACATTGGTTGGGGGTTAGACGATTGGTTTGTGGCATACTAGGTGTACTTTACTGTTTACTAGTGTTTTTTTGACTTGGTAAAGATACCAATTGTTCTCTTTCACTTAGCGCATGAAATACTTTAAAAAACTAGGAGTATTTCCCAATTGCGTAACTCACTTTTTTATAAAAGTGGATTTGGTGGATTGTTCTGGGTGCGATCCTCGCCAGATGCATACTACCACTAGACTCGATGGTTTATTGATTTTTTTTTTTTAATGCTATATTGTTTCAGCATTACTATAAACAGGCTAGAGTTTTAAAAAAAGCGCATAGAAAACACACACACTTACTTTTTTCAATGCACTTGGTCTAGCTAGATATCGTGTTTATATCTACAGATCTCTGCTAATTGGCATATTCATCAGAGAATGAAGGTAAGTAACATATGAGGAAGGAAAATGGCATATTTAATCGTAATTAGGGTTAAACTTTATCTGTCATAAAAAAACTTGTTGGTTATTCTTAAAGCAAATGTCATTTATACTGCTTTTGCTTTATGGCAAAGTGAGTATTAAGCTTCATCAATGGAGCTATTTCACTTGGTTCTAAAGGTAGTATGGCCTTCTAAAAAAACCTTACACTTTGGGTGATAAAATAAATACTTTGGACTAAGGCTTGAAAGTTTTAAAAAAACTTGTTAAAGATGGACATGGATAACAAGTGGTATAGTCCATTTGATACCTGTAAAACACATTCAAGTCTAGCATATATGTTGTCTTGTTTGGATGGATGCAGATAAGGAATCTATCTTATCTTTTGAGGTTTTTTTTGGCTTTAAGCAGTTGTCCTTACATGATTACACATACACCTATGGCAAGGGAAGTACTTATGATATCTGTATATTGGAATAAAGCTTCGTTCATATAAACATTGTACAAAAATGATTCTAAGACTAAGTTATTTTTGTACTTATCATTGTCTCTTGAGCCAACTGTCTTTTGAATGTAAAAAGTTTAATTATGTTTTATTATTTATGGTTAAACAACTACACAAACACACACACACACACACACACACACACACACACACACACACACACACACACACACGTCTCGAGGGTTGATGGAAATAATAAAAGTAGAGCTTACATAAGAAGTTACCAGCTTGGTTGGTGCAGAGATGAGGGAGGTCAAACTGCAGAGGTCTCTCTCACCCTGTGAAGGTTAACAATCTTCTGTAGCATGAATCTCTATGTGTGCGCGCGTGCGGGTGCGCAAGCACTACAAAGCAGTAATGTGAGATGTGTAGCAATGTGACGTAGAGCTGAGGTTGATGGAAGTTAACTTCTTTGTTGGCATAGAGCTGAGGAGGTCAAACTGTAGAGGTTGTCAAGATCGTGGGGATCTCTCTCTCTCTCTCTCTCTCTCTCTCTCTCTCTCTCTCTCACACACACACACACACACACACACACACACACACACACACACACACACAATTTTTCTATTGAAGTAGATCCCTTGTCTGTAGCTGTGCGCTTTTATCGCATGTGTCGGAGGCTAGGAACTTGCCAAACATCGTGTGTGAGCCATGAATGGCTGCAAGCACACAATAAGACTGTCCTAGTAAGCTCAAAGAGGCAGTGGTGTGTCACTCACCTCTCAATGCTTTGCTGTCGTGAAGGATTCCATGCCATGAAGAAGAAGGAGCCACTACCGTCGTCACGCTCAACCACCTCGCCGCCATCAATGTCGTTGTAATGCTTAATCACACGCTCTCTCTCTCTCTCTCTCTCTCTCTCTCTCTCTCTCCCTCTCTCTCTCTCTCTCTGGCAGGCGTGCATGTGTGTGCGTGCACACACACACACACACACACACACGTGAGCACATGATGGAGAAGAAGGTAGAGGTAGAGCAAGAGCACTTCTTTAGCATGCACCTCAAGAATGAGGATTTTAGGTCAAAATGGACCTTTTATATGAATCTGACCCATTCACATATGGGTACCCACAGTGGTCGGTCATAACAAAAATAATGTAAAAATGGAAAAGTGGTGCGCCTCTCATCAATGATCACCTACACACCTATAGGAACGACAAGCTTGCCTGGTCCATGACTCAAATAAAGTGATAAGGCATCCATCAAAGGTGATAGGGTATCCGTAAGTGGTTAACATGCCCCCCTTCTTGATATAGATTCCATCCTCGGAAGCTAGTGAAGTGAAGCCCGTTCGTTGAGGTAGAAGAGCATCAGAGATTGAATGTCTTTAGCTTTCTTCAAACGCTACAAAATCAACCAAAAATGGCACAGTAATTGTATTCTCATAGAACATATGTAATGAGAAAGCATATGCAGTGAATAGGCACACAGATTGATTGGTAGCAGAATACTAAATAAATTTTTAGCAGGAAACATTAAATTGTAATATAATCAAATGCATTAGCATAGTAAAGGTAAAAAAATAAACAAGTCAAGGGCCGCTAATTGAATGACCAAGAGGCATTAGAGGTCAACTATTAATACCATGGGCAAGCCTCTCAATTCTCTCCGGTCAATTAAGCTGTTTAATCGCGAGAGCAAAGTATTTCATGTCCAAGAACTGAGTAGAGGCTATACCTAGAAGACCTTCTAGTTAAGCTACAATAAAAGGAATTTCACATGAAATCATCGCCTTAATTATTCCCTTTGTTCAACCCCCCAAAGCGTTTTCCACATTAATTCAATTTTTGATGTGTGTGCTAATTTTGATGAGGGATGTCCAAAATCAATCATCCGAGCTATACCTTTTACTTACCATATAAATTAACTCCTTGCTTTCTTGCACAATCTTTGAGAAGCTAGCCACAAAAAGGACATTATTAAAGACATGAGAGTTTCTAACCTTCCAAATATTACTAAAGAAACAATATCTAACAACCTGCGTACAATTAGCAATGCAAAACTCTAGAACCGCTTGCCACCAAGGCACAAATCCCTCTTGAAAAAACCTTATCTTCCACATCCTTTGTATCCGTTTACACACCTTTCCTGCAAGGCCTCTAATAGTTGATCATTCCATGAATAGATGTTCGAGGTCTTTGCTAGCCAATCTACACCCTAAGCATCTATCGGGTTTGATATCGCGCGCCTGAATCTTAACACCTATCGGCAAGGACCCCCAAAGTACCTTCCAAAAAGAAATCTTCATATAATGAGGCCATTGTGGATTCCAAATGTTCTTCGTGATATCTACCCATCAAGCCTCTGACCATTGCTTCTTCCACTGCTTGTTTAACGGGGCAAACCAATCAAAATCATGAACTAGCATTTGGTAGATGCCCTTGGTAAGGGGTTTGGAAAACCGGCTACTCATGGGCCATTTCCAAGCTTTCCACTCAAAGGTAGATTCACAAATCAACATGAGAACATGGTCTAGGCCTTCTACAACCCTGTTGATAAGTAACTTCCTAGTGCCGTTAAGTTGAAACTGGTCAGCCACCTAGTCAGAGGATTTCCAACACTTGCTATTCCTATCCCAGAAAAGGCTCAATTGTTGAAGTCCTTTATTGTTTATCCTTCTTGCAATTTCCCTCCAATACGAGTTCAAGATAGCCCCATCATCTTTAAATAGCCAGGGGGACCAATGGGAGATGGAGTTCTAGAAGTATCTGGTTAGTTCACCCCATTCCAGTGCCTTTGTTGCCGTATTAAACTTTTGCACCAGCTCTCCTGTGATGCCACTCAGTCTTATGCTAGCCCACCCTGGAGCTAGAAATTTATCGTGCATCTCTAACCAAGACCAAATACCTTCCTTGTCCACCATATCCTTGGTCATAATAGCCCAAGACTGCACAGGGCCTCCACATGAACAACAGGGTTGAGGACTCCAAGGCCACCTTGGACCAACGGACGAGTGATAACATCTAATTTTGGCCCATTGCCACGATGCTGAGGTTTTAGTGTTGTTGAAATTTCCCTCTAACATCTTAAACCTTTCTTATTTTTGAACAAGTAGATCCAATTCCAATTTAGGAACTGACCTAATAAAAGAGGATGTAGATGAGCAAGAAAGAAATGAGCAAGGGGAGATATATCATATGCTTAATGTCACAATTACTGGATGAGTGACGCAAGGAAGTTCCCATGTTTATGACATCAATGTAAACACTTCTTTAACATTACAGAGATGTAGAGATCATCACTAGAAGAGGTGCTGAAGCCTTGTTACGGCCATAGTGACGGAAATGAATTAGGAAAAATTTATCTTTGGCATCGCTAAAAGTGTCGGTGTACGAGCATTAAAAAAAAACTTCGCTATAAGTGTTGCTATAGGCATCTCTATATAGCAACGCTATAGGTCCATAATAAATACCGGGATAGCAACATGGCAGAGCTCTAAATAGTGAGGTCCGAGAATAAAATTTTTTGGTGGCAGGGCATTGTTCTCCCTGCCACCCAATCAACCATATATATTGAACACAAAACAAAAGCATAAATTTACCAACAATGTGAATTGATAAAGAGCAATGTTAATTGATAAAAACATAGAAAATCATAGTAAATTGACAACAACACTGTGGCACCAAATAGCATTACATTGTTGTTCACAATTTACAAAAAAGTACTGCCGAGCCAAATTACAATGTTGTTCACAATCTACAAAAAACTATAGGACCAAAAGCCATTGTGTATAACTATAGAACCAATTTACATTGTTGTTCACAATCTACAAAATTGAAGTATATACATCATCTTACTTCTATACATGTTGTATAGAAGTAAGACTAGCTAGTCCTAGCTAGGGCTACTCTACGTCGGCTAATCTGACATCTCATTGCGACCCAATGGCACATCCGTTGGATTCTACAAAAAAACAATAAATCTTTTTGTAAGTTTAAACATACAAACATAAAACAATCTAGAAATGTATTATTGTAATATAATAAATTTCAGAGCTTAAAATTAAGTACTTACCAAGCTATGTCGCGAGCTCAGAACATCCATAAGGGCGTTTAAGCCCTCTCTACCCACAAACTCGCGCTCATATGGTGTGGGGTCATGTCCAATCATTGACCACTATTCAAGAGACACAAAGAAAAAAACTATGCAAAATTTAATATTACAAATACCTAAAACTACTAAACCTAAAGAGCAATGCAACAACACTTAAAAAGTCAACCTCAAATGATGCCCATCCGGCACTCCCCAAGTAGTGCGAGCTCCTTGTATCTACTTGCACTCTAGACACCTCCTTTGTTGCTTTCACTTGTCGAGATTCTCACGCGCTTCTCATTTTTACAATCTTTCAATCTTCTTTACTTAGCCAAGCTGGTCTGCTCCACCCATGCTTGATTGCTTTCTTCACTTTGAAGCACTTGTGCTCGTAGTTTTTGTGCATCTGAACCCTCATTAAGTCTTCATTGAAGTGCTCATCCCGATTTGCCACGAGAAACTTGTCATACTGCATGCTGACGACTATCTTCTAATTCATCAGGCACTTCTCACCATTTATTTAATATGTAGTGCCAAAAAACTTGAGAGCACAAACTACGCATGCATGTTATCACCTTGTTTCCATCCTCATTCACGATCAATCTGTCACTAACCTCAATAGAGTATGCAAAGACCTCTTACCTAGGCCACATGAACCTAGGTGTCAGTGCAAACGTCTCGGCAAGGGCTCCAGTGGTGTCGCGAGAGAGGTCATAGCTGCAGGTGTCTACATGGGAGTCTGGGCTCCGAAGCGATGAGTGTCAATGCCTAGAGGAGTGTGTATACCATCTAGTCAGCAGAGAGCTCTTGGTGTGTGCTGATTGCTTCAAAGTACCGATGTCATGGTGAACACCGTACCATCTTCTCTGTTCGGGTTCTAAGGAAGAATAAAACGCATGTGGATCCATACCTGCATTCAAAAAACACATTTAGAGTTAAAACATGTTAATGATAACAATTTGATTCACAATCTAAAGTTAAAACAATTTGATTTGCAATTTGATTCTTTATCCTCTCCCTTTATCTAATTTAGAAATGCGTCCTTTCACAAGTTTAGTACATAGACAAAAAGGAGGCAAAACAACTCAAATACAAAGTCCTATAACAAAAAGGAGCAAAATTGCTTAGATACAATGTCCATGAATTTTTGAGGACTCTCTTTCATCCTCACATAGCTCAACATAACTCCCTATGTCTATATAGATCTCTCCATCTAAGCAAATGTTTGGAGTTTCATCTAGGAGGTCCTCTACATGCATCCCTCCTTTAGAGGCAGTTTCGGGCTTGTATACTGCCACATCCATGGCTTCTTGTTCGTTTTCCTCTTTGCTCTCCTCCACGGATGCCAAGGTAGCTACCCAATTGTAGCCCTCATACACCCGTGCACTGCATGGGGCCACCTCTATAGCATATCATCATTTTGGTTGCAACTTTGTAGGATGGAATATCACGTGCAAGAGTGATGTATCTTACATGAGCATTAAGGGCACATAAGTCCTCTTAATTGGGATGAGGCAAAATTTATCGACTTACTTGTTCACAATTCTCGGGTAATACAACAGTATTTCTAAGGTCAGTCCACTTCTTGGTTGAATCCACCTAAAGGAAACCCGACTCTCCTCTGTGCACAAAGTAGCATTGCAACCCTCCATGTTTATCTTGAACCATTGCACATCAAACAAGTCCATGAGAAAACCTATGTAGTATACCCTCAAAATTTCTTGTAGCGTGCCAAAGTATGTGAGTTCCTCTACTGCAAGATCTATATCGGAGGACCATCATCGATTTGATTATTTGAATTTTTTCATGACTCCACACTCTTGTGTAAAACGTTTTTTGTTGATTCGTTGTACCCTAAAATGCCAACCTTTACACCATGCTACCGTGTATGATTTATACTACAACCAACAATAATAATGAGTGGCCCTCAATATAAAAAACATGCCACGGGTCTAAGATTAAAATTATACCTTGGGGATGTTAGGAAATAAGACGTAGCTAAGTAGATATTAGAGTAGTTTACTTAATGGAGAGAGAGAATTTTCACATAGGAGAGATTATAAAGTATATATATATATATATATATATATATATATATATATATATATATATATATATATATATATATATATAGAGAGAGAGAGAGAGAGAGAGAGAGAGAGAGAGAGAGAGAGAGAGAGAGATCACGCTATACGTGGTTCACCCAATGTGAGCAATGTCCACGGAAAAGAAACTCAATGGCTTTAGTACTTCAAACAAGAAGTAGGTTACAAAGAGATTATACCCTTAATAGAGCTCCTACCTTGCTTCACTCTCACCACCTCACACACACCTTGTTGCATCAACTTCACAATGCACCGCAATGTATCTTTTGTGTAGAAGAGGCCTCCTTTTATAGGCCAAAAGGGCTTCCCTCTCTCATGAGAATCAGTTGTGTGTAGCCGCCCTTGTGTATACACGTCCAAGTTGGACTCTCCAATGCACCCATGTGTGGCCCGCCCTTGAGAAGACAATTCCACCTCAAAATTGGCCACCATCCATAAATTTGGCCACCGGCCATCGACTTCCAACCACTGGCCACCGGCCATTAACTACATGCCACCGGTCAACCGATCGGCCATTTTTCAACCACTTTTTGCCGATCGCCATCCGGCCATAATATTCTAGCAAAAAAAAATATTGCGACGTGAATTTTTGGTTTTCCGCGAGTAAATTTTCTTCGCACACGATGGAATCTCTTCATAATGGGGGCCCTAGAAATGTTCATTTTTAACACTAAAATTACAAGGGGTAAATTAGGCTCCATACTTAACAATCTCCCACTTGGAGACTGATCTTCACACCAAACCCGTGAGAATTGCTTTCCATCCTGGATTCTTATCCTTGAATGCCGATTGAAGATGAGAAAAAAATTAATTTCTCCTTGTTGACTACCTTTTTAAACATGTCTGCAGGATTTTCACTTGTGTGCACCTTTTCTAGCTTTAGCTGTCCCTCGTCCAAAAGAGTGCATGTGAAGTGATATATCACCTCAATGTGCTTTGTCCTTGAGTGAAAGACTGAATTCTTTGCAAGATGATGCCACTTTGACTATCACTGTACAAGACATAATTGTCTTTCTTGTATCCAAGCTCCTCTAAGAATATGTGAAACCACAAAATCTCTTTGCTTGCCTTCGTCATTTCTCAATATTCTGCTTCTGTGGTAGAAAGTGAGACCACTTTTTGCAATTTTGAAGCCCAGCTTTACTGATGTGCCTCCAATTGTGAAGACATAGCCAGTAGTTCTCCTTCAAATATCTTTGTCACTTGCCATATTTGCATCAGCATAACCTTGCAAGAAAATATCAGTGCCTCTAGAATACAAAGAATTTGTTGTTGTCCCTTTTAAATACCTAAGTATCCACTTTACAGCTTGCCAGTGCTCTTTACCTGGATTGTCCATGAACCTAATCACAACTCCCATTGCATCTGTCTAGACCATAGTATACGTTAGAGAACCTACCGCTGTAGCATATGGAACTTTAGACATATAGGCTATCTCCTATTGTGTCTTTGGACACATATCCTTGGTTAGTTTAAAGTAACTAGCCAAAGGTGTAGAAACCTATTTTGCATCTTGCATTCTAGTACCTTCTTGATGTAATCCTCTTGAGATAGCTTTATTGTCTTCTTCGTCATGTCCCTTAATATCTTCATACCGAGCATCCTCTTTGTAGCACCTAAATCTTTCATTGAAAAAAATTTAGATAGCTCCTCTTTTAGGTCTTTGATGTCCTACATGGGAGCACTTGCAATCAACATGTCATCAACATAAATTAGGATGATAAACTTCCCATCTCCCAAATTATTTGTGTAGATGCAATGATCTAAGTTGCATCTTCTAAATCCGTGATCCAAAATCCATCGATGAAACTTCAAGTACCACTATTTTTATGCTAACTTTAGACCATACAAGCTCTTCTTTAATCTTTGGTTGGAGCATGTAAATTTTCTCCTCTAAGTTACCGTGAAGCAACGTTGTATTTATATCCATTTCCTCAAGATTTAAGTCATTAGCAACCACAAGGCTTAAGACAAGCCTAATTGAGTTCATTTTTACAACATGAGAAAATAGTTTATTCAAATCAATACCTTTCTTTTGAGAAAACCCTTTCACCACAAGCATGGATTTGTACCTTTTCTTTCCACCTTCTTCTTCCTTTAGCTTATACACCCGTTTGCTCTGTAGTGCCCGCTTAACTTTAGGCAACTCAACCAACTCCCATGTTTTTTTGCGATGCAATGAGTCCATCTCCACTTGCATGCTCTTCATCTATTCTTGTTTGGGTTCATGTTGCATAGCTTCTTCGTATGATTCTGACTCTCCAGACTCTGAGACCAAGAGATGCTTAAAGGAAGGAACAAATCTTTCTAGATGTTTTACTTGCTCTCATAGATATTTGGGGCATAGGTTGAGGCTCCTCATTTGGTTGACATTGTTGCACATTGTCACCGCTTGCACTCCTTGAGTCTTCACCATCCTCAAGCTTCATGTACTCATCACCTATATCTTTTGTTTGTTTTCTTTCCAAGTAGTCTTTGTGCATATTTTATTTGTTGAAAATTAGATCCCTACTTCTAAAGATCTTAGCATCTTCAGGATTCCATTGGTGAGACCCAAAGTCAACTTTTCCATAGCCAATGAAGAAACACTTTTTGGACTTTGCATCTAGCTTTGACCTTAGGCTTCTATCTATGTGCATAATAGCCTCACACTCAAACACTCTAAGAAATGCATAATTCACCGGTTTACCTATCCATGCCTCTTTTGGAAACCCCCATCCAATTCCGTTGAGGGTGACCAATTGATTAAGTACACAGACATACTTACTACTTTCGCCCAAAGCTCATACGGTAGGCCTCTATGTAGCCTCATGGTTTGTGCTTGATCCATGATTGTTTTGATCATCCTTTCTAAAATTCCATTTTTTTGACGTGTCATTGGGGTTGTTCTTTGCCTCTGAATGTCATTGCTACCACAAAATCTTTCAAAGGATTGGTTGTATTTGCCTCCATTGTCGGATTTGAGGCATTTAACCTTGGTACCTGCTTCATTCTCCACAGAGGCTTTCCACCTTTGAAGTATGGAAAACACATTGGACTTATTCTTCATTACATAAACCCATGGTTTCCTGGTTGCATCATCTATGAATGTTACATGGTGAAATGAGCCACCAAGAGATGGTATACTTGTAGGACCCAAAACATTAGAATGAACCAATTCAAGTTTTTTATTTTTTTCTTTCATTTCCTGCTTTTTGAAATTTTACCCTCTTATGTTTACCGTAAACACAATATTCACAGAACTTAAGTCCACTCCTTTCAAACCTGGTAAAAGCTTCTTTGATTAAAGGATTTGCATTCCTTTTGCACTCAGATATCCAAGCCGGTAGTGCCACACTACACTGTCGACTTCTATAGCTGTTGCACAAGCTGAAGATTGCGTGCTGATAGTACACAAGTAAAGTGCAAACATTTTCTCCTTTGACAACCACCAAAGACCCCTTTAAGATCTTCCAATGCTTGTTTTCGAACGCAATGTTGTGAACTTCATTGTCTAATTGTCCTGTAGAGATCAAATTTTTGCAGAGAGAAGGAACATGCCTAACATCTTTAAGCTTCCAATCGTTTCCATTAACAACTTTTACGCAAATTGTGCCTTTGCCTACAATCTCACAAGTTTCATCATCTCCCAAGTACACATACCATAAATTACCTTTGGTATAATGTTGGAAATGTTTCTTGTGTGGTGTTGCATGAAATGAAGCCCCAGAATCTACTATCCAAGAATTAGATGCATTGTTTAATGAGAGAATTAGAGCATCTTGCTCTACTTTACCTACCACATTGGCCTCTGATGTTGGCTTGTTTTCTTGAGATTTTGGCTCCTTCTTCTTCTTGGACCAACAACCCTTCTTTACGTGGACCTTCTTGCCATAATTCCAACATTCAAGAAGTGACTTTTTGCGTGACTTGGTTTGCCTTGAGCGATCACAAATCTTTTGTTTTGAACCTCTCCTTAGGCCTTGCTCTTGTTTCCATTGATAGTGCAACACTTGTTGATTCACTTGTGCTTCTCCTTTGCATTTTTCCACTAAGGAGAACACCCACAACATCATCAAAATTTAGAGTATTTGTGCCAGAGATAGAGTTACTTACAGCCATCACAAGGTTTTCCCAACTATCCAGTAGAGATGATAGTATAAGGAGAGCTCGCACTTCATCGTTGAAATGGACCTTCACCTTTCAAATTTTACTTATGTTGGTGTTAAAATCATTTGGACCTTCAACTGAACCACTCTCTACCATTTTTAGATTGAACAAGTGCTTCATGAGAAATACCTTATTGGATGCCGATGGTTTCTTATAGAGGCCCTTGAGTCACTTCATCAAGTCCTCCATGGTCTTCATCTTTGAAACATTGAAGGCCACCGTCAAAGCCAAGCTTAACTGGATTGTTCCTAATGCCTTTCGGTCAAGAACAATCTACGCTTCATCTTCCAGTTGCGGGCTTCTTTGCAAAACTGCCTAGTGACAAATAAAGGTCCTGTTGGTAGAGATAGTCTTCATCTACATCTTCTAGTGTTGGTAGTTTTTGCCTTTCAACTTCTGGATCTTGAGCTTCCCTTCCTTTTCCATTACTCCCACCAAATTCAAAGAATCCTTTACTTGAGATACTTTAGCTATGAGAAAACCTTGCTTTGACACCGGTTGTTAGGCAATAGGACGTAGCTAAGTAGATATTAGAGTAGTTTAATTAATGGAGAGAGAATTTTTACACACGGGAGATTAGAGAGAGAGAGAGAGAGAGAGAGAGAGAGAGAGAGAGAGAGAGAGAGAGAGAGAGAGCACAATATACATGGTTCACCCAATGTGGGCTACGCCCACGTGAAACCCACTCAATGACTTTAGTACAAGAATTAGGTTAAAAAGGGATTATACCCTTAATAGAGCTCCCACCTTGCTTCACTCTCACCACCTCACACACACCGTGTTGCATCAACTCCACAATGAATTTTGTGTGTAGAAGAAGCCTCCTTTTATAGGTCAAAAGGGCTTCCCTCTCTCATGAGAGACAGCCATGTAGCCGCCCTTGTGTAGACAAGTCCAAGTTGGACTCTCCAATGCACCCATGTGTGGCTAGCCTTGAGAAGACAAGTCCGCCTTGAAATTAGCCATCGACCATTGAATTCAACCTTTGGCCACCAGCCATTGACTTTCAGCCACCAGCCACTAGCCATTGACTTTCAGTCACCAGCCATCGGCCATTGACTTTCGACCATTGGCCACCGACCAATCGCCAATTGATCGGCTGCTGTTTGATCACTTTTCAATTATTGTCCAGCAATAATATTCCAAAAAAAAGGAATATTTTGACATGAATTTTTGGTTTTCCATCTATTGATTTTTAGTCACGCACGATGGCTTCTGTCATAAAATCTAATATCTAACCAACCCAAATGATTTTCTCATCTTCAACTGATCATTTAATGTGGGAGAATAAAAGGGAACAAGGGTTAGAATATACATGTGCTTATGGATCTATCTCAACACAGGGCCAAGGTTAAAGGGGTCCAAATGAGAGATGGTCTATCAAAGAGCAATGCTACCTAATGGAGCTTAAAGACCTTAGTATTAGCTTCATTAAAGACCTCCAAAGGTTAGTGTTAAAAGTCCTTTGACCTTAGGCAAGCTAGGACTTTGATTGAGGTGCGAACCCGGCCCAAGCTTGAGGTGCTTGTCGTGCTTGCTGACTAAGGTGCTTGTCATGCTTAAGGTGCTAGGGCTCAGCTTGATGTGGGAACCTTCTCCAGGCTTGAGTTGAGCTTGTAGTAGAACTTGAAGGGTTCAAGGTGTTCCCAAAAGTCAACATGATCCCTAATCAAGGGGGGGCGAGCCCTCATTGTAGGAGCTATAGAGAGAACACTCACACCCTCACACAAGTCAAGCATGGTCTAAAGAAGCAACTAGGACACTTGTCAAGTTCCTCTTCATGTTGCCCTCATGGGGTGCCTAAAGCCTATTGGTTGGCCTCTCAAGGGGTACAATGATAATTTAGTTAATTAAATTAATTGTTTATGAATTTATCAAGTCCTCTCTCTCTAAGGGAAAAGGGGGATACTTGTCCCAAGGCTAGCATGGTTGCTTGATGTGACTAAAGCATGTGATTGACTAGGCTTGTAGGGGTCTAATCAAATTTCAGCTTGAGCTACAAGGAGGGGTCAACCAAGAGAAGCTGGGGGGGGGGGGGGGGGGGGGGGGGGTATACTCTCTCACACACACACTCACAAGTTCATTCTCGCTTGGGTAAAGTGCAAGAACTCCATCTCATTCTTCAAGATTTTTGAGAAGTTGAGAGCCTACACCAACACTCTTGGCTATGGAATGCAAATCCAATCAAGAGCCATGCTCCAATGTTTAAGCTTGTCATCTTCTCCATCTTCATTACTATGCTATTATGTATGCTAAGCAAGAAGAGTGATGATAAGTGAGTAACTATTTATTTCTCCGCTACCTCTCTCCACCTTTGAAGGTGTTTGACGCCTTGGGGAACACAGAGATTGTGTTGTACCAAGTCTCTCTTGATGGGAGAATCTATAATACAAAAGCCTATTGGAGGGGGACCGGCTCCACTTAAATCCGGTCCTCAACTGTTTTCAAGTTCTCTAACTCTCTCTCTTGCAAAAGTATTGTTCATGCCAAGTTAATTAAGTATAATAATTATGTTGTTATCGTTAATTAAGTTCACCCTTTATGTTCTCAAAGTAGTTTCACAAAAATGCTCACTCTAATTCTCTTAATTTTGTTATTCTCAAAGTTCATAATCCATTTTCATTACATTGGTATCAGAGTTATTAATTTCTCTTTTCTTGATTAAGAAGAGAGGTCCTTAAGTTGTCCATGAAAGGTTGGGCCTGATCATTGCAATAGGGTAAGTGGGACAGGGATCTATGGTCTTGGTTGAGAATAACTTAGTTTGAGGTACATTGTTGGGAACTATAGTCTTAATAATGGAGCCTCTTGGGGCTTGCCTTTGGCTTAACCATTATTGAGCTACGAGCAAGCATCAATAGGAACCATAATCAATCGAGTAATGTCAGACCCTCTCCACTAGTCTTTGCAATCAACAGTGTATAAACCACCGGTGTGGGTGCTTTAGAACTAATTTTCAAAGGTAAAGAAGAGTAGCGACTAAGGTTTTTGAGGGTACCAAATCACAAATTAATTATATACATACGTTTAATTAGCATGGCCAACAATAATTAACAGAGTAGAATGAACATTGATCCATTTGATTTTGCACATCAAGGTGCTAATGATGATGCCCCTATGTTTGTCAATTATCTTGCTGCTAGGTTGGGCAACCCTGGTTTGCAAGCCGAAGTTACTCAACAACTTAGTGCTTATGGGATTTCCCTTATTCTCCAAGAGGAGAGAGAGTGTAGGAGGCCTCTTGATGAGACTCCCAAAAGAAGACTTTCTCCCATAAGAAAGGAGGAATCCAAAGAATAAGAAAGAAGTGAATCCCTAAGTTCCTTTGAAGATATGGCTCCACGAAGACGGTGGTCTAGAAGATCGCCAACTCCTTCCAAGAAAACCGTCAACCCATAGTCCTTCTCCTCGTCACTCTCAAAAGGAAGAGAAGAAACAAAGGAAGAAAATGGAAAGAAAGAGGTAACCCTCTTCTCCTTCATCTTCACCTTCCTCCTATTCCAACAAAATCAATAGCTATTCTCCTAGAGACTACAAGAGGAGAGGACATCACAAATCTTACCCTGCATGGTGAAGCTCCCAAAGGCTCAAAAAGTTCAAAGAGAGAGGTAAGAGTATCTCTTTTCTCACCTATGATGGCACATTTGGTGCTACTAACAAAGTATTGGCCTTCATCCAGCAATTTGATGCGGCCTTTGGAGACGATGGATTCACAGAGTCCTCTAAGCTACGTCATGTAGCTATGCACTTCCAGAAGTTTGCTCATTAATGGTGGGCTAGCCTTGTATGGCGAAGCTCCCAAAGGCTCAAAAAGTTCAAAGAGGGAGGTAAGAGTATCTCTTTTCTCTCAAATCTTACCCTGCATGGCGAAGCTCCCAATGGCTCAAAAAGTTCAAAGAGGGAGGTAAGAGTATCTCTTTTCTCACCTATGATGGCACATTTGGTGCTACTAACAAAGTATTGGCTTTCATC
This sequence comes from Adiantum capillus-veneris, assembly GCF_014529385.1. Taxonomy (NCBI): domain Eukaryota; kingdom Viridiplantae; phylum Streptophyta; class Polypodiopsida; order Polypodiales; family Pteridaceae; genus Adiantum; species Adiantum capillus-veneris. Next base: position 149,476,915 of record NC_140948.1, read on the forward strand.
CACCAATTTGATGCGGCCTTTGGAGACGATGGCTTCACAGAGTCCTCTAAGCTACGTCATGTAGCTATGCACTTCCAGAAGTTTGCTCATTAATGGTGGGCTAGCCTTTGTGGTAACGAAGCGGCCCCAAAGACATGGAAAACTCTACGAGTTTCCATCATGAAGAAATTCCTTGCAAGCGATGCAAAGGACAAAATGCTTACCGAATGGCTGGACTTGAAGCTTCTCTCTAGCAGGTCTATCCACAAATACGTGGACAAGTTTTGGGATTTACATGTCAAGGCTAGTGTCTTTAAAAGATAGACTTCATTGAGAAAAAGCAACAAGTTTGTGCGAGTATGTCAACTCCCAATAGCCCGGTTTTATCACCGAAGTAATCCACCACATTATGGTTGCTTTATGCATCAATTTCCAACAAGGGGCTATAAGGAATGCCAAGCCCATGGAAAGCAAAGACAAAAGTGATGGAAAGGGAAAAACCAATGCCCAAAATTCTTTCCAAGGTAATTCCAACAACAACAACAACAACAATTGGTCCAAGGAGAATGGAGTTTAGAAAGTTAAAAATAAACTCTCACTTGAAGAGCTTGAAGCTTTTCGTACGGACCACAAATGTTTTAAGTGTAGGGAGCAAGGACATGGCTATCGTTCTTGTCCCAAGAGAAATGCCCGCAATGAGACTCCTAGAGCTTCCACGATCAAAGCTCCAAAGGAGTATGCTCATTGCAAAGGATCACCTCTCTTCTATGCTTGGGAAAAAGTAAGGGAGCATGATGCCTTCATCTTGTTTGACCTTGGCTCTACTCACAACTTCATATCAAAAGAGTTGGCCACTAAGCTGGGCATTCAAGCTTTTGAGATGGGAGATATTGTAACTCTCAATGCAGATTTCAAGGGACAGCAAGCCTTCGTTACTCCCTTGATTGGGAAGTTGAGGCTTCATTTCCAAATCTACATCAACAAAGAAAACTTTTCATCTCTCCTCTCCAACATGAGGATGTTATCCTCGGGGCACCATGTGTAAAGTGTGAGCTTTGTCCTAAAGTGTGGTCAAGGAGAGGAGAGTGGATTTATCCCACATGCTATAGAGCAAGGCTGTAGAGCTACTTAAAGCTCATTTCTTGAATGAATAAACAACAACTTCATTTTGCACTACATGCTTGTCTATGGTGAGCTTGTGCTAAGCTAAGTCAATACTCAAGATTGTGTTTATGAGTCTAAGCTAATTCTAACTTGGAACCTAATTCACTTGAGTGATAACCTTGCTTACACACACTCACACACTTGCTCCATGTTTCTCTTTCATCCACCATAGCTAGCACGATCCAATTCATAACATATGGTATCAGAGCTTGGGTATGCTAGCTAGGCTTGCTATTATGCATTGGCATGTTTGCACAATTAGCATTCATTGATCATTATTAGATAGATCCATTAGGTTTGCTCTTTTATTGCATAATGCATGCCTAATTAGTGTTCCATTGGCTAGCATGAGCATGTTATTGAGCTAAAGACTCTTGAGCCACTACTCACTGGCTTGTTGGAAGCTTAATTAGCGTCAAAGTTCATTAATTTGCCATTAGGAACTTGCATTTTTCATTCAAAATCTGCTCCTCATTTTAGTAAAATTGGCATTTACGATTGGTGTGTGTGCATAGCCTGTCTCAAGAGCTCTCTACCGACTATTTCCATGCTCAAATTGCACTTCATATGCACATACTAGAGCTCGATTAATTTCCTCTTGAACACTCTCACCCTCTGGATGTTCTGGAGAAAAACTCTCATTAGCTTTGTTTAGTGTGTGTGTGTGTGTGTGTGTGTGTGTGTGTGTGGTACATTTAAGGCCAAAGAGGGATTTCCTTTTTTCTCTTTGTCTTGAGAAGGAAAATCTGCCTACAAGTCGTGTGAATCTCCTATTTTTAGGAGTCAAACACCCTTTTTTTTTGAGGGCCCATCCCCACTGGCGGATGTGATTCCTGCGGTAAGCGAAATTGGAATCCGTTTTCGGGTCCGGACGAACCGACTGGCGCCGATCCCGACTGCTGCATTTGGCGGCCCTTGACCAGCTGGCAAACGACTGTGAGCTCCTCCAATCGGCCAATTGACTCACCCCGTGCGCTCAAGCCTTTTCTAAGCCATTTTCGGGTCCGCCCCTACGGAGCCCACCTTCCCTGCCTGGCGTTTGTCGCCTTATGAGAAGAAGCTCTAAGCGGGCAGTCCTGCCTTACTGTATCCGAGCCTCAAGAGCTCCTATCTTCCCACGGGCCTCAAGTTTCTGAGAGCTTTTTAAGCTCCTGCTCCCACGGAGTAAGCAATCCCAAGAGGTCCAAAGATTCCAAGCTCAAGGCCTTTCTCCCACCAAACTGCAGCAAGACAATTAAGCCCAAGGGCATCAAGCCTCAAAGTTTTACAAAGCTTATACACCGGCATTCAAAGGTGGCTTCTTCGAGCATACAAAGCTTTTAAAAGGGGAGCTCCAAAGGTATCCAAAGCCAAATTCGAAGGCTCATTCCAGTCATCAAGAACTCAAAGGTGTATGTGAAGGGTGACTCAAAGGTGTATGTGAAGGGTGACTTCACCTAGTGTGAAGAGGTACTTCACATTTCATTAAGGAGATATTAAAATTTTAAACCAAGCACAAAACTTTGCAAATAAATTATCTATCATCGATTGTGCTCGTGTAAAGAGGCAGACACTGGCTAGGAGAGTCTCCTAAGCTAAGACCCCTCTATTGGCACAAATGGGGGACAAGGGAATAGAGAAATTCAATGGGGAAGGATTTCACACTTGGAAAACGAAATTAAGAGGCTAACTTATGAAAAAATATTTGTGGTCTGTCATTAGCACTGCCTTAGAGCAACAAGCTGAACCCGATGGAGTGCACACTAGAGCATCTACACTCATAGCAAGTGCACAGAATTTGGCCAAAGACGAACAAGCATTAGGAATCATCATCACCTCCTTGCATGACAACTACGTGCATTTCATAGATGAATGTAAGCATGCACATGAAGCCTGGCATGTCTTAGAAAGTAATTTTGGAGCTAGGGCCAAAAGAAGCAAAGTTAGTCTTAAAAGACAACTTTACAAAGTTACTATGATTGAAGGGGAGGACATTGCTAGCCTAGTGAATAGTCTTAAGAGCATTGTCATGCAGCTCACTTACATCTAGGTTGAAGTACCAGAAGATGACAAAGTGGCCATACTATTAAGTGCACTTCCACCTTCTTATGACCACTTAGTCACAATTCTTGAAGAAAAAGAACCAGCACCACCATTCCAAGATGTCATCAACTCAGTCCAAGCAGAACAAAGAAAGCAAAGAGGTTCACTCACCTCATCAGGAGGATTTTTTATTGCAACATCTTTAAGGGGAAGGCATTCGCCATCAACATCGACAAACGGAAGAAAGTGTTATGAATGTGGAAGAATGGGACACGTAGCGAAAGATTGCTACACAAACAAACCTTGCAACAAATGTGGTAGGGAAGGACACCCTCCTTCTTGGTGCTACTCAAATGCAGGTAGTAGCAGTGGAGAAAGAAGCAGCAGTAGAAGCAAAAACAGAAGCAACGAAGGCAAGAGACTTGACAGAGGATCAACTCACATAGTAGAAGACAAAAAGGACGAAGACGAGAGCAACGTTGTTTTTTATGAAGACCCATTTTGTATATACAGACTCTCTACTTGTAGGGGAGGACTTTTTCCTGTGTGGATACCAGCTTATCATCCTGTGTGGACATCACCATCCTTTGTGGATTTTTCTTGTGTGGATTCCTGTGTGGATATCACCATCCTTTGTGGACTTTATTTTCCTGCGTAGATATCACCATCATATGTGGATTTTGTTAGCCTGTGTGGATCATGCATCTTCAGTATCTTGTCTTAGAAACCTCAAGGGCAGGATTGTAAAGTGTGAGCTTTGTCCTAAAGTGTGAGTCAAGGAGAGGAGAGTGAATTTATCCCACATGCTGTGGAGCAAGGCTATAGAGCTACTTAAATCTCATTTCTTGAGTGAATAAACAACAACTTCATTTTGCACTACATGCTTGTCTATGGTGAGCTTGTGCTAAGTTAAGTCAATACTCAAGATTGTGTTTATGAGTCCAAGCTAATTCTATCTTGGAACCTAATTCACTTGAGTGATAACCTTGCTTACACACACTCACACACTTGCACCATGTTTCTCTTTCATCCACCATAGCTAGCACGATCCAATTCCTAACACCATGGTCCAACCGTATGGCTACCAACATGAAGTTCCCTGAAAGGAGAATCTACTTCACCTACAGGTAAAAGATCACGTATATAGGTGCTAGCGAGTCTAGTCGTACTATACCACTATTGGGAGGCATTGTAGCAACGACTTAATTGCAACCCACACAAAATTATCAAATCCGTGGATCGGCAACCCGGCTAGGGCATGGAAGCAGGAGCATTGGATGAATAGAAATAGAGGATTCAAGAGAATACCTCAGCAATGCAAGTAGGGATTAGCCATGGCAAGACTAACTCTAATCGTTCTCTAATCACTATTCTATCAACTCCTACACGCATCAAGTTCACCGAAGTCCGACTGGCCAATTTTATAGAATATGAATAACACAGTCAACAAAAGAATCCATCATCGAAGCACACACTAATTGCATTGAAGTTGGCTTTCCCAATCATCACATGCCAACCAAGTTACTCTTATCACATCACACACAAGTGGCATTGAGTTCAAGGCTTCTAAATCTTCACACACTTAAGGCACACAATTAGGCACAAGTTCTAATGACATGACCAAGAGTGCACACACACTACACTAATCAAGATAATTAGAGAAGTAATCAACTAATTGAAATACTTAGGGAAGAAGAGAGTTAAGATCAAATCAAGAAGTACATATCTCTCTCAAATCTAGAATAATGAGAGTGTAATACTACTCCATAACATAATGAAATGTAGAGAAGATAAGACTAATGAGTAAAATAAGAATTAGATTAATCAAGCTTCTCTATTTACAATGGATTAGTCCTATCCTCTTAAGCATGGGCATTAAGCTCAAGGCTAGGCCATCCATAGAATAACACGAGAGAGAGAGAGAGAGAGAGAGAGAGAGAGAGAGAGAGAGAGAGAGAGAGAGAGAGAGAGAGCTCTCAAAAGTGGATCCTCAAGAGTGGATACTCAAGAATGAAACCTCCTTGCATAAAGGCTTTCTTTTAAAAGCTTTCACCACAATCCCTTCTACTATGGGTTTAAGCTTGAGCCCTCTAGCTAATGATATACAACTTTGGAAATTCCAATGAGCCCAAGATTTATACAAAGTGAGTGAAAACATTATGGACATCCATAGCATATCTCCCGCTTGATGCATATTCAGTGTAGCCTGTGTTAGCCACTGCTAACATTCCCCCCTTTCTAATTTGGTGCACATCCTCGTGTGCCGGTGAAGCAAAACACAGTGACATGGTAGAAAGCAAGTCCATGGAAGAAATGTTGAGCTGCAAATCATAAGAACAAGTAATGAGTATCAAAGGCCAACAAGGATCAAAACATAAAATACAATGAACAATCATGCAAAGTGAATTTTTTGCTTCTAAAAGATGGGTGAACATAGTAAAAAAATAAACAACATAAAGCAAAAAACACCTAACTATCATGAACATTAAACCACTTGAAATTTCAGTTTTATGCATGAAACACAAGCAATCAATTAAGACCCTAGGCTAATGAAAGTTCATAAACCTACTAACCTAAAATCTATGTGACCAATATTAATAAATCATTCAAGTCTATCATGTCTACGGGCTATAAAAAAGCTCATAATCTATTAGTACATTGTCAAAGATTTTTGAAGCTCATGGAAATTTTGTTTTTGTCATTCATAGGAAAAAGTAAAGCACAATACAAGGCTACCACTCCAAGGCAAGTTTAGGTACGACTCTCAGCTCCTTGAACCCTCAAGAAGGTGTTCCAAAAGCCTACTAGCCTACCAAGGTGACGGCTAACCCCTATCAGCCCAGGGCATCGGTTTAGGGCCTTGACCAAGTGAGCCAAGGTGACTCTCCTTGCCTACCAAGTGCCAATAAGGCACTAGGCCTCACAAAGACACAACATAACATAGAAATTTTCTTTTCATGTGTCTAGTAGCATTTTTGCTACTTTTTCTTGACACTTTTTTTTTGCTTCATTGATTCATTTTTTTAGCACTTTTTTGTTTCTTTCAACATGAGTGCTAATGGAAAATGGACTAAGGAGTAAAGCCTAATCGTAGCCCTAGGTCATGTTAAAAATGAATGGAGTATTAAGACTATCACTAAGAGTCTATGACTATTGAGAAATGAACCTACATTAATCTAAGGTCTAGGTCAATTACCTATGACTAGCACACATAAAACCTAATTTTTTGATGGGTTGATATTCACAAAGCAAAGTGTTGAAACTTTAGTATACCTAGCTTTTGAACATGAAAGAACCATAGCTTAGAAGCAAAATTCACCAAATCCAAGCATAGAGAACGGATAGATGAATAAAAGAGCAAAATCATGGAAGGATTACACCTATTATCCTTGAGCAAGCATCCCCTTTGTGTAGAGAAGTCTCTTGATCATTTTTATTTGCAAAAGATGCTTTTTTGAAGCTAAGTGTAAACACAAGCTCCAAAGGCCTTTTATTGAACTCCAAAAGCACACCAAAAAAAATAATTAATGAAAACCTAAAGCTAGGGTCTTGCATACCGGAATTTGCCAAAGGGAAAAAACCCAAGGGAAAAAATTGCCTTTGGTTAAGCACATGGTGCTCTTTGTAGAAAATTTATGTATACATATTGACAATGAGAAATAAAATGCTTCTAAGTAAGCAAATTTTGCAATTTTAAGTCTGTCGTGCATGATTTAAAAGTTGACTAAGTGTTAGCTCACTTGAAATATGGAATTTAAAACAAGACAAGATCTAAAAATAATACAACTTTGATGAAATGAAGTGGCTCTTGAAAGCCTACTTTCACATTTTTAAAGCTTTCCAAAAAGTTGGCTAACAACTAGCTCAAATGAAAGTCTACAATTTAAGAGCAAGCTATGAGTTAGAGATGAATGCAACTTGATATGAAATGAAAATGAATGGCTCTCAATAACCAAATTTTGTACTTGGAAGATCTCAAAAAATTTGGGTAAACACTAGCTCAAATGAAAACATATTTACTTTAGACCAAACTATGAGCTAGCATGTATACAACTTTTAGTCAAAAGAAGTGGAATGGCTCTAACTAGCCAAATTTTACAATATATTGCAATGATGACCCCTTCTTGGATCAATGAAAGTTCTTGTTTTCCACAACCCTTCAAAACAACTCATATGTTAATGCTTTTAAGCATTTGTCATTTAAAGTAAGCACTAAAAAATGCACAATCAATCACAACCCCAAAATGCTCTCTTTTGGCCATTTAAAACAAGCTCAATTTTAGTGCTTTGGAATGATTTCTCATTAATATCAAGCACTAAAAATGCACAAGCAATGTTAAAATTTAAGCACAAAGTCCCAACCAAACATCCATGCAATGTTGTCAAGGATACTCAAAAGTAAAGCTCTCATGCTTTCTTATAAGAAAATTTTCCTTTAGTGATAAGAGGATTTGCAATAAAGTCTTGAACTAGAAGAGTGCATAAGTTGAACTTTTATGCAATGAAGCTCATTTATGCAAAACATACAATCATAGCACACAATGAGAACCCGCACCGATGCTCTTACATAGCAAATTTTTTCATAGAAAGCAAGAGAAAAGGTCACAACACAAATCCCTTTAAGCCGTTGGACCGCAAAAATCAAACACTTCAATTCTAAAAACGAAAAATTCTTTGACTTGTGATATCGTAATTTGGATCTGCCCAAGGTCAAATGAGTGTTCTCAATTCAAAATTTGTAAACCCTTTTTGGATTTTCAAGGTGCAAGAACCCCCTCTTCCCATTTTTCTTTTTTTCTAAAGAAAAAATTATTTCTTAATGGAGGCGGGATGCTTTTTGTGACAGCGTGAGCCTCCACCTATTGAGCCAAGGCAAGTCGTCGACTCCTTTTGCGAGCTAGAGGTAGAGAGAGGGGTGGGAACACAAGCTTATTTTTTTAATTTTAATTTTCTGAGAAAAGACTTTGTTGACTTTGAGCTGCAGCTACGGGGCCGACTCAGTGCGGGGCCGCCACACACACACACAAAGAGAGAGAGAGAGAGAGAGAGAGAGAGAGAGAGAGAGAGAGAGAGAGAGAGAGAGAGAGAGAGAGAGAGATTTGGGAGCATGGTGCGAGTTTGTACAGTGGCACGAATCTCGGCAGAGCTCAGAGCTAGGGGTGCGGGGAGCTCATGCCTCAGCTAAGGGTCCTACACGGTGTGATTGTGTGTGTGTGTGTGTGTGTGTGTGTGTGTGTGTGTGTGTGTGTGTGTGTGTGTGTGTGTGTGTTCGAGGATGCAAAGATAGTGGTGAGCAAGGCGGGGTGGGCCAGCTGCAGAAAATAGCCGCAGACAACGTTGTGTGTGTGTGTTGAGCAATGTGAGCCTCAGCCAAAGCGTGTGTATATTGCGAGCACCAAGGCGGCATAATCAACTGTGTGTGTGTGTGTGTGTGTGTGTGTGTGTGTGTGTGTGTGTGTGTGTGTGTATGTGTGTGTTGCAAGCACCAAGGCGAGTAGCGGCCCAGCGGGGCATGTGGCGGGACTATCGAGCCAGGTGTGCATGCAGCGACAAGTGAATGCGAGCGGCGAGGCTGCGGACTTTGAGATGCTTGGCTCCATCGATTCAGACGAAACAATGTGTATGTGTGTTTGGGAGCTACGAGCTAGGCGAGATACAAGGAAGCGGTCAGGTGGGAGAGAGTGTGTGTGTGTGGGGTCCAAAGTAAAGCCAATGCGGTGATGTACAAGCGGTGTGTGTGTGTGTGTGTGTGTGTGTGTGTGTGTGTGTGTGTGTGTGTGTGTGTGTGTGTGTTTGTGTGTGTGTGTGTATGTCAAGCCAAACGTGGCGCTGGGTAGGTCCATTTAGAAATTATGCCTTGGATTATTTGAGCCTTTAAGTGATAAGGCAAGTGGAGTTCTGAGGTCAGCAGATTTACACATATGGTTTGAGTGTGGTCCCATGCGATGGACTCGGGAGCCACAAGAACGAATCAATAGATTCTCTCAATCCTTCTCAACGCATTGATGCCCTATGCTCATGATCCTTTGAGGAATAACATGCTACCATATACATGTGGTAGTGATGTGTGTGAACACACTAGGACCGCCAGGGCATTTTTGCCCTCTTTAGGAGGTTTTTTCCCCCGAGCATTGTATATACGCCCATCACTCTAGGGCTATCTATCTTTCCATTGCATACTAAGTAACACACTCTCTATTGTGTGCCTTGAGCTTCCTTCGCCTTCTCCAAGCTGTGTGCATTTCTCTGCAACCCTAATTCCAACAATTGGTATCAGAGCAGGTTGCATCCTCCCGGGCTCAGTCGCCAGCAACAGCTCCAGTACATGCCTGCTCACTTTCTCCGATTTTAGTGAGCTTTGGCGAGCGTTCGAAGGTTAATAAATATTTTGAGAGATCTCATAGAGCTCATTCTGCTCAGACTTTTGATTCGGGCTCATTTCGGCCTCTGTTTCCACTACAGGCAAGTCTACACAGGAAATTTTGTCATTTTGTGCAAAATTTTTGTCAGTGCCATTTTCTGCATAGCAGGTGCCTTATAGTCTTCTACGGTTTGTGCTATATAGCACGTGTTGCTCTCGCTCTGTTTCTCCTATTTTCGGGAAATTTTCACATCAGGTACAACATTTACCATGGCTGACAACAACAACACACATGTTCAAGATGTTTGCTGCTGAGGACAGGTTGGATGAGAACAATTACCCTATGTGGGCTTATATGATGCAACACGTTCTTGTATTAAAGGGCATCTGGAATATTGTGCAGGGCATTGATGTACGTCCTGGTTCTGAGGATGTAGACGATGTTGAGGATGTTGCAGGTCTTGCTGCAAGGATTGCTGCTATTTGAGTTGTTTTGCCTACGGTAGAACAAGCTCGCTGGGATGTAAAGCATGCGTAGGCTCATGCATTGATTGCGTTGTCTATGAAGCGCACCATTGTTCCTCACATTCGTTCAACAAAATCTGCAAACTAGGCTTGGGATATATTGGTTGGTCTTTATGCAAGTCGCAATGAGGCTAAATTTGCTTTGCTGTGTAAAGAGGTGGAGTAAAAAATTATGCATGAGGCAGATGATATGGACACTTTCCTTGTTGCTGTCAAGGATATCAATGCGCAACTTATTTCTGCAAGTGAAGTCATTTCAAACAGTTCCCTTGTGTAGACTGTTCTTGATGCCTTACCAGATTCCTACCAAACGTTTGCTAGTACTTGGAGATTGATGACCCAAGGAGATCCTGAAGATGTCAAGTTTGATGCATTATGCACATTGCTGTTGCAAGAGTCACTTTCCAGAAAAAACAGAACTAGGCAGCATGCAGTTGAACATGCTTTTATTGCTTCTCAAAGAAAGGGTGGTAACAGCAATGCGGCCACTTCTTATGGTTCTACTGCGAGTGGCAAACCTTTGTTCCTAATGCTTCTGCTGAGAGCAATTCTTCTGGAAATTTTGGTGATAAGGGCAAAAAGAAGATGCGTTGCCATTATTGTAAATCTAATGATCACTTGATCAAGTCGTGTCCTAAGTTGAAGGCCAAAGAGGCTAAGAAGAAAGAGGGTGGTTCCACTGCAAATGCTGGTTCTACTACAAATGCAGCCATTGTTGAGTCTTCTGTGAAAGGAGACTGTGATGCTGATGTTGATGCAGAATGGGCTTTTAGCGTAGAGTGCACTTACAATCCTGTTGTCCATGATGCATGCTTGTCAGTTTGCTGCAGCTTCATATGTGTGGTATTTCGACAGTGGTGCTACAAAGCACATTACCTCACATCGTGAATTGTTTACCTCTCTCGAGTCTGTCCCTCATGGGAATTTAGTCACTTGTGCCAGCAATGCCTCTTATCCAGTTCAAAGAGTTGGAAAGATTGTGCTTACCGTTGCTAATGGCAGTTCCTTCACACTTGTTGATGCACTTTATGTCCCTGGGATCAAGAAGAATCTCTTGTCTGTATTCGCACTTGCTAGACATGGACCTGTAGTCAAATTTGTGGATGATAGATGTACAGTTCATGATCTCAGTTTTGGTGATGAAATTGTTGCATCAGGCCTTTTGTGTCGTGGGCTGTATAATCTCACTTTGTATGACAAGTGTGGACAAAATTTTGCAAATGCTATTGCAGATTCAAGGGCTATTTCAGATGCAAAACTTTGGCATGCATGTTTTGGTCATCTGAATTTTTCCAGTTTGCTACGTTTGCAGAAATCTGATATGGTTGCTTCTTTGCCGCCCCTTGAAGCACCTGTCAAACATGTTTGTGAAGGCTGTATTTTGATTAAGATGCAGCGTTCTAAGTTTCCAAAGGATGGTTCAATTCGGGCCACATGCAGGTTGCAGCTTGTGCATAGTGATGTTTGTGGGTCCATGCAAACTCCATCCTTGGGAAATTACCTTTACTTCGTGACTTTCATTGATGATTACTCCAGGTATGCATGGGTATTTCCACTTGAAGCGAAGTCTGAAGTTTTTATGTGCTTCAAACAATTTCTGGCTATGGCTGAAAATGTCTCAAAATGTACTATGGACACCCTCCGTTCTGATCGAGGGGGGGAGTATATGTCTTATGAATTTAATGCATTTCTAGCTAGTCGTGGGATAAAACACCAATGTACAGTGCCTTATACACCTCAGCAAAATGGTGTTGCTGAGAGGAAAAACAGGTTACTGGCGGAAACGACACGATGTATGGTCAAAAGTCAAGCTTTACCGGATTCTTTTTGGCTTGAGGCCATCATGTGTGTCACTTATGTACTAAACAGGTGTCCTACAAAAGCTTTGCAGTCTATTACTCCATATGAAGCATGGCATGATAGAAAGCCTTCTATTGAGCACATGCGTGTTTTTGGCTGTTTGGCATATGCTTTGGTGCCACAAACACAGCACAGAAAATTGGATGATAATGATGTCAAATGTATTTTTGTTGGTTATAGTGTTGAAAGCAAAGGTTACAGGTTGTATCATCTGCAAACAAAACGTATTTTGGTTTCACGAAATGTAGTGTTTGTGGAAGATTCTATTCAGCCCTCATGTACTAGAGACAGTAATGTAAGATCACAAGACATTTATGACACTTTGTTGCCTATTTTCAGTGGTGGAAATAAAAATGTAGGTTCCAATGAGGCAAGTGTACAGCCTATGGGGTTTTTGAAAATGTTACAGATCAGTCTATTACTAATGCAGATGTACATGATGTACTTGATGAGGAAAGGGCTGCAAATGACCAGGCTAGAGGTATGCCAAAATGGATGGTGCACACTTTGCGTGACAGTAAATTGGATGCAGCTTTGTCTAGTCGTACTCCTTCAGTCTCTCGCCATGCATCTTATGCATCAGATTGTTATGCTTTGGCTGTGTCTAGCTTTACATAATGTTGAGGAGCCTCTTTCTTTTGATGAAGCACAGAATTGAAAAAATTGGATGGCTGCCATGCAATCAGAATATGATGCACTTATAGAAAATGACACATGGACTTTATGTGATTTGCCTCTTGGCAAAAAGTTCATTGGTACGAAGTGGGTTTACAAGTTGAAACGCAAGCCGGATGGTGAGATTGATCTCCATAAGGCTCGACTTGTTGCAAAGGGTTATGCACAACAAAAAGGCATAGATTATGAAGAGACTTTTGCTCCCACTTGTCGTATGACTACTGTGCGTTTTCTATGTGCATTGGTAGCTCATTTTGGTTGGGATGTACATCAATCAAACATTGTTACTGCTTTCTTGAATGGTGACATATTTGAGGAAGTTTATGTAATGCAGCCTCGCGGTTCTGTCATAAAAGGACAAGAGGACAAAGTGTGCAGATGTAAGAAGGCTTTGTATGGGTTGAAGCAATCTCCTCGTGCTTGGTATGAGAAAGCTGACACTCATTTGGTCAAAGGAGGCTTTTGTAACAGTCCAACAGAAAGCACATTGTATGTAAAGCATGAGGATGATGTACTTCTCATTGTGGTTCTTTATGTCGATGATTTGTTGATCACTGGACCAAATGAGAGACATATTGCTGAATTTAAGGCTGATTTGAATGCTACTTTCAAGATGAAAGATTTGGGGCTGTTGCATCATTACTTGGGTATACAGTTTAAACAGTGTGATGGTGGTATTGCCTTGTGTTAGAAAAGTTACATAGAGACCTTGCTATGTAAGTTTGGACTTGAGGATTGCAAACCTATTGCCACTCCCATGGAAACAGGTTTGAAGTTGAGTCTACATGATGCTGGCGATCCTGCTGATGTCACTCTTTACCAAACTGCTATTGGCTACCTCATTTATGTATGCAACACGAGGTCGAATATTCAGTTTGTAGTCTCACAGGTCAGCAGATTTATGCATAGCCCAGGGTCTAAGCATTGGCAGGCTGTCAAGAGGATTTTCTACTACCTTAGTGGCACTTTACATCTTGGCTTGTTTTATCCCAAGGGGGGATCATTTCCGCCAGACTTACATGCTTTTTCGGACTCAGATTGGGCTGGTTGTTTTGACACGCGAGTGTCCACAAGTGGTTTTTGTTTAATGCTTGGCAGTTCATGTATATCATGGCTGAGCAAGAAGCAACCTACTATGGACACTTCGAGTTGTGAGGATGAGTATAGGGCTGTCTTCACAACTACGGTTGAGTGTGTATGGCTCAGACGCCTTATGGCTGATTTGGGTGTTGGACAGGACACTGCCAACACTATCTACACTGACAGTTAGAGCGCATTGGCAGTTGCAAGGAACCCAGTTTTTCTTGCTCGCACAAAGCACATTGAGGTGCATTACCACTATGTCAAGGAGAGGCTCTTAGCAAGAGAGATCATCTTGGCTTATGTGCCAACACAGGACAACCTTGCACATCTTTTCACAAAGGCATTGTCTCGTGAGAAGCTTGAAGCTTTCCGTAAAGCTTTGGGCTTACTCCCCTTTGTGGAATGATCATGTCCTCAGGGCATGGTACTTCCCTTTACTCATGTGCCAGCTCTCGTTCACCGCATCACTCCAAGGGGGATTTGTTACCATATACATGTGGTAGTGATGTGTGTGAACACACTAGGACCGCCAGGGCATTTTTTCCCTCTTTAGGAGGTTTTTTCCCCCGAGCATTGTATATACGCCCATCACTCTAGGGCTATCTATCTTTCCATTGCATACTAAGTAACACACTCTCTATTGTGTGTCTTGAGATTCCTTCGCCTTCTCCAAGCTGTGTGTGTTTCTCTGCAACCCTAATTCCATCATCACACATTCCCCTATTCTCGAGTTTTAACTCCCAAGGTCACTCAAAAATCAATTCGGGTGAAAAATCATCCCATCCATGTGTAAGGTCTCCGACCCGGAGCTAAAAGAACACCATTATACCATGAAACAATCATAATGAAAAAAGTTACTATTTTTTGCACCTTCCCAAAATCTGTCGATGTCATGATGTTTAGAATGTCATAAAGCTTCCAAAAGAGAATTAAAATAATTTGGGAGACTTGCCATGCTTGAGAGAGAGTGTGAGAGTTAGTTAGACTAAGTTAACTGGACACTTGGTAAGCATGTAACTGAGTTGCCTTGCATGAGGTGAGTACTCCCTCAGATGTATTTAGCGGCATGGTTCGATTTTCACCTTGGGAGAGCCTATATAAGAGTGTGCTCACACACACACACACACACACATATATGCTCACACATACACTCAGTACACACACACACACCTTGGGGAGGTGCTGCCGGCACACATAGTCTTTGGAGAAGAAGCAAAGGAGGGAAGTGCTGCCCGATTCTCATCTCAAGAACACCATTGGATCAAAATTTCGAGTAGATTTCAGCCCTAATCACGGTAAAATCTAATTTATTTTATGCTTTGATGCAAATCTCTCTATCATTCTCTTAAATCCGCAACTATTATGCTTAATCATAGCTAAATTACTCAATAGCTGCTCTCTAATTCTCCATATCAATAGTTTACTACATAATTCTTAATCTAATTGTTAATTATGCAAGCAATTAACCTCCCCTAATCATAGATTAATGCATGATTAGTAAGAAGAAATCTCCCGCTAGTCATCATTGTCGAAATATGCCAAGCCGACAATGATGTAGAATTGGTCAATTTTAACCTATTACCACACAATGTTTGAGTAACTAAGTTAGATTTAATCTGTTCATAGATTAGGATGTAATTAAGGGAAATTAATTCGTCATTAATCCACTAGGAAAGGAAAATCCTCTAACCTATGCGTATGATAATTCTGCATCTCTCTATTTACATTAGGGAGGTGATTGAGCATGTCTAATTCACCCCTCTAGTAATTTGATTAAGTAAAAATCTGAAATTTCTAATTACCTAGGCCAAGTGCTTTACTTTAGAGCCAATTTTCGCAGGAACATGTAAGGTACTATTCATAAATTACTATGTCTTGAAGGAAACTTAACCCTCTCGTTAAAAAAAAATTATTCAGTGATTCTAATCTGTCATCTTGGTTGTTATGGTACTCTCGAACATTAGTTCTTTTTTTTCCAAGTTGTGAATTTAAGTAGTGAGTATAAAATGGCCCCGGTAAAGAGAACTCGTTTCGGTGGTTCCCACCACCGCGAGGCTGGGACAAGCAACACAAATGGGAAGGGAAAAGCTCCCATGGTCGACCAAGTACCGGCCAACTCGCGGAGCAATGACGAGGAAATTGTGGAGGTAGATCACACTTTTAATTCAAGTTTTGCTTAATTTAACATTGCATTGGATAAGTTAGGAAAGAACATATCCCTAAACATGTTGGAGAAATCCAACGGAGATCACGGCATTTGAATTGAAATATATTTTAATTTCCAAGTAGGAAAGAATGATTGTTGGATATACTGTTTGAGATAGGAAAGAATGTTTGCAAGGGAAAATTTTGCTCGGCCTGTTCGTTTCTATTTCCAATGTTGATACTAGTCCGAACCCCCTCTTGATCACAGGGGACAGAGTTCCTGGTTAAGGACTCTTGAATCCACGACTGTTGTTTAAGCGGTGGGAACCCACGTCTTGCGTTCTATGCGGTGGGAATGTCCACGTCTGCTGATTAAGTGGTGGACACACCTAGTTGTATGGTCAGCTAGGCGGCAAAACAGGAGGAGTAAACTCTCATTGGAGGGGGGATGTTGTACCTCCAGAGCATTGGAACTTTTGAGTGAATTTTTACTAGAATTACTGTCTTGGTGCCGCTTGGCAATACTGGTTGAAGGGCTGTATTAAAGAACTTGTGAATCGAAAAAATAAACAAAGAACTTATATGTTGAACAACCATTGTGGTAATAATTAGGTAACAAAGGAAGTGTGAGTATGGGGTGGAAAGTGGGGGCTCGGCTCGGGTTGCCAATGCCTATGGGAAGGGTGGTCCCGATTGGTCGGGAACTCTTTGTCCCCATAGTGTTGTAAATCCACGCTAGTATTACTCATTGCCCCAAGAGAGGCGAAGCCTCAAGTGTATGTGACTCTGAAACACGGGGAAAAAAGAACTCGGGACTTCTCTCCTCTTGGAAGGTGGGTCTTAGGATCTCTAGATAAGTTAATCATGCTTCCCCTGCGAGGTGGAACTAGATCTCGATGCTAGTAGGCTTGAACTCGATTCACTTTGTGATGAGAGATCGTCTGCTAGATAAACCATAAACTACTTGTTTGCTTCCGTTGTAGATCTAGTGGCCACTAGGTTTACCATCAGATCCGTCGTTTGAGACGACGGGGTGGGGACCTCACACCTGGTATCAGAGCTATAGGTTTACAAACTGGAAAATGATGTTGTTTTAAATTTTAAAAAATAAGGGATAGTAGGATATCTCGTACTCAAAGCTTGAGCATGATGTTTCCCAGAGTAATGACATTGGATTTGTCTAGTGGATTGTCTGCTGAGTGATGTTAAAGAGTTTTACTCGTTGAGCTTGTTGGGATTTAGTGGGTTCCACATAATGTTTTTTGAGAAGTCGTTGGTGCAGCTAGTGCTGCGGACAGGTAGTATGTTGATGCACATAAAGTTATAAGTATGGATCAAAGCTCTCGAGTAAAGTTTTTACCATTATTTATCGGACAATTTTGGATGTATTCAATGGAATTTAAACTAATGGTGGGATGGTTAAATCCTTTGTGATAGTTGTATAGATTAAGTAGGCTGGTTAAGCCCAAAAAGTTAAATTTCTTCTTGAGTATGGAAAAGCCTAGGTTCATTTGAGAAGAGTGCTCTAGTAATGAGTTTTATACCATTGGATAGGTACCGCCTACTGCACTATATACCGCCGTTCAGGAGAAAATGCTTCTCCTTAAGCAAGCTCAACCTCCAACCTTTAAAGGCGAAGGGATTAATTGGAGAGAGATGCGAAAGTATGGATGGAAGCAATGGACGACTATTTCGAAGCTGCGGGAACCCAACCCGTGAATCAAACCATGCTTGCAATGTTCCGCTTGTCTGGCGATGCCAAGATATGGTGGAAGCAACATTGCAGGGACTTGGATATCAAGGGATCTTCCAAGTCATGGGAAGACATAAGGCTGCTGTGATGGAGCGATACTTACCACCCGCTCAGAAAGCCTTGAAGATGAATGAGTTTTTCTCACTTCGACAGCTGACGTCTTCTGTTGAAGAATACTACTCGAAGTTCGTCACACTTCGGAGCCCGGGGAGGTCAGTTAATAAAAATGTAACCTATCACGTGAGTTCAACAGAAGGGTATTTAAAGTTCTTGAAACTTACAGAAATATAAATACAAAAGGGCATTATTTTTTCAAATTTGGAAAAAACTTACAGATTTTAAAAGAAAAGGATACATTATATTCTTAACAAAATTCATAGATAAGGGGTTTAACAAACACGTCTTGAACGCACGTGATATGGTAGTTTTACACATAGTGAACCCCCCGAGCTTCGGAGATATGCTCCTAGGATGACATTGGAACAGCAAGTAGCACGGTTCTGCCAAAGACTCATCGACCCTTGAACAACCGACTAAAAGCTCTCAGGCTAAACAGATTTAGAGGCCTACCCAAGATAGTCAATACTATTTGTCAAAGAGGGCCAGGACAGACAATTGGAGTAGCAGACCAATCAACCCTGCATACGACCATCGTCCTGTAGTAGCTTGTTTTGAATACCAGGAGTATGGACATTACAAAAGTCCAAAAAGGATTTCCCAAACATTCGGTGCTAATAATGTACCTGTGAACGTCAACGGGCAAGGTCAACCAAACAGAAGAGGAGGCCGAGAAAGAGAAAACATAGGACAAGGAAGCGGAGCTTTCGCTAATGCCGCAGTGAGACAACCAACTGTGGGTGACGAAGCTGATGAGAGAGCAGCTCTGTATGCTACAACTGCTAATCCTAGTGAGAAATAATTCAAGCACCGGGATCTCATCAAAGTTCAACAGAATAAGACGCATAAAGCTAAAGACTATTCTATTATCAAAGGATGTCTTTACTTTAGATAAATGATATCTGTACCTAAGTAGTTAGCATAGAGTTTATCCAGACGTATTCTTGAGATGAGGACATCTCAAATTTTTCACGTTGGGGAGGATGTAAGGTCTCCGACCCCGAGCTAAAAGAACACCATTGTACCATGACACAATCATAATGGAAAAAGTTACTATTTTTAGCAGTCATAGAGCTTCCAAAAGTGAATTAAAATGTTTTTTGTGAAAAAATTCCAAAAATAGTAAGTTTCTGGTCACCCGACCCGTCTAATTTTGATCGTCTCGTCAAACTGCACCCGTATCCCAAATTTGAAAAAAATGCATTTTCGGACGCCGAGGGCTACTAAATATGGCAGGTAATCGGACAGATACACCTTAGATAGAGCTTAGTATAGCAATTTACGATATTAAAATCCGATTCGTATCGCCCGTTTTAGCCTAAAGTCAAAATTTCCTAAGGCTGTGCGGGGAGGCACAGGGGCTCGAGGTTGTATGGGAACAGGTCCTAGGCCAGTGGGAGCTTGCTTTAGCAGCTAGGGGGCGCCCTCACACCTCTAGGGAGTTGTGGGAGACTTGCCATGCTTGAGAGAGAGTGTGAGAGTTAGTTAGACTAAGTTAACTGGACACTTGGTAAGCATGTAACTGAGTTGCCTTGCATGAGGTGAGTACTCCCTCAGATGTAGTTAGCAGCATGGTTCGATTTTTAGTTTGGGAGAACCTATATAAGAGTGTTCTCACACACACACACACACACACACACACACACACACACACACACACACACACACACACATGCTTACACACACACTCAGTACACACAGTCTCTCTTACACACACACCTTGGGGAGGTGCTACCGGCACACATAGTCTTTGGAGAAGAAGCAAAGGAGGGAAGTGCTACCCGATTCTTATCTCGGAACACCATTGGATTAGAATTTCGAGTAGATTTCAATCCTAATCACGATAAAATCTAATTTATTTTATGCTTTGCTACAAATCTCTCTATCATTCTCTTAAATTTGCAACTATTATGCTTAATCATAGCTAAATTACTCAATAGCTGCTCTCTAATTCTCCATATCATAAGTCTACTACATAATTCTTAATCTAATTGTTAATTATGCAAGCAATTAACCTCCCCTAATCATAGATTAATGCATGATTATTAAGAAAAAATCTCCCGATAGTCATCATTGTGGCAAAATGCCAAGCCAACAATGATGTAGAATTGGTCAATTTCACCCTATTACCACACAATGTTTGAGTAATTAAGTTAGATTCAATATGTTCATAGATTAGGATGTAATTAAGGAAAATTACTTCGTCATTAATCCACTAGGAAGGGAAAATTCTCTCACCTATGCATATGATAATTCAACATCTCTCTACTTACATTAGGAAGGTGATTGAGCATGTCTAATTCACCCCTCTAGTAATTTGATTAAGTAAAAATTTGAAATTCCTAATTACCTAGGCCAAGTGCTTTACTTTAGAGCCCATTTCCGCAGGAACAAGTAAGGTACTATTCATAAATTACTATGTCTTGAAGGAAACCTAACCCTCTCGTAAAAACGAAATTGTTCAGTGATTCTAATCTGTCATCTTGGTTGTTATGGTACTGTTGGACATTAGTTCTTTTTTTCCAAGTTGTCAATTTAAGTAGTGAGTATAAAATGGCCCCGGTAAAGAGAACTCGTACCGGTGGTTCCCACGACCGCGAGGCTAGGACAAGCAACCCAAATGGGAAGGGGAAAAGCTCCCATGGTCGACCAAGTACCGGCCAACTCACGGAGTAATGACGAGGAAATTGTGGAGGTAGGTCACATTTTTAATTCAAGTTTTTGCTTAATTTAACATTGCATTCGATAAGTTAGGAAAGAACATATCCCTAAACATGTTGGAGAAATCCAACGGAGATCACGGCATTTGAATTGAAATATATTTTAATTTCCAAGTAGAAAAGAATGATTGTTGGATATACTGTTTGACATAGGAAAGAATGTTTGCTAGGGAAAATTTAGCTCGGCCTGTTCATTTCTATTTCCAATGTTGATACTAGTCCGAACCCCCTCTTGATCACAGGGGGCAGAGTTCCTGGTTAAGGGCTCTTGAATCCACGATTGTTGGTTAAGAGATGGATACCCACGTCTGCTGGTTAAGCGGTGGGAACCCACGTCTTGCGTTCTATGCGGTGGGAATGTCCACGTCTGTTGGTTAAGCGGTGGACATACCTAGTTGTATGGGAAGCTACGCGACAACGGGAGGAGTAACTCTCGCTGGAGGGGGGATGTTGTACCTCCAGAGCATTTAAACTTTAAATGAATGAGTTTTTGAGTGAATTTTTACTAGAATTACTCTCTTGGTGCCGCTTTCAATACTGGTTGAAGGGATGTATTAAAGAACTTGTGAATCGGAAAAATAAACAAAGAACTTATATGTTGAACAACCATTGTGGTAATAGTTAGGTAACGAAGGAAGTGTGAGTATGGGGTGGAAAGTGGGGGCTTGGCTCGGGTTGCCAATGCCTATGAGAAGGATGGTCCCGATTGGTCGGGAACTCTCCGTCCCCATAGTGTTATAAATCCACACTAATATTACTCATTGCCCCAAGAGCGGCGAAGCCTCAAGTGTACGTGCCTCTGAAACATGGGGAAAACGGCACTCGGGACTTCTCTCCTCTTGGAAGGTGGGTCTTAGGATCGCTAGATAAGTTAATCACGCTTCCCCTGCGGGGTGGAACTAGATCTTGATGCTAGTAGGCTCGAACTCGATTCACTTTGTGATGAGAGATCGTCCGCTAGATGAACCATAAACCACTTTGTTTGCTTCGGCTGTAGATCTAGTGGCCACTAGGTTTACCATTAGATCCGTCGTTTGAGACGACGGGGTGGGGACTTCACACCTGGTATTAGAGCTATAGGTTTACAAACTGGAAAATGATGTTGTTTAAAATTTTAAAAATAAGGGATAGTAGGATATCTCGTACTCAAAGCTTGAGCATGATGTTTCCCAGAATAATGACATTGGATTTGTCTAGTGGATTGTCTACTGAGTGATGTTAAAGATTTTTACTCGTTGAGCTTGTTGGGATTCAATGGGTTCCACATTATGTTTTTTGAGAAGTCGTTGGTGCGACTAGTGTTGTGGGCAGGTAGCCTTTTGATGCACATAAAGTTATAAGTATGGATCAAAGCTCTCGAGTAAAGTTTTTACCATTATTTATCGGACAATTTTGGATGTATTCAATGGAATTTAACTAATGGTGCGATGGTTAAATCCTTTCCGATAGCTGTACAGATTAAGTAGGCTGGTTAAGCCCAAAAAGTTAAATTTCTTCTTGAGTATGGAAAAGCCTAGGTTCATTTGAGAAGAGTGCTATAGTAATGAGTTTTATACCATTGGATACGTACCACCTACTGCGCTATATACCGTCGTTCAGGAGAAAAAGCTTCTGCTTAAGGAAACTCAGCCTCCAACCTTTAAAGGCGAAGGGATTAATGTGGAGAGAGATGCGGAAGTATGGAAAGAAGCTATGGACGACTATTTCAAAGCTGCGCGAACCCAACCCGTGAATCAAACCATGCTTGCGATGTTCCGTTTGTCTGGCAATGCCAAGATATGGTGGAAGCAACATTGCAGGGACTTGGATATCAAGGGATCTTCCAAGTCATGGGAAGACATCAAGGTTGCTGTGATGGAGCGATACTTACCACCCGCTCACAAAGCCTTGAAGATGAATGAGTTTTTATCACTTCGACAGATGACTTCTTCCGTCGAAGAATACTACTCGAAGTTCGTCACACTTCGGAGATATGCTCCTAGGATGACATTGGAACAGCAAGTAGCACGGTTCTGCCAAGGACTCATCGACCCTTGAACAACCGACTAGAAGCTCTCAGGCTAGCAACTCTGCAAGATGCCTTGCTAAGGGCCAAACCGTTAGCTAAAGAGATTTAGAGACCTACCCAAGATAGTCAATACTATTTGTCAAAGAGAGCCAGGACTGACAACTAGAGTAACAGACCAATCAACCCTGCATACGACCATCGTCCTGTAGTAGCTTGTTTTGAATACCAGGAGTATGGACATTACAAAAGCCGATGTCCAAAAAGGATTTCCCAAACATCCGGTGCTAATAATGTACCTCTGAACGTCAACGGGCAAGGTCAACCAAATGGAAGAGGAGGCCGAGAAAGAGGAAACATAGGACAAGGAAGCGGAGCTTTCGCTAATACCGCAGTGAGACAACCAACTGTGGGTGACGAAGCTAATGAGAGAGCAGCTCTCTATGGTGCAGCTGCTAATCCTAGTGAGCAATAATTCAAGCACCATGATCTCATCAAAGTTCAACAGAATAAGACGCATAAAGCTAAAGACTATTCTATTATCAAAGGATGTCTTTACTTTAGACAAAGGATATATGTACCTAAGTAGTTAGCATAGAATTTATCCAGACGTATTCTTGAGATGACGACATCTCAAATTTTTCACATTGGGGAGGATGCAGTAAGGTCTCCGACCCCGAGCTAAAAGAACACTTTACACCATTGTACCATGAAACAATCATAATGGAAAAAGTTACTATTTTTAGCAGTTTTTCAAAATATGTCGATGTCATGATGTTTAGAATGTCATAAAGCTTCCAAAAGTGAATTAAAATAATTTTTGTGAAAAATTTCCAAAAATAGTAAGTTTTTGGTCACCCGACCCGTCTAATTTTGACCGTCTCGTCAAACTGCACCCGTATCCCAAATTTGAAAAAAAATGTATTATCGGATGCCGGGGGCTACTAAATATGGCAGGTAATCGGACAGATACACCTTAGATAGAGCTTAGTATAGCAATTTACGACATTAAAATCCGGTTCGTATCGCCCGTTTTAGCCTAAAGTCAAAATTTCCTAAGGCTGTACGGGGAGGCACCGGGGCTCTAGGCTGTGTGGGAACAGGTCCTAGGCCAGTGGGAGCTTGCTTTAGTAGCGAGGGGGCGCCCTCACACCTCTAGGGAGTTGTGGGAGACTTTCCATGCTTGAGAGAGAGTGTGAGAGTTAGTTAGACTAAGTTAACTGGACACTTGGTAAGCATGTAACTGAGTTGCCTTGCATGAGGTGAGTACTCCCTCAGATGTATTTAGCAGCATGGTTCGATTTTCAACTTGGGAGAGCCTATATAACAGTATGCTCACACACACACACACACACACACACACACACACACACACACACACACACACACACACACACACACACACACATGCTCACACACACACTCAGTATACACACACTGGGGTGGAAAGTGGATGCTTGGCTCAGGTTGCCAATGCCTATGAGAAGGATGGTCTCGATTGGTCCGGAACTCTCCGTCCCCATAGTGTTATAAATCGACGCTAGTATTACTCATTGCCCCAAGAGTGGCGAAGCCTCAAGTGTACGTGCCTCTGAAACATGGGGAAAAAGGCACTCGGGACTTCTTTCCTCTTGGAAGGTGGGTCTTAGGATCGCTAGATAAGTTAATCACGCTTCCCCTACGAGGTGGAACTAGATTTCGATGTTAGTAGGCTCGAACTCAATTCATTTTGTGATGAGAGATTGTCCGCTAGATGAACCATAAACCACTTTGTTCGCTTCCGCTGTATATCATGTGGCCACTAGGTTTACCATCCGATCCGTCGTTTGAGACGATAGGGTGGGGACCTCACACCATGCCACTCTCAACTTTATTCAATCAATTAAGGCCTAATGCATTATCTTACATCAATTGACCTCAAAACTCCAAACTTATCACCAAATCCCTTCATTAACTATGCAAAATCATCTATATTTTGGTCTCAATTTCATTCCAATCCACAATGCCCAAACGAATCATTTACGAACCTTAATTATGTTACCAATTGTACATGATTTCACCAATGATGCAAGCTAATAATTAGTTCAATGGTGACTTTGGACCAAGATTTACACAATGTAGCTCCAATTTTGCAATCATTGCAATTTGGTTGCTCATATTCGATTTCTCTAATCATCCAAACCCAATTGAATTTGTCATTTAGGTTGACATAGCTACACAATTGATTACGGCATTTGCACATGCACAAATCATTAAATTTTTGAATATTTTCAATTAAATTGGCACATGGATCATAATGGCAATCACATAAATCATCTTCAGTTGAGTACCAATTGAATCATCCAAAGTCAATCAATCTCATATACACCGCTTTTTTAGGCCAAATTAATCATCATAATTGGTAAAAAAAATTCCGATTATTCATTCAAGCACCGGATTGCTCATGCCATTGAGTAGGCACACACCCAAATTTAGGGCAAAAATTTTATGCAAAAATTACATCAATTCCATATTTCAATGCTCAAATTTCACACTCAATCAAGCATAAATGAATGCATGCATGTGCTCAATTTCTAAAAAATTAACACTATTTTGACCCAATCAAGCAATGCACATACTCAAAAATTAAGCACAAAAGATCAAATTTGGCTCAATTGGCAATGTATTTAGGCTTACACTTAATGATTTCACACACTTTTTATGAACATTTCACAATCAAAAATCATTTAAATGCCCTAATTGACCATCAATCATTGAAAATCAAGACACACACACACAGTCAATTTTTGCCCCATTTTTTGGCATTTAGGCTTATCCAATGATTGAATTAGCCTAGCATACATATCACTTACATGATTGCATACTCATGTATCATCAATATCATCAATTCCTATGCATGCACACACTCAAGATAGGTGCACATACACTTGAATTTTTTGGCAGTTTCTTTTCCCTCTTTGGTGCATTACACACACAATGATTTTTATGCACACACATGAATTCTTGATGAGAATTAAGCATTATTTTGATACACACAAAGCTCATTAGTCAAAATTTGACCATCGATTCCATTTCAAGTGAATCAAATTACGTGCAAAGTGTAGGTCAATTGTGTTACACACCTAATTTTAGCAAACAATTAGCACACATTGAATCACATTAATCAATCAAGAATTGACATGAGCAAGTGAGTGCACTTACATAGTAATCACACTTCAAACTATTCCTCTGCTCCACGCAAAGATGCATCATTGCACGCACAAGTGTGTGCACCATCAAATCGGCTCCAAAATTGACCATTGTAGGCCAAAAATCAAACACTCAAATCATCAAATTAGGCATAAAATAGCACTATTAACTTGATTAGAGTGATGATTCTACCTCTTATAGAGGGATTAATCATACAATGTACTTCAAATGTTAGAGGTTAGGTTAACAAAGTTAGTCAAAATTATTAGAAATTAGTATGAAATTAGTACAATTAGCATGGGAATGAAGCAAAACTAGTAAGGGTTAGTATGAAATTATTGAAATTGGGGGTGGAATTAAGGGTTTGGGGTATTCATAACTCAACATTGGCTTCAATTACTTGCACAAACATCATCAAATTAAACCAAAATTGAGTTACACACACTCAAAAACCGAGAAATTAGTAGTAAAATTACTCTATTCTAAACATCCTATACTCACTAGCTTAGGTTATCGATCCCTAGCAACGGAGCCAAATGTTGGGAGGTGTTGTAGCAATGACCTAATTGCAACCCACAAAAATTATCAAATCTGTGGATTGGCAACCCGGCTAGGGCATGGAATCTCTAATCACTATTCTATCAACTCCTACATGCATCAAGTACACCACTTGCCAATCTTATGGAATCACAAGAACACATTCTGTAACATTTAATGGCCTAAAAACTTGTGCGTAGCGGAAATTAGCATGAACATAGTGGGCATTTCATCAAGATAGATTCCTAATGAGAATTACAAGAGTGCTTGGGTGGAGAGAGCAACAAAAAGCATAACACCTAGTTAGATAGCATGAACAATACTTTCAAAAGAGAGAGAAATTAAGCTATTGACAACAGTTGAGGACCGGATTTGCATGGAGCCGGTCTCCCCTCCAAAAGGCTTTGTATTATGGTTTCTCCCATCAAGAGAGACATTGTACAATACAATTATTTGTGTTCCCCCTTTCCCCTTTTGTGAGAGCTTAAGGTAATTTAATAATTCATCTAAACTCTCATTGGACCCCTTTGCCTCCTGGCCAATAGGAATCGGGCAAGCCATTGGGCTACTGAATGCTCATTGGACCACTTGGGAGACTTTCCAATAGTCTTCTAGAGAACTTAATTCTCATTGGTTCTTTTATTAAGTGTTTTTAAATTAATTAAACTAGATTTACTCTAGCCTAATTCTCATTGGTCCACCTCCAAGGCCATCCAATAGGAATTGGGTACACCTTGTGGGCATCTGAGCTAGGGAGCTGACATGTGTCCCTCATTCCCTTTGTGTAAAGGGAGCTTGTGTGTGTGTGTGTGTGTGTGTGTGTGTGGCTTTCTCTCTCATCCCCTACATGCAAGGCTAGCCCCCTCCCAAGTAGGGATTGCAAAGACTTTTTGGGTCACACACAAAGCATCCAATTCCCCTAGGGTTGACCTTTGGACACAACCTTTGAATTTTGGAACCTTAGCATTTTGGAAGTCTTAATGGGCTGAACCTTAGGGTCTTTTTAGCCATTGTTGCACATGGATCTTTTGTAGATGGCCCCCCCTTTGCATCCCTATTTTCCCTCCTTTGGATCCCTATTGTGGCCGGTCTGCTAGCTTAACCAATATTCTAACTTTTTCTCCCCTGGCACTTCCCCACAATAAATGATCAGTTTAATATGAGAAAATCATTTAGGAGAATTAGATATTGATTATTATGACATTACCTCTCTCTTGAAATCATAGTCGTCCTCGATTATGGTGTAGAGAAGATAAAGCATATTCATGAGTCCTTTTCTTAGGGGGTAGAGGATCCCTATGTTACCCTACGACATCATTCCACAATGGATGACTAGTCCATTTGGCGTTTGAGAGCTTGAGGCTGCCGCAAGTATGTCTACACATTAGTCCTATCAGTCTTCCATAGTAGAGTGACAAGCTCTACTTGGTGTTTGGGAGACGTCGTCTCCGCAAACTTGATCTAAGCATGCATACTACTTCATTTTTGTGCACAATAAAGAAAAAGAGAGTCTTATAAGACCAAAAAAACTTTGTTCATTTTTAACATTTTGTACATTTTTTTACTCTTGGGAAGCATGGTAAGCATTGACAAGGTTTAGGTTATCCTTTAATTGTATGCCTTGCATCCATCTAGCATCTTCAAAAGGATAATTCTTAAACTTAATAAGATATGTCGGATAGTCTTACCGCCTCTTAATACCTTGTCTTCATGTCGAAGAATGGACTCGGGCTGCAACACCTCCTCTTGGTCCTCGATCTCCGGTGGGTCTTCAATAGTTGGTTCTTGAGGTGGCTCTCCTTTGTAAGGCTTTAATAGGATCACATGGAAAGCATTGTGTATGAGCCAATGATTGGGCAACTTGAGTTGATAGGCCATCTCATTGATTGGCCTAAGAATCTGGAAGGGACCATAGTACCTTTTTGCTAGCTTAGCATAGTACTTTTGGTGTCCCATAGGATTCTTGCCCGTCGTGTGCCTTAATCGAGCCTTGGGAAACTTTAATAAGACCCAATCATTTTCTTTAAAGGCTTGGGCTCTTCTGTGCTTGTCAGCAACAGCCTTTTGCCTTTGCTGTGAGATAGAGATAGCATCCTTAATCTTTTGAAAAGATTCTTGTAGGTCTCGGCTAT
The DNA here is from genome assembly GCF_014529385.1 of Adiantum capillus-veneris. Lineage (NCBI taxonomy): Eukaryota > Viridiplantae > Streptophyta > Polypodiopsida > Polypodiales > Pteridaceae > Adiantum > Adiantum capillus-veneris. Next base: position 149,505,182 of record NC_140948.1, read on the forward strand.
ACTCATCTGCAGCGAAGATCTTCCCATGTACCTTAAGTAGCAAGGGACTTTTTTATCTTCCCTCTATTACCTCGAAAGGTGCTTTTCCCGTGGAAGTATGTACAATGTTATTGTAAGCATACTCCACTAAGGGTAAGTACTTCTCCCATTGGGATCTTTGATCTACTTCTGTTACATAGGCTTTTAGTAGATCGAGAATTGTTAGGTTAGCTATTTCACTTTGGCCATCCGTTTGTGGATGATAGGTCGAAGAGAAGTTTAGCCTTGTCCCTAAATTCTCAAAGAGACCCTTCCAGAAATTACCGGTCATTCTAGGATCTCTATCCGACACTTTGGACATTGGCAAAGCCATGGTACTTGAAAATTTGTGAAATGAAGAGGGTTGCCATTTGATGGGCTTTGATAGTCTTTTTGACAGGTATAAAATGAGCTTGTTTACTGAACCTGTCTACTATCGTCCATATGCCCGTATTCCCATGGATAGACTTAGGCAATCCAAAGATAAAATCCATGGATATGCTCTCCCATCGTGAATTAGGGATTGGCAAGGGTTGAAGCAATCCAAGTTGCTTCCCTCTATCAAATTTTGTCTTTTGGCATACCACACATTTAGAAACATATTCTTGTATGTTCACTTTCATGGTAGGCCAATAGAAATATGTTTCAATTCCCTTTAAGGTAGATTGAATCCCTCTATGCCCCGCATAAGGTGGAGCATGAGATTCATACATTACTTTCTCACGTAGTGAGTTAGTAACGCATAGTCTATTGCCATAGAGAAGATAACCATCGTAAAGTAAATGGTTCTTCTTTCTTCCCTAATGCAAGGGTTGAAATCACATCTCTAAAATCGGGATCAATAGCATACTCATCTATCATTGAAGATAGATCATTGTGAGTTGCTATGGAAACCGCATTCACTCTCTCGGCCGTCTTGAGAGTGCATCAGCTACTTGATTATGCTTTCCAGCAATGTGAGCAATATGAAAATGAAATTACGAAAGGAAATTTGCCCACCTCATTTGTTTGTCGGAGAGCTTGGTCTGCGTCATGAAGTACTTAAGACTTTGGTGATCTGTTCACAGAATGAAAGGAGTCCCCAATAAATAGTGCTTCCATGAGTTTAAGGCATGTAGAACTGCAAGGAGTTCCTTTTCATACATGCCTAGAGCTTGCTCAACAGGGTCGAGCCTTCGACTCTCATAGCCTATGGCGTGCCCTTCTTGGAGCAAAACAGCTCCAAGGCAATCACCACAAGCATCACATTGGACCTCAAATGGTTTTGAGACATCTGGTAGTGTAAGCACAGGTTGAGAGATAAGCTTTTCTTTAAGCTTTTCGAAAGCATTGTTCTCCTTAGCAGACCATGTATACCTAACGCTTTTCTTTGTTAGGTCATGTAATGGTCCCGCAATTTGTGAGAACTTTTCTATGAAGCGTCTATAGTATGAACACATACCTATAAAGCTTCTTAGTTCATGAAGATTCCTTGGTTTAGGCCATCCTTTTATTACCTCTAACTTTGATGGATCCATTTGGATGCCATCTTGAGAGATAATGTGACCTAAATATTGAATCTCTTGCAAGAAAAATTCACTTTTCTTTCAATTAACATAAAGTTTATTCTCTCTCAAAACTTGAAATATTACCTGGAGATGTTGCTTGTGCTCGTCTAATGAATTAGAGTAGATGATAATATCATCAAAGAACACTCCAGTGAAGGTTCGATGAGGCCTGAACAGCTTCCTCATCAAGCGGTTGAATGTGGCTGGTGCATTGGTCAAGCCAAAAGGCATGACAATGTGTTCCTAAAGACCAAATGTGGTGCGAAATGCGGTCTTTACAATGTCTTGATCAACTATCCTTATTTGATGATAGCCACTTTTAGAGGAAGAGGATGAAGAAGATGGAGAAGAGGGTGTCCTCTTTCTCGCCTTTTTCTTCTCTTGCTTTATCATCCCTCTTTGAATTATGGCGTGGAGAAGAGTGTGATGGTCTTCTCCGCTTTGGTGGTGATGGAGAGAATTTAGCCCGCCGTCTTCGTGGAGCCATCTCTACCGAGGTGACAGGAGACTCACTTCTTTCTCGTTCCTTCGGTGGAGGCTCTTGAGTTCTCCTTTGGGAAGGAGATGCATCATCAAGAAGTAAATTCTTGAGCCCTTCGTATTCCCGAATCGGAGAGAGACCTCTTTTGGGAGTCTCACAAGGAGGCTTCCTAGGTGTTCTCTCGTCACGGTGGTGAGTTTGGAGAATCCCGTGAGCACGGAGCTGCCATTGCACTTCACTTTGGAGAGATGGATTGTCCATGGCTTGTTGAAGCCTAGAAACAAGATAGTTAACAAGCATCGGAGCATCATTAGTAGCTTTCTCATTAGCAAAATCAAAGTTATCAACATTAATTTCACTCTCTTTACTATTGTCAGCCATTCTAACAACTTTTAGGTGTACTTTGGCACTTCAAGCCCTAGTTTCTACTCCTCTTTACCCCTTTAGAAAAAGCACTCAAGCTACTGTACCCGTGGCTCGAATACCATTAATTGCAAGGAATAGGAGAGAGGGTCTTTCCACACCAAAACAGCATCGGCTCCTGTCAAGCTTCTAATATCTCAAGGCAAGCCCTGCAGGACTCCACTATTAAGACCATAGCTCTCGACGGTGATGCCTCGTTAACTGCACGAAGGCAGGCACACTGCAAGGCTGAAAAATCCCTATTCTACTTACTCATAGGCAATTAATAATACCAACCATTTATAGCTAGCTTGAGGACCTCCCTTCTTGAGCAAGAAAAGAGAAACCTTGTGCTCTGATACCAATGTAACATTTAATGGCCTAAAAACTTGTGTGTAGCGAAAATTAGCATGAGCATAGTGGCCATTTCATTAGAATAGATTCCTAATGAGAATTACAAGAGTGCTTGGGTGGAGAGAGAAACAAAAATCATAACACCTAGTTAGATAGCATGAACAATACTTTCAAAAGAGAGAGAAATTAAGCTATTGACAACAGTTGAGGACCGGATTTGCATGGAGCTGGTCCCCCCTCCAAAAGGCTTTGTATTATGGTTTCTCCCATCAAGAGAGACATTGTACAATACAATTCTTTGTGTTCCCCCTTTCCCCTTTTGTTAGAGCTTAAGTTAATTTAATAATTCATCTAAACTCTCATTGGACCCCTTTGCCTCGTGGCCAATAGGACTCAGGCAAGCCATTGGGCTGTTGAATGCTCATTGGACCACTTGGGAGACTGTCCAATAGTCTTCTAGAGAACTTAATTCTCATTGATTCTTTTATTAAGTGTTTTTTAATTAATTAAACTAGATTTACTCTAGCCTAATTCTCATCGGTCCACCTCCAAGGCCATCCAATAGGAATTGGGTACACCTTGTGGGCATCTGGGCTAGGGAGCTGACATGTGTCCCTCATTCCCTTTGTGTAAAGGGAGCTTGTGTGTGTGTGTGTGGCTTTCTCTCTCATCCCCTACATGCAAGGCTCGCCCCCTCCCAAGTAGGGATTGCAAAGACTTTTTGGGTCACACACAAAGCATCCAATTCCCCTAGGGTTGACCTTTGGACACAACCTTTGAATTTTGGAACCTTAGCATTTTGGAAGTCTTAATGGGCTGAACCTTAGGGTCTTTTTAGCCATTGTTGCACATGGCTCTTTTGCAGATGCCCCCCCCCTTTGGATCCCTATTTTCCCTCCTTTGGATCCCTATTGTGGCCGGTCTACTAGCTTAACCAATATTCTAGCTTTTTCTCCCCTGGCACTTCCCCATATTAAATGATCAGTTTAATATGAGAAAATCATTTAGGAGAATTAGATATTAATTATTATGACACAGTCAACACAAGCATCCATGATCAAAGAACACACTAATTGCATTGAAGTTGGCTTTTCCAATCATCACATGCCAACCACGTTACTCTAATCACAGTCAACACAAGTGGTGTTGAGTTCAAGGCTCCTAAACCTTCACACACTTAAATACACAATTAGGCACAAACTCTAATGACATGACCAAGAGTGCACACACACTACACTAATCAAGAGAATTAGAGAAGTAATCAACTAATTGAAATACTTAGGGAAGAAGAGAGTTAAGATGAAAGCAAGAAGTACATACCTCTCTCTCAAGATTCTCTAATTACAATGGATTAGTCCTAGCCTCTTAAGCATGGGCATTAAGCTCAAGGCTACGCCATCCATAGAATAACACTCAAGAGAGAGAGAGCTGTCAAAAGTGGATCCTCAACACTGGATACTCAAGAATGAAGCTTCCTTGCATAAAGGCTTCCTTTTAAAGGCTTTCACAACAATCCCATCTACTATGGGTTTAAGCTTGAACCCTGTAGCTAACATATACAACTTTGGAACTCCTAATGAGCCCAAAACTTTTACAAAGTGAGTGGAAACATTATGGACATCCATAGCATATCTCCCGCTTGATGCATATTTGGTGTAGCCTGTGTTAGCCGCTGCTAACAACCACTTGTAAAACCTCCTGCTTTTGATAAATCAATGAAAATTTCAGTTTTTGCATACATGTTTGTCAAAGACCCTAAAAGGTCCTAATGACTCATCAAATCTAAATGGTAGGAATCAAGAAGCGTTATACTTGTTTAATTTTCTAAATGGATATAAAGATTTGTTCATTGATGATATCCTTATCGAATTACCTCCAAAACAAAGAGATGATGACCATTGAATTGAGCTCCTACCAAGAAGCTCACCGCCTAACAAGCCTCCTTATCTGCAAGTTTCTCAAGCTCAACAAGAGGAGATCATGAGGCAAGTACAAAAATTGGTAGACAAAGGGATGGTGAAGCCTAACTCCTCTCCCTTTTGTTCTCCAATCCTTTTAGTGCAAGAGAAAGATGGTACATAATAAGTGTGTGTGGAGTATCGAGCATTAAACCATATCACTATTGCGGGTTGAAGATCTATTTGATAAGCTACAAGGCTCTACCTACTTTAGTAAGATTGACCTTAAAAGTGGCTATCATCAAATAAAGATAGTGAATGAAGGTATTCTTAAGATCGCTTTCGTACAATGTTTGGTCTTTACTTCGTTAGCGTACAAGCCGATTTCAAAAATCTGGCCTCTCCGTAAGCCACTTGGCAGAGCTTTTGAAACGGCAGGATTCATTTAATCGTTTAATATAGCTCACACCGAGTCAAACGCTTTTCGTACTCACAGCGTGCTAAACAGTGCCTCCCTTAATCCAAGAACCTCTCTCTAGTGGAAGCAATAACGATGCAGTACTAGCATCCGATTGCGGGATAAGCCCATCAGTAGCCGGGCCAGAAATCTTTTCAAAGGATCCGAATCGAGGGCCTCTCTCCAGAAGCAATCACAAACGTGTGCCTCTGATTGCGGGATAAGCCCATCAGTAGCCGGACCAGAAATCTTTTCGAAGGATCCGAATCGAGGGCCTCTCTCCAGAAGCAATCACAAACGTGTGCCTCTTGAAGCCATGTATGTGTACGCAAGATGCCGACATGGGCTTAATATTTCGCTCTGATATTGTTAGTAAGGGGTTGCGGCAGAAACCTGTCGAGCCTGGCAATGCCTTGGTTGATATGTACGCCAAATGTGGTGATCTTGTGCGGGATGTCGTCTTTTGGAATGTACTGATCGCAGGATATGCTCGACAAGGCTAGGAAGCTATGCGTTGTTTTGAACACGTGCGAAGCAAGGGCCTTTCTCCGGATGCTATCACCTACATATGCATCTTGCAGGCATGTGGCTCCTGGCACCGCCTTCATTGATACGTACGCAACTTCAGCAAGGGCTTTTTCAAAAAGTTGTCGTGCTCCTTGGTCGATACGTATGCTGAATGTATTGCACTTCAGAAAGCAAAAAACGTGCTTGCAGAGCTTCTACTCCCGAATGCCGTCTCCTACAGTGCATTGATTGCGTGAATGTACGCCAACACTTCAGATACGGCTGTTTCAAAAAAATTCCATGCTTGGCAAAGCCTTGGTCGAGACATATGCTAAATGTGGTGCACTTCAGAAAGCACAAAACGTGGTGAAGGATCTTCCTGACTGGAATGCCATCTCTTGGAGTGCATTGATTGCTGGATACGTGCAACAGAGCAGGGCCGGAAAGCTCTCAGCTGTTTACAGCGGATGCAGAGCGAGGGCCTCTCTCTAGATGCAATCACATAAGCGTGCATCTTGAAGGCACACTACACGCTGTTGTGGGCTTAAAAATTCACGCTGATATTGGTAGTAAGGGGCTGTTAAAAAAAAATGCCATGCTTGGCAATGCCTTGGCTGATATCTATGCTAGATGTGGTGCTCCTGTGCGGAATGCCACCTTCTGGAATGTACAGATTGCAGGATATGCCCAACAACAGCCGGGCCGGCAAGCTCTGGGCTGTTTTCAGCAGGTGCAAAGGGAGAGCCTTTCTCTAGATGCTATCACCTACGTGTGCATCTTGCAGGCATGTGGCTCTATGCAAATTGATTTAAAAAAGAGATGGCGTGCTTGGCAATGCTTCGATCGATATGTATGCCAAATGTGGGATAGAAAGCTCTCGACTGTTTTCATCGGATCCAAAGCGAGGACCTCTCTCCAAATGCAATCACATACGCGTTCATCTACAAGGCATGTGTCTATACGCAAGATGCTCATATGGGCTTAAAAATTCACTCTAATGTTCTTGGTCATGGGTTGCTGCAGAAAACCGTTGTGCCTGGCAATGCCTTCATTGATGTGTGTGCCAAATGTGGTGCTCTTGTGCGGAATGTTGTCTTTTCAAATGCATTGATTGCAAGATATGCCCGACAACGGCCGAGCCAGGAAGCTATGGGCTGTTTTGAACATTTGCAAAGTGAGGGCCTTTTCTAGATGTTATCACCTACATGCGCATCTTGCAAGCATGTGGATCTATGCAAGAGGCTCTTTGAAAGAGATGGCGTGCTTGGCACTGCCTTTGTTGACACGTACGCCAAAAGTGGGACACTTTCAGTAGGGCTTTTTCATAAAATTGTTGTGCTTGGCAATGGCTTGGTCGATATGTATGCCAGATGTGGTGCTCCTGTGGGGGATGTCGTCTTTTGGAACGCACTGATTGCAGGGTATGCCCAACAATGGCGGGCCAGCAAGGTCTGGGCTTTTTTTTAGCACATGCAAAGCGAGGGCCTTTCTCCATATGCTATGACCTACGTCTGCATTTTTTAAGCACATGCAAAGCGAGGGCCTTTCTCCAGCCTTTCTCCAGACGCTATCACCTACGTGTCCATTTTGCAGGCATGTGTCTCTATGCAAATTGCTCTCGAAAAGAGATGGTGTTCTAGGCACTGTCTTGGTCGATATGCATGCCAAATGTGGGACACTTCACCAAGAACTGTTCCAAGAAATTATCGTTCTTAACAATGCCTTGGTCAATACGTATGCTGAATGTTCAGAAAGCACAAAACCTGCCTGAGGAGCTTCATATCCCTGATGCCGTCTCTCGGAGTGCATTGATTGCAAGATACGCAAAACAAGAGCATGGACAGAAAGCTCTCGGATGTTTCTAGCGGATCTGAACCGAGGACCTCTTTCCATATGCAATCACATACGTGTGCATCTTGAAGGCATATGTATGTACACAAGATGCCGATGTGGGTCTCTCTATATATGGTATCACCTACATGTCCACATTGTAGGCATGTGTCTCTATGCAAGAGGCTGATACGGGCACAAAAACTCAGCTGTTTATTGTTCTTTAGAGGCTGTTTAAAAAAGATGTCGTGCTTGGCACAATCTTGGTCTATAAGAATGACACGTGTTGCGCTTCAGAAAAGTGATGGCAAGGGTTGTTTATAGAACTTGTCGTGCTTGGGAATGCCTTGGTCGATACGTTAGCTGAATGTGGTGCACTTCAGAAAGCACAAAATGAGCTTGAGGAGCTTATTGCCCCAGTCATTGATTGCGGGATAAGCGCATCAGTAGCCGGGCCAGAAATCTTTTCAGAGGATCCGAAGCGAGGGCCTCTCTCCAGAAGCAATCACAAACACGTGCCTCTTGAAGCCATGTATGTGTACGCAAGATGCCGACATGGGCTTAATATTTCGCTCTGATATTGTTAGTAAAGGGTTGCGGCAGGTTTCTTCCGGGCCTGGCAATGCCTTGGTTGATATGTACGCCAAATGCGGTGCTCCTGTGCGGGATGTCGTCTTTTGGAATGCACTGATCGCAGGATATGCTCGACGAGGCTAGGAAGCTATGTGTTGTTTAGAACAGGTGCAAAGCAAGGGCCTTTCTCCAGATGCTATCACCTACGTATGCATCTTGCAGGCATGTGGCTCGATGCAAGATGCTCTGTAAAAGAGATCGCGTGCTTGGCACCGCCTTTGTTGATACGTATGCAAAATGTGGGACACTTCAGGAAGGGCTTTTTCAAAAAGTTGTCGTGCTCCTTGGTCGATATGTATGCTGAATGTATTGCACTTCAGAAAGCAAAAAACGTGCTTGCAGAGCTTCTACTCCCGAATGCCATCTCCTGCAGTGCATTGATTGTGGGAATGTACGCCAACACTTCAGATACGGTTGTTTCAAAAACTTTCCATGCTTGGCAAAGCCTTGGTCGAGACATATGCTAAATGTGGTGCACTTCAGAAAGCACAAAACGTGGCTAAGGATCTTCCTGTCTGGAATGCCATCTCTTGGAGTGCATTGATTGCTGGATACACGCAACAGAGCAGGGTCGGAAAGCCCTCAGCTGTTTTCAGCGGATGCAGAGCGAGGGCCTCTCCCTAGATGCAATCACATAAGCGTGCATATTGCGAGGGCCTCTCTCTTGATGCAATCACATAAGCATGCATCTTGAAGGCACACTACACGCTGTTGTGGGCTTAAAAATTCACTCCGATATTGGTAGTAAGGGGCTGTTGAAAATAACTGCCATGCTTGGCAATGCCTTGGCCGATATGTATGCTAGATGTGATGCTCCTGTGCAGAATGCCGTCTTTTGGAACGTACAGATTGCACGATATGCCCAACAACAGCCGGGCTGGCAAGCTCTGGGCTGTTTTCAGCGGGTTCAAAGCGAGGGCCTTTCTATAGACGCTATCACCTACGTGTGCATCTTGCAGGCATGTGGCTCTATGCAAGTTGATCGAAAAAAGAGATGGTGTGCTTGGCAATGCTTCGATCGATATGTATGCCAAATGTGGGATAGAAAGCTCTCGGCTGGTTTCATCGGATCCAAAGCGAGGGCCTCTCTCCAAATGCAATCACATGCGCGTTCATCTGCAAGGCATGTGTCTATACGCAAGATGCTCATATGGGCTTAAAAATTCACTCTAATGTTCTTGGTCATAAGTTGCTGCAGAAAACCGTTGTGCCTGGCAATGACCTCGTTGATATGTATGCCAAATGTGGTGCTCTTGTGCGGAATGTTGTCTTTTCAAATGCATTGATTGCAAGATATGCCCGACAACGACCGGGCCAGGAAGCTATGGGCTGTTTTGAACATTTGCAAAGCGAGGGCCTTTTCCAGATGCTATCACCTACATGCGCATCTTGCAAGCATGTGGCTCTATGCAAGAGGCTCTTTGAAAGAGATGGCGTGCTTGGCACTGCCTTTGTTGACACGTACGCCAAATGTGGGACACTTTCAGTAGGGCTTTTTCATAAAATTGTTGTGCTTGGCAATGGCTTGGTCGATATGTATGCCAGATGTGGTGCTCCTGTGGGGGATGTCGTCTTTTGGAACGCACTGATTGCAGGGTATGCCCAACAATGGCGGGCCAGCAAGGTCTGGGCTTTTTTTAGCACATGCAAAGCGAGGGCCTTTCGCCATACGCTATCACCTACGTTTGGTTTTTTTAGCACATGCAAAGCGAGGGCCTTTCTCCAACCTTTCTCCAGATGCTATCACATACGTGTCCATCTTGCAGGCATGTGTCTCTATGCAAATTGCTCCCGAAAAGAGATGGCGTTCTAGGCACTGTCTTGGTCGATATGCATGCCAAATGTGGGACACTTCACCAAGGACTGTTCCAAGAAATTATCGTTCTTAACAATGCCTCGGTCAATACGTATGCTAAATGTTCAGAAAGCACAAAACCTGCCTGAGGAGCTTCATATCCCTGATGTTGTCTCTCGGAGTGCATTGATTGCAAGATACGCAAAACAAGAGCACGGATAGAAAGCTCTCGGATGTTTCTAGCGGATCTGAACCGAGGACCTCTTTCCAGATGCAATCACATATGCGTGCATCTTGAAGGCATATGTATGTACACAAGATGCCGATGTGGGTCTCTCTATATATGGTATCACCTACGTGTCCACATTGCAGGCATGTGTCTCTATGCAAGAGGGTGATACAGGCATAAAAACTCAGCTTTTTATTGTTGTTCAGAGGCTGTTGAAAAAAGATGGCGCGCTTGGCACAATCTTGGTCAATAAGAATGACACGTGTGTTGCGCTTCAGAAAAGTGTCGGCTTCTCACCAGTCGAAGTCCTTGGAGTTCTTTTATATCCAGTTAGCAAGGGCAGGTGATGAAGCTTGGAAAGCTCTAGGCTATTTTCATCTTTCTATCTGCAGTGTGGACTCCTTGAATGCACTCAATGTGGGATGTGTGCAAGAAGAGCAAGGCCAATGAGCGATACAAGAAAGAAGTGCTTGTCTTTGCCCACGAAGACTATGCGTATGTTACATATGTTGATCTTCAGAACGTACGAAAAGCGCTCGAGGAGCTTCCTATGCGGAACGCCGCCTCTTCAAACGCGCTGATTGTGGGATGTGCCGCACATCAGCGGTGCAAGGAAGCTCTCGACTATTTTCAGCTGATGCGAAGCGACCATCTCTCCACATGAAGCGAGCGCATCTCTATGGATGCAGCATCTTGAAGGCATGTCACAATTTGCGACAAGGAGAAATGGGCAAAAGCCCTCGACTATTTTGAACACATGCAGGATACGCGCAAGGAGATCATGGCCAAAAAGATTTGGGCTGTTTTTTAGCAGATGCAAAGCGAGGGCCTCTCTCTAGATGCAATCACATATGTTGCTGTGGGATGTCGTCTTTTGGAACACACTGATTGCAAGATATGCCCGACGAGGGTTGGCATGGAAGCTCTGGCTGTTTTCAATAGGTGTGAAGCAAGGGCAATTCTTCGCGTGTGTAATCACCACATCTTGCATACATGTCGCGTGTGGCTGATGACATGTATGCGAGATGTGGTGATTACAGGAAGCACAAAACGTGTGTGAGGAGGTCTCTTGGAGTGCATGGATACATACAACAGGAGCACGGTCAGAAAGCTCAGATATCCCTATCGCAAGGGTATCAGAATCCACGATGTGATTGCTAGTCGGGGGTGCAACATGTTGGTTGCAAGATGTGCCCAATATGCCTATCGCAAGGGTATCAGAATCCATGATGTGATTGCTAGTCGGGGGCTGTTAGTGGTACGCTGTCATGCTTGGTGGTGGTTTGATCAATATTGTGGTTCCCTTTTACGAAACGTAATGCTTGGCACTGCCTTGGTCAACATGTATGCCAAATGTGGCAGGGCCATGGAGCCCTGGGCTGGGTTGTTTCCAACAGGTGCAAAGCGAGGGCATCTCTCTAGATGCAATCACCTATGCTTTTGTCTTGAAGGCATGTGGCACTGCCTTGATGTCCGGAATGTCATCTCTACCAGGAAGCTCTTGGCTGGCTGTTTTCATAATGCAAAGCAAGGACACTTCTTTTGTAATCACTTATGCTTGCATCTTGAAAGCATGTGGCACTACATAGAAGCAATGATCATGTATGCGAGATGTGGTGTACTTGAAAAAGCACCAAAAAGTGCTTAAGGAGCTTCATGTCCGAAATGTTGCCTCTTGGAATACACTGATTGCAGAATGTGCGCAACAAGAGCAGGGCAAAAGCCTCTAAGCTGTTATCAGCTGATGCAAATCAAGTGTATCTCTCCAAATTCAGTCTCCTATACTTTCGTCTTGAAGGGTATGCTTACATCTTGAAGGCATGTGGCTCTATGCAAGTGCTCGAAGAGCTTCTTGTCTGGAGTGTGGGCTCTTGAATGCATTGATTGGAAGATTTTCCAGATAGGGGCGGGGCCAGAAAGCTCTTATCTGATTTTAGCAGATGTGAGTGAGGGCGTCTCCCCAATTGCAATCACCTACGCATACATCTTGAATGCATGTCTCTCTACACAAGATGCTGATGCAAGGAAGCTCTAAGCTATTTTAATTAGACACGAAGTAAAGTTTCTCGCTAAATGAGGTGACAGGTCTCTTGGAGTGCTCTTATAAGAGGATATGCCCAGCAAGGGTTGACTGAGGAAGCTCAAAAGTGTTTCTGCTGGGATGAAACACGAGGGAAATTCCCCACAACAATTGTCTGTCTCAGTGTGCTCATTGCATGGATTGTTGATCGATGGCTCTTGAAAACATGTTGTGCTTGCCAATTCTTTGGCTCATATGTGTTGTGCTGCCCTTGGTCAACATGTATGCCAAATGTGGGACGCCATGGAGCCCGAGGCTGTTTCCAATAGAAGCAAACTGAGGGCACCTCTCCAAATGCAATCACCTACGCTTTCGTCTTGAAGGCATGTGACATTGCCTTGATGCCCGGAATGTCGTGTCTTCAAGTGCATCTGATTGCGGGATATGCCCAACAGTGACAGGACCAGGGAGCTCTGGCTGGCTGGCTATTGTCAAGATGCAAAGCGAGGACATTTCTTCTGATGTAATCACCTATGCTTGCATCTTGAAAGCATGTGGCACTACGTAGGAGCAATGATCACGTATGCGAAATGTGTTGTTCTTGGGAAAGCACCAAAGAGTGCTTGAGGAGCTTTCTGTCCGGAATGTCATCTCTTGGAACGCACTGACTGTGGGATATGCTTAACATAAAACGCTCTGGGCTGTTTTCAGCAAATGCGAATTGAGCATCGCTTTTCAGATGTGCAATCACCTATTCTTGCATCTTGAAGGCATGTTGCAATTTGGAAGACGCTAGGACGGACAGAAGAACTCACGATGATATTGTTAGTCAAGGGTTGTTGAAATTTTTTTTTATGGTTGGCACTGCCTTGGTCAACATGTATGAAATTACCTACACCTGTATCTTGAAGGCATGTGGTGTTATGCAAGGTGCTGATATGGGCAAAAGAATTGTTCCGAAAATAGGAGAAACGGAGTGGGAACAACCTGTGCTATATAGCACAAACCGTAGAAGACTATACGGAACCTGTTATGCAGAAAACAGCACTGACAGAAATTTTGCACAAAATGACGAAATAGCCTGTGCAGTACTGCCTGTAGTGGAAACGGAGGCCGAAATGAGCCCAAATCAAAATTATGAGCAGACCAAACTCTTCGAGCTCGCCCAAAATATTTGTCGACTTGCGAACGCTCGCCAAAGCTCACTGAAATCGGAGAAAGTGAGCAGGCGTGTGCTAGAGCAGCTGCCGACTAAGCCCGGGAGGACGTGACCTGCTCTGATACCAAATGTTGGAATTAGGGTTGCACAGAAACACACACAGCTTGGAGAAGACGAAGGAAGCTCAAGGCACACATTAGAGAGTGTGCAATGGAAAGATAGATAGCCCTAGAGTGATGGCCGTATATACAATGCTCGGGGGAAAAAACCTCCTAAAGAGGGAAAAAATGCCCCGGCGGTCCTAGTGTGTTCACACACATCACTACCACATGGTTATGGTAACAACATCATTGTTGAGGCGGTCAAGCTCATCAAGCACAATTTTGTCGACTTTGATTTGAGCTGGATGAATTGGATTGAGAATGTGGAGGTTTGATGGATCTTTGATGTAGGAAAGAGCTGTGTAACACTATAAGAGGCTATTCATATTAGCGACGCTCACACAGCGACGCTCAAAAAAAAAATTCCCGGCGCCGCTATGAGTGTCGCAAATTTACAAGTAAATTTGCGACGCTCATAGCGATGCCGGCTGGGCTAAAAAAATAACAGAGAGCGCCCAAAAACTCAGATCTCAGATCTGAGTTTTTCGGCGCCCTCAAGCAAGAGCAGGTAACGCTCTCCCTCTCTCTCTCTCTCTCTCTCTCTTTCTTCTCCACACACACACACACACACACACACACACACACACACACGAGGAGAGGAAGGAGAGCCAGGTATGCTCCTTCCCTCTCCTCACTCTCATGTTCCCTTCCCCTCTTTCTCTCTCCCTCTCTCTCTCTCTCTCTCTCACACACACACACACACAAACACACACACACACATAGTGTTTTTGAGAGAGAGAGAGAGAGAGAGAGAGAGAGAGAGAGAGAGAAAGAGTACAAATATAAACAAAAACGCACACACACATACATAAACAAAGAATGCACACACACATTGAGAGAGGAAAAGAGAGAGAGAGCATGCATAAACAAAAAACGCACACATTGAGAGAGAGAACATGCATAAACAAAAAACGCACACATTGAGATAGGAAAAGAGAGAGAAAACATGCATAAACAAAAAAATGCACACACATTGAGAGAGAAAGAGAGAGAAACTAATTTAACGTCGTAGGAAACTAATTAAAATTAAAAGACCTAAAGATCTAGCCGACGAGGAGTTGAACCTATTATTCAAGGGGGAAATGGCATAACCAATCTATCATACTTGGCATGGGTGATAGAAAGGTTATACCATTTATCTCTTTTTATTGGCAAACACATCCACACACGCGCACACACACAAGAAGAAGAGAGTTATAACGTCGTAGGAAACTATCCTAAAAGACGTTAAAGATTAGGTTAGATGTAGACTTACGTTAAATTAGATTTAGGTTTATTTAAGTTAAATTAGATTAGATTTAGGTTTATTTTTAATTAGATTTACGTTTATTTATGCTAGATTTAGATTTACGTTATATTAGATTAGATTTAGGTCTCCATAGACTGCGATGCCTGCATGAAGCGGGTGAAGAAAGCCCTCAATGGAATATAGGGTATTGCTGCCTTCACACATGGTGGGCTCCGTCGATCCAAAAGTACTGGTGAAATGTCTTCAAAAGATAGGGAAGAAGGTGGATCTTCAGGGCGGCAAGAGTCACTACATCCCCGACACAATGACCATCTAGACAACCTCTAGTCATTCAACAGCAACTTCAAAGTTAGTAACAAGAGCAAGAACGGTCTAAAGGGCCAATTGCTGTCATCAGATGTGGATGGAGATGAGGCAGCGTCACCGCCGGAAGTTAACTCTCACATCTTTAGTGATGAGAATGCCAACTCTTGCCGAGTTATGTGAAAAATTATGTGTTAAATCAGTTTTAAGGTTCTTATAATCCCTGTTAGTTTAGTTCTTTGTTTTTAATATAACATAATTTACGTTAGATTTAGATTTATGTTATATTAGATTAGACTTAGGTTTATTTAGGTTTATTTAGGTTTACCCACACACACACACACACACACACACATACAAGAAGAAGAGAGTTTTAACGTCGTAGGAAACTATCCCAAAAGACGTTAAAGATTAGGTTAGATGTAGACTTACGTTAAATTAGATTTAGGTTTATTTTTAGTTAGATTTACGTTTATTTAGATTTATGCTAGATCGAGTCCACGCAAGAATTACTTACGGTTTAGGGTTTAGAGTTAGACGAACAGTGAAAAGATCTACTGTGAAAAGATGTTAAGATGCTGTGAAGTGCTACAGCTAGAGAAGAGGCAAAGGGGTTTTGTCCACTACATGCAGTATCATGTAGACGTGGGTCTGTAGATTTCTTGTACCCACAAATATAGGTATTGACCAATAAAGACGAGATTATAACCCGGTGGTTCTGATCTCCGTGCACCTCTAGACCGAGGTGTGCGGGGATTGGACATGACTAGAGAATGTGAGGTAAAGAGAGAGAGAGAGAGAGAGAGAGAGAGAGAGAGAGAGAGAGAGATAAGACGAAGAATTCCAATAGAATATTAAATTTGTTGTCCAGGTTATAAGATTTTTATCCTCATTATGAGGAGAGTGGCTAGACGGATTTGATAAAGCCCGGGACACGCTATGGCGAACCATAGATGATGAGCGCATATCTGGGATTGTCATGTGCAATCTCGGTGTTGAGAAGAAGATGATGGAAGATCTAGAGGCTAAAATCAACCGATTTTGCATGCTTCACAATCCAATGATGCAAAAGTGTTGTAAAAGCTCTGGCTCTCTAAGTACCTTCCATGGTGTATAACGCTCTTTTCTACTCGCGCTCACATCTTTTGATTGAAAATTCTGAGTTTTCGACTTGCCTCTTCTATCACTCAATTCATTGCGTCATTGTATTTATATGCGTCATTACGTCATTGTATTTAATGGTCTTTGCATCATTGTCTACTCTATTCATTCAATATTAAGTTTAAATATTCGTGTGTTTAATGCAGGTATGGATGATGAGGAGTTTTTTTCTTCTTTGTCACCGCAGCAGAGATAGTGGTACGTGGAGCGTCATCGCTCTGGCGCATCATCGCGCGCATCTCCCTCTCTTTCGGAGCATTCGGCACGCTCTGAAGCTTCGGCGTCGACGAGACGAGCTTCACACTCGTCTAGACACCGGCGCTCTAGTGGTGGCGGTGGAGGTTGTTGTGGGGATTCCGCCACCAATGCCTCCACACCGCCTCGTGTTCGACGAGGCTCTTTACCCTCCCCTTCTTTGCCCGCCCCCACACCAGCCACAGCATCGCCATCTAGGCCAGGTTTTGCACGGCTGACTGTTCCTAGAAGCTACACACCTCTACCTACTCCGCCAGGAGCCACCCCACTCGACACTCCTCGCTTCGGGGCCCAGACGCCGGTGGAGACACCTGACGTCCGTACCCCCATCGACAGGCCGCTAGAGACCCCTGCCGGGACACCCAGGTTCACGCGTCACCGGTCAGAGGGCTTGTCTTACTCCGTCGACTTCAGCGGCGGCATCATCATGGATGATGACGGCAAGAAGGTGATCTCGCGCATGTGTGGTCTTTGCTCTCAGCTGTTTAGACACTACATACTAAACAAATGGAGTGAAGTACCAAGTGATTTAAAAATCAGAGTCATCAGCATACTTCATGATGAGTTGCCCGTTCCAACACGAGATCAGCGTTTCAATGAAGACCTGATGAAGATTCGAATGCGCGAATACTGCAAACACAAGCGTTCCAAAGTGCAAAAAGCAATCAAGCATGGGTGGAACAGGCCAGATTGGCTGGCCAAAGAAGATTGGAAGAATGCGAAGAAAGCAGCGCACGAGAATCCCGACAAGTGGAAGCAACAAAAGGATGCAGCCAGAGCGCGAGTAGAGGCAGGGAGCTCGCACCACTTGGGGAGCGGTGGATGGGCATCATTTGAGGCCGATTTTGTAAGTGTTTTCGCATTGCTCTTTATGTTCGATAGTTTAGGGTTTATGAGTTTTTTAATTCTAACATAATGAATTCTTTGTATGTTTTGACAGTGGTCGATGACAGGACGTGATCCCACACCGTACGAGCGCGAGTACGCAGGCAGGAAGGGCTTAAACGCCCTAATGGACATTCTCAGTTCTCGCGGCGGCATGGTTAGTATTAGGGTTTACTCTTTTCTATTTTTTGTATTGTTTTATAAATGTCGTTATATGTTTATACTTACTGAAAGCTGTCTTATTGTCTTTTTTTGCAGAATCCGACAGATACGCCGCTTGGACGCGATGAGATGTCTGACTAGACGACATTAGTTTAGGGTTTCTCATAGCTTATGTATCATGAGACGGATTTTATATGTCTTTTTGAACCATGTATATTATTACATTTGTCACCGCAGTTCATTTTGCCAATCAATTCTTTATGCCTATGATGTTGTACAATTGTCATTATTACATTTGTCAATCAATTCATTTTGCCTATGATGTGTACAATTGTCAATTTTACGCTTGTCAATTTTGCAAACAATGCGTCTTGTGGGTGACTATTTTGGGTCTATTATCTACCCTTGCACTTTTTTTAAAAAGTGAATCAAGTACAATATGGTTGATGGGTGGCAGGGCATTCAATGCCCTGTCACCAAAAAAAAATTCTCTCGGGCGTCGCTATAACCGTCGCTATTTATGGCTCTGTAGCGTCGCTATGAGCGTCGCTATAGACTTCTGTGTAAACGTCGCTATGACCGTCGCTATGAGCGTCTCTATATAGCGACGCCTATAGCGTCGCATATAGCGACGCTCTCGTAGCGACGCTATTAGCGACGGTTTTAGCGACGCCGGGGGTTATAAAAACCCAGTGTATTTCCGTCGCTAACAGCGTCACAAGAGCACACAACCTCTTGTAGTGTAAACCAATCCATGTGAGTTTATTGATGTCGGATCAAAGGCTACTATGCTCATTGTCAAGCCTTGTGACCTATGGATAGTGCATGCATTCGCTGCTTGTATTGGAAATTGAGTTCGAGAGACACTGTTCAATGCATTTTTACCAACTTGAAATTCTTTTGTTGTTTGAAAAATTGGTGTCCATTGAGGGCTAATGGGAATCGTATTAAGGTGTTGGTTCACATGTCGTTGTTTGCAACCTGTTGAGGAATCAAAAAACTCTATCCATGCAATAGGGCAGTTAGCTTTACTATCCACAAGCTTCAGAATTCCATCTGCGCCATTCACAAGACACCACAAAACCATTCGATATTTCCACCACAAAGCTCGACAATCATTCCTGCTTTGAGCTCCAAGGTTGAGGACAAGCCTGCTGTGTTTTGTGGGTTGTTTGGAACAACTAGGTTTTTTGAGCAAGTTTTATGGTGCTTGTCTCTCGCATGGATTATGTATGCGTGAGTAGGCAATTCCTCAAAAACAAGTCGATTATGTGAGTCTTTCAAGTTATTGGTGAAGTATAAATGGGGTGTTGTCAATTTGTTAAAGACCTTGTTGGTATGGTTGGTATTCAAGAGCAACAAATCCTCGGATGTGTGTTTTGCTTTGCGTATTCTATTGAGGATGGCAATGAAGTCATTATCTGATTGACGCATTGTTTTTGTGAGCTCGTGGCATTTTATATGGGTAAGCCAGAATGAAGGCGAGAGCAGTTGCAGAGAATCCTGTGGCTCGCTAAATATCCAACGATCTCGAACTGGGCTTGCATGACACAGGTCACCGCAGAAGATGACATCTAGACCACCGAATGGCTCTATGTGATTGTGCTTAATTGATCGCAGCCTTGTGTCTATGATACGCAAGAGTCTATTCCCAATCAAAGATGCCTCATCAAACACAACAAGCTTGAAGTTTCTATACAGTTGTGAGAGCTCGGCAAGGCTCTCAAGAAAGAGAAACATTTGGTTGGAAGACAAGGGGCAAACGCAATGCTGAGTGAATCGTTGTCCCTCCAAGGTTGAAAGCTGCTTTTCTTGTGTATGCCATTAGCAATGTTGAGGAAAGATGTACATCTAATTCAAGGGAGGCATTGTAGTGACGAATCAAGCCTTGCACGATTGTTTGCAAAGTGAAAGTTTTCCCCATGCCTGCACCACCAGTCAAAAAGAGATGGATTGGTTGAGTTGGTTGCAAGTGCTTTCTAATCATAATGTCGTCAAAAAGGGAACGTTGCTCAATGTTCAACTTGGACACAAGTGAGTGATACTCCTCGTTGCACAATGCCAATTTTTGAAATGTTAGTAAAGATCTTGTAGTGGGCTTGCTTGGTTGAATATCAAGTGCCAACTCATATTTGTATGACTCGCCAGGCTTAGATCTTGAGGATGAGGGCAATGAAAGTGTGTTTGAGGTTGTTGCACGAAAGTTCTAGCTTACAATATTTTTTACGATTGTCATCTATAATTGCATAGTTTGTGGTAAATTTGTCTTTCCAACAATCAACACTTGTCTCAAAGGTTTTCTCATCGCCTGTAGATGGAAGGAACAATAAGCAAAAGCTCATGGAAATGCCTCTCTGCATCCTTCTCCAGAATGAAGTTA
This sequence comes from Adiantum capillus-veneris, assembly GCF_014529385.1. Classification (NCBI taxonomy): domain Eukaryota; kingdom Viridiplantae; phylum Streptophyta; class Polypodiopsida; order Polypodiales; family Pteridaceae; genus Adiantum; species Adiantum capillus-veneris. The sequence continues at coordinate 149,525,068 of NC_140948.1, forward strand.
GCATATCGTATGACTCGAGGGTTCTTAGACTTGCAGGTAGAGCCACGCATGAACAGGTAGTTGCTTGCATAATCAACCAAACATATGTGTGCAAGGTTGTCTGGACGATGGGTGTACTTGATGACAATATCGTCAAAGAAAATGTTAGAATCATAAGGATTCAAAGAATTCAATGCATCTCTTCTTTTCAACAACAATGTGCGTTGGCTTTCAAAATCTGCGTTGATGAACACGAATTTTCTACTCGCACTATGTAAAGGCAATGAAAGAGAAATGTATGTGGCTTGTTGTGATGTCATCTCTTGTGTATTGATCAAAGCACCGCCAATTTTTTTCAACCGATCCAAAGTTGACACACTTGTCTTCTTGCAATCTTGCAATATGTGCTTGATTGTTTTGCTTGTGGTCGAATCATTTTTAGTCATGTATGATGTGCAATATGCAGCAACGCCATGTCCATTGAATATAAATTGAATGTCAATGTTTGCATCCCATAGACTACACAACTCTTTGTTGAAATTGTTTGTGTAAATGTCTTTTGAATGTCTTTTCAAGAGTAGTGTTGGCTCTGTGATGCTCACTGAAAGGGACTTAATGTACACTTCTTCAGTCATTCCCAAAGAGTTCAACCATTCATCATATGACACTTTTGAATCATGTCCAAGAGCAAGCAATTGATCGTCAATGCACTTTTTGCAGGCTAACAATGCATTTTTCTCCGTTTGTGCCACTGCGACTGGATATAGAATCATAGTTTGTCGGGAGGGTGGACGTGGGAAACCAAACCGGCAAAAGCTTTTACGTTTTCTGCATGTTTTACGATGGTAGTGGGCTTGCACGCTTCTAAGAGACTCTTCCAACAAATTCTTGTCAGTAGCAATATGTGTGTCAATAAAATGTATTGTATCATTATCCGGCGCTACACCAAAGAGAGGTGCATGTTCTACCCAAAGCAATCCATGATCATGCTGACTTCCTCTATTTTGAAACTCGGTCACAAAAAAATGATCCGTCAACTCACCAAGGATGGCATTGTTGTGTTTCAACTCTTTTCTCATTGCTTGAAATCTATGGACATAGTATCGCGCTGTTGTTACAGGATCAGAACGTACAAGTGTACGGATGAATGAGGCCTTGGTTGGTGGGTAATCTGTTTCTTTAATATGAGGATTCAATGCACACAAACATTTTTTCAAAGGGTCCCATCTTTGCTCAGCACATGAAAATGTTCCAAAGAAAGTCGGCTGGCCCAATTGACGAATCATTGCAAACACGTTTTGCTTAAGCTTCACCTTGTAATCGATTGAAGTGCGCAGTGATTGGAAGTCGTGGTACCCTAGCTCGGATGAAAGTAGCTGCTCTATGTTAGTGCTAGCTTGAACATATTTTGCTTGTAATTGCTTGCCACAAATTTTTCCCTTGCGTAAGCACACCCATATAGATCCAAGCACTTTCGCAATAATAATTTTCATTGTTTTGAAGAAAAAATTTTCAATGTTGCTTGCAAATTGTCTATCCATATTTGTGCTACTTTTTGGTATTTTTTCTTCGCCAACACATGATACTTTCTTCTTTGACCAAAAAAAAATGTTGGGAATGAAAACTCCTCACAAGATTCATCATCAAAAATGCTCAGAGGGCTGAATCCCTCACAAGGCTCTATACTTGCAACTTGTGAATTATGGTCCACAACTTGTTGAGCGGAGTAGATACCATGCACCAAAGTGTCCGTAGAATCATTCTCGTCTTCAACATCTTTTTGGTGTGGACTGCGACACACATCTGCATGGATTGTGAAACTAGATGACCAAGACATATCCATAGAAACACCATGCTCAATGTACAAGGGAGTACTCAATAGGTCAACCAAAGCTTAAAGTACACAGTTTGGCCGCACAATGCCACTCAAGTAGGCATGATCATAATCAAGCTTTCCTTTATCTCAACTAGAATTGAAGCTTGATCACTAGAGAAGCGTGGAAACACTCTTTGTACTCGTGACAAATCTGCCATTACATTCACAATGCTTCCGCGCAAACCAAATTGACCTTCGAAGTTTAGTTCTCGAATTTGTGTGAATGGTATGCGCAATGATACAAGATGACTCTCTATTGAATTCAACCTTTCCACACTAGATATTTTGACACTAAAAGTCATCTCTCTTCTCATGCAAAATAGTGACTCCTCTTGTTTCTTCAATGCGACCTTGCACGGGTGACACACTCGAAGCACCTTATCGTCAACCACCGCAATTGATTTTATTTTTTTAAGAAGCAATAACTCCACCTTGGACATGCCATGAAAACTTTGACGAAACATAAGCGAACCACATGAAGCACAATCAAAAGAAGGGGTATCCTCGATGATCTTCGCATATTGTGAAGTTCTACTAGATGAAATTGTAGAGATCCTTAGATGTTTTCGAGATGACTTGGACATATTGTAAATTTTGGTTGTGACTTGCTTAAGCGTAAAGGTGTTGGGATATAGACTCAAGAAAATAAATGCAATTTGTTGAGCAGCAACATTATGGTTGTCGACAAGAGTAGCTAGAGACAGACTAGCCTCTTTAGTCCATACACATCGTTTACGTTTAAGACGGTCAAAACCAGAAGGAAACCATAAAAATTCACCATACAAACTCAGCACGACCAATGATGGCAAAGTGGATGAAGATGGATGATCATGTGCAGCAAAGGAGCGAGCTTCGCGCATAGCTTCACCTTGATAAAAGTACAGTTTACACGCAGCAGAAAATATCCTGCACATTATACCAACCAAGTGTACACTTAACATCATTGAGGATTGGCGACTAGACAAAAGAGACATTATAAATTCTCTTTGATCAAGGGAGGGCGATAGAAGACTTATGGTCCAAGGCTGCACCCAAATTTTCAAAATGTCTTCATTTCTTAATGCTAGTTGCTCTACAATAACATCAACAACTTTGGACTCAAGAGATTGCAACGAGAGGCTCAAGTTAAAAAATTGAAGTAAGCTTAACAAAACATCTTTGTTTCTCGGAAAGTTACATATAAATATGGGATCAAGGTACAACCTTTTACTTTCTGCCCACAAAATGAAATCACTTGCCATTTTACAAAAAGTATAGCTAAACAAAGAGAAACAAAACTAAGCACCTTTGAAAGCAGTAACCTGACCCGACTTGTCAATAGTGAACCAACCAGCCTTCTTAAAGTTCAAGAGTGAAGATTTTAAATCCACCAAGCTTTGCTCAAAGAGATGCAGAAATGGACGAGAGAATCCTAGTACTGAATCGACTACAGCACCTTGTAAAATAACACCAATAGCCTCTCCATCTTGAGGATATAATTTGGCAGGTAACACTAGTTGCTTATTGATTGTAGACTGTCTTCCACATGAGTAGCAAAATGGGTTTCTAGCTTGGTGGCTTACATTCAGACCTTTGCACATGCCACAAGAGAACTCCACATCCAAGCTGTTCACACTCAATCTCCAAAGTTCCAAACACCTACCAATTTCACAGTTATCAATGAGGATTATAAAGATTTTTAATTGATATGCAATAAAAAATTTATCTTCTTCCCAAAGCCTAAATTCGAGACTTGTTTATGCAAGTATTCTTGGAAGACATCAGCCAATGAAGGAGGCAATGGACATAAGATTGTAGCATCAACAACACTTAGAGTGTTCGACAAGTGCTTGAAAACGTTGATGTTACGAGCAACACAAGTGTAGAATCCCTTTTCTTTGACCTCATTTACCATAAGTTGATTATCAAGGCGCCGGGTTGGGACAAACAAAAGCTGCCATTAAAAAAATCTTAGAAAAAGGGTACGCACTATAAATTTTAAGAATGGGAGACACTTACACTAGCTTGATCGCTTGTTGACGGCCCATCAGCAATAGTCAATCGAAAACTAGGAGTACCGTCACTTCTAGTTGCATTCTCTATTTTGATGACAATGAACGCAACAGTTGCCACTGACTTGTTAGCATTAGAACTTTGGGCCAACAGCTCTTTGATCTTTTGTTCTGGATAAAGGTAGAGGCAACACTCGAAAGGCTTTGCCTTAACAACCAAAGTAGTTGCATCAGCGTACAAAGCCCACAGGCAGGTACCGTCGTCTTTTGCAACAGCTCTTTTTACAAATGCCCCCTCAATGCGCACATAATCATGGACAGCAAAGGCCTCAATAAAGTCTGAGAGGTATATCTCAGTCACAACAAAAGTAACAATATGGCGAGATTCTCTGTCAAGGAGGTCTGCACGCAGGTATCTACCAAAGTTAGATTTGGGTATTTTATAAGTACCATACTTACAGAGCACTTTGCCTTCAAATGCAAATCTAAAATTTGCAGTCTCTGACAGCTCGAAGATAGCTAAGTTTCTTAGGGCAGGGGTTATGGCTAGCTGTGAAGAGAAAGATTCAACATTAAGCTCATCTTTCTCTTCGCGTATATTTTTTATCAAAGGGGACGAGAATGAGGTATCTGCCAAGCACCTAGTCACCTTACCTAAGAAAAACCATTGGTGTGAGCAAAATACTCTAACGATCCACAGAGAAAACAGTAAACATTACCTCTTACTACGAACAAGGCCTTTTTTATAGCTGAAGAAGAGACTTTATTCAACTTTCCTCTTGGGCTAAGTTTTTTGTTGTGCGGGGAAGATTCAGAGATTTGATTGGAGTTTCGAGACAAAGGTAAGAATTCAGCAGCAGTGCTACACTTGGTACTCTCAAGAAGCTCTACTTCCAACGAAGGTGCTTCTACACGCTCAGGCTTAGACAATGCCTCATCAAAACTAAGATCTACAGACATGCTCAATATCATATGCTCAAGGTAATCACAGCTCAAATAAAATCTTGTTAACGTACTCACCCTTCATGGGAGTATCCATTTATGAGGTATATAAACTAGAATTGCAAGCAACTATGAGTAGGAAGAGCTTAGGCCTCAAGAAAGCATATGTATATTGTGCAAGGGATAGTTATATATATACAGGAGCTACATGAAATAGGAGCTGCATGAAAGGCAAAGGAGAGGAGTAGTGCATATGTTTCTATAATGAGAGCCACTGCCTCACATTCAGCATAGAAGCCAAGACAAGAGACATTGCAATAAAATGATGCAATATCTTTTCATAAATGAGAAGATATCATTTCACATTTTCAAATAAGAGCATGTTTTTTGAAGCAACTTTATTACCCGACTTGGTGGCATTGAGAGTAAGTTGTAATTATTTTATTCTTTTTAATAGAGTAAGTTAATATCTCACAATAAATCTGAATAAAAAGACATTATAGTCAACAAATATAAACCAGTACGGTGTATTTATCATGGCATACGTGTTTAGTTTAAAAGATTTTAAAATTGTCAATAGTTCAATAAAATAAATTTAGAAATATTATTTATATTATTAAAAGCTCGAATGCATTACAAGAACCGAGTTTTATTCAAAACCCTAATCTTTTAATAAATAGAACACGTTTCTCAAAAATAATATAAACCTGTCTATTTTATAATATTAAAATTAAGATTGTGTTTTCTTGGTTTTGATCAATATTTAATGGGAAGCTATAATACCAAAGAGACTATTTTACTCAAAGATTCTATACTGAGTTTCAAAACAAATTAGCAACAAAATAGACTTCATAAGAAATTACTAAACAAAATTATCCACAAGAGCAATTAAATTCGACCTTGACATTTGTCTTTCCCTATCCCATAAGCTCAGAACAGAATACCCAACATGAAGGATGTATAGTTGGGTATATGGTAATCTTCACAGCTTATCCAAAATCCCCGTTAAACTGACAGTAAGCCAAATAAAAGGCTCTATTCCTTTGCTTGAAGAGGCATAATAAAAATACTTTACTTTACAACGCAGGAACTTGACTCGTGCTACATACAAAGCTAACCATAAAGAAAACAGCAAGGGATCAAAACACGGCTACTAATCTCACATCACCATGAAAATAATTAAAGATGCTATTGCGGAAGTCTTAAAGGCAAATTCATATTGTTCCAAGATGTGCCTTGCGAAACTGAGGAGATCAAAGTAGCAAACATTTTTGAAGTACTTAAATCTTTAATTCACTCAGCTTAAAGAGAAAAAACTCCTGTATATTAGCCTCATCAGTAAACGATTACAACTGCATACAGAGACCAGCCATGAGCTTCTTTAACAACCACGAACCAGAATTAAGCATGGTGTCACAGCTGTACAAATAGATAAGCTGAGAGCTCAAGATCGACAGAGATCGACAGATATGTGTATCTACTCGAGAAAGGCTTTCCTCAGCGGATCTGCAAAGTCACAAGACAGTTGGTATCATACATAACAAGGATATAAAAAACCCAATGTACTCTCTTTAACAGTTTCTCCACTAAGAAGACCAATCAAAGCTTCCCCTTGCGCGTCAGGATCAGACTATTAAACCCGTTTACTACAATCGACACCAAATAAATACGAAAAGGACAAAGGCAAAGCCAAAGCTATCAGGCCCCAGTCCATATCCAAAACCTCAAAATTTTCGAATCCTCAACAGACTCTGAAGCCAAGATTAAATTATATTCTCCAAGTGCTAAATCTTGCAGAGTGTCTCAGTCCCTCTCAACAACTGCCCTACAATCCGATGCAATTTTGCATACACAAAAACAAATGCATAAGCAAAGCATGGCAAGATAATTATAATACAAATGTGTCTATAAATAAATACAAACCTATGCAAAAACTGCGCATCATTAGAGTAACAATGCTGCAACGGCCGCGAGTAACAGTGCGCTGTCATGGACCCTGTGGAAGCCGCGGGAAACAAGGCCCGATGGGCGAGCAGTGAAGATCGAAGCAGGGCTTCACGCATACGAGACGCTGTCAGTTTGTCCAGCGGGTTCAACTAATGCTGACCTGCCAAGAGCAAAAGGCTGACCTTAAAGCCTGATACATGAAGATACCAAATAATAGGTGCACAGTGAGAGAGAGAGAGAGAGAGAGAGAGAGAGAGAGAGAGAGAGAGCAAGAGAGAGAGAGAGGGAGAGAATGGGACAAAGCAGGAAGACCTTCGAGCTCTGTGGGAGCGAGGGCGTATGGCCGCAGCACAAAGTTGAAATGCAGCTTTGCCCAGCAGAGCACTCCGAGGCTCACTGCCTTGAAGGGAGCAACCCTGTCGAGCTCGCCATCCCTCAGTGGCTGTCGATGCAGACGAGAAAGAAACGTCCAAATGATGAGCTCCCCTCAAAAACCTAAAGAGCGTGTCTTATCATTCCCTCCAAAAATCATCATAAGCCAATAAAAATGCTACACATCGGCAATCCATATCCCTACCTCTACCAACCACCTAGGATACCCACTTCCCAAGCACTTTAATCATGCCACAAAGCGGTGCTTGATAAAAAACCAAAAAATGAACATAAAACAAATAAAAAACATTTTAGTCAGCAAAAAGAGAAGTGATCTCTATAGCCTTTGCCCTTTGGGCAGGCCAAAAAGGAAACTTGATGGTGCATGTTTGCAAAAACCTATGAATAATCTCAGGCTACTCACAATTGTGAGTTTTGCTATTAAAAAAAAAAAAAGGAAACTTGATGGTGCATGTTTGCAAAAACCTATGAATAATCACAGGCTAAAGTCGAAAGATGTCATTGTCAAAAGTATCAATAAATTTCATTTCCATGAACCAAAGCCAAATTGGTACGCTGATGCTAGATTTATTTCACGCTTTGTAAAGATTTTCTTCCATACGTGCAATGATGGAGATCGCCTACCTTGGAGGTGCATTAAATATTAATGATCAATTTCATGATGAAGTTTGTGACCAATTTATGCAGTTGCATGGTGCACGCTAGTTGGTGGACCTCAAATAGCATTCAAATCAAGTGAAAATATTGCATGTAGCTATTTAACTGCAGGTCACACATGTTGTTCAAATTTGAAGTGCTAATTTGGTGCATGCACTTAAGCTTTTCTCTACAGACAACTCTGCAGCCATGGTTATACCACTTTAAGAACTTCAAACCCCCCCTCCCCAAATTTGGGAAAGGTATATAGACCCTTTTTTATATATTTGGGACCATGTTGCTCCTAGTCATTAACTCACACCAAAGCTAGTTCGATTGAAATATTAGGGAAAGCTAGGTCTAGGAAATCTGTTAGAGCGTTGCCTTGGCAACCTAGGGTGTTAGGCAACTTGGGCCTACCTAGAAAATTAAGGCCTTTGACTTCTTCCCCTACGAAAGGAGACACAATTTTCAATTAGTATATTATTGACTAGATACCATACCCAGACACGATCTTGTTTGGATTGTATATTGATAAGATTTGAATAATTTGTCTATCTCGCAACTTGTAATGCTTCTGGGGTGCCTAGCACCCCAACATGATGAGGGGTTGTCATTGTTTAGTTGCAAGAATCTAGGGCACCTCTAGATGCAAAGGGTTGCCCCTAAATAAAACCTTTGATTCTTGGTTGAATCACCCATTACCCACTTATCATTACTAGTCATGGAACTAGATAACTTTATTAGCGACCAGCATGATTATTGTTTCTACATGATTTATCTTTAATGCCTTCCAAACCTAAGTTTGAAAATTCTTATGGCATAACAGTATGTAGCCTCATGATTTTTGCACTCTTCATGATTGTCTTGTTCATATTTTTCAAAACTCCATCTTGTTGAGGTGTCCTTGGTATTGTCTTTTTCCTTCTGGGGAGGGGGGGTCACTTAATAGTTTTGTGATTATCATGTGAGTGCAGCAGAAGGGATTATTTATTTTCATTTTTTCGCACATTTTCACATACAGAAGGGTACCGCAAAATAAAACTAGGAAAAAAAATTTACACTTTTAATAGAAAAAGGGTATATTTTATTTGTCAAAAATTCACAGATAAGGAGTTTCTAAAATAGTTTTTGAACGCACACGATATACACAATTTGTGAGGAAATAAGACTTAGCTAAGTAGATATTAGAGTAGTTTACTTAATGGAGAGAGATAATTTTTACACACGAGAGAATATAGAGGAGAGAGAGAGAGAGAGAGAGAGAGAGAAAGAGAGAGAGAGAGAGAGAGAGAGAGAGAGAGAGAGAGAGCACACGATATACGTGGTTCACCCAATGTGGGCTACGTCCACGGGAAAGAAGCCACTCAATGGCTTTAGTACTTCAAACTAGAAGTAGGCTACAAAGGGATTATTCCCTTAATGGAACTCCTGCCTTGTACACTCAAAATTTGGCTCTAAGTTAACACTTTGAAACCCAATTCTAGCCTACAGATTCTCTATCTCTCTCTATTGTATTGATTTTTTATCTCTCTATGGTGGAATACACTTTGGTCAAGATACTTTCCCCCAAATTAACTAAGCCAAAGATACATGGAATAAGGATTTATTCTAGAGAATCTCTCTCTCTCTCTCTCTCTCTCTCTCTCTCTCTCTCTCTCTCTCTCTCCGGATCTCCGGCATGGATTTCTCCATGCTCTTATACTCACGTCTTCAATTGAATAATCTTGGTCCAAAACTTTCATTTGTCAATATGAAAGAGGACACATAGCATATAAGGTGTGTTGAAACCATATTTAGGTGGTTGATATAAAGCCTCATGTTGTCTAGTAATAGGCAACCTATTCATATATAAAATAGCATTAATTGAACAAAAAAGTTCACTAGTTTATCATCAAGTCTCTTCTCATGGATTATTCTAAGAAGGTGAATTTGTTTTTGGGCTCTGTTGCATCACAAACTATTGCTATTGATTCTCCACAAAGATATGCTATGATCAACCCAAAAGATCATGACTCAAAAGCTCCCTCATGGAGAGCTCTCTCTCTCTCTCTCTCTCTCTCTCTCTCTCTCTCTCTCACACACACACACACACACACACACACACTTAAGCATGAGTGTGTGTGTGTGTGTGCGCGCGCACGTGCGAGAGAGAGAGAGAGAGAGAGAGAGAGAGAGAGAGAGAGAGAGAGCATATATAAATATATATGTATATATATACATACATATGTATATGTATGTATATATACATATACATATCTATGTGTGTGTGTGTGTGTGGGGGGGGGGGGGGGGGGGGGGGGGGGGGGGGGGATTTTCAAATTGCACTACAAACTCTGTATAATCAGCACAATTACAGATAGGGGTGTTGTGAAATCTTAAAAAGTCAGTATTGTAGAACCAATTTTTTGGTGGATATGTGTATTTCCATCCAAACAAAACTAAATTAAGTAGAGAAGTATTACCAAAGTGTTCATGAAATATTTCCAAAAAAATGGACTTAGATGGATATAATTCTAGAACTTTGTTCCCAAAAAGACAGTGCACAAAAATCTAGTTTTGAGCCTCCTTCTGTTTATTCAAGATCTTCTTGCCCGCTATATTTGTAGTAACCATGAAATATTACAATCACATGCCAAGAAGATGTTTTATATGAATATTTTTGGCTCTACCTCTACTGGTATAACTTCTAGCTTTACATGTGACAAAGTTAGAACTAGAAGTAATAGAAGGAATCAAAAAAGAAGTAAGCAAATTAGGAGTGTTAGTTAAAGAGATAGGTCTTTTTAGGAATGGGGTAGATTCTTCTTTTGTATTAGGTTTAAGCAGACTGAGAAGAGTCTTCAACCCCCTTGTAGTTTCCATAGGATGTTAGAAAAGTTCCAGGTTCATCTTCTTTAAGCTCTTTGAGAACTTCAAGCATCATGTTTTGGAAGTGAATGAAAGCAATTTGAGCTAAAACCAAGTTGCAAGCTTGTTTACCCAGCCATGAACCTATTAAAGATAAGTGAAATTCTACAGCTTTGTCTGGTGGGAATAATTTTAGGTGATTAAGAATGTACCAGACTGCATGATCAAACCAAATGATGCTTGATTTACATGCTGCTTTGTTGTCGAGGAACTTGCAGGCACATTTGATATAGGGCATGTAAATGTTCCAAATAGAGTCTAAATAGTAGTCTACATTTGGCTGGGGCAAAGCCATAATACCCTTTTTTGTGCACCCATAAATACCAGTATTAGAAGAGCATTTTGTAGGATCCAAAAAGTTCATGATAAAGGGAGCATTGATTAACTCTCCTTTATTCAAGAATTGAGTACCTTCAAGAATATAAACACTACATTCATCCATGCAAGCAGCACGAAACTTGGCTAAGAAGATCCATGATGTAAGTGAGATAGGCTCTAGAAAGCCTTTGTTGGGAAGGGTCCATAGTTGATTGTCCACACTTGCACCTTCAACCTCTACTTGTTTTGAAGGAAGAAAAGGGAATAATTTTGACACTTTAGGAACCATTTCTAAAAGAGTAGACTCACTAAGTGAGCATAAGTCATGTTGAAAATTCTTAACAACTTCCAATACCACCGGATTGCGACTGAAGATACTAGTTGTCACATTGACAGTAGGAGCATCCGGTGTAGTAATGAAGGCCTGATTGAGTCCGCATAACTAATTGGTTAACTCTGCACTGGAGGAGGAAAAGGTAGCAAGTGACTGTGTGAGTATTTTTTGAAGCAGAGGAAGTTGTTTAATTCTTCTTCTAAGAATTTAAGTCCTTCCTTCTTGTTTTTAACGAGAGCTACTAAGATTTTGATCCAATCGTTAAATGAAAGAAGTTGCAATAAAGAACCATGAGGATGATTCTCTAAAATTGTTGATCCAATAATAAGTTTAGATGCAGTTGCATCCTCAATGTAAAGTAGAACATACACTTGCTTTAGAAGAAGCAAGCTTGATAGGAAATTCTAACCCAAGGGCAAAGGAGTAGTCTGAAACATATATAAATCATTATAAATTAGAGAAAAAGAGAGAAAAGGAACCAGATAATGTTTACAACCAAATTTTATTTTTTTTGGCAGCTCTAGCAAGAAAAGGTCTGTATCTATTTGCATGGTACATCAAAGGATGCCTAAGGGAATGTTTGTACAAATTGGCACGGGACATTCTCAATTGTTTATTGATAGCTTCTATATTTCTTGGGGAATTAAGAATCCACATTCAGGCAGTGTATTTGTAGAGTTGAGATACTTGACAAAAAGTGAATGAAAAATTAAAAAGGTAATGCATACAACCTTTACGCCAGACAATTCGAGGATATAATGATTGTGTGTATGTACCCCACTTAGATAATCAGGTCAAACTTAAAAATCTATTTTTAATGTGTCTTTGCCATACTCCTGGTCATATGAATGACAAAGCAGTTTATGCCCTTGTCACTATGTGTGTGTTGGAGTATTAATCTATATACTTTATTCAAAATTTGAATAGTATATTCAAAAAGAGATATGACAAAGATTAATAAAAGTGATTACATACATATTTTTTATCAAAAAAACTATGTACATGTGAAATGAGATTTTGATGTTCATTACATCTAAGAAATAAAAATGTAGTAGAAGCGGTAGAAGAAGTATCCCTACCAAAAATTGTTCTAACATCACTTGAATTCAAAGATAAAAGAACTCGAAATCCTTACCTGCAGCCATCCTGCAAACAAAAAAATCATCAATATTTTTTTTTAGTCATGGAATGCACATATAGAACAGACTTGCCGACAGTTGTCATCCATGTCCCCTTTATCCATGCATTCAGAACTGTTCAAATTTCTATTTAGAGCTCTGTTTTCTTATGACAACAAGGATAGTTTTCTCTAGACCGATTAAACCTTGATAGAGAGGATTCTTAGAGCACTGGAAAAAATTATAATAAAGTAAATGTTTTTCTTCTCATAGTTTAGCAAAGTGTAGGGTAAGAAATGTTCATATCCCTTTATCAATAGAAAAACTCAAGTGCATCAGAGGGTCTAGCAGAGTTATAAAAATCCAGCTATAATCACACATAATTTAGAATTTAACAACTACTCTTGAAGAGTTACATTAATGTAAGGAGAAATCACATTCTCAGGGGTTAGTTCTATTTATGCAACGTTATTTCTGGAAGAAAGGATGCTTTTTTACTCTTTATGTAGAGTATTATTAACAAAAATATAATGTTAGCATAAAGTTTTTCCTATGTCAAACTATCTGTTATGACCATAAGTAAGCAAAAACCATTAAAAACCACTTTGTATTTCATGTCAAAAAACACTAAATACTTCCTAAAATAGTGTAATTCAAATATACTTAAGTTGATTAAATATACATCCGCCCACCTGATTAGAGGAGGAAGAAATCACGGCCTCGACATCCATTATTTTTTTCGCCATGAGCGCCGACATAAAATGTATTTTGCTTGCTCCAAAACTATGTGTCCACCAACAATTTTTCTATGTATGAAAAACACGATGTATATACTATCGAGTGAGAAAACTGTTTGATCAGTGAGTTGAGTTGGAAAAAGGCTAGCTTTGGGAAAAAAAAACCAAACACTGCTCTAAGTATCAAAAGCTACAAAGGCTTATTGCATGTGTAATTGGTTTAAGAGTACTGATACTGCTCGTGCAAGCAAGTATGCAAGTTGACCTATGTGTAGTAAGGTTCTACTAGAAGCAAACATGAGCCATAGTGTGTATAGGGAATGCACTTGGCAAAGCCAGTGCATAGTGTGTATAGGGAATGCACTTGGCAAAGCCAGTGCAGTAAGTGCCATCAAAAGATCAATAAGTAGCCGAATTGGGGCTCCGCTGTCCGTGTGTGTCTCTACATGAGAGAGAGAGAGAGAGAGAGAGAGAGAGAGAGAAGGAGAAGGAAAAAGTTTGTTTCTATCCCATTGTCTACTTTGCAACAAATTGATACAAAAATCCCCTGCAAGCCGTTTCTCTCTACTGGCCGCTTATGTACAAAATTATACTAGCTTGCGCCAAGCTGTATACGATGCATAAGGTATTTTAATATTTAGTTCTATACTCAAACTTTAGTAGCGCAAGTTACAAGCAATAGCATGAAATTCCTTTTGTTAGACAAGTATTGGTTCCCACTCTTCGTGTTCAAAAAAAATGACTCTCAGCTTAATATCGTACCGTTTTCTATTTCCAAAACGGGCTGGTGACGGTAAGGGGAAAGGGAGGAATTCTACCCCAAAATAGTGCTTTTATCTCCTAATTTTTCAAAAATTTCCTTTTGGTAAATTCAAGGAAAGGATCTTTGTATGTTTGTTAGAATGATTCGAGGTTGCTAACCATAGAGACCTTGCTAATTTATCCGATGAAGAGAGTTGAACTCTAGACTTCTAGTTTATAGAGAGGCCTTATATCCTCTAAGGAAAACTTTCCTTTTTTATAAAATCCAGTGTGTGTTTTTTGTTTTTTAAGGTCGGGTTTTTCATGTTACCTAGTGAAACATCTGAGTTTTGATTTGAGTAGATCTCCCTAAGAGATTTACTCAAATAAGTTCCATAATAAAAGTTATTTTGTCTGACTATATTGTGTGCATGTATGTACATGTTTAAAGTTCATAGCTAAATATAGCCGTATCATTCCTATTTGTTTATAAGTTCCATAATAAAAGTTATTTTGTATGTGTGCATGGATGCCCATGTTCAAAGTTCATAGCTAAATATGGTTGTACTAGTTACTTGTCATTGACTAGTGTGTGTGTGTGTGTGTGTGTGTGTGTGTGTGTGTGTGTGTGTGTGTGTGTGTGTGTGTGTGTGTGTGTGTGTGTGTGTGTGTGTGTGTGTGTGTGTGTGTGTGTGTGTGTGTGTGTGTGTGTTATACAAAAGACCACGGCTCTTCAAAAGGGTAATAAATGGAGAAAAGAATATCATTTCTTGGTTAATGAGAAGAAAGGGCTAGAAATTGATCATGATACATAGGCATGCCATTATCAAACCATAGAGAGATTATTCTTGCAGAAGCATTTAGGGTAAGGGGTTCCTCTATACCTCTCACCATCATAGCCAACATAAGAAAATTTTGTTAGTCAATGTAAGACAGGTGTCAGAACAGAAGCCCACATGTTATAGACGTCAACCAAAAATACAATGCAAAGAAAATTCCTTATAGTAGGAAGCTGGCACTTGGGTATTGCTCTCCATAGCTATTGGATTGTGTTGAATGTAGGAAAAGGGGCCCAATAACTGCTATGTGAAGCCAAGGGTGTTGTTTTCATACACGAGCACTTGTATATAGTATGTCTTTGCTTGCACCAAGTCCGTAAAGGACACCTCTTTTAAATCCATGGCTATGTATGCAAAGGGTACTGGTGGAGTGGAGCCACACCTCAACAAAGCCAAAAAAAATATCTTTTTGTGGGGGCTACCACCTGCAAGAAACCATATAAGCGCAAGGCGTATCTGCCACGTGGTGGGAAAAATTGCTCATCGCGCCAATAAATGATGGTCCCTCCACACGTTTTCAGACATGCATGAGATGATAACTCTATAAGCATTTTAGGCTTTTCTAATTTTTGTTAATGGGGAATTTTTTTAAGAGGAGCATTATATGGACCAAGAGAGTTCCTCAAAAAATTGGTGCATCAGCCCATGTGGTAAAAAAACAAGTATTTATGTGCATTATATGTGTATCCCTCCTTCCAATCCTAGAATAGGGATAGAGAGGGGGCACTAGTGCCCATCATCAAGAGACAACAAGTGTAAGAGTTCTTTAGGATTACAAGTAAAATTGGAGGAACAATATCGTTGTAGGGTCTACCTGATCAATCTCCATAATTTTTCTTTTCAACTCCATTTCTACAAAAAGCAGCTACTAGCTGCTATATGTCTATAAAAGCTTTTAGGGTATCCGAGTTGCAGAAATAGGTTTTAGTTGTGATAGAATGACTTTGTGTGCTTAATTGCTAGGCATATTGCTAGCTCTGTGGATATATTTTATAGGAGTAATTTGAAGGACTGCATGATTTTAAGCTAGAGATTTGTGGATTCTTCCATCAATTATGGAGAGGGAAAGATTTAGGAATGTGGTTTCTAAGATCTCTTACTTCAATGGTGAGCTCTAGTGGGTAGATACCTTCCTTAGCTATGAACCATTCTGGATTTTGACAATCTATCCAAAGGATATCATCAAAATACCTAAAAGGGCTGGCTATATCAATTCACTTTACCCTATAGGTAGGAGACAACATCATTTTTTCATAGTAATTGTACTCCAATGCATGTGAATGAATATAACACCAAATGAGTGAACATGCAAGCCCCATGGGAATTTCATTAGTCTACTGGTAGAACTTTTAATAGCATTGAATGTACAAATGGTTAATCAACCATGTATTGATATTAATTACATCATCAAAGAGAAGGAGAGTCCATTCTCATATTTGGTTTTTAACCAAGCCCCTTCCTGACAAAAAGTTAGGAAGTTCTAAAAAGAAATGAAGGGGGTGTTAGAAAATTGGCAAGCACAAGTAATGGGATTATTGATAAGAGGGATTAGTCCCATATCTCCATTATGGAGGATGTTCTCAAAACATTTCTTAATGTCTGCTGGAGTAGAAAGAGCTAGCACCTTTTGGTAGGTTAATTACACAATCATAGACGGATTCAATAATCCACCAAGATTGTATTTTTAAATTGTGGCAGAGAAGATCTTTTTGATTAAGAATCTTTGCTCTTTGTTTTAGATTTGGAAGGCAAGATTTCAATAAGCATGCCATAAGTAAAGAGGCTTGTGAGTAAATACTAGAACCAACACAAGTTAGCCACCTGAAACTATTTTTGTGTAATTTGAAAGATGCCATTAGGAAGGGCAGAGGTGCTAAGGAATGTGTATTCATCCTCTTCACTATATCCCTTATAATCTCTGAAGGGTCTTCTGAGCAATGAGAGAAGTCACTACTTGTGAGTCTTTGTTGAATTTCCTTTTGTACTAGTGCTTTACAAATAAAAAATGGGTTGTTCGGGGCCTTGTCAATAGATTTAATAAGGTGTTGATTTTTGAGAGCATTAAAGATGCCATTCATATCCACATCAGGATCATAACCAAATTTTTGAGGTAGCCAACCAAGACAATAATCATAAAAAGATAGCTTAACAATATTGATGTCCAGCCAAGGGGGCAAGAAGACAATTTTGTTGGATAAAATTCTTAACATAACTGAATAAATCTCTTCAAAAGCCTCATGCAGATTAGCGGAGCAAGAAGGTATGTGATTCAACCCTAACATGAGTAATTTCTTAATCTTGGGGGGAACTAGTAGGTGTTCCACACTTGCCAAAACATGGCCAAGATTAGGTACAAACCTAGGGTCAGCTGGGGTACAAAAACAATGAGAAAGCTCAGAGACAGAAGTGAAACCATGGTTTTGGTTATACGGTAGCAGATTTAGGGAAGGTTTAAAGCTCCAAGTGAACATACACTTCTCCCAAGATGGGGACAAAACAAAGTTCAAGCCAAAAAAGAAAACCCCAAAAAAAGTTATCAGACTGGGTAAGTCCATCAGAGAGTTGTAGTACAAGATATTATTAAAAAGGCGATCCTTTTTCCTTTGCATTGGGACTAAAGATAAACGTACAGTAGCTTCTTTAGAAACTTGCAATAGTAACAAATATCAGTTATAAAGCACCGACTTAGCACTAGGGAAGCAGTTTCAGTTACAAGCCTGTCGTACACGTCCATTGGAGTTGGCAGATGGTTGTCCAAGGTTTACAGGGAATCTAGGGGTAAGAGAGGTTGTTGGGATCATGCAACTACCGGAAGAATCAATTGGGGATGTGGCATTCCAATCTTGATTAGGGGGAGGAGCAAAATATGCCATCTTGTTAGTGCCCATATTCCTTCCCCTACCACGATTAGGTTTTTGGAATTCACCCCGGCCCATTTAGGAGTCCTGCCATCATGGAACAAATCCTTGTTGGGGGGGATATCCTTTCTAATGAATCCATCTACCTGTGAGATGTTACTGCTGGAGGCATGTAGCTGCTCGAACAAAGCCACTTGTTTCATGATATCCTTGAGTTTTTCTCAGGAAGACATGGATTAACAGAGCTTTGATAGCCTCTTGAGCTTCAGTAGCAATTCATCTTAAGAAGGTTCACATGGACTTCTTAAGGAAAGGGGCAGGAAATAATGTTGACAGGTTATGTAGAATCATCCATAGGGCATGCTCAAACCATAAGATGTTGGCATCCTCGCAAAAACACCCCTCTCCCACATGGTCACATCCACACTTAATGAATGGCCGATGCACATTCCAAAGTTGGGTGGTATAGTTAGAATCCCGGCCAGTAGTGCTGATTAACCCCTTCACTCTAAGAAGGCACCCCATAGAGGCATTACATCTTTGGGTTTCAAAGCTGCTCATAGTAAAAGGGCATGCCATTAAATAAGACTCAATAGAAATTATTATGTAGAATCTGTTGTAGCCCAATTTTCACCGCCTCCTTGTCCCTATCATTGATGAGTGTGAGAAACAGGCCTTCAATTAAAGGGGCAATTAAGGAAAAATTGCCAAGGGTCCATGGCTTGTGATTAGCATCACTCAAGTAGACCTCTAGCAACAGAGCAGGGATATACGGGTCACTATAGGTTTCAAAGGCTTCTTAGCAATACCAAGTGAGAGGCTGTTCATGGAGAAGTTTTGTGTAGTAATAGCTACGTCATTTTCATCAAGACCGTCAGGGATCAACCAATTTGAAGATGCGGTGGGAGGTGCTATAGACAAGGAAGGGGCCCCTGGAGGAGAGGCTTCTTCCTCTTCTTGATAAGGGGGTCGTTATGAAGCTTTTTGCCATACATATCCATAAACGTCCTCATAATATGAGGGGATTTTTTGAGCCATTCACGGTGTTCCCTGCCATCATCATCTTGGATATTCCCAAGATTAGCAGCAATATACATGAGCCTTGACACAGCAGCAACAACAGGGTTATCTTTAGCCAAAGCATAAACATTGAACCAAGAAGGGATATCCAATTGAGCAAGTACTAGTAAATTAGTGGTGTCATCCAAAGCCAAAGTGGCCGTATTTGCATCTATCAGAGTTTTATGGAAAGATGGATCTTTGATGCAAAGAAGTAGGCCTTGCACAATAGAGGAAGGATCCAGTAGGCTACCATCATAACCTAGGGCTGCAAGTGTAGCATCCCATCCACCTAAGCTTGCATGTAGAAAAACAAACTAAGTGAGCCAAGAGAGAAGGGATCAACATTTTAAAGATGATAGGTAATCAATAACAATTACTATCACCACGAGTGTGTGTGTGTGTAGGTTACAAAAGACCGCGGCTCTTCAAAAGGGTACCAAATGGAAAAAGAATATCATTTCTTGGATAATGAGAATAAAAGCTAGAAATTGATCATGATACATAGGCATGCCATTATCAAACCATAGAGAGATTATTCTTGCAGAAGCATTTAGGCTAAGGGATTCGTCTATACCTGCAACAAAAGAAAATTTTGTTAGTCAGTGGAAGACAGGTGTGACAAAAGAAGCCCACATGTTATAGATGTAACCAAGAATACAATGCAAAGAAAATTCCTTATAGTAGGAAGCTAGCTATGCATGCTATTGGGTTGTGTTGAATGAAGGTAAAGGGACCCAATAACTGCTCTATGAAGCCAAGGGTGTTGTTGTCATACACGAGTACTTGTATGTAGTATGTCTCTGCTTGCACCAAGTCCATAAAGGACACCTCTTTTAAAGCCATGGCTATGCATGCAAAGGGTAGTGGTGGAGTGGAGCCACACCTCAACCAAGCCGGAAAAAATGACTTTTTGTGGGGGCTACCGCCTACAAGTGAAACCATACAAGCGCAGGGCGTATCTGCCAAGTGGTGGAAAAATTTGCTCATCGCACCAATAAATGATGGCCCCTCACACATTTTTAGACATGCATGAGATGATAACTCTATAAGAATTTTAGGTTTTTCCAATTTTTGTTAATGGTGAATTTTTTTAAGAGGGGCATCATATGGACCAAGAGAGTTCCTCAAAAAATTGGTGCATCAGCCCATGTGGTAAAAAAACAAGTATTTTTGGGCATTATATGTGTATCCCTCCTTCCAATCCCACACTAGGGACTGTGTGTGTGTGTGTGTGTGTGTGTGTGTGTGTGTGTGTGTGTGTGTGTGTGTGTGTGTGTGTGTGTGTGTGTGTGTGTGTGTGTGTGTGTGTGTGTGTTCCCGCCCAAACCCAGGCACACTCACTCTATGAGGCAATAGTCCCATAGAGTGGGGCCTACATCCTTATCAGATTAATGATGATATTTGTGGTAGCTATAGTTCCGGGCCATTCAGTTTATTAAGAGATTGAATAATGGTATTCAATATTTTATTCTTTAGAAACCCATTGTGCATAAATTTGTTAACTAGTTTAGAGATTTCTTCAAATGCAATGAAGGAATCACTAAAAGAGTACATAATAAGAAATAGATCTCCTAAGCAAGTATTAATTGCATTTTTATATGGGCAACTAATTTTTTCTTTGATAAAGTCAATAGTAGAAAATTGAAATTTATCCCTTTTTCAACTATATCTCGTTGTAAAATCCCCTGTAAATGGTTCGTAATGTGATTTTTATTGTTAGATAAGTTGTACTAGTAGTAAAGGGTTCTCCCTCTAATGTAATAATTTCCAAAATTATCTTCTATTTTAAGCACATCTAAGGGGTAGATGTTAATAAGTTTCTCTTTTAAAAAGCTATTGTTTAAACTTAGAATATCATCCATATATCTTGCAATATGTATAAATTGTGTGAGTTTTTTTAGTGTCTGAGAGTTATGTAATTGTTTGATATACCATTTGTATTCAAAGTAAGCTAAATAAAGGTTACATAATACTAGTGAACTGAGAATTCCATAGGAATCCCTTTTTGTTGTTTAAATCAGTTTGTTCCAAGTTGAATAAAACTATCATTGAGTAGCAAATGAAGGTGAACTATCAAACTAATTTGGTTAAAATGAAGAGGGGTATTGTGCATATGTTTTTTAACCCATGTTAATTCTTTGATGAGGGAGATACCAAAATAATGGTTTTTTGCTCTATTTCTAAAGGCAAGATCAGTCAGTTCTTCTAAGACCGAGAGCAAACCATATGGTCCAAAAATGGGAATGTTTTTGTAGCATTGTGTAATGTCTGTTGTGTAGATATGTGTAATATGTTATGGGAGGTTTAGAAATAGTTTGGTACTATTCTTAATAATCCAAAATGGACTGTAATTGAACCCTAGAGACCCATGTGTGGTTTTTTGTTAGTTGTATACAGTGAAGTTCTAGTTCAATTAGAATCAAATTAAGACATTTGGTCAGATAATGTGTAATTTCAGTATAGATCCTATTGGAGGCATCTGAGATTCATCTATACTTGTGTTTATGTTCTTTATAAGTGGGGAAAAGTTTAGGTAGTTGCAATGTAAGTAGATTCCCGGTATCAACTGGATTAAGAGCAAAAATGGAGAATTCATCACCATTCAATCTTTCAAGTGCAGGTAAACACACCAGTTGTTTACAAATAATTGATGTTGTGTTACCAGCCTTGTCCAGTCCCACAATAAAGAATTTAGATGCTAGATCTTTGATTTTTGTGATTATATCAAGAGTAAACCAAGAAGTGTCCGTACTAAGCCATTGTGGGTTCAGGTTACCTACTTTGTTTGAAAAGTTATGAAAAAGTAGTTGAGAAAGGTTGTGGATCACTTCGACTCCAGTTGGAGTTTATTAACCAAGTCAATTAAACAGTTCAAAAGGGCAGCAAAAGCTAAGTGAGGGTTGAGTGGTGGTAGGGGAATATGATTCAATCCTTTGTTTAGTGGTGCGCAAATCTCCTGATCCTCGCAAATTTCTAAGTTTGAAGTACAAATGTGTGGGCCAAATTTGTCAAATTGCCTTGCAAACTCTGTATAATCAGCACAATATAGGTAGGGGTGTTGTGAAATCTTAAGTCAGCATTGTAGAACCAACCTTTTAGTGGATATGTGTATGTCCATCCAAACAAAACTGAATTAAGTAGAGAAGTACTACCAAAGTGTTGAAATATTTCCAAAAAAATGGACTTAGGTGGGTATAATTCAAGAATTTTATTCACAAAAAGACAATGCACAAAAATCTGGTTCTAAGCCTCCTTCTTTTTATTCAAAATCTTCTTGCCTGCCATATTTTTAGTAACCTGAAAATATTACAATCACATGTTAAGAAGATGTTTTATAGAAGGATTTTTTGCTCTACGGATATAACTTCTAGTTTTACCTCTACCAAAGTAAGAACTAGAAGTAATAGAGGGAGTCAAAAAAGAGGTAAGTCAATTAGGAGTGTTAGTTAAAGGGATAGGTCTTTTTAGGGATGGGGTAGATTCTTCTTCCGTATTAGGTTTAAGCAGACTGAGAAGAGCCTTGTAGTTTCCATAGGATGTTAGAAACGTTCCAGGTTCATCTTCTTTAAGTTCTTTGAAAACTTCAAGCGTCATGTTTCGGAAGTGAAAGAAAGCAATTTGAGCTGAAACCAAGTTACGAGCTTGTCTAGCCAACCATGAACCTATTAAAGATAAGTGAAATTATACATCTTTGTTTGGGAATAATAACTCCAGGTGATAAAGAATGTACCAAGCTGCATGATCAAACCAAATGATGCTTGATTCATATGTTTCTTTGTTGTCGAGACACTTGTAGGCACATTTGATATAGGGTCTGTAAATGTTCCAAATAGAGTTTGAATAGTAGTCTCCATTTGGCTGGGAGAAAGCCATAATACCCTTTGTGCGTCCATAAATCCCAGTATTAGTAGATTATTTTGCAAGATCCAAAAAGTTCATGGTAAAGGGAGCATTGATTAACTCTCCACTATCCAAGAATTGGGTACCTTTAAGAATATTAACCCTACATTCATCCATGCAGGCAGCAAGAAAATTGGCTAAGAATATCCATGATGTACATGAGACGGGCGCCAGAAATCCTTTGTTGGGAAGGGTCCATAGTTGATTGTCCACACTTGCACCTTCAACCTCTACTTGTTTTGAAGGAAGAAATGGGAGGCATTTTGACACTTTAGGAACCATTTCTAAAAGGGTAGACTCACTAAGTGAGCATAAGTCATGTTGAAAATTCTTAACAGCTTACAATACTGCCAGATTGCGACTGAAGATACTGCTTGTCACATTGACAGTAGGAGCAGCTGGTGTAGAAATGAGGCTGGGTTGAGTATGCATAACTTTTTAAGAAAATTGGTTAACTCTGAACCGAAGGAGGAAAAGGTAGCAAGTGACTGTGTGTGTATTTTCTAAAGAAGAGGAAGATGATTTAATTCTTCTTCTAAGAATTTAAGTCCTTCCTTCTTGTTTTTAACGAGAGCTGCTAAGAGTTTGATCCAATCGTTAAATGAAAGAAGTTGCAGTAAAGAACCATGAGGATAATTCTCTAAAATTGTTGATCCAATAATAAGTTTAGGTGCAGTTGCATCCTCAGTGCAATGTAGAACATAGACACTTGCTTTAGAAGAAGAAAGCTCGACAAAAAATTCCAACCCAAGGGAAAAGGAGTCAGTCTGAAACATAGATAAATCATCATAAATTGAAGAAAAAGAGAGAAAAGGAGTCACATAATGTTTACAACCAAATTTTAGTTTTTTGGCAGCTCTTGCAAGGAAAGGTATCTATCTACTTGCAGGGTACATGAAAGGACGTCTAAGGGAATGTTTGTACATATTGGCATGCGCCATTCTCAAGTTTTTATTGATAGCTTCAATATTTCTTACGGAATTGAGAATCCGCATCAGGGCAGTGTATTTGTAGTAGAGTTGAGATACCTGACAAAAAGTGAATGCAAAATTAAAAAGGTAAGACATACAACGTTAACGCCAATCAATTCGAGGATATATAATGACCGTGAAAATCTAATTTTCATGTATCTTTGCCATACTCCCGATCATAGAGTGAAAAAATAATGTATGCCCTTGTGCCTATGTGTGTGTGTGGGAGTATAAATCTATATACTTCATTCACAATTTGAACAGTATATTCAAAAAGAGATATGATAAAGATTGATAAAAGTGATTACATACATAATTTTTTACCAAAAAAAACTATGTACATGTGAAATGAAATTTTGATATTTATTACATCTAAGTAATAAAAATGTAGTAGTAGCATTAGAAGTATTATCCCTACCAAAAATTGTTCGAACATCACTTGAATTCAAAGATAAAAGAAGCCGGAATCCTTACCTACATCCATCATGCAAACAAAAAAATCATCAATATTTTTGTTTAGTCATGGAATGCAGGATTAGAAAGGACCCGACAGTTGTCATCCATGTCCCATTTATTCATGCATTCAGAACTATTCAAATTTCTATTTAGAGCTCTGTTTGATAAATCAGGCTCCATACTTAACAAGGAGTACATGTCTCATGAATTTAATGCATTTTTGGCTAGTCATGGGATGAAACAACAATGTACAGTGCCTTATACGCCTCAGCAAAATGCTGTTGCTGAGTGAAAAAACAGGTCACTTATAGAAATGGCATGATGTATGGTCAAAAGTCAAGCTTTGCTGCATTCGTTAAATGGCTTAAGGCCATCATGTGTGTCACTTATGTACTTAACAGGTGTCCTACAAAAGCTTTGCAGTATATTACTCCATATGAATCATGGCATGATAGAAAGCCTTCTATTGAGCACATGTGTGTTTTTGGTTGTTTGGCATATGCTTTCGTGTGTCAAATGTATTTTTGTTGGTTATAGTGATAAAAGCAAAGGTTACAGATTGTATCATCCTCAAAAACAGCGTATCTTGGTCTCATGGGATGTTGTGTTTGTGGAAGATTATCTTCAGCCCTTGCTATCATGCACTAGAGACAGTAATGTCAGCTCACAGGACATTTATGACACTTTGTTGCTTATTTTCAATGGTGGAAGTTCAAACGTAAATTCCAATGAGGAAAATGTACGGCATAGGGGGGTTTCTGAAAATGTTACAGATCAGCATGTTACTGATGCAGATGTACGATGTACTTGATGAGGAAAGGACTGAAAATGAGCAGGTTAGAGGTATGCCAAAATGGCCGGTGCATGCATTGCGTGATAGTAAATTGGATGCACCTTTGTTTAGTCGCACTTATTCAGGCTCTTGCCATGCATCTTATGCATCAGATTGTTATGCTTTGGCTATGTCTAGCTTACATGATGTTGAGGAACCTTTATCTTTTGATGAAGCACAAAATTCAAAAAAATTGGATGGATGCCATGCAATCAGAATGTGATGCACTTGTAGAGAAAATGACACATGGACTTTATGTGATTTGCCTCCTGAAAAAAATGCCATTGGTACGAAGTGGGTTTACAAGTTGAAACGCAAGCCGGAGATTAATCGCTATAAGGCTCGACTTGTTGCAAAGGGTTATGCACAACAAAAAAGCATAGATTATGAAGAGATTTTTGCTCCCACTTGTTGTATAACTATTGTGAGTTTTTCTATATGTATTAGTAGCTCATTTTGGTTGGGATGTACATCAGTCAGACATTGTTACTGCTTTCTTGAATGGTGACATATTTGAGGAAATTTATGTAATGCAGCCTCGGGGTTTTGTCAAGAAAGGACAAGAGGATAAGGTGTGCAAATGTAACAAATCTTTGTCTGGGTTGAAGCAATCTCCTCGTGCTTGGTATGAGAAGGCTGACACTCATTTGGTCAAACGAGGCTTTTGTAACAGTCCAACAAAAACCACATTGTATGTAAAGCGTGAGGGTGATGTACTTCTCATTGTGGTTCTGATTTTTTGACAACTGGATCAAATGAGAGAAATATTATTGAATTTAAGGCTGATTTGAATGCTATTTTCAAGATGAAAGATTTGGGGTTGTTTCATCATTACTTGGGTTTACAGTTTAAGCAATGTGATGGTGGTATTGCCTTATGTCAAAAATGTTACATAGAGACATTGTTATGTAAGTTTGGACTTGAGGATTGCAAACCTATTGCCACTCCCATGGAAACAGGTTTGAAATTGATTCTTCATGATGCTCGTGATCTTGCAAATGTCACTCTTTACCAAACTGATGTTGGATGCCTCATTTATGTATGCAACACGAGGCCAAATATTCAATTTGTTGTCTCACAGCCCAACAGATTTATGCATAGCACAGGGTCTAAGCATTGGCAGGCTGTCAAGAGGATTTTTTGCTACTTGAGTGGCACTTTACATCTTGGCTTGTTTTATCCCAAGGGGGGATCATTGCCACCAGACTTACATGATTTTTTGGACTTAGATTGGGCTAGTTGTTTTGACACACAAGTGTCCACAAGTTGTAACACCGAGGGACTGCCGTAGACTGGTCCATCCGCCCAGCCTCCCTTTTATAGGCTCGTAGCCCCTTTTGGACCCCTTCCCACTGGCAGCCGGCCCTTGGCCGAGTCCGTGACCCCTCGGTCTGGCCCTTGGCCTGACATTACTCCCCCCTTGGAGAAGCGTTTTCGTCCTCGAAAACAAAAGTGGGGAATTTCTTCTTAAGAACACTAATGTTTTCCCAAGTGGCACCCTCTTCAGGGCGATCTTTCCACTTGACTAAAGCTTGACTACGTACATGATGACGAGTAAGGAGTTCATGAAAATCTAAAATGCGTTCAGGTTCATGCGGTTGAGTGGGAGGTTCAGTGAAATCAACCAATATCTGCTGGCCGATAACATTGTCGTCCCCATGCAAGCGTTTACGTAAACGATTTACATGAAATACCGGATGGACACGTGAGTGGGCAAGTAACTCAAGTTTGTAGGCCCTATCGCCAACTCGCTGGAGTATCTTGAATGGCCCACAATAACGTGGAGATAATTTGGGTGTAGGTCCAGTCTTCAGACTTTCTGAATGCTCTGGCACACGCAAAAATACCTCTTCACCTTCCGTGAAGGTAACTTGCCGACGTTTCTCATCAGCATACTTCTTAAACCGATCGTGTGCTTGTCGAACATTGTGACGCACAAGTCTCAGCATTTCCATATGATCCTGGAGAAACTCCTTGACCTGTTGGAGCTTCTCAGTTGCCAACCCCACCGTCACTGGTGATCTAGGTTGAAAACCATACATAAGCATGAATGGACTAAAACCAGTTGTAACATGCTTAGCACTATTATATGCAAACTCAAGAATAGGAAGATAATCTTCCCAATCTGATTGCTTCTTGCTAATGTATGCTCGTAGCATATCCTCTAGCACTTGGTTGACTCGTTCCGTCTGACCGTCTATTTCAGGGTGATCAGTCGTACTTAAATTAAGTTGTGTACCCAATCGTTTAAAAACAGCCCTCCAAAAATGACTGTTAAACTTGGGATCACGATCACTCACAATGTTACTTGGCAATCCATACAACCGGTAAAGATTGTCCACAAATAACTTAGCTAATTCTGGAGTCTTAATGGTTGACTTGGTTGGAATAAACCGACAAAGTTTAGTCAACCGGTCTACGACCACCCATACCGAGTCATGTCCTCGACTAGTGGTTGGTAAACCTACAATAAAATCCATGGAGATACTTTCCCATTTACCATTGGGAATCTCTAAAGGATGTAAGAGTCCTCCTGCTTTCAGGCGCTCTGCTTTATTAACTTGACATTTTTGGCAATGCAAGACGTAGTCTTGAACATACCCATGCAATCCTGGCCAGTAAAATTGTCGTCTTACGAGTGCATAAGTTTTCTTAATTCCCGGGTGCCCTGCACTTGGACTATCGTGACATTCATAAAGAATTTGGCACCGAACGTCCGTGTCCGTCGGTACACACACTCTCCCCTTGTGGAGTAGGTACCCATCATCTATGGAAAAATTCTTCCATCGCTGTAGTTCATCACTCGAAAGAGGAGACCTGGGTGTGGAGGAAACATAACCACTACCATCATTGGAGTGAGAAGGATCCCTCTTTCTTACATAGCTCCACACCTTGGAGTATGCAGTATCATGCTCGCACTTACCTTTGAGAGATTCCAAAAACTCACTCCGCAGTTCCGTGAAAAGGAGAGAGTTGATCTCTGGCATTCGGCTGAGAGCATCAGCCACTACAATATACCGCCCTTTACGATATCGTAGCTTGGCATCATACTCCTGAAGAATCTCAGCCCACCTGGCCTTGCGACCCTTCAAATCACTTTGTTGTGTAAACCACTTGATGCTTTCATGGTCAAACACAATCTCGAACTGTGCGCCATACAAATAATGTCACCATGTCTTTAAAGCAGACACTATTGCATAGAGCTCTCGTTCGTAAGAAGAGTAATTCTGCTGTGCTGAATCTAACTTCTTACTTTCAAATGCAATTGGTCTTCCCTCCTGCAGAAGGACTGCTCCAATCGCACGATTACTAGCATCCGTTTCTAAAACGAATGGCTTTAAGGGATCCACAATAGCCAAAACAGGAGCTGTGGCTAATGTGTCCTTAAGTTTGTCAAAACTTTGTTGTTGTTCTAATCCCCACTGAAAGGTCTTGCCCTTGGCTTTTAGTTGGTCTGTCATGGGAACAGCAATATGGGCATAGTTTTTAATGAATCGACGATAAAAACCTGCAAAGCCTAAAAAAATCTGGAGCTCTTCCAAATTTTTGGGAGAGGGCCACCTCCGAATGGCATCCACCTTGGATTGATCCATGTGTAACCCTGCAGCCGAAATAACATGCCCCAAGTAGTGAATTTCCTCTTTGAGGAATTCACATTTGGATTCCTTGGCATATAACTGATTTTGGCGTAATAGATGAAACACTTGTTTCAAATGTACTAAGTGCTCTTCCTCAGATGCACTATATACAAGAATGTCATCGAGGAAAACGACAACAAACTTTTCCAAGTATGGTCTCAAGACACTATCCATGAGTGTCATGAACGTAGCTGGAGCATTGGTTAACCCAAAGGGCATTACCAAAAACTCATAATGTCCAAACCTTGTTCGGAACGCTATTTTGGGTATATCCGCAAGCCTGATGCGTACTTGATGATACCCAGATCGTAAATCAATCTTTGAAAAGATACGAGCGTGGGTGTGTTTATCAAACAGCTCATCCACTCGTGGCAATGGGTACTTGTTCTTAACAGTAACCGTATTTAATCCACGATAATCTACGCACATGCGCATGCTACCGTCCTTTTTCTTCACCAAGAGAATGGGAGAGGCCCATGGTGAAGAACTGGGTTGAATAAACCCTTTACTGAGATAGTCAGTAAGCTGACGTTCCACCTCAGCAGCCTCAGAATGACTCATTCTGTAAGGCGGTTTACTCACTGGCTTACTGCCTGCAACTACGTCTATGCCATGTTGCACAGAACGTGTCGGCGGTAGCCGTGGTGGTAAATCAGCTGGAAAAACATCCTTGAATTCCCTTAAAAGTTCCTTTAATTCATTAGCAACCTTTGCTTGTTTTGAATTAATAGACATAGCTGGAAGAGGAGAGAGAGAAGAATGCGGCGTTGAGGAAGTTTTAGTCAAAACATTATCAACATTAAAAACATCATCCACATTGGAAATAAAATGGCACAGTGAGTAACACAAAAAGAGTTCTTCTATTGCATCATCAGAAGCGAGCTTCATAAGCTCCGCTGTACAAATAAGTGGTGAGGAAGGTACATCCTTCTCCCCCAACAGCAGTACGTGCACCCCATTGGATTCGAACATTAGACTATTATGCTCATAGCTACGTCTAAGTGATGATCCTAAACTATGCAACCACTCACGACTAAGAACCACATCCGCCCTCTCCATATTCATGACTTGGAAATCCAAAGAGGTACTGTATCCTTGAATTTCCAGAGGTACATCTTTAACCTGAGTTTCCCATATCTCAGCATCATGGCTGTTAATCATTGCTACCTTGTAGCGATGGGAACTCGGGGTTTGGGGCAATTGAGTCGTTTCACCAATTTATAATTGATGAAATTGTGCGACGCACCATCGTCTACCAAGATCCGCACCCTGTGCCCTTGGATAGAGCCATGCATACGCACCAACTCATGTGGTCCGAAAGTCTGCTGCCACATGGAGGCTGTGATACAGCACTCATGCACCGCCTCGGTGTGTGTTACTTCCACATTAGCAAACTGGGAAGAGGATTCAAGAGGTAAAAGATGCACCATGTGCACTGCTTTTTCCTTCCCCTTGTCTTCAGCAGCAGATTTCCCCTTGGGACAATCCTTTTTGCTATGTCCAGTTCCCAAACATTTAAAGCACAACTTTTCTTTTTTGGCTTTCTCAAACTCTTCTGTAGAAAGAGGACCTCTAGACCCCTTGGGCTTTTTGGAGGTCTCTGATGCAGTAGTGATATTTTTTCTTTTATGATGCACATGCTGTGGATGTGTTGAAATAGGTGTAGTGCCATGCACATGCGAACTATGCAATGCCCGATCATCGGGGTCATCATGGATGTGTGCTTGCACTATTGCGTCCTCAAGTGTTTGTGGATCCTGGGTTTTAACATGCTTCTTAAGCGCGGGAGTTAACCCACGGATGAACCCACGCACTTGCTGAAAGGTATCCATCCCTTCCAGCTTGAGGATCACATCCCGATAATGGGAAATATATTCCAATAATGATTTATGCTGACGCATAGAACATTCATCCCAGGCGGTCCAATTTCTATCCTTCTCATTGGTAGGTAGAAATTCCTTCCTGAACATAGTCTCAAAAGCTGCCCAAGTCTGTGGTAGCATGTCCTTCTCCTTGAGAGACATCCACCATTTGTAGGCCTTGCCGTCCAAAGTCAGACTTGTCTGCAGCGCCTTGGCTGCATCCGGGGTACGTCTAAGGGCATGAATACCATCCCACTTACTGAGAAAAATATTCACGGTGTCCTTGTTTCGCTCACGCTCCTCGCCCCGAAAAATTGGTGGCTTTGTATTTTTCAACAAGTCGTCCACCTCTTTTTGGGTCAGAGAGTGCAGCGGTCCCGGAGTAGGGTCTTGCCCCACAGCCGGCCCTTGGCCTGGTGTGGAGCCATGCTCCTGATTTTGCTGACTAGCGGGGCCCGTGGCCTGCTGTCGCATAAACAACTTAATCAAATCGGATAATGCTGTGACATTCTGATTTAATTGTGTAAAATTCGTTTCAAGCACAGTCATGCGTGTTTGCAATGCACGAAAATCTTGCATGTCCAGCAAATCATACGCATCATCTGTCGCCGTTGGGGCACGATTACTCTCCGTGAGAGGAACCATCCGTGTGGCATCGGCAGACGAAACGA
This sequence comes from Adiantum capillus-veneris, assembly GCF_014529385.1. NCBI lineage: Eukaryota > Viridiplantae > Streptophyta > Polypodiopsida > Polypodiales > Pteridaceae > Adiantum > Adiantum capillus-veneris. Next base: position 149,556,079 of record NC_140948.1, read on the forward strand.
GTGCGGGCTGCTCAAAATCAAATGCATGATGCATATCTATGTCCGAATCCATGCTGTGGACGTACTGTGCGAGAAAGAAAGAAGAATACCTGAATTCCAATGAGCTCGTAGCAGGTTGCGATAATTAACCGTATAATTACGCCTTTGATGGGAAAAAACGCTAAATTCGAAAGCGATCGTCAACCCCAAACGAAGAGTAGCTTGAAAATAATGGTCAAATCTGCAGCCAATGATGCGCTCGAAAGCATCGATCACATTGGAGTTGCCAACCAATAAGTTTGCATCGTATGCACTACGCCAAAGGAATTTGAAATTTTCCGACAGAGAGTGCAACCAAGAATAAGCTTGAGAACAAGAATCAAGAGATCTTCACCACCAAATTGGTTTGCATCGTATGCAAGAAGCTAAATCCAAAAATTTTGCCACCAATTGCTGGCTTGCAAAACTGTAGAAGCCGCGTTTTTTATTTGGTTTGCAAAATTCGAACAAACTCACAGCTGTTGTAGGCTTTGTTTGCCTTCCGATGCGGAGAAGGCTGCCGGAGAGCACTGAAAGTCAAACGGCGCAAGACCGATCCTTGTCCAAAACCCACGAGGGGTTGCTGTGTGTGAACGGCCAACCCCTTGAGGGTTTGAAAAAAAAAATTTGTTGAGAATTTCTCTGCTGCAACTCGCGGCCGACCTGCGCAGGGAAACGTGATGATCTACCTCGTGATGGCGAGGTCCCCTGAGACCGGGCAAGAGACGGGATTGGTAGGTCTTCCCCGCACGCTCCCAGCGAGCTCAATAGCGCCCGTTTTGCTACACGTCGTCCGCCTCCTTCTTCCCCGACCAAGGGTTGCTGCACACGCGGTTTCGGCCCCTTGTTTTGTGTGGCTTGCTCCTCGACTTAGAGGTTGCATGCAACATGCAGCACCACAAAAACGTGCCCCTTGCTCCAAAAATAGCCTGAGGCTCTGATACCAGTGTAACACCGAGGGACTGCCGTAGACTGGTCCATCCACCCAGCCTCCCTTTTATAGGCTCCTAGCCCCTTTTGGACCCCTTCCCACTGGCAGCCGGCCCTTGGCCGAGTCCGTGACCCCTCGGTCTGGCCCTTGGCCTGACACAAGTGGTTTTTGTTTCATGCTTGGCAAATCCCCCCTAGAGTGATGCAACGAATGAGAGCTGGAACATAGAGTAAGGGAAGTGCCATGCCCTGAGGACATGATCAGTCCACAAAGGGGAGTAAGACCAAAGCTTTGCAAAAAGCTTCAAACTTCTCACGACACAATGCCTTTATGAAAAAATCTGCAAGATTGTCCTGTGTTGGCACATAAGCTAAGCTAATTTCTCTTGCTGAGAGCCTATCCCTAACATAGTGGTAATGTACCTCAATGTGCTTTGTGCGAGCATGAAAATCAGGGTTCCTTGCAACTGCTAATGTGCTCTGGCTGTCAGTGTAGATAGTGTTGGCAATGTCCTGTCCAACACCCAAATCAACCATAAGGCGTTTGAGCCATACACACTCAACCGTAGTTGTGAAGACTGCCCTATACTCAGCCTCACAATTGGAAATGGTCACAGTAGGTTGATTCTTGCTCGACCATGATATGCATGAACTACCATATACATGTGGTAGTGATGTGTGTGAACACACTTAGGACCCTCGGGGCTTTTTTTTCCTCTTTGGGATGTTTTTTATCATGTGCATTATATATATGCCCATCATTCTAGGGCTATCAATATTTCCATTGAGCACAAGTAAAACACTCTCTGTTGTGTGGTTTGAGCTTTCTTTGTCTTCTCCAAGCTGTGTGTGTTTTTCTGCAATCTTAATTCCAACACTGCCCTCCATCTCTCTCTCTCTCTCTCTCTCTCTCTCTCTCTCTCTCTCTCTCTCTCTCTCTCTCTCTCTCTCTCTCTCTCTCTCTCTCTCTCTCTCTCTCTCGCTCGTGCTCAAGTGAGCGGTAGCGCTCACTTGAGCATGAGAGAGAGATATTTTTTTTATTTTTGCTTTTGCAAGTAAAAATCAAGAAAAAAACTCCCTAAAAATCTCTCTTGATTCCCATCCCCCATTACATTCATGCCGACAACAAATTTATCTAAGAAAAAACACGCCAATTGGCTAGCTAGAGAAGGAAACAAATAGATTCTCAGTCTCTTAGATGCAAGTGTTTCTGATCTAGCAAACCCGTTGCTACAAAGCGTGAAGATTATTGCATTTGTGGAAGGTAGATACCATGGAGTTGGACCTACTGCATAGAAACTAGCAAGACGAATGTCACAAGGGCGTGCTTTTAATGTTGCAATGCTTTCTTGAGAGGTAGATGAGACCATTGGGGGGACCTTGATTTACCACTGGCCTCATGTGGAAGGCGATAATATCACAGTCACACAAAAGCGAAGAACGACTAGCACCGTGACACAAGAAGAGGAAAGTGCTTCCCACATACTAGAATATGTCACTCATAATTTACCAAGGAGGGGAAGAACCATGTCTCAAGAAACATGAACAATCCTTGAAGAAGAAAAAATTGAAGAGATGGTTATTGAAGAATCCAGTATTCACAAAACAATGTGGGCAATTCAAAGAGTCCCTAGAGGTAGCAGAGTACAATGTCAAGGGGTTGGGTGGTCAAGGTGCAAAATGCAAAACGAATATTAAAAAATATTGGAATGGATACAGTAGCACCAGCATTTTGGGGCATTGGAACAATGGAAATGAGGGAGGGCAGGGACAAGAGTCAAAAGCCCAATACATGTGGTTTTACAATGACGGTGTGGATCACACGTGGCAAATCTCGAACACGATAACCATTGTCTAGGGCGAGTGCCAAACACATGGCCTGTGGAAAAAGGGACAATTTTGACTCCAACCAAATTTAGGATGTTAGAGGAAGGCGGATTTAAGGTTCAAAAGTGGTTAGTGAATGAGCCAACAAACATGCGCTATCCTAGGTATCTTAGCCGCTACAACCAAACAAATAGACTTTGCAATATCTATGGAGGCTAAGATTGAAGAGCATGTTGTGATCAAAGAAAAATAGCATGAGAGATTCTCATACTAGATGAGGTGTACGAAGAAAAATAGCATGAGAGATATATGGTGGGGAATTCAAGTGTTCTCATACAAGATGAGGTGTACGAAGTGCACATAGCCACAAACCTAATGTGTACATGTAGAGACTTTGCAGATCGAACAGCACCAAGGACGGACGTACCTTGCATGCAAACACATCTACTATATCTTCTTGTGTATCTTTGGGTTAAATGTAAACCATAACATGTTCATCCATCAATGTGAGCTCACAAATAAGAAACTTGAGCACGTGTTCAATGCATGTCGCACCTTCTAGGTTGTGGGAAATTCATTTCCTTCAATCGGACTTCTCAGGAGAGATCACTGTTTCTTGCAAATTGTAACTTTATTGGTTTTTGTAATTTTGTTGGTATTCTTCGCTCATATGTTGAGCATTGGATGGATTTTTTTGTTGCTAAAATCTTTGAATTAGCATGTTTCTGTTGCCCGGTTTATGCTCACTATTTTTCATCAAACCCTTCTAATTTTTAATCTTGAGTTGAAAGAAGACCTTGGTTTGTTGGTTTCTCTTCACACTATCTAGCTTAACCAATATCATTGGCTCACCATATATATCGAAGAGGACTAAGCTCCAAACAGAGCCAGCTTGTGTTTGAAGAAAGTGGCTAATGCAGCAAATATGTATCGTGATTTGCGCAATCAACTCAAGGCCACCAATTGCAATCTCTTTTCTTTGATGTGTCTTGGTCTAATATACGCGTAACCCTTAGGGCAGGACAGTTTTACCTTGTAGTGAAAAAAAATTATTTGCTTGAGATGACAAAAGAATTTTGAGAGCTTCTCACATTCAAACTACAATATAGACAGGCTTCATAAATTTTTTGTCCCTATTTACTTATACCTAGGATTACTAATGCAATTTAGAGAGAGAGAGAGAGAGAGAGAGAGAGAGAGAGAGAGAGAGAGAGAGATGCACTTCAAGGACTTAATTTCCTTCATGACACAAAAATGAGGACACACAAGTATCCCAAGCGATATTTTTTGAGTGAGCTTTTTTGGTTGGGAGCAAGTTTTGTGGGTGAGGTTTTTCGGATGGGAACGAGCGTGAGCTTTTCTAGGGAAGAACCAATCACATGGCATGAGAAAACTCAAAAGCTTGCTCCAAAGATCACTCCAAACTTGCACTCGAGAACATCAAAATGCAACAAGGTACGCTAAGTTCGCACAAAGCTTCACATATCATATTGACATGCTCGAAGCCAAGAATCATGGTCTCCATGCAAAAGTTGTTATCGCCAACACAAAGATGCAGTCATGGTAGACCCGGCAGAGTTTCAAAATCCATAAAATAAAAAACGAAGGAAATCAAGAAAGAACTGATCAAGTATGTAAAGTTGCTTACCACAGCATATGATCTACCTTCAACATGCAAAGTTTTCAAACTGCTTGAAGAGGATGAGGATGATGAAGATGATAATAAACAAAAACAAGCCAAAATAGGAATGATAGGTCCAACATCTCATGTTCATAATCTTGAGAGAAAACAAGCATAGGAAAATGAAGATCAGAGCACACGTGCCCAACAATGACAATGATACTAGGTCAAATTACCAAAGGCACCCAAGAATGTGCAAGACCAAAGTCATCAACATTGAGAACCAAACAATAGATAATAAGATAGATACTCTATGAGTCATGATGAAGACCATGAAGCTTACCCCCCTCGACTACCAGAGTAATAATTGTGTGTGGAGGACTCCCTTGCAAGAATCACTTGACCATACAACAAAACTGTAGAGAATGCTTTAAAAGTGCATGAGTAGGTCAATAACCATTGTAGAGAACCTATGTAGAGGGAAAGAAAAGATGATAGTGGAACATGAGAAAAAGAATGAAGTTGAAAGTGTAAAACAATAAGATGCAAAAGAATCTTGACAACTTAAAAAATGTAGAAGCAATATAGAATTAAAAAATGAGTTTTGATTCAAATACAAAAGATTATGATCAAGTATGGCATGAAGAAGTGAAACAAGAGGTGAAGGTATTGCAAATGAGCAAGAAAAATGCTGACAACACACTGCCCTTGGAAATTCAAGGCTACATTGCCAACAATGAGACATAACACATGACAAAATTGGGCAAAAGTCACTTTTCATTATTGCCATCGACTCTTCTAACAACCGCAGGTCTAATAAACATAGAAAATAATACAATAATTTAATGAAATAAAATTGTATAAATTCCTTAAATGAAAGGACTCTTTCACAAATTACAATGTGCCAATCTTTTGTGAAATTTACTTTACTTCTTAATTTTAAAATGACTTGTGGTGCACAAAAAGAGATCTTTTTTTAAAAGATTATTATGTTCAAACTTCTAGTTATTTTCTACACCAATGAATGCATCTTTGGGAAACCACATTTAAAAGGACATAATTTCTTTTCCTTCCAGACTTCTAAAGTTTTTTTTAGGGACACATTTCCAACAATAAGAATTGAATGATCTTCACCCATATAAATACCAAAAAAGATTTTGGGAACAAGACATCACGAAGTGTATTCATAGAAGTTTGATCCCATCCTTTGAAGTATTAATCCATTAAATTTTTTTAAAATATTTTGATTTGTGAGAGAGTTCTTTCATTTAAGGTCCTAAGAAAGTCAATTTCAATAGATTGTTTTATAGTTTCTAGTGCTTATTAACCCTACTTTTTCTTATAAAAGCATTAAAATATTCTTTTGTTTTAGTTTGTCAACGAGTCTCTTAATTTTTTTCTATTTTTTATTTTCAATGCCAATGTGAACATTTCGACTTGTTTAAGTGAGGCCCTTTTGGAACATATAAAGCACGTGGAAAGTTGAAACCATAGAAGCCCTCTGACAAGCATCTGCGAATTACATTGTAGAACTCTGACCAAAAGAATTTTGCATCTTTTCTTGTATGCGCTCCGAAAACTTGCAGACATCAAGACTTTTTAATGCTAGTATACAAACAAAATACCATTTGGAGGCCCACAAAAATATATTTGGCTGAGAGTCATATCAGCGTACAGACAAGCTTTTTTAATGAATAGCTTCAGTTGGCTCCACAACTTTGCCTTGGCTCACCATTTCTTTAGAATGACATGCCAGTACAGTTAATTTTGGAACATCCAATTCAAGTACTCGCTTCATGAACTCATAAGTTGCAAAGAACAGAGCTCCTTGAGAAAGGTAGATCACGAGCCTTGGTAACAAACCCCTGCAAAAATCGAGTATTTCTTAACAATTCTCTCTCTCTCTCTCTCTCTCTCTCTCTCTCTCTCTCTCTCTCTCTCTCTCTACGGAAATCCAGACGGCCACGATTAAGGAGAGGCGCTACACAGCATCGACGAAGACTACAGCAGAGGATTCGAGCGATACTCTCTTGACATCCAGAGTGGCAGATGAGGATGGATTCTAGTAGTAGTAGTATTTTTGTTCTAGTCTTTTTGTACCCAGACACGGTATCAGATTCACAATTTTGTAACAGTTTGGTCTCATAGGTCATATTGGCCTTTTGAAGACTTTAATATAACAATTCAATTCATTTCATTTCATTTCTCTCTCTCAAAAATCTTCTATCAAAACAAACTTCTCAAGGGCACAACCTCGAGATAATATACGAAGCTGATCAGCACAGAGGTGCGATCCCAAAAAGTGTCCAAACATATACAATGAATGCCCATGAAGTGGATGGTATCGCTGCCCATGAAGAGTGAGCTTGCAAAGGTGGATCCTGTGGTGGATCCCTACGCCTGTATACCTGTCTGATTGGAGGCCCCTCTACCAACTTCTCCTCTTCTTTACTTCTCTCCTCCTAGTTCTCTCAGTCTCTATCCTCCTAGGTCCTCACGATATCTCATGTCTCTCTTCAGACACTTCGTTGTCTCTACTATGAATAATGAACCCTCCTAGTGTATCAATACGACCCGCTCTACCACATACAAAACAGAGTCCTGGTAAACCAATGAAGAGGGGTAAGGGGTCAGTTTCAGAATGAGGGTTGTGGGGATTAGGGAGGATTAGTGAGTGTAGCATTCGTTGGGGGCGGGGGATCAAGGAGAGCGTGGGTTCACTTTGTTGTGCGTGTGCAGAGTGTAATTCAGGACTATGGCAAGCATTACATGTCTCAATTACGTGGTGATGCTGAGGACGCCAAGCATATGTATCAACAGCTCCAACTCTTAGCTGACACACGTTTGTTGTCGGGAACTGAATCCACGGCCCTTTGTCACGCCCCGGTGTGTCTGCTGCATAATGACAAACGAAAATTGGATAAATGGCAAACCCGTGCTCGTCATCAAGCGTTTATAGGTAAGGAATGTGCCTCAAAGCAGTTTTTTAAGCACTTGCATCATTCGAGGGCCTCTCAAACTATAAAGCGGATTATGTTTTGACCAGGAGCTTGGACAGCTTCGAAGCGTGAGCTTGCAGATACCATGGTGTCCCATTTTAGGACTGTTTTTGCCGCTCCCCCCGTGGCATCTGCCGCAGTTATTCATGCATGAAAACTTTTGTTATCTACAATGCATTCAATTGTCTTGCCTCAGGATGCTTTGACCATGGAGGCAGCTTTTACACATAATGAATTGCACTCAGCTTTGCTTGCCCTCGGAGAATGGCGTTCGCCTGGTTGGGATGGGCTCACTGTGGGATTTTTTCTCTTTCTGGGAGCCTTTGAAAGAACCTTTACTTTATATGACGAACGTTGCGTGGGTGAAACAGGATTTGCCAATGTCTTGGAAAGAGGGTTTACTGAAGTTGCTGCCTAAACAAGCACTTTGTGCACAGTTCTCACATTGGCGGCCAATTTCTCTTATGCCGGTGATCTATAAAATCTTGGCTAAGATCATTGTGAATCATACTCTTATGGCTGGTATCCATTCCGCGCAATATGGCTTTATTCCTCGTCGCCAGATTTTGATAATCTGGCTAATGTATTAATTGGAATGGATTATGCCAAATATACCCAACAGGATGTTCTCGTAATGCAGGTAGACATTGAAAAGGCTTTCAATACCGTTCAATGGGATTTCATTGCTACTACCAAGCGGGCCCTTGGCTTTGGCCCAAAGATGGTCAATGTCGTTTACTTCTTGTATGTTCACAGTACATGTTCAGGCCTCCTTGATGAAGAGCTAACAGAACCTTGGCCTCTCGGATGCTCTGTCAAACAAGGTTGTCCGCTTAGCGCCTTGTTGTATGCCATTGCCACTCACCCTCTCTTTTTGTATTTGGATCACTTGACTTCGCTCGGTTGTCTTCATGGGTTGAAGTTACCCGATGGGAAAGACTTTGCAGGATAGGCCTATGCTGATGATTCGTTGTTCATGCCTCGTAACAACCAGGATGATGTGCGCGAAATTATGCAAGCATTGGATACATTTGGCTTGGCAATAGGCCTTAAGGTTAACTTTCTGAAATCTGAACTCTTGTCTCTTGATGTTTGTGACTGGCATCATCTTTGGCCTGGCGAGATTCTCGATCCGCATGTGGTGGTCAGGCATTTAGGATATCCTATCGGTTGGCAGGTTACTAATACGCAACAAATCGATTGGGTCACGCAACGATTGAATGTCAAATTGCACTATTGGAAACTGTCTACATGGCTGCTGCATGTTCGACTTCGTATAGTGCAAAGTATCATGATGGCATATGTTCAGTTTTACTTGCCATTGCTGCACTGGCCTCACTCCCGCCTCTCATTGCTTTGTCTACTATTGTATCTCATTTGTGGCGCACCAGTTCTCATAAGAAAGGCCTTCGTTTGTTAGAAATGGAGAAACTTTGCACTCCAAAGCGTCTTGGCGGGCTGAATATTTTGGACCTTCGCCGCCATGCATTGGCAAGGAAGGCTGTGTTATTGCCCACTCTTACATTGCAGTCTCAGCCATGGACAGTTAAGGTTGCTGATCTATGTCGACATGTTGCCACTCTTGCCTTTGGTCATTGGCAGACTTCCCTTTGGGAGACTGTGTTTGGCAAGATGGTCGGTAATATTCGTGGTTGCTTGATCACCTCTGGCTTGCTCTCCGCTTGGAAAGTTGTTACGGATCATCTCTCTTGGCATTGCAGGCAGCAAGTAGATGGGAATTCGTGATTCTTTTCCATCGTTCAAGTTTTCACTGAGGCAATCGTTACATTTTGCCTTTGACATTGGAGACATATCCCTGGAAATCTTGCAGCTCTTCTATGTTTGCTTTTAGCGCGTTTGTATCGCAGAGCACTTCAGTGTTCTTCCCTTTGTATATGATCTTTTCGGTGGGTTTTCCTCGCCTTGAGGTTTCCCACAAGTAAATTAATCAAAACAGATTTACAAAAAAAAAAGTGTAATCAAAGAGAGTAGAGATACGAGGTAGACTATAATATGTGCGTTGATTATGCATTAGAAAAGAGAGATTACATGTTAGATGCAACGGAATGAATGTTTGAACTTTGCTCAAGATGAGTGCTCCGAACTGTGCTCAAGGGTTCCTTTTACTTACGGAAGGGAGAGCCTTCCATTCCTTTAGTGAGAGAGTGCAATTGTCACGTGACACATCCCAACCCTATGTGTCCGTGGACAAGCTACACCATAGCAGGGTTCCCGTCAAGTTAGATTAGCAATGATCTGGCACTTTTGTGAGTCTATTCGTAGACCGTGCATGCCCAGTCACTTAGCATGGATGCATATCCTCCAGTTGCACACCGCAGAAGCATAAGCATTTCCATCAGATTCCATCAGAGTCAGTTTGGGAATTTTTCAAGTGACTTTATCCCATTTTCCCTATTTTTGACATTTTTCACTTATTTATTAAGTGACTTTTGTTGGGTAGTCAGTAGGGCAAATTGGATAAGTTAATATATATAAGCAAACCCAAGTTAGCACTCCACAGCAGAAGAGGTAGTAGGAGCTTCCCGCTCAACAGGCAACTTCTCAGCACTACCCCCCCACAGCATCCCCTAGCGTTTTCCCTTGCATCATCGCCCTCTCATCAGCTTGGAGCGTTTTTGCATTTCCTCTTCATGTTCCAGAGTCCATGGCGATTTCATCCTCTGCATGATCGTCCTCATCTTCCAAGATAGCTAGCGTTAGCAGATTAGCCTCCCATGCATCAGACAGTTCATCGTTTTTGCTTGCAACACCATTTCAGCAGAAGCGTTTTTGCTATGCATCCGATACTTCAGCGTTTTGTATTGCAGATACCGATTCAGCCAGCGTTTTGGACTTTCAGCCCTAACCGCCACAGGAACACACAGTTTTCAGCCTATGCACAGTAGCAGATCAGCCCCCAAGAAGGTAGCAGATTGATCCCCCGTCTTCAGCCAAGAAAACGCAGCCAAAACAGTCCATTTTCAGCCTTGAAACAGTCCAAGAAATTCAGCATCTAGAAGATCTCAGATTTCAGTCATCAAGTCGCCGTCGTCGTCATCGGCACAGTCCAACTTGCATCTGTCCATTGCATTCGCATTGTACACCTTTGTGAAATCAAAGTAGACCACTCTCGCCGACAAGAGTGGGGCCTTCGGAGGAGGGTTTTACAACCCCTCGGTGTCGTATCTCTTCTCTCTCCTTCTCTCAGTCTCATTCATTTGCACGCACAACATCCACTCACTTTGTTCGTGATCATAGCACTCTCCACAAGACGGAAAGCTCTCTCTTTCCCTAAGAACTAAAAGGAACCTTGAGCAATAAAGATCACTAATCTTGAGAAAATACAACATTCATTCCGCTGCACCTAACATTGGTATCAGAGCTTTGGAAGTGTTCTACATTACTCAAGGGAAGAACCACAAGAATTTTTTTTGCTTGTTGCGATCGCACGAACCCAAGTTTACTTGGGCGTGGCGATTCCTAATCGTGTTTTGTTGAAGAGTGACAGGAATCCCAAGAAAGAAGGGCTAGAGTAAATTTAGTTTGATTCATTTAAAAACATTTAATAAAAGAACCAATAAGAATTAAGCTCTCTAGAAGACTATTGGCCAGTCTCCCAAGGGGTCCAATGAGCATTCAGCAGCCCAATGGCTTGCCTGATTCCTATTGGCCAGAAGACTAAGGGGTCCAATGAGAGTTTAATTGCATTAATTATTAATTAATTACCTAAAGCTCTCACAAAAGAGGAAAGGGGGACACATGTCACAAGGCTATCACTTATGCTTCTTAATTATCACTAGCGAGGCTTTGCAAGGTCCAATGGGGTGTCAGCATGAGTAAAAAGCATGAGGGGTCGACCAAGAGAGAGAGGGGGCTGATTTTGTCATTATTATCACACACACACTCACACAATCTCATGTGTGAAGCAAGAAGACTCTATCTCCTTCTCAAGCTTTAATGGAAAGCTCATCATCTACTCCAAAGTTGTGAGAAGGGAGGCCTACAACAACTCTTCGCTTTGTGATGCAAATACAACCAAGAGCCAAGCTTCAATGCATGCTCATCTCCTCTACCATGCTAATTACTAAGCTATGCTAAGCTTTCATGAGTGATTATGTGAGGAGATATACTTCTTTCTCGTAAGACTGCTCCTTCCTCTCAATCTACTCTCATACCCCGCTAGCTCTCACCATTTTCGAAGGTGTGTAAGGTCTTGGATCTGAGACCGTGAGGGAATTGATGTTGTGTTTTATAAGTGTGTGCATGGTGCTTGAAACTTCCATCTTCATTGCACCAGCAAGATATTGAAGGAACACAAAGTATTGTATTGTAAAATGTTTCCCTTGATGGGGGAAACCTATAATACAAAGCCTTTTGGAGGGGGGACCGGCTCCATGTAAATCCGGTCCTCAACTATTGTCAATAGCTTAATTTCTCTCTCTTTGAAGTATTGTTCATGCCTATCTAACTAGGTGTTATGCTTTTTGTTGCTCTCTCCATCCAAGCACTCTTGCTATGCTCATTAGGAATCTATTCTAATGAAATGCTCACTATGTCTATGCTATTTTCCGCTACACACAAGTTAATAGGCCATTAAATGTTACATTGGTATCAGAGCACAAGGTTTCTCTTTTCTTGCTCAAGAAGGGAGGTCCTCAAGCTAGCTATAAATGGTTGGTATTATTAATTGCAATTGAGTAAGTAGAATAAATTTTTCAGCCTTGCAGTGCGCCTGCTTCGTGCAGATAACGGGACACTGCCTGACAACGGGTAAGACCATGCTCACTAGCACATTTTTTATGCCATGCCGCCATCGGCATTCAATTCATTTTGACGACACATTTGGAGGGAAGGAGAAGCAATATTTTGTAGCCGACTTGGCAACAAAACACAACACAAAGTACTTTGAATATTTGCAATAGGACTTTACCTTTGATCTCCGACATTGGAGAAAGCCACATTTGTGTTTGATCTACCACCTAATCTCTAGGGGAGGTGTATTTTGATCATACACCGAGTTGACAATTCTCTGGGGAGGATGTTTTGACTTTGATCCTACACCTTGATGTCAAATTCTCCAAGGGAGGATACCTTTGTATTTTTGGGTGCTACTATGACACACACGGGGAGGCTTGTTGGGGTGTGTGATACATCTGCACCACCACAAGTGAGAACCGTCTCTATATTGGAAGCCTACACATCTGACATCACTGCTTACATCATTGGAAGCTCTCTCCCAACTCTATAGAAGAAGCTTAAGCTATGGAGAAGTAGTCGGACAGCCGCTCGCTACTACTGCTCGCCCCCCCCCCTTGCTGCGCCATCGCTAGCCTCCCCCCCCCCCCCGAGCGATGCCCCTCGTCCCCGCCGCTCCTGCGCGCTACCCCACAGCCCACCCGCTGCCTTCTTGCACGTTGCCATCCTCCTCCTCCCCCCCCCCCCAATCCCGCTTATGCACCTGCACATTACCCAACTGCTCCACCCCCCCCCCCCCCCTTCCTGCATAATGGCTCGTGTAGCACTGTCTTTTTGGGCAAGTGCTCGGCGCTCGGCTGCAGATTCTCTCCACTGCCCGTTTTTTTTTGCCACAACAATAGACAAAGATGGAGACTCCAGCTCCGCCACAGAGGGACTTGCATGAAGCCCCCTCGCCCGACCCCGCTAAGCCCACCATTCGACTTGCTCTTTCACCGACAGAGCAAGCGAGCCTTGCCACAGAGGTAGAGCGATTGCAGGCAACTTATGTCATCTGCAAGATTCTCAGCACTCGACCTAGCAGAGGAGAGCTGCGTGACCTTCTCCAGGCCCGCCTTCTCGCAGAGGTGGGCAAGATCTTGGACGTGCAGATATTCGGACGAGGTTACTACCAAATCGAGTTTGAGACCTCCGAGATGGCGTCCAAGGTCATCGCCATGAGTCCACTGACCATCCGAGCAGCACGTGCCCACTTTCAACAGTGGAGACATGGTTTCGACCCTGCTTCGGATGTTCTAGTATAGGAGGCAGACATCCTCATCTCTGTTTGCTTTCCGGGTTTGCGAAGGGAGTACTTACCACTTTTGTCCAGGATCGGCTCAGCCATTGGGCCTGTCTTGGACACACCTTGCACGGCAGCCTCAATAGCTGCCAAGGCGGCTGGCATTCCCTCAGTTCGCGTTTTGGTTAGAGACACTCACACGCTCCCAAAGGTTATTCTTCTGCCTCGGGTGAGTGGGGGTTGGTTTAGACAGAGTGTGGAGTATTTCGGGCCTCCCGAACTAGTGCTTCATTTGTCGACAGATGGGCCATCTAGCGAAGGCATGTCCACAGAGGAGGCCCTGACCTACACCACAGCCTCAGCCCCAGCCTGCAAGGGCTGGCCAGCAGACACAACCAAAGACACAGCGCACACATGCAGAGCCACCCTCTGAGCCTGGGGCTCCAACGGAGGAGGGATGGCAGCAGGCCCGTGGTAGACGACGACAGGCGCCACAGCGTCAGCCTGGCACTCAGAGTGGTCCTCATGCGCCTACTCAGCAGCAATGGGTTCCCACGGGGAACCGGTTTGGTCCTCTTGAGCAGGATGAGGTCCCTACTCCAACCCCACCCCAGCTTCACCCTCGACAGCCCCTCCCCCCCCCCCAGAGTTCCCCCCCGTCTCCTGCTCCCGCCGCCTCTTCCCCCCGCCCCTCTACCTCTGCCGCTCCCTCCCGCCCCTCTTCTCCACCGCTCCCCCCAACTCCTCCTCCCCCCTCCTGCTTCAGTTCCACAGTCGACCAAGGGGGCAGGGCCTTCTCCGGCGGCTAGGAGATCTCTTGGCAGCGCCTTTGCCACGAGTCGCTTAGCGAGAGAGAGACAGCCTTTCTTGCGACCCCCTCTGCAGGTACAGACATCTTCCCTTGCAGCTATCCCTCGTGGTCTGATGAGCATTGACATCCGGCGCCAATGAGACTTCTTCGACTACAGCTTCACTCGTTTTCTCGGCGACCCCTCAGCAGACCATGAGGCAGCCTGCTTCAGGGTCCATGTTCTGTTCCTCGCCGCTAGGGGGACAGAGGCCTTGGACTCAGCAGTTGGCTTCTCCTTCCCCCTTTGCGGCAAGGACCAGACAGAGTGGACTCTCGACTCAGTGTTCGGATGGTTGCACACACAGGTCCTAGAGTTCTCTCACCACATGGGAGAACTAGGAGTTACAGACATGCTCTAGACTTTGTGGCCATTGGCCAAGTTTGCGGTGACACCTCCAGACTCAACAGGATGTAGACACATTGTGGTTTACTTCTTTGCCGATACACAGTGCTTGCCATGCTATGTATACATTCATGAGGACTCCTGGACAGAGAAGCTTGCTTTACGTACGGCTCGCTCTGCTTGGGCTTGGGCCAGGCACTCGATGCAGTCACGCCTATCTAGAGGACACTCAGATGCGGATTACTCCCCATCCAAGCCAGGCTCGCAGATAGCCCGTCTAGCTGCTGCGGCAGCATCTGTTCTCTCTCGCTCCCCATGAGGATCGTCTCATGGAACGTGCAGGGACTAGGTGGGCCCCAGTTTCAACGTCAGCGAGGCCAACTGCGTCAGGAGCTTCAGCGTTGCCTTGTGGGAGGAGAGATCGATCTCCTTATGCTCCAGGAGCACCATCTGTGTGAGAGCCGCATTAGACGTTGTGGTCAGCTCTTGCGTGGACGATGTGATACTTTTTGGTCAGCTGCTTTTGGACCTGGAGGCATCCAGGGTGGGGTATGTATGACTATTGCAAACTCTTTGCAGCAGGCCATTGTGGGCAGAGGGGATTATTGTGCCAGGCAGGGCTCAGTGGATTACTATGCAGGTTCAGGGTGGCCTAGTGGGTTTCCTAAACATCTATGCGGCCAATGTGGCGAGTGCTCGTGCAGAGTTTTGGTCTCAGATAGTTGAGTCTTTGCCGCAGGCAAAAAACTGGTGCATAGGAGGGGACTTCAACATGTTGGAGGACCCTTCTGACAGGATTGGTGGCAGCCATGCTACAGTGCATGGAGTTGAGCTGGCAACTTGGGAGAGGTTTTGTATAACTCTGAGGGTTTCGGATGTTTGGCAGCACTCTGGTTTTGTGAGGCCCCCAGACACCTTGCCTTCTCTCGGTCGGACCGCAGAGTGGGAGGAGTGAATTTATCGCAGATAGATCGCTTCTACACTAGTGACCACTTCAGTGACTTGGGAGGGACAGTGGGCATTCTTGCAAGGACCTCCTTCTCCGACCATGCACCTGTGATCCTCATAGTGGCAGACAGGCAGAGGAGTGGGAGCACGATGCTTCGCATCCCAGAGAGAGTCTTGTTGGACTCAGCACTCAGAGAGCGGGTAGAGGCTCTCTGGACAGAGAGCTTGGACAGACAGGAGTCTCCTGCTGACAGAGTGGCCTCAGGCCTATCCCAGATTAGCCGCTTTTTTCTCCAGGAGTCTCTGGCTCGCCAGGCTGCAGTGAGAGAAGAGGAGCAGCGTCTCAGATGGGGCATTGCTCACTACAGAGGATACAGGAGCAGCATCCGGACAGTCCTTGGTTGGAGGACCAGTTACAGCAGGCTTGACAGGAGCTTGCTAGCACAGAGGAGAGGCGACATGAGTTTGCTTTTCACCAACAGGCATCTCAGTGGACCCAAGTGGGCGACAGAGTGACTGGTGCTTTCTTTGAGGTAGTGGGACCTCGGCACTCGCATGCCAAGGTCAGTCGGTTGAGGAGGCCAGACGGGTCAGTTGCTTCTGAGCCCGAGGATATGCGTGCAGTTGCTACTGACTTTTACCGTGAGTTACTGTCTGCAGAGTCCCAGTCAGAGCGTGAGGATGCATGCAGGGAGCAGGTTTGGGCACAGATGCCTTGTGTTGTGACTAAGGAGATGCGTCAGAGGCTTGAACTGCCACTTCAGCTTGAGGAGCAGCACACAACTCTTAGGGCCCTCCCCCGTGGTAGCTGTCCAAGTGAGGATGGGTTGACTCCCAATTTTTTCTTGGAGTACTGGGACCTGCTTCGCCCATATCTCTATAGTGCTTTTCAGTACATTTTGCACACAGGAGTGATGCTTGACAGCATGAGTGAGGGCCTGATCTACCTCATTCCCAAAGAGGGTGGCTCCTTGGATGAGATTCAACAGTGGCGCCCCATCACCATCCTCAACTCAGCCTACAAAATTCTTGCCAAGGCTCTAAGTTTGAGGATTCGGCCACTTCTAGAGATCCTTATACATGGGACTCAGACAGGTTTTGTCAAGGAACGCAGTATCCTTGACAACATCTTTACTTTTTGGGAGGCTTCTGCCCTGGCACGGCTCTGTGGTGAGGACCTCGTGATTCTTCTTCTCGACTTTGAGAAGGCATACGACAGAGTTGACTGGGACTTTCTAGAGGGCACTCTACGCAGGATGGGCTTCTGAGATGCTTGGATCAGAGGGGTGTCAGCTTTGTACAGACATGCTCATAGTCAGGTACTCTTGGCAGGAGGTAGAGGTGATCGCTTCATGCTTACACGCTCGGTCAGACAGGGTTGTCCTCTTGCTCCCTTCCTCTTTCTGTTCTATGCGGAGGCGATAAGCAGGTTTTTGGTGTCGCAGCAGGTTGGTCTACGGGGCTTAGCACTCTCTATTCGGGGAGATGAGCTATTGGACACTAAGTTTGCCGACGACTCAGCCTTGTACTTAGATGGCCAAGAGGCCAACCTTCACAGGTGTGAGCAGGCTCTGGAAACCTCTTGTTGTGCATCGGGCACACTGATCAACTGGAGAAAGACAGTGGCTTTCTCGGTTGGTAGTGCTCCTGTGCCCGATTGGATGCCAGGAGAGGGTTTTAGGTGGATTCACCCAGGGACTGCAGTTCGTTACTTGGCTGTCAGGTGGGTTTGGACTTATCTCCCGGGCAGTAGATTGCTCCCCTTCTCCTGTCTATCGGGAGAAAGTTATTACATTGGAGCTCAGCACGACTTTCTTTGGCTGGCAGAGTAGTAGTTGCCAACCAAGTGTTGTTGGCGAGTAGGTGGTACATCACTTCTTGCTAGATCTTCTCGAGTTCTTGTATCAGCCAGGTAGAAAGGCTGATCAGGAATTTCCTTTGGTCAGGACGTGACACTCAGATAGCCCGAGCCAAAGTGGCTTGGCTGGTCATCACTCCCCTTGTTCACAGGGAGGGCTTGGGATCATTGATCGAGCACAACAGAGCAGACAGAGCCCTTCTTGGGAAGTTCATCGTCAGAGGACTTCTTCCAGGTGAGGAGCCATGAAAGGAGTTCTTGCTACAGCGGCTTCGTGCTAGGGTGCCTCAAGCATGAGGCCCTTGGCAACCTTCGACCAGATGGATCTTTACAAAGATGCGCAGAGTTGGTTTGAGCAGGAGACTAGAGGACCGCTTCGCTGTGAGCTTGCTTCGATCTTGGGAGCTCTTGCAGCGTGGCTTGGAGCAGAGACAACCTACGTGCACGGAGGAGCGCCTACGGCAGCCCCTCGTCTGGAACCCCATGGTTAGCACTCAGAGAGGCCACTTGGTTGGTAGTCGGCCTCATGTGTTAGGAAATAAGACGTAGCTAAATAGATAATTGAGTAGATTACTTAATGGAGAGAGACAGATTTACATACACGAGATTATAGAGTAGAGAGAGAGAGAGAGAGAGTACACACGATATACGTGGTTCACCCAATGTGGGCTACGTCCACGGGAAAGCAGCCACTCAATGGCTTTAGTACTTCAAAACAAGAAGTAGTTTACAAAGGGATTATACCCTTAATGGAGCTCCCGCCTTGCTTCACTCTCACCACCTCACACTCACCTTGTTGCATCAACTTCACACTATGAAATGTGTGCAGAAATGGCCTCCTTTTATAGGCCAAAAGGGCTGCCCTCTCTAATGAGAGACAGCCATGTGTAGCCGCCCTTGTGCGAATAAGTCCAAATCGGACCCTCCAATCCGCCCATGTGTGGCCGTCCTTGAGAAGACAAGTCCGCTTTTGAATTCGGCCACCGGCCATTGACTTCAGACCACCGGTCACCGGCCATCGGCCATTGACTACCGGCCACCGGCCAACCGACCGGTTGTTTTCCGATCACTTTTCGGCCGCCGTCCGGCCATAATATTCCGGCGAAAAGGAATATTCCGGTGAAAAAAAAAGTCTCGGGGGCCTCCGCCAAGGCCTCTAAAGTTGCCCCTGATTCTTGTCCGTGAAAATTTTGGTTTCCGGTGAGTGATTTTCCTTCACGCACGATGACTTCTCCTCATAATGGGGGCTTTACAAATGTGTGCTTTTACCACAGAAAATTACAAGGGTAAATCAGGCTCCATACTTAACAATCTCCCACTTGGAGACTGATCTCCAAACCAAACCTGTGACTGCTTTCCATTCTGGCTTCTTATCCTTGAATGCTGATTGAAGATGAGCAAAAGCTCAACTTCTCCTTGTTGACCACCTTTGTAAACATGTCTGCAGGATTTTCACTTGTATGCACCTTTCCTAGCTTTAGCTGTCCCTCTTCCAAAAGAGTGCGTATGAAGTGATAGCTCACCTCAATGTGCTTTGTCCTTGAATGAAAGGCTGAGTTCTTCGCAAGATGGATAGCGCTTTGGCTATCACTGTACAAGACACAATTGTCTTGTTTGAATCCAAGCTCTTCTAAGAATCTGTGAAGCCACAGAATTTCTTTGCTTGCCTCCGTCATTGCTGCATACTCTGCTTCTGTGGTAGAAAGTGAAACCACTTTCTGCAGCTTTGAAGCCCAGCTTACTGCTGTGCCTCCAACTGTGAACACATAGCCAGTAGTGCTCCTTCGAGTATCTTTGTCACCTGCCATATCTGCATCAGCATACCCTTCTAGAAAAATATCAGCTCCTCCAAAATACAAAGCATTTGTTGTTGTCCCTTTTAGATACCTAAGTATCCACTTCACAGCTTGCCAATGCTCTTTACCTGGGTTGTCCATGAACCTACTCACAACTCCCACTGCATGTGCAATGTCTGGCCTTGTCCAGACCATAGCATACATTAGAGAACCTACCGTTGCAGCATATGGAACTTTAGACATATAGGCTATCTCCTCTTGTGTCTTTGGACACATATCCTTCGTTAGTTTAAAATGACCAGCCAAAGGTGTAGAAACTGGTTTTGCATTTTGCATTGCAAACCTTTCTAGTACCTTCTTGATGTAATCTTCTTGAGATAGCTTTATTGTCTTCTTCGTCCTGTCCCTTGATATTTTCATACCAAGTATCCTCTTTGCAGCACCTAAATCTTTCATTGAAAAAGATTTGGACAGCTCCTCTTTTAGGTCTTTGATGTCCTGCATGTTGGCACTTGCAATCAACATGTCATCAACATACAACATTAGGATGATGAATTTCCCATCTCCCAAATTCTTCGTGTAGACGCAGTGATCCGAGTTGCATCTTGTGAATCCATGATCCAACATCCATCGATCAAACTTCAAGTACCATTGTCTTGATGCTTGCTTTAAACCATACAAGCTCTTCTTTAATCTGCAAACCATTTTCTCCTTACCTTTTACTTCATACCCCTTTGGTTGAAACATGTAGATTTCCTCCTCTAAGTCACCGTGAGGAAATGCCGTATTTACATCCATTTGCTCGAGATTTAGATCATGAGCAGCCACAAGGCTTAAGACAAGCCTAATTGAGTTCATTTTTACAACAGGAGAAAATATTTCATTGAAGTCAATACCTTTCTTTTGAGAAAAACCTTTTACCACAAACCTAGACTTGTACCTTTTCTTCCCACCTTCTTCTTCCTTTAGCTTGTACACCCATTTGTTTTGAAGTGCCCGCTTACCTTTAGGCAACTCAACCAACTTCCATGTTTGGTTGCGATGTAGTGAGTCCATCTCCACTTGCATGCTCTTTGTCCATTCTTCTTTGGATTCATGTTGCATAGCTTCTTCATATGATTCCGGCTCTCCAGAATCTGAGATCAAGAGATGGTTGAAGGAAGGAATAAACCTTTCTGGAGGTCTACTTGCTCTTGTAGATCTTCGGGGAATAGGTTGAGACTCCTCATTTGGTTGACGTTGTTGCACATTGTCACCGTTTGCAGTCCTTGAGTCTTCACCGTCCTCAAGCTCCATGTACTCATCACCTGTTTCTTTTGTTTGTTTTCTTTCCAAGTAATCTTTGTACATATTTTGTTCGTTAAAAATTACATCCCTACTCCTTAAGATTTTACCATCTTCAGGATTCCATAGGCGATACCCAAAGTCTCCTTCTCCATAGCCAATGAAGAAACACTTTTTGGACTTTGCATCTAACTTTGATCTTAGGCTTCTATCTATGTGCATGAAAGCCTCACACCCAAACACTTTGAGAAATGCATAATTCACCGGTTTACCTGTCCATGCCTCTTCTGGAACTCCCCCATCCAATGCCGTTGAGGGTGACCGATTGATTAAGTACACAGACGTACTTACAGCTTCCGCCCAAAGCTCAAGCGGTAGGCCTGCATGTAGCCGCATGCTTCGTGCTCGTTCCATGATTGTCCTGTTCATCCTTTCCGAAATCCCATTTTATTGAGGTGTCCTTGGGGTTGTCCTTTGCCTCCGAATGCCATTGCTAGCACAAAAGCTTTCAAAAGCTTAGCTGCAATATTCGCCTCCATTATCGGATCTAAGGCATTTAACCTTAGTACCTGTTTCATTCTCCACAAAAGCTTTCCACCTTTGAAATATGGAAAATACATCGGATTTATTCTTCATGACATAAACCCATGTTTTTCTAGTCACATCGTCTATGAATGTTACATAGTACAATGAGCCACCAAGTGATGGTGTACTTGCAGGACCCCAAACATCAGAATGAACCAACTCAAGTTTTTTATTTTTTCTTTCATTTCTTGATTTTTGAAATTTTACCCTCTTTTGTTTACCATAAACACAATCTTCACAAAACTCTAAGTCCACTTCTTTCAAACCTGGTAGAAGCTTCTTTGTTTGAAGGATTTGCATTCCTTTGGCACTCATATGCCCAAGTCGGTAGTGCCACACCGCACTGTCAACTTCTGTAGTTGCTGCACAAGCTGAAGGTTGCGTGCTAACAGTACACAAGTAAAGTGTACCGACTTTTTCACCCTTGGCAACCACCAAAGATCCCTTTGAGATCTTCCACCGTTTGTTTCCGAATGCAATGTTGTGACCTTCATCGTCCAATTGTCCTGTAGAGATCAATTTTTTGCGAAGAGAAGGAACATGCCTAACATCTTTAAGCTTCCATTCATTTCCGTTAGCAGTTTTGACAGAAACTGTACCATTGCCGACAATCTCACAAGCTTCATCATCTCCCAAGTATACATACCCAAAATTACCTTTGGTGTAGTCTTAGAAATGTTGCTTGTGTGGTGTCGCATAGAATGAAGCCCCGGAATCTACTATCCAGGAATTAGACACATTGTCTAATGAGAGAATTAGAGCATCTTGCTCTACTTTACCTACCACATTGGCCTCCGATGTTGGCTTGTTGTCTTGAGACTCTGTCTCCTTCTTCTTCTTGGACCAGCAATCCTTCTTGACGTGGCCCTTCTTGCCGCAGTTCCAACATTCAAGAACTGACTTTGTGCGTGACTTTCTCCGCCTTGAGCGATCACGACCCTTTTGGTTTTTGAACCTCTCCTTAGGCCTTCCTCTTGTTTCCACTGATAGTGCAGCACTTGATGATTCTCCTGTGCTTCTCCTTCGCATTTCCTCGCTTAGGAGAACACCCACAACATCATCAAACTTAAGAGAATTTGTGCCAGAGATAGAAATACTTACAGCCATCACAAGGCTGTCCCAACTATCCAGTAGAGATGATAGTATAAGGAGAGCTTGCACTTCGTCATCGAAATTGATTTTCACTGATCGAAGTTGACTTATGTTTGTGTTAAAGTCATTTAGGTGTTCTGCAACTGAACCATTCTCTGTCATCTTTAGATTGAACAAGCGCTTCATAAGAAATACCTTATTGGATGCCGATGGTTTCTCGTAGAAGTCGTCAAGTGACTTCATCAAGTCCTCCGTGGTCTTCATCTCCGAAACATTGAAGGCCACCGTTGACGCCAAGCTTAACCGGATTGTTCCCAGTGCCTTTCGATCAAGGACAATCCATGCTTCATCTGCCATTGTTGCGGGCTACTTCGCAAGACCGCCTAGTGGCAAATACAGGTCCTTCTGGTAGAGATAGTCTTCAATCTGCATCTTCCAATGTTGGTAGTTTTTGCCGTTGAACTTCTCAATCTTGAGCTTCCCTTCCTCCGCCATAACTCCCACTCAATTCAAGGAATTCTTTCCTTGAGATAATTTAGCTACGAGCAAACCTTGCTCTGATACCAGTTGTTAGGAAATAAGACGTAGCTAAATAGATAATTGAGTAGATTACTTAATGGAGAGAGACAGATTTACATACACGAGATTATAGAGTAGAGAGAGAGAGAGAGAAAGAGAGAGAGAGAGAGAAAGAGTACACACGATATACGTGGTTCACCCAATGTGGGCTACGTCCACGGGAAAGCAGCCACTCAATGGCTTTAGTACTTCAAAACAAGAAGTAGTTTACAAAGGGATTATACCCTTAATGGAGCTCTCGCCTTGCTTCACTCTCACCACCTCACACTCACCTTGTTGCATCAACTTCACACTATGAAATGTGTGTAGAAATGGCCTCCTTTTATAGGCCAAAAGGGCTGCCCTCTCTTATGAGAGACAGCCATGTGTAGCCGCCCTTGTGCGAATAAGTCCAAATCGGACCCTCCAATCCGCCCATGTGTGGCCGTCCTTGAGAAGACAAGTCCGCTTTTGAATTCGGCCACCGGCCATTGACTTCCGACCACCGGCCACCGGCCATTGACTTCCGACCGCCGGCCATCGGCCATTGACTACCGGCCACCGGCCAACCGACTGGTTGTTTTCCGACCACTTTCCGGCCGCCGGCCGGCCATAATATTCCGGCGAAAATGAATATTCCGACGGAAAAAAAAGTCTCGAGGGCCTCCGCCGAGGCCTCTAAAGTTGCCCCTGATTCTTGTCCGTGAAAATTTTGGTTTCCGGTGAGTGATTTTCCTTCACGCACGATGGCTTCTCCTCATAATGGGGGCCTTACAAATGTGCGCTTTTACCACAGAAAATTACAAGGGTAAATCAGGCTCCATACTTAACATCATGTTTCTTGGGGTCCAATGGCAGCGGGTCCAGCACGCTCTCTAGGTGACTGGCTAGAGTTCACAGGTTTGTCAGAGGTGCAGGGTCTCCAGCTACAGGGCATGAGAGGGGAGCAAAGCATGTGCCAGGACATCTCAGAGTCAATTCCAGCTGAGTGGCTCACACTTCTCAAGCCAGTAGCACCCCGGTGGATAGGAGCCTTCACACGACTGGAGGTTCTCATCTCAGTTAGGGCCTGCTCAGAGACTGCTCCATCCTTTTTCTTCGAGCTCCAGGGTGGGGGACACCTTCAGCGAGTTGCAGTAGAGGCCCCGTAGGTGGCAGAGTGTTGTTTTCAGAGAATCCGAGTAGTGGGCATCTATGGGAGGACTTGTCATAGATCCTGACCCAGCAGCTCTTGAGACTGGACACTGGAGGCTGTGGGCTTGGGAGTGTTGTCCACTGGCACGAGTACAGTGGGATCCTGGTGAGTGGCTACGTAGGGATCTCTTCTCTTCTGCAGACCATCCAAGAGTCCCGTTCTTTCAGTACACTTCGTCTGGGACGTCATATACTAGCAGCACAGAGAGAGGCCTGCCCCGCTGCAGCACCTCATTGGCAGGAGGAGGGTCTCACAGCTGAGTTCTTGACAGCATTTTGGGAGAGGTTGTGGGACTCCAAACAGCCGAGGCGAGTCACCTTGTTTCAGTGGCTGGTCGCACATAGAGCTACAGCAGTTGGGAGTTGGCTAGTGCATAGTGGTCTCTCGGCCACATGTGCAGCTTGTGACCATCTTGTGGAGAGTCAGCGTCACTGTCTTTGGGACTGTCCCTCGGCCCAGCAGGTGTGGCTACGAGTTCTTCGGCTGATGCCTGCTCGCTCCACGGCTCAACAATACACTTGGGAGCAACGGCTTGGTCCACCCTCACGGGCCCGGCACTTCAGTTTTAGCTATCCTCCACCAGCAGGATGATAGTGATGCAGGAGGGGCGACCTACACTCCAGCCTGCTACAGAACTTACTCCACAGGAGTGGTGCAGTGAGAGAGAGGAGTGTTGGGAGCTCGTCAGTGGCCTGACACTCTGGTTCATTTGGCGGGCCCGTTGTTTCCGCATCTTTGAGGCTCGCCCTGTGCCACCAGCAGAGACTGTACGCTATTTTTGGCTAGAGCTGATCCACACTCTCAGAGGACAGCTCGAGGGAGTACAGGGCAGCTCCGACCGCATGCGGGAGCGCAGAGAGGCTTTCCTACGACTTTGGCGTCCTGGGCCTTTCTACACCATGGTCCAGGGTGTACTCCGATGGCACTACCGACCACCTGTGTGGCTTTTCCCTCTCCCATTCTCTTGATTTAGCCTCATTGTACATATGCCGGTTTTTTCATTGGGAGAGTCTCCCACCATGGTTGTTGTAGCCCTCTCTTGAAGAGGTGGTTGTAGCCCTATGGGCAGTTTCAGTAACTAAAAGAAGGATCTTTTTCTCGGAAAAAAAAAAAAAGAAGAAGCTTAAGCTACACACTTTATCCAGCTTACATCCATGGACTTACCATCATTTGTATCCACCATTTGCATATTAGTTTGTCATGAATCTAATCATGCTTTGCTACTTCCATTAATCTCAATCTCTTTGTAATTGACACTCTAATTATGCCATGAACAGCTCATTAACGTTTCCGCATAACGTCATTCCCTTTCATCTAATGTATACATAAAATAATACATTTTTTATCATGCCTAGGTACACTCAAAAGTGATGGCTCCAGGCTGACGCACGCTTGTTGCTGCTGAGTACTCACGCTGCGCCATCGCCACCCAGCCCCCCCCCCCCCAAATGCTGCCCTCAGCCCCCGCTGCCCCCCCTCGCGCTGCCCGTCCCAGCCCGTCCGCCCGCCCTCAGCCCCAGCTTTTTCGCCGCTTGCCCGCTTGCCTCAGCCCGCTATATCCCCCCCCCCCCCCCGACTCGGCCCGTTCGCCCGTCAGTTAGGGTCCTCCGCCTCAATTACTCCCTACAATTCGGCACTTTCAGCATTTGTTTCAACTCCTTGGAGCAGTGTTGGCACGCCCTATTGCAGCACCCTCCCGTCGTCCCCTTCTTACGCCACAGCAGTAGACACAGATGGAGGCTCCAGCTTCGCTACAGAGAGACTCGCCAGAAGCCCCCTCGCCCGACCCCGCTGAGCCCACCATTCGACTTGCTCTCTCGCCTACAGAGCAAGCGAGCCTTGCCACAGAGGTAGAGCGATTGCAAGCGACCTCGGTCATTTGCAAGATTCTCGGCACCCGACCTAGCAGAGGAGAGCTGCGAGACCTTCTCCAGGTCCGCCTTCTCGCAGATGTGGGAAAGATTTTGTCCAGATTCTCAGACGGGGTTACTATCAGATCGAGTTTGAGTCCTCCGAGATGGCATCCAAGGTCATAGCTATGAGTCCACTGGCCATCCGAGCATCACGTGCCCACTTTCGATAGTGGCGACATGGTTTTGACCCAGCTTCGGATGTTCTAGTAGAGGAGGCAGATATCCCCATCTCAGTCTGCTTTCCGGGTTTACGGAGGGAGTACCTACCACTTCTTTCCAGGATCGGTTCTGCCATTGGGACTATCCTGGAGACACCTCGCACGGCAGCATCAGTAGCTGCCAAGGCGGCTGGCATTCCCTCAGTTCGAGTTTTGGTCAGAGATACCCACACGCTCACAAAGGTTATCCTTTTACCTCGGGTGAGTGGGGGTTGGTTTCGACAGAGTGTGGAGTACTCGGGCCTCCCGAACCAGTCCTTCATTTTCCAACAAATGGGCCATCTAGCAAAGGCCTGTCCACGGAGGAGGCCGCGACCTGCACCACAGCCTCAGCCCCAGCCTGCCAGGGCTGGCCCGAAGCCACAGCCAGCGGCACAACGTACAGATGCAGAGCCACCCTCCGAGCCTGGGGCTCTAACGGAGGAGAGGTGACAGCAGCCCCGTGGCCGCCGACGCCAGGGGCCACAACCTCAGCCTGGCACTCAGAGTGGCCCTCAGGTGCCTACTCAGCAACAGTGGGTTCCCACGGGGAACCGTTTTGGTCCTCTTGAGCAGGAGGAGATCCCTGCGCCAGCCCCCACCTCCGCTTCTCCCTCGACAGCCGCTCCCCCCCCCCCAAAGTTCCCCCCCTTTGCCTCATCCTCCCCGCCTTCTGCTCCCGTCGCCTCTCCACCTCGCCCCTCTACCTCTGTCGCCCCATCCCGCCCCTCTTCTCCTCCACTCTCCCCAGCTCCCTCTCCCCCCCCCCCCTCCTGCTCCAGTTCCTCAGTCGGCTCAGGAGACTGGTCCCTCTCCGACGGCTAGGAGATCTCTTGGCAGCGCCTTTGCCGTGAGTCGCCTAGCGAGAGAGGGTCAGCCCTTCTTGCGGCCCCCTCTGCAGATCCAGACATCCTGCCTTGCAGCCATCCCTCGTGGGCTGACGAGCATTGACATCCGACGCCGCTGGGACTTCTTTGACTATGGGTTCACTCGTTTTCTCGGTGATTCCGCAGCAGACCATGAGGCAGCCTGTTTCAGGGTCCATGTTTTGTTCCTCGCCACTAGGGGGACAGAGGCCCTCGACTCAACAGTTGGTTTCTCCTTCCCCCTCTGTGGTAGGGCCGAGACAGAGTGGTCCCTTGACTCGGTGGTGGGATGGTTGCATACACAGGTCTTAGAGTTCTCTCACCACATGGGAGAACTTGGAGTTACAGATATGCTGCAGACTTTGCGGCCATTGGCCAAGTTTGCGGTGACACCCCCAGACTCAGCAGGATGTAGGCACATTGTGGTGTACTTCTTTGTTGATACGCAGTGTTTGCCTTGCTATGTATACATTCATGAGGACTCCTGGACAAAGGAGGTTGCGTTACGCACGGCTCGCTCTGCTTGGGCTTGGGCTAGGCACTCACTGCAGTCACGCCTATCTAGAGGACGTCGGATGCGGATTACTCCCCATCCAAGCCTGCCTCGAAGATAGCCCGTCTTGCTGCTGCGGCAGCATCTGTTCTCTCTCGCTCCCCATGAGGATCGTCTCATAGAACGTGCAGGGACTAGGTGGGCCCCAGTTTCAGCGACAGCGGGGCCAATTGCATCAGGAGCTTCAGCGTTGCCTTGTGGGAGGAGAGATTGATCTCCTTATGCTTCAGGAGCACCATCTGTGCGAGAGCCGCATTCGGCGTTGTGGTCAGATTTTGTGTGGACGTTATGATACCTTTTGGTCAGCTGCTTTTGGACCTGGAGGCATCCAAGGAGGGGTATGTATGACTATTGCGGACTCACTGCAGCAGGCCATTGTGGGCAGAGGGATTATTGTGCCAGGCAGGGCTCAATGGATTACTATGCAGGTTCAGGGTGGCCTTGTGGGCTTCCTGAACATCTATGCGCCCAATGTGGCGAGTGCTCGTGTAGAGTTTTGGTCACAGATTGTTGAGTCTTTGCCGCAGGCCGATCATTGGTGTATAGGAGGGGACTTCAACATGTTGGAGGACCCTTCTGACAAAATTGGTGGCAGCCATGCTACTGTGCATGGAGTCGAGTTGGCAACTTGGGAGAGATTTTGTATGACTTTGAGGGTCTCGGATACATGGAAGCACTCTGGTTTTGTGAGGCCCCCAGACAGTCTTGCCTTATCTAGATCGGACCGCAGAGTGGGAGGAGTGAATCTATCGCGGATAGATCGCTTCTACACTAGTAACCACTTCAGTGCCTTGGGGGGTTCAGTGGGCATCCTGGCAGGGACTTCCTTCTCGGACCACGCACCAGTGATCCTCACAGTGCAAGACAGGCAGAGGAGTGGGAGCACGATGCTCCGCATCCCAAAGAGGGTCTTGTTGGACTCAGCACTCAAAGAGAGGGTAGAGGCTCTCTGGACAGAGGGCATGGACAGACAGGATTCACCTGCAGACAGAGTGGCCTCAGGCCTAGCTCAGCTTAGCCACTTTTTTCTTCAGGAGTCTCTAGCTCGCCGGGCTGCAGCGAGAGAGGCGGAGCAGCGTCTCAGACGAGGCATTGCTTCACTACAGAGGATGCAGGAGCAGCATCCAGACAGTCCATGGTTGGAGGAGCAATTATAGCAGGCTCGACAGGAGCTTGCTAGCACAAAGGAGAGGAGTCATGAGTTTGCCTTTCACCGACAGGCATCTCAGTGGACTCAGGTGGATGAGAGAGTGACTGGTGGTTTTTTTGAGACAGTGGGACCTCGGCACTCGCATGCCAAGGTCAGTCAGTTGAGGAGGCCCGATGGGTCAGTTGCTTGTGAGCCCGAGGATATGCGTGCAGTTGCTACTGACTTTTACCGTGAGTTACTGTGGGCTGAGCCTCAGTCAGAGCGGCAGGATGCATGCAAGGAGCAGGTTTGGGCACAGATGCCATGTCTTGTGACAGAGCAGATGCGCCAGAGGCTAGAGATGCCACTTCAGCTTGAGGAGCTGCACACAGCTCTAAGGGCCCTCCCTCGTGGTAGCTGTCCAAGTGAGGATGGATTGACTCCCAGCTTTTTCTTGGAGTACTGGGACCTGCTTGGCCCATATCTTTGTAGTGCTTTTCACTACATTTTGCACACAGGAGTGATGCGTGACAGCATGAGTGAGGGCCTGATCTACCTCATTCCCAAGGAGGGTGGCTCCTTGGATGAGATTCGACAGTGGCGCCCCATCACCATCCTCAACTCAGCCTACAAAATTCTTGCCAAGGCTCTGAGTTTGAGGATTCAGCCACATTTAGAGAGCCTTATACATGGGACTCAGACAGGTTTTGTCAAGGAACGCAGTATCCTTGACAACATCTTTACTTTTTGGGAGGCTTCTGCCCTGGCACGGCTCCGTGGTGAGGACCTCGTGATTCTTCTTCTCGACTTTGAGAAGGCATACGAGACAGAGTTGACTGGGACTTTCTAGAGGACACTCTCCGCAGGATGGGCTTCTCAGATGCTTGGATCAAAGGGGTGTCTGCTTTGTACAGACAGGCTCACAGTCAGGTGCTTTTGGCAGGGGGGAGAGGTGAGCGCTTCATGCTTACACGCTCGGTCAGACAAGGTTGTCCTCTTGCCCCCTTTCTCTTTCTGTTCTATGCGGAGGCGATGAGCAGATTTTTGGTGTCACAGCAGGTTGGTCTTCGGGGCTTAGCACTCCCTATTCGGGGAGAGGAGCTACTGGACGTTGAGTTTGCCGATGAGTCAGCCTTGTACTTAGATGGCCAGGAGGCCAATCTTCACAGATGTGAGCAGGCTCTGGAGACCTTCTGTTGTGCATCGGGCGCACTGATCAACTGGAGAAAGACAGTGGCTTTCTCGGTTGGTAGTGCTCCTGTGCCAGATTGGATGCCAGGAGAGGGTTTCAGGTGGATTCCCCCAGGGACTGCAGTTCGGTACTTGGGTTGTCAGGTTGGTTTGGACTTGTCTCCCGAGCAGCAGATTGCTCCTCTTCTCCTGTCCATCAGGAGAAAGCTGTTACATTGGAGCTCAGCACGTCTGTCGCTGGCTGGTAGAGTAGTAGTTGCCAACCAGGTGCTATTGGCGACTATGTGGTACATCACTTCCTGCTGGATCTTCTCGAGTTCTTGTATCAGCCAGGTAGAGAGGCTGATCAAGAACTTTCTTTGGTCAGGACGTGACACTCAGATGGCTCGAGCCAAGGTGGCTTGGTCGGTCATCACGCTTCCTTGTTCTCAAGGAGGGCTTGGGATCATTGATCCAACACAACAGAGCAAAGCCCTTCTAGGGAAGTTCATAGTCAGAGGACTTCTTCCAAGTGAGGAACCCTGGAAGGAGTTCTTGTTGCAGAGGCTTCGTGCCAGGGTGCCTCAGTCAGGAGGCCCTTGGCAACCTTCGACCAGATGGATCTTTACAGAGATGCGCCGAGTTGGTTTGAGCAGGAGACTGGAGGACCGCTTCGCTGTGAGTTTGCTTCGTTCTTGGGAGCTCTTACGGTGTGGCCTAGAGCAGTGACAGCCGATGTGCACGGAGGAGCGCCTACGGTAGCCCCTCGTCTGGAACCCCATGGTTAGCACTCAGAGAGGCCACTTGGTTGGTAGTCGACCTCATGTTTCCTGGGGTCCCATGGCAGCAGGTCCAGCGCACTCTCTAGATGACTGACTAGAGTTCACAGGTTTGTCAGAGGAGGTGCAGGGTTTCCAGCTGCAGGGCATGAGAGGGGTGCAGAGCATGTGGCAGGACATCTCGGAGTCAGTTCCAGCTGAGTGGCTCACGCCTCTTGAGCCAGTACCACCCCGGTGGATGGGAGCCTTCACACGACTGGAGGTTCTCATTTCAGTCAAGGCCTGCTCAGAGACTGTCCCAACCCTGTTCTTCGAGCTTCAGGGTGGGGGACGATTACAGCGAGTTGCAGTAGAGGCCCCGCAGGTAACAGAGTGCTGTTTTCAGAGGATCCGAGTTGTGGGCATCTATGGGAGGACTTGCGTCATAGACCCTGACCCGGCACCTCTTGAGACTGGACACTGGAGGCTATGGGCTTGGGAGTGCTGTCCACTGGCACGAGTACAGTGGGATCCTAGTGAGTGGCTATGGAGGGACCCCTTCTCTTCTGCAGACCACCCAGGAGTCCCCTTCTTTCAGTACACTGTCGGTTTGGACGCCATATACTTGCAGCATAGAGAGAGGCCCGCCCCACTGCAGCACGTCATTGGCAGGAGGAGGGCCTCACAGTCGAGTTCTTGGCAGCCTTTTGGCAGAGGCTGTGGGACTCCAGACAGCCGAGGCGCGTCACTTTGTTCCAGTGGTTGCACACAGAGCTACAGCAGTAGGGAGCTGGCTTGTGCATAGTGGTCTCTCGGCCTCATGTGCAGCCTGTGACCAGTTGGTGGAGAGTCGGCGTCATTGTCTTTGGGACTGTCCCTCGGCCCAGCAGGTGTGGCAGCAGGTGTGGCTACGAGTTCTTCGGCTGTGCCTACTCTCTCCACGGCTAGACAGTACACTTGGGGGGCAGCAGCTTGGTCCACTCTCACGGGCCCGGCACTTCAGTTTGAGCTATCTTCCACCAGCAGGATGATAGTGATACAGGGGGGGCGTCCTACACTCCAGCCTGCTACAGAGCTTACTCCACAGGAGTGGTGCAGTGAGAGAGAGGAGTGTTGGGAGCTCATCAGTGGCCTGACACTGTGGTTCATCTGGCGGGCCCGCTGTTTCCGCATTTTTGAGGCCCGCTCTGTGCCGCCAGCAGAGACCGTTCGTGACTTTTGGCTAGAGTTGATCCATACTCTCAGAGGGCAGCTTGAGGGACTTCACGGCAGCTCCGACCACATGCGGGAGCACCGCGAGGCTTTCCTTCGACTTTGGCGCCCTGGGCCTTTCTATACCATTGTCCAGGGTGTGCTCAGATGGCACTACCGACCACCTGTGTGGCTCTTCCCTCCTCCCATCCCTTGATTTAGCCTCATTGTACATATGTTGTTCTTTCATTGGGAGAGTCTCCCCATCATGTTTGTTGTAGCCCTCTCTTGCAGAGGTGGTTGTAGCCCTACGGGCAGCTTTCATTAACTAATAGAAGGATCTTTTTCTCGGAAAAAAAAAAAAACATTTTTGGAGTATACATAGCCCTCTCCAATTAACCCATGTAATATTGTACACATTTTGAAAAAGTGACCACCCCAATGGCCCATTCAACTTTGAAACTTCACTAGAGCCTACTTGCAAACGCTTCACTACAGATGTGAATTCTCAACCAGAATGAAACATTACTTCGTCTTTTGCTGTACAACCATCTCGGACTCATGGATTAAGTTTCCAAAGATGAAAAAAAGTGTTCCCAGATTTTTGGCTCGCTGCTGCTGCCGCTCCCCCCCTCGCACCTGCACCAGTCGCCCCCGCTCGCCATCGCTTGCCCCCCCCCCCCCCCCCCCCCACACACACACACACACACACACACACACAAAGCTGCGCGCGCTGCCCCTCGCGCTACCCCCCCTGTCGCCTGCTCCCCTCTTGCGCCCGCCCTCAGCCCCCGCTGCGTCACCTGCCACCACTGCGCTGCCCCTGCCCGCTGCCCTTCACTGCGCTGCCCACTACCACTTCACCCGCTGGCCTCACCCGCGCCCTCTCCCATGCCCGCTGCGCTTCCTGTCCCACCCTCCCCCACCTCTCTTCGCTTACTGAAACCCACCCCCCCCCCCCCCCCCCCCCCCCCCCCCGGCTCATTTCGTTCTGCCTTTCTCACGCCGAGGTTTTTCTGTCGATTGGCAGTGCTGGTTCTTTGACAGTGCTTGCCGGGGTCCTTTTGCAGAGAAATTGCTTTACCCACTCTCTTTCCGCCACAGCAGTAGACACAGATGGAGGCTCAAGCTCCATCACAGAGGGACTCCAGTGAAGCCCCTTGGCCCGACCCCGCTGAGCCCACCATTCGACTTGCTCTTTCACCGACAGAGCAAGCGAGCCTAGCCACAAAGGTAGAGCGCCTACAAGCGACTTCTGTCATCTGCAAGATTCTCGCCAGCAGACCCAACAGAGGAGAGTTGCGTGATCTTCTCCCCAAGCCCGCCTTCTCGCAGAGGTGGGCAAGATCTTGGACGTTCATATCCTTGGACGAGGCTACTACCAGATCGAGTTCGAGAACCCCGAGATGGCGTCCAAGGTCATCGCGCACTGATCAACTGGAGAAAGACAGTGGCTTTCTCGGTTGGTAGTGCTCATGTGCCCGACTGGATGCCAGGCGAGGGTTTCAGGTGGATTCCCCCAGGGACTGCAGTTCGGTACTTGGGCTGTCAGGTTGGTTTGGACTTGTCTCCCAAGCAGCAGATTGCTCCCCTCCTCCTCTCCATCAGGAGGAAGTTGTTACATTGGAGCTCCGCACGACTTTCTTTGGTTGGCAAAGTTGTAGTGGCCAACCAAGTGTTGTTGGCTACTATGTGGTACATCACTTCTTGCTGGATCTTCTCGAGTTCTTGTATCAGCCAGGTAGAGCGGCTCATCAGGAATTTCCTTTGGTCAGGGTGAGACACTCTGACAGCCCGGGCCAAAGTGGCTTGGCACGTCACCATTCTTCCTTGTTACCAAGGAGGGCTTGGGATCATAGACCCAGCACAGCAGAGTAGAGCCCTTCTTGGGAAGTTCATCGTCCGAGGTCTTCTTCCAGGAGAGGAGCCCTGGATGGAGTTCTTGTTACAACGGCTTCGTGCTAGGGTGCCTCAGGCAGGAGGCCCCTGGCAACCTTCGACCAGATGGATCTTCACAGAGATGCGTAGAGTTGGTTTGAGCAGGAGATTGGAGGATCGCTTCGTTGTGGGGTTGCTTCGATCTTGGGAGCACTTGCGGAGGCCTGGAGCAACGTCAACCTACTTGCACGGAGGAGCGCCTGCGACAGTCCCTTGTTTGCAACCCCATGGTTAGCACTCAGAGAGGTCACTTGGTTGGTAGTCGGTCTCATGTTTCCTAGGGTTCCATGGCAGCGGGTCCAACACGCTCTTTAGGTGACTGGTTACAGTTTTCAAGCTTGTCAGAGGAGCTACAGGGCATGAGAGGGGTGCAAAGCATGTGCCAAGACATCTCAGAGGCAGTACCACCTGAGTGGCTCACGCCTCTCGAGTCAGCAGCGCCCCGATGGATGGGAGCCTTCACGCGACTAGAGGTTCTTATCTCTGTTCGGGCTTGCTCAGAGACTGTTCCCTCCCTGTTTTTTGAGCTACAGAGTGAAGGACGCTTACAGCGAGTTGCAGTAGAGGCCCCGCAGGTGGCAGAGTGTTGTTTTCAGAGGATCCGAGTGGTGGGCATCTGTGGGAGGACTTGTGTCATCGATCCCAACCTAGCTGCTCTTGCGACTGGACATTGGAGACTGTGGGCTTGGGAGTGTTGTCCACTGGCACGAGTACAGTGGGATCCTGGAGAGTGGCTTTGGAGGGACCCCTTCTCTTCTGCAGACCACCCAGGTGTCCCTTTCTTTCATTACACTGTTCGACTACGACGTCACATACTGGCAGCACAAAGAGAGGCTCGCCCTGATGCAGCACCTCATTGGCAGGAGGAGGGTCTCACAGCTGAGTTCTTGGCAGCTTTTTGGGAGAGGTTGTGGGACTCCAGACTGCCGAGGCGAGTCACTTTGTTTCAACGGCTGGTCGCACACAGAGCTATAGCAATTGGGAGCTGGCTGGTGCATAGTGGCCTCTCGTCCGCATGCACAGCTTGTGACCATCTTGTGGAAAGTCAGCGTCACTGTCTTTGGGACTGTCCCTTGGCACAGCAGGTGTGGCTTCGTGTTCTTCGGCTGATGTCCGCTCTTTCCACGGCTCGGCAATACACTTGGGGGGCAGCTGCTTGGTCCAGTCTCACGGGCCCGGCACTTCAGTTTGAGCTATCATCCACCAGCAGGATGATAGTGATGCAGGGGGGGCGACCTACACTCCAGCCTGCCATAAAGCTTACTCCACAAGAGTGGTGCAATGAGAGAGAGGTGTGTTGGGAGCTCATCAGTGGACTGACACTCTGGTTCATCTGGCAGGCTCATTGCTTCCGCATCTTTGAGGCTCGCCCTGTACCACCAGCAGAGACTGTTCGGGATCTTTGTCTCTGCTCGGGATCTTTGGCTTGAGCTGGTTCATACTCTCAGAGGACAGTTCGAGAGACTCCAGGGCAGTTCCGACCGCATGTGGGAGTGCAGAGAGGCTTTCCTTCGACTTTGGCGTCCTGGGCCATTTTTCACCATGGTCAGGGTGTGCTCAGATGGCACTACCCTCCACCTGTGTGGCTCTTCCCTCCTCCCATCCCCTGATCTAGCCTCATTGTACATATGTTGTTTTTTCATTGGGAGAGTCTCCCCATCATGATTGTTGTAGTCCTCTCTTGTAGAGGAGGTTGTAGCCCTATAGGCAGTTTCATTAACTAATAGAAGGATCTTTTTCTCGGAAAAAAAAAAAGATGAAAAAAAGTAACAACCAAAACCCGAGTACTTGAGTTTAGTAGACATGAACGTACCGATAAAGCCCACCAATACCCTCTGAAGTGGCGATGTGCTGGAAAATTCGCAAAACTCCTTTTCCATGCAAAACTGAACCTGGCAACTATACAATTTCAAAGCACTCAAAACTTCAAAATTGTCAATATCTTCTCCTCCAAATTGTATCAAAAACCCTTGACACTACCTGAGTTTGCAGTCGAGTTTTGATCACATCAAAAGGTGTTGTGAATATTGCAGCAGTGCATCCTGCCAAACCTCCAAAGGCCAGCTACAAGTAACATAACATTGCAATTCTTAACTTTCATGTTCCATCCATAAAACCATTGTAAATGGGAAAAATTTGCTAGCTAGTAAAAGGTAAGAAACATCAAAAACTAAAATTGCTTAAAAACATAGAATTCTCTGTTAGATACAGGTTTCTATTAAAGGAAGAATTCATTATTTTAGAATGATCGAGACAGATAGTACAACAGTAAAAAATCTGCAAGCTATCAATGGATCATTAGAGTCTTACTGTTTGATAAGCACTGAGGGGTGTTCCATCAGGCTTCTCCGAAAGAGCGTGGTGCTTTAATCCTTCGTAAGTGTAAAACTGTCAAAACAAGAGTACCCAAGTTAAAAAAACCGCATCATGCACTTCATGCAGTTTAAAGTAGCAATATAATCACCACCATAAGCTGTTATTCCCTTGGAGCTAGAATTAGCAACAAAATCCTTTCTGGATTTTTAAAAACTGGATGCAAGGAATGAGCTGTGCTTATGACTTAAAATATGCAGGTCTGACTTCAAACTGTCACCTTTATAACAGATTGAGGCACATTGCGACAAAGGACCGCCACCCAACCTGAATACAGAACAGATAGGCCCCCATTCTTCAAAATTCCCAAAAAGGTCAGCCTGAAAATTTGCGAATAATCAAAACTGTATTAAGTCAAAAGCACAAGCAAAAAGAATTTAAATGTATAAGTCATGCATATCAATGTTAAAAAACGAGCCTTACCAGCTGTTACGGTGTAGACTCCCAACTTGCATTCGTTGCTTCACACATTCACTTGGTGTATAGACTATAGAAGTTGCAATACTTGCACAGCCACCAGCGGTGCAATGTGCAATTGCATGATACTCCTATACATGGAAAACATGACAAACACCGTCCATGTATCAATAACTTCAGGTTGGATGGTCCTGATATCCAACAGCAACTCAAAACAAAGTCTGCATACCAAATCTTCCAGTGAAAGAATTAGAAACTGGGAAGGATTGTCAGGAGTAAACAGACAAACTAGCTCACAAAAGAGACCAGTGTTTTCCTGTGTAGATGTATTTGGTGTAAAAAGAATATGCAAGAATTCCATTTAATTTTCTTCTCCAACAGTGAGAGCTTCGAACGAGAGATCAAGGGAGAGGAAGTGCTTTGTGGAGCCTAAATCAAACAATATCATTAAATATCATTTAGACTCCCCAAACCCCTTTAACTTGTTCTCATGGTTGGTGTGCATATCACGCACTGAATTGGAAGGACCCTCTTTCTTCAGAAAGGGACGGTCTGGTCTTTATATCCCTTCTCTCCACAAAAATGTTAAGAGTTTAGTCAGTCCCAATTTCTCCCAAGGACAGGTGGTAGGGAGTGAGGGCTGTTTTGTGGCTGTGCCCGGCCATTCTGAGGTTGTTTTCTCATGTCGGGTTATGCCTAGCCATGTTTAGCCTTGGGTTATGGCTTGTTTCCTGGGCCCTAGCCATGTAGGTTCTTGCCGCTCTAGGTTTCTTTCCCAGTTGATTCCCTGCCTTCCCGGGCCCTTTTTCTGGCAGTTCTCCCTATAAGGGGTTTTTTTCCTTAGTCGTGGGAGGCCAGATGCTGGGTCACCAGCAGCCAGGAGAGGCCTATATATAGGCCTCTCGGGGAGCACCTTGGGGTATTGCAGTTCAGCCCAGTAGGGTGCGGGCGCCCTTATGGGTACTAGGTAGCCCTTTGCCATGCCAGGCGTTATCCCTGCTGGTCTCCTAGCGTTTTTGGTGGACTGCAGGCTGGCGTTTTTGTAGCATGAGCAACGGGCAGCTGGCGCATGTGGGCAGCAAGTAGATCCAGCCCTGCGTTTCTCTCTAGTACACCCCTTTCCTATGCGATCTCAGGCAGAGATAGAGCACCCCTTCGATGGTGCAGGCTTAGGAGAGGAGAGAGGTACCGTCGTCTAGAGGGCAGCCATACGGTGGCTAGCCTCGAGGGATGCAGATCTCTCTCTCAATATCTGAGTCGGTGTCAGGAGGAGCATCTTCACGTTGGATGCTCATATTGAGGCCGAGTCAATGGTCTCACGTGCAAGAGCAATTGGCAGTGTGAGTAGCAGTCGCAATTGTGTGTACCTGCCAAGTGCAGCAGAATTGAAATGGTGAAGATCTACGTTTTACACTTCCACAAATCTTTTACTTATTTTCTTGCATTAGTGATTGCTTTTAGCTTGAATGACGGTTCCTTCTACTTTCCCTATGAAAAGAGGAAATGAGTGAGAGAGAGAGAGAGGAGAATTACACCCGATAGGGTAGCAACCAACCCTCTCTAGGGGCCCCCGCACCGTTTTCCATGTGGTACTAGCTTTTGATTGCGTAAATAGAATGTACACACATGCAATACCTCATATGCAGACTCTATTGACTCGAAAGGGGAATGTGTCACGAGGACGTGGCAACTGTTAACTATGTCACGAGGACGTGGCAACTGCTAACCTTAGTTGTTGGTTTCTTTCCAATGATTTCTGTTTTATTTTTGAGACCCTCTTTTTGAAGTAGCAAACAGTCAGACATTGTATGGCCAATGTGAATGGTAGTTTCACCCGCAGACGGGAAGTGGTCGGCACTGAAATTCGTATAGTAAGAGGATGTCTAGGCTCAGAGCAAGATCATGTAGGTCCCCCCGTCGCACTTAGCAAGTTGGCAAATACTAGGAAGTGAACTCAATAAAGGCATAAAGTCAAGGTGGGACTACCAACAGAAAGTATCCGACAGTTGGGCCACATTGCACATTTGGATGCGGTCCCAATGAGGATAGATGGTCGGATGACCAGTGGGAGCCCAACGGAAGCATCTCCTAAAAATTAGGGAACTGCTATTTTGGGCCATGAAATGTGTTCACGTCATTACCTTCGGTATGACCAAGGGAACATTTAACAACTCTGCCGCGAAGTCAACTGGGCAACCAGTCGGGAGATTTTTAGGCGACGACCCCGAAACGGACAAATGCTTGTAAATGCGCCTAGTGGCAGAATTTCATGTACTTGCCTCATACAGAAAAGTTGGCGCTGAATTTTAAGCTGAGAGGAGCCTCATTTTGCATTTGTCACAGGTTAAGAGCTATGGAGTGCTTCCTTTCCCTCTATGTACAGTGTGGTGCCAAGAGTGATGCCCTGCATGCTACACACTGCTCTCTTCTCCCTTACTTGCAGTTATGTGATGCTCCACAAGAGGGCTTTTCATTTGACTGATGTACAATTGTGTGGGTTCATGCGCGATTGCCGAGGCAAGAGCCTCTTGCACAGGTACTGGATTAGCTAGTGGCTAATCCCCCGTAGGTACAGGTGAATTCGGAGAGGTTTCACGTGAAAAATCTCGTCTGATTCAAAGGGCAAGTAGCCCTATAGGTGCAGGAGCTCGAGGACTTGCTACAGATGCGTCCGGCACGCGAAACAGAGCCCAAAACAGGGAATTACAGCCTGCTGTGTATTTTTGCAGGTTTAGGGTTTCGGCCCTAAACGGTCCCTAATACCCCCAGGAAGTTCGGGGACGCGAGGGGAACGTTGTAGAGGTGATCTGGCCCATTTTCGGGGTAGAAAACAGAGAATTCAGCATGCTACAGATTCTCGCCAGGTTTTGCAAAGTGTCCGTATGCATCGGGAAAGTCGTCTATTGCATGGGGATATTGACTGTGAGGCGTCCTAGTACAGTTATGTTGCCGAAATCGGGCCAGAACATGTGTATTTCAGCCCGGATTATGCGGGACAGCTCGTAGGAAATCACAAGTTATATTCTCTCTAATTAAGAATAAAGAAATACCGAAAGGGGCGTCAATTTTGGGGCCTACAGGTTGTCGGCATCTGCTCGAGGCATTCTAGCTCCCGAGCCGTGTGTGTACTTAAGTGTTAATTCCCGTCATAGGTTTCCTTCGCAGGTTCTCTCTGTGTGTGTTTAAAGTAAAGAATTTCGGGTGAAAGCCAACGCCTACCGCCCTACGGGCCGGTTTCAAGGTTCCGTTGCCGAGACATCAATCACTTTTTCCTCAAGAAGTGAGCCTTGGTTGTTTTGGGTAAAGACACAGAGTGCAGAAACGCGGGATTACACTATGGTAGACAAAGGGAAGGGCATTATGGAAGAGGGTTCCTCTTCAAAGGACAGACAGGAAATCCCTAGGGTCTTTGAGATTGGCGAGAGCTCACGGCTTTGCAGGTATAGCAAGCACGCCCATTTTATTCCTGTCAGGAAGAAGATAAAATCTAACCAAATGGCAAGGTTGTTCATGTACAATGTGTTCAAGTACCATGGTATGCCACAATCATTTGTCAATGATCCTGTGATCCTCGCATGACGAGTTTGTTTTGGAGAGGATTGTTTGAGAACATGGGCCTACGCTCAAGTTCTCGTCTTCGTTTCATCCACAAATTGATGGACAGTCAGAAGAGGCTAATTCTACTACTGTCTTGGATCTGCTGAAATGTTATGTGTTAGATGATAAGGGCAAGTGGGAACAGTATTTGCCTATGCTTGAGTATGCGTACAACAATACGTCCACAGGCAAGGCACCTTTTGAGATTGTTGAAGGTGGCAAAAAGGTTCCTCCCATTTTGCATATGAAGGACAAGATCTTTGAGGCAGATCGATATGTTGAGAACATGGATGAAATCCAAAGTTGCCTTGGAGAAGACTCAGGCAAAGCAGAAAAGGGTTGTTGATCGTCACCGTCATGGATTACTTTCACCTAGTGATTGGGTACTTTTGTAGTTTGAAAAGGCAAGGTTAAAGAAGATGAAGAGCAAGGACAGGCTGTTTCCGAAACTCATCATGCATTACTATGGGCCTTTTCAAGTGCTTGATAAGATCAGTGATGTTGCAAGACGCTATTTGGTGAAGTTCAAAAACTATACACCTATGGATACAAAGTGGATGGAAGAGCATGACCTGTCAGAATCACCAAATGTATTGCAACTTTACCTTGAAGCCTTTGGGTTACAGCCTACGTATGCCCCAACCCAACCTGTGCAAAGGAGGGGTAATGATAGAGCTAGCACATCAAATGTACCTATGGATTCAGTG
This sequence comes from Adiantum capillus-veneris, assembly GCF_014529385.1. NCBI lineage: Eukaryota > Viridiplantae > Streptophyta > Polypodiopsida > Polypodiales > Pteridaceae > Adiantum > Adiantum capillus-veneris. Next base: position 149,596,769 of record NC_140948.1, read on the forward strand.
CAATAGAAGTGTGCATCGCTCGTTAAACGTTAAAGGTATAATGTTCACTTCTATAATAGATAGAAATGACAAAACTACCAAGGTCTCATTAAGTCGTTTGTATCTATGTGTTATGACCTTTCTTGCGGGTACATGCGATGATAAAAGGGTGCTAACAACACAAGATCATCAATGGCATGTATATATGGCATGCAATCGAGGACGTTTGCGATTTCAAGAGGGGGGTGGGTATGTCACGAGGACGTGGCAACTGTTGACCTTAGTTGTTAGTTTCTTTCCCTTGATTTTTGTTTAATTTTTGGGACCCTCTTTTTGAAGTTGCAAATGGTCGGACATTGTATGGCCAGTGTGAAACGGCCGACGGCCGAGAGTTTCATCCGCAGACAGGAAGGCCTTGTCACCACGAGTTGGTCGGGCACTGGCATCCGAGCAATAAAAGTATGTCTAGGCTTTACTCAAAGTTTGAAGAGAAGATCGCCCGATAACTGGCCTACATTGCATTTTTGGATGTGGTCCCAGTGGTGATAGATGGTCAGATGACCAGTGGAATTGCCATGGAAGCACCTCCTAAAATTTAGGGAACTTCTATTTTGGGTCATGAAATCTATTCATGCCATTAGCTCTCGAATGACAAGAGGAACATTTTATTACTTTGCCGCTAAGTCGACTGAGCACCTGGTTGAGATATTTTCAGATTGGAAGGTACAAAACGGGAAAACCTTGCATGAGTGCCATTTGGCACATTTTTGGACACTTTCCAGCTTGAGAGAGAGAGAGAGGCGTTGAAATTAAACGTGGGGCTGCATTTTCAGCCGTATGGTGGATTGTTGCAAGTACCAAAGCTACTGTGTGCTTGCATACCCTCTATGTACAGTGAAGTGCAAGAACTGAAGCCTTGCACAGCATTCATTGCTCTCTCCCTCTCCCCTCCGTGCAGTTATGTGATGCCCCACAAGAGGGCTTTTCACTTGACCTATGTACAATTGTGTGGTCATATGCTTTTGTCTTTTGTGCCGAGGCAAGAGCTTCTTTGAGCAGGAACAGGAGTAGCTAAATGCTACTCCAAAAGCAAGCTGTTAGGTGCAACGGAATGAATGTTGTATTTTCTCAAGATTAGTGATCTTTATTGCTCAAGGTTCCTTTTAGTTCTTAGGGAAAGAGAGAGCTTTCCGTCTTATGGAGAGTGCTATGATCACGAACAAAGTGGGTGGATATTGTGCGCGCAAGTGAATGAGACTGAGAGAAGGAGAGAGAAGAGATACGACACCGAGAGGTTGTAAAACCCTCTTCCGAAGGCCCCACTCTCGTCGGCAAGAGTGGTCTATGTCTTGATTGCACAAAGGTGTACAATGCATATGCAATGGACTATGCAACTTGGTCTATGCCGATGACGACGACGATGACGACGACAACAATGACTGAAATCTGAGATCTTCTAATCGCTAAATTTCGGGACTGTTTCGGTGGCTGAAAATGACTGTTTTGGCTGCGTTTTCTTGGCTGAAAAATGAGGTTTCTTAGGGCTGAAAACTGATGGTCTTTACGGGCTGAATCTGCTACACTTTAGGTGAATAATGCCGGTCTTAATTTGCTGCTGAAATCCAAAAACGCCAGGGGCTGAAATTGGTCCTTCTGTCGCCGGGGTTCTGCAAATGCAAAAACGCTAGGCTGATCTGTTGTGTCGTGATGACGCCGGAGCTGATCTGCTGTGCACAAATCGCCAAGGCTGATCTCATGCAAAAACGCTAGGTCTTCTGTGGAGAAAACGCCAGAGTAGTTGCGGGGGTTGGTCTTGCTGAGAAGTTGCCTGTTGAGCAAGGTGCTCCTGCTGCCTCTTCTGCCATTTAGTGCTAACTTGGGTTTGCTTATATAGAAACTTAGCAATATTGCCCTACCTACTTTTGTTGGAAAGTCACTTAAAAATAATAAGTGAAAATAACCGATAAATAGGAAAATAGGCTAAATGCACTGAAAAATTCCCCTTTCTGATGCTAATGGATTCTGATGGGAATTCCGATGATCATGCTGTGTGTAACCGGAGGATATGCATCTATGCTAAGTGATTGGGCATGCACGGTCTACGAATAGACTCACAAAAGTGCTAGATCACTGCTAATCTAACTTGATCGGACTGACTGAACCCTGCTGTGGTGTAGCTTGTCCACGGACACATAGGGTTGGGATGTGTCACGTGACACAGGCACCGGTGAGGGTAATAACCTCCCCGTACAGATGCATTTTCAGCACAGGTTTCTGGCAACAAGCAAGGGGGCCCTTGAGGGTTTGGGACCCAACATTCCGTGTCGTCTCTTTTCTCTCTCTCTCATGTCTCTCTCTTTCATTCAGTTCAGTTCATTTCTTTCACGTGAGGTGAAGTGCCCCTTGTGTTTGTGCAGAGTACTAGATCCGAGCTAAATCCTTAAAACACTTCCGTTGCACGTGACATTGGTATCAAAGCTCTGTGCATGTTTCGGGGAAGGAGTTAGAGAAAGGATTCCTAACGCTCTTTTGCATTCGCATTCGCATGTAGCGTGCATCCACTTCTGTCGACAAGCAACCCTTGGACATACCTACGAGCACCCTTACCTTTCAGCTTCACCCGCAATGTTTTCACGACAAGACTATTCGAGTGGTCGTACTTGCTCGCAAGGCAAAGTCAATATCAAGGCTGATATTCTGCGATAGTAGTAAGGCTGCCTAGCAACTCACTTGGTCGGTGTTTACATCGCAACAGTCTCTACATCCACAGTATCCACCCGTTTGGAGGAGTTTTCATCGGCTTATGCATCCACAAGCATTAGAAAGCAGTCAGCATCAGAAGTCCAGAAAGCATTCACAGGTAGAAGTTCAACAATTGTGCCTCACCTTTAACAAGGGAGGATGTCACGTGCGCACTGCACTTGCGCCACGTGGATAAGCTTCTGCTACAGCCTAGTGTCAATCTTAGTCTAGCTGAAACCGGCCTGTTCAATCCAAAAAGGGCGGTAGACTTTACTTTAAACCTTGATTTAGCTTTCACCCATTATTAGTCGTCTATTTTACCTGTACTTTCAAGACACAACAAAGGGGAGAGGGATACAGGCTGCTAGATTGCACCTGTATGAGTAGACGGACACCAGATTGGCCCCTAACTTAGGCGCCCCTTTCGGTATTTCTTTATTGTTCAAAAGAGGGAATAAATGCTGTGGTTCCTACAAGCTGCCCCGCACAAACTCGGCTGAATTTCCACTGTTCCAGCCCGATTTCGGCAGCATAACTGTACTAGAACCCTTCACGGTCAGTATTCCCACGCATTGACTGACTTTCCCGACGCATACGGGCACTTTGCAAAACCTGGCGAGAATCTGCAGCACGCTGAATTCTCTGTTTTCAGCCCTGAAAATGCGCCAGATCACCTGTACAGCGGTCCCCTTGCGTCCCCGAACCTCCTGGGGGTATTAGGGTCCGTTTAGGGCCAAAACCCTAAACCTGCAAAAATACACAGCAGGCTGTAATTCACTGTTTCGGGCTCCGTTTCGCGTGCCGGTCGCATCCCTAGCAAGTCCTCGAGCTCCCGCACCTGTAGGGCTACTTGCCCTTTGAATTGGACGAATTTCTGGCGTGAAACCTCTCCGAATTCACCTGTACCTGCGGGGGGATTAGCCGCTAGCTAATCCAGTACCTGTGCAAGAGGCTCTTGCCTCGGCAATCGCGCATGAACCCACACAACTGTACATTGGTCAAATGAAGAGCCCACTAGAGGGGCATAACATACTGCCAAAGGGGAGAGAGAGGGCAGTGCGTAGCGTGCAGGGCATCACTCCTGGCACCGCACTGTGCATAAGAGGGAAAGCAAGCACTCCATAGCTCTTAACCTGTGACAGAGACTTGCAAAATGAGCCTCCCAACTATAAATCACGTTTTTGCCTTCTCTATAAGTAGTAAACTGGCCTCAAAGTGCCAAGTGTCACTCATTTATGCATTTTCCCGCTTTAGACCCTCGGGTCTAAAAATATCTCACCTGCAGCCTCTGTTGACTTGGCCACAGAGTAACAAAATGATCCCCATGTCAAACTGCACGTAATGACGCGAAGACATTTTCAGGTCCCAAAATAGCAGTTCCCTAAATTTTAGGAGATGCTGCCATTGTATCTTTCTAGGTCATCCGACCCTCTTTGTACACTGCGGCCACATCCAGAACTGAAATGTAGCCTCTGTAGCAAAGGATTCCACTTTGGCTAGTCAATGACCCCACTTGGCTAACCATAGTCCTTGTCCAACCTTAGTGCTCTCTTGCCCTCAGGCCCGGACTCCCTCTGGACAGTTCCACACTAGCTATGCAATGCAGGGCAGTTAGATTTCCCGAGGGGTGTTTCCAAAAAGTGAAAGTAAATAGATAATAAGAAAGAAATCAACAAAAAGGATAGATAGTAGTCACACGCTGGTGACATACCCCCCTCTTGAAATCTCAAACGTCCTCGTTTGCATCTATGTCGTCCATGCTTACTGTCAACACTGATGTATTCAACACCTGTCGACACATATACGACACATACATGCTCATTGTCAACCCTGGTGTATTCAACACCTCGTCGACTCATGTATTGCCTGCGTGTGAACCCTGTCCCAATGACATAGTGGTAGCTTCGCACTCTGCCATTGCTTTGAGTCACGAACTTTCCAATGACAAAATGGTAGCTGCACATTTTGCCACTGTCTTATAGTACACGTTGGATCCCGTAACACTTGCGAGCATACCCAAACCGACAGTTTAAGAATGCAGTTACACATGTACTCTTTAATAGAAGCAATCACTGTATCCTTGACAGACTGACAAGAAATACTCACTTCTATAGCACTAACCAAACTTTTGGACATTCCATAAGAGCAATTGCCAAACTGACAATCTGTACAGCTCTAACATTCATGTAACAGGTATTTGATTTGAGCTCACTTTAAATACCATGTACATCATTTGTTTCAAAAGCCATTGTCACACTGACAATCCATTTAGCTTTGAAACTCAAGGGGTCAAGGTAGGTTGCAAATCGAAGGCTTCCAGGTAAAGTGATAACACAGTTGGTGACTCTGCAAGTTCACCTTCTTCCATCCACTTAGCATCCATTGGTGGATAGTTTCTGAACTTTACCAAGTAACGCCTAGCAACCTTGCTTTTCACTTTCCTTTCTTTGTGTGCCAAAATCTGTTCAGGGACCAAGATTTCGTCAAGTTCCTCGACTTCCGGCTGATCTTCAGCTGGTATATCTTCTGGCACATCACCCACATAGGGTCTGAGAAGACTCACATGAAACGCATTGTGAATCTTCCAACTGTCAGGCAATTTCAGCCTATATGCAACATCACTGATTATGTCGCATACTTGAAAAGGCCCATAGTAACGCATGCTGAGCTTTGGAAAGAGTCTTTCCTTGCCCTTCATCTTCTTTAACCTTGCCTTTTCAAAGCGTAAAAGCACCCAATCACCAAGTGAATATACCACTTCACGACGGTGACGATCAGCTGCTTTCTTTTGCTTTGCCTGAGTCCTTTCTAAGGCCACTTTGACCTTCTTGTACATTTCATCCATGTCCTGAACATACTTATCTGCTTCAAATATCTTGTCCTTTGTATGCAGTATGGGAGGAACTTTCTTGCCACCTTCAACTATCTCAAAAGGTGCCTTGCCAGTTGATGAATGCACTGTATTATTGTATGCATACTCCACCAATGGCAAATACTGCTCCCACTTTCCTTTATGCTCTGACACATAGCACTTCAGCAGATCTAGGACAGTAGAATTTGCCTCTTCTGACTGCCCATCTGTTTGAGGATGAAATGACGAAGAGAATTTGAGCGTGGTACCCATATTCTCAAACAAGCCTTTCCAGAACAAACTAGTCATGCGTGGATCACGGTCGCTAATAATCGACTGTGGCATGCCATGATACTTGAAAATATTGCTCATAAACAAGCGTGCCATCTGATCTGGCTTTATCTTCTTCCTGACAGGAATAAAATGAGCCTGTTTGCTGAATCTGCAAATAATGGTCCAAATACCATCGTTTCCTGTCTGCGTTCTCGGAAGATCAAAGATAAAATCCATAGCAATACTTTCCCATGGTTTATCTGGAATAGGTAGGGGTTGCAATAACCCTGGTGCCTTTTGCCTGTCAAACTTGACCTTTTGGCATATTAGGCATTCTCGCACAAAGGCATCCACATCCCTTCTCAATGTAGGCCAATAGAAGAATGTCTCAACCGCTTTAACTGTAGCATCAATACCACGATGCCCTGCATACGGTGGGACATGACTCTCTTCCATAACTTTGCGTCGCAATGGCTTTGTGACACACAATCTGCCATGCATCATCATGAACCCATCTTTGAGAAGATAGTGTTCATGACGTTGTCCATCCATTAGCTGCTCGAAGACCCTTGCAAAATCTTCATCATTTGCATACTGTTCTCTCATATCATCAAGTTCATGATGATAAGGAATCGACACAGCTGAAATTTGTGGCTTCCTTGACAAGGCATCAGCCACAACGTTCTTCTTGCCTTCCACATGCACAATCTGAAAATGGAACATGGACAAGATATTTGCCCATCGCATATGCTTTTCAGATAACTTTGTCTGTGTCAAGAAGTATCGCAAGGTCTGATGGTCCGTTTGGACAACGAAATCTGCACCTAGCAGGTAGTGTTTCCAACTTAAGAGCGCATGAATCACAGCCAGTAATTCTTTCTCATAGACCTGCATGGTCATCTCTGGCCCTTGCAAAATTCTGCTCTCATAGGCTACTACCCTGCCATCTTGCATTAGCACAGCACCAATGCTACTACCGCAGGCATCACACTGGACCACAAATGACTTCCTAAGATCCGGCAACACAATGACTGGATCCGAAGTCATCTTTTCCTTTAAGAGATTAAAAGCTGAAATCTCTTTTTGTGTCCATCTAAAGGTGACTGCCTTCTTTTGAAGAGCATGTAAAGGTGAAGCAATCTCAGCGAAATTTCGGATAAACCTTCTGTAATAGGAGCATAGTCCCAAGAAGCTTCGGACATCATGCACCGTCTTCAAATTTGGCCATGACTTGATCGCTTCGACTTTTGCAGGATCCATTCTGACACCATCCTTTGAGACAATGTGTCCCAGAAAGTGAATCTCTTCCAGAAAAAACTCACTTTTCTTTGCATTGATGAGCAACCTATGACTGCGTAGCTCTTTGAACACAATGGCCAAGTGATGCCTATGCTCCTCTTCATTCTTTGAGTAGACTATCATGTCATCAAAGAATGTACCAACAAACTGCTGGTGTGGACGGAAAATTCTATCCATCATCCTATTGAACGTAGCAGGAGCATTTGTGAGACCAAAGGGCATCACTAAAAATTCGTAAAGGCCAAACGTTGTTCTAAAAGCAGTCTTGTGCACATCCTCTGATCTAATGCGGATCTGATGATACCCACTCTTTAGATCTATCCTGCTAAACATAGCTGCTCCTTCTAATTTGTCCATAATATCATCAATTCTAGGTATAGGAAACCTATTCTTGATGGTATTCTTGTTCAGTGCACGGTAGTCGATGCACATACGCCATGAGCCATCCTTTTTCTGCACCAACAACACTGGAGAACAGAATGGAGATGAACTGGGCTGAATCAGCCCCTTTTCTAACAACTCCTGTACTTGGCCCATTATCTCTTTCTGCTGAGCCGCACTAACCCTGTACGGAGGCTTATTTGGTGGGCTACAGCCTGGCACCAAATCTATCGCATGGTCCTCGGGTCTCTCTGGCGGTAATTGAGACGGTAATGAATCGGAAAAACAGTCACTATACTGTTGTAAAAACATTGACCTTTCTTTATCTAGCACAGATAAATTTGATTCATCAAAATCTGACACTTCACGTGCAAAAACCAAGTACGCAGAAAGATGCTTTTTCATTACAGAAGTAATAACAGAAGCTGATACAGTAGGAATAGACTCCCCTTTAAGCTTTACATCCAGAATGTGAGTCTTTCCCCTGCTCTGTACAGTGATCTTTTTGTTGTAGGCATCCATGATTCCCTGTACACGAAATAACCAAGGAATACCTAACAACACATCACATCCGTCCAGTGGCATGATGTAAAATTCTTCAGCATCTACATAGGACTGGATATGTAGACGCAACTTTCCAATGATGGGTGTCACAGCCTCTGTATGGCCAGGACATGCCAAACCTGCCTCTGCTGTATACCCCATCTCTTCAGGTCTGATTCCCAACTTTGAAGCCAATTCTGGGGAAATGAAGTTGGCTTTGGCACCTGGATCAAAGAAGATAAGCACTGTTTGATCCCTAACCTTTCCCCATGCTCTGCAAAGCTCACTTGCATCTGAATTTGGCTTGTCGCCCACCATATCTGGCACTAGACCAGCCATGGGCTTCTTTCCTTTCTTGTCTTCCTTGTCTTCAGAATCAGCTGGCCTTTTCTTTGTAGGACAGTTGTAAGCAATGTGGCCAGGCTGCTCACATATAAAGCATTTGTTCTCTGTCCTCAGGACCTTCTTTTGCTCTTCTGACTTGCGAGGAAAACGTCTTTTCCATTTCTTTGCTGGTCCTTTTTCTGATTCAGCCGTAGCTTTGTCTTTCCCTGCGTTGGCTGACTCCTGAGTCCCTTTAGGAGCCTCATTGGGAACGTGCTTCTTGGCTGAATTTTTCTTGCCTGATCCTGCCTTGACGCCAGTGTTAAATTCACAATCTTCTCCCTTGAGCAAACCATTGCCAGTGTTTGCTACCTCGATGAGCTGCGTCAAAGTAGTGACTTTGGTCTTTGTGCAGTATTTTCTCAATCCTTTGGGTAGGCCACAACAGTATTTTTCTATCTGTTCTGTCAATGGCACAAACCTATAGGAAGTTACTGGAAGTAGAGCTTTCCAAAACTTCCGATTGTAATCATCCAGATTTCTGCAAGTGGCAGCATTTAGCTGGTGCCATTCTGTCATGACATCTGCTTCGAAATCATCAGATAACCATGCTGCTGCAAAAATCTGCTTGAAGTAAATCCATGTGGACGGAGCTTGCCCTTGAAGCAATAAAGTTGTCCACCATTGTCCCGCATTCCCTGTCAAGAAAGTGGCTGCCTTGCGGACCTTTGAAGCCTCTGTAAAGTTTCCCCCTGCATAGGCCTTGTCAAACTGCTGGAGGAATGAAAGAGCCTTCTTCCTGTCATCAAACCCTGTAAAGGTCGTGAATGACACTCCTTTGCCACCTTCTTTGTACGGAGTTGGCCTCTCCAGCGGCGTTAAATTGTCATATGGAAGTGACTGAAACATGGGAACACTATTAGGGTTCATTTGTGTTCCTTGGCCGCTATTAACTTGACCTGGAAATGCCATATTTGGCTGCTGATTTGTAATTCCAGCCATACCAAAATTTGCTTGTGGCATCCCAAATTGTCCCTGAGTGCTTTGAAACCCTGGTTGCATACCCATGACACTGTACATGGGGTTAGGCATCATCGTTTGAGCACCCGCAAACACTGTTCCTGGCGTATAAAACTGGTTTCCAGCTGCATGACCAGCCATGCTTTGGAATACCGATCCACCTCCAAAATAGCCAGGGTGTACTGAAGGTGGTGGGAAGACCTGTTGCATAGCCTGTAAGTTGCTTCCCTGCCCATTAGAACCAGCTATAGGCTGCTGAAAGGTGGCGGGCTGAATTGGTACAGCTTGAAAAACTGGCATCTCAGCCACCTGTTCTTGCACCTTAGGCATACGTTGTGGAGACTGCATGTTCTCCGTCAAGTGTACAGGTGTTTCCATTGACTGTGCGGTATGAATCACCTGTGCTCGAGCCTTAACAGGCTTTTGAATATAATCCAGTGACCCAACTTGCTGAGACGGAACAGGAGGTTGCAGAAAGGCTAAAAACCTTGGGTTCTGCATTACTTGTGTGAACATAGCCACAGCAGTAGCCAACTGGGTCCTGAATATATCATCATCAGTCTGTGGTGGTCTTGAGGACTCACCCACTTCATGTGTCTGTTGACCCTGTGAAGAGGAAACCTCTTCAGTCACATCATCTGGTCTGTCAGCCATAATTACAATTCCCTGTGTCTGGTCTATGATCCCTGTGTCTTCAAGCCCAAAACTGACCAAGGCTCACTTCTATGGGAAAAAGTGATTTAATCCCGTCGATGGAACCATGAAACCGGCCTGTTCAATCCAAAAAGGGCGGTAGACTTTACTTTAAACCTTGATTTAGCTTTCACCCATTATTAGTCGTCTATTTTACTTGTACTTTCAAGACACAACAAAGGGGAGAGGGATACAGGCTGCTAGATTGCACCTGTATGAGTAGACGGACACCAGATTGGCCCCTAACTTAGGCGCCCCTTTCGGTATTTCTTTATTGTTCAAAAGAGGGAATAAATGCTGTGGTTCCTACAAGCTGCCCCGCACAAACTCGGCTGAATTTCCACTGTTCCAGCCCGATTTCGGCAGCATAACTGTACTAGAACCCTTCACGGTCAGTATTCCCACGCATTGACTGACTTTCCCGACGCATACGGGCACTTTGCAAAACCTGGCGAGAATCTGCAGCACGCTGAATTCTCTGTTTTCAGCCCTGAAAATGCGCCAGATCACCTGTACAGCGGTCCCCTTGCGTCCCCGAACCTCCTGGGGGTATTAGGGTCCGTTTAGGGCCAAAACCCTAAACCTGCAAAAATACACAGCAGGCTGTAATTCACTGTTTCGGGCTCCGTTTCGCGTGCCGGTCGCATCCCTAGCAAGTCCTCGAGCTCCCGCACCTGTAGGGCTACTTGCCCTTTGAATTGGACGAGATTTCTGGCGTGAAACCTCTCCGAATTCACCTGTACCTGCGGGGGGATTAGCCGCTAGCTAATCCAGTACCTGTGCAAGAGGCTCTTGCCTCGGCAATCGCGCATGAACCCACACAACTGTACATTGGTCAAATGAAGAGCCCACTAGAGGGGCATAACATACTGCCAAAGGGGAGAGAGAGGGCAGTGCGTAGCGTGCAGGGCATCACTCCTGGCACCGCACTGTGCATAAGAGGGAAAGCAAGCACTCCATAGCTCTTAACCTGTGACAGAGACTTGCAAAATGAGCCTCCCAACTATAAATCACGTTTTTGCCTTCTCTATAAGTAGTAAACTGGCCTCAAAGTGCCAAGTGTCACTCATTTATGCATTTTCCCGCTTTAGACCCTCGGGTCTAAAAATATCTCACCTGCAGCCTCTGTTGACTTGGCCACAGAGTAACAAAATGATCCCCATGTCAAACTGCACGTAATGACGCGAAGACATTTTCAAGTCCCAAAATAGCAGTTCCCTAAATTTTAGGAGATGCTGCCATTGTATCTTTCTAGGTCATCCGACCCTCTTTGTACACTGCGGCCACATCCAGAACTGAAATGTAGCCTCTGTAGCAAAGGATTCCACTTTGGCTAGTCAATGACCCCACTTGGCTAACCATAGTCCTTGTCCAACCTTAGTGCTCTCTTGCCCTCAGGCCCGGACTCCCTCTGGACAGTTCCACACTAGCTATGCAATGCAGGGCAGTTAGATTTCCCGAGGGGTGTTTCCAAAAAGTGAAAGTAAATAGATAATAAGAAAGAAATCAACAAAAAGGATAGATAGTAGTCACACGCTGGTGACACTAGCTTACGACCTAGCTTGGCACTCTATGAGCATCTAGCAGGACGTGTATGTCCAGGCCGAACATAGTTGCATACCCTCTCTTGCACACTTCAGTCATTCCAACACTTATGCATTTACCGCCTGTGAACAGCCCCTTACAATGGCATTTATTCCTATTTATGCATGCCTTTGGGCACTAGGAGAACCAGAGGAGGCAGCAGAAGAACAAGGGCCTGCAGCCTGAGTACTCGCAGGGCCAGAACGGCCAGCGTTTTCAGCCCAGAACAGCCAGCGTTTTGACTTGCAACCTCAGCGTTTTTAAACATCATTACCAGCAATCTCATTACCAGCCATCAGCATCATAACCTCGGCATTCAGCCCGTGGACGATTGCAGATTTCAGCCAATAGATCCTCAAAAGCCTAGCGTTTTTGAAGCATCTCAGTCGCCATAAGATTTCAGCCCCTAGCCTCTTCATGGTTGCAGATTCTAGCGATCGACATCGCTAGCCTTTTCAACATTAAGACATAGCCTCATAGTCGTCGACGGCGGCGGCACAGAACCCATCAGTACTTCGTCGTCATCTTCATCGTCGTCGACACCAAACCCACCAGTACCTCGTCGTCGTCTTCATCGTCATCGACACAAAACCCATCAGTACCTCGTCGTCCTCGTCCTCGTCATCGACACAGAACCCATTACTACCCGCAGTACCCCAGTATCAGCAATACCCAGCACACGAAAGCCAATGCCATTTTAGTAGTGAAAACAGGGTCGACACATGATCTCCTATAGAAAGAGCCTACCACTCTAGCAGGCTGCCAATGGGCAATCAATTGCTGATCAGGTGAAACCTCACCCTGAAAGTCTAGTCAGATGTGACATCCATGATGGCCACTCTCAACAATGCTTAAGACTAGAGTCCCTTGCTAAGCAACAATCGGAGCCCCAGAGAGGGGATCGACGTACACCCACCATCCTTGATGAGAAGGTAAAGGAGTTTGTCCCTTGATAAAGACATGCCAGTTGGGTGGAATGGACTCATCAATCTCTCTCATACGAGCAACAACCCCTCTGCGGATCCCGTAGGTTGCTCGAATAACCTGTGCCACAACCAAGGAAGCATCTGACCAACGGTGTAAAGAGGTTGCTGGCCCATCATCCCATCTAGCCCAATCAATGTGAGTCCTCTCGCCTAGCTGACGGCCTCCTACATCTCACATATGGATTCCATACAAGTGGCTGCCTCGCTATCTACTCAACACAAGAAGGCGGGTGTCTGATCAAAGCAAGACGCAATTCCTTCCAAATCCGCAGCATCAGATTCTCTCTCTCTCTCTCTCTCTCTCTCTCTCTCTCTCTCTCTCTCTCTCTCTCTCTCTCTCTCTCTCTCTCTCTCTCTCTCTCTCTCTCTCTCTTACCACCTCTTCAGTACGATCAAGATGCCCCACATATACAGCTCTCACATAGTGAGAGGAACAGAGTTATGAGACAAGACCTATTACAGCGTTACACGACACGGACCTGGATCACACCCCACCAGCCCCTGCCCACGAAGATGCTATACTACAGAGACTCCTTTTCGAGCATCTCCGAGGATGGGTTTATCCAGAGACCCAAATATATGGATGTATACATGCCCCACAGTGCCCAAGTGGCGATTGGCCAGCTCAGAGTATCATCACACCAGCTTGAGATTGAGGCAGGCAGAGCGGCACGGGTCATTAGAGCAGAGAGGATCTAGAGACTATGTCAGGAGGAGGTTGAGAGCGATGAGCATTACGTATGCAAGTGCAGAGCATACAGTGACATCAGAGACAGATACACTTACTTGTTCAGTGGACACCCCACACTACACCAGATCATGGAGTCTACAGACCAGTGCCGATTTGGCCAGTTCTTGACAGAGATACAACGTCATAGGGAGATGCTACTACAGGATCCTATTACAGGGAGGGAGAGACGACAGCTCCAGCTCACTGACTTCTTTCAGAGATCTACTACAGTGCATATGCCGACACAGGAGGGGGTTACCCTTCAGCGAGCTAAGGACCTCCGAGCCAGACGGAGACCGAGAGCATCTGGTTACCAGACACCTATACTACATGAGAGGGAGATTACAGAGATTCGGGCTCATCATCAGCGCCGTATCCAGGAGCAGATCGCTCATTTACATCTACATCCGGAGATCATGCTACAGGGGATTCTTACTTCGCCATCGCCTATGTATCACATATTACATCCTCATTATGGGACTGGATGGAGCTAGCTAGTTTGCATTGCATTCTTGTACACCCCTACGCATATATTTCACATACCCTTAGTGTTAGTGCTCCATCTCCCACCCCACTCCACTCATCACTCCTATCCTACTAGTTCAGTCCTATTTTATTTTATTTCATGTTATATTTTGTCCTTTTTCTGGTCACCCAGAGGGCATTGACAGTTGTACATCGATTTTGTCTCATAGGTCGAGTTCGGCCTCTAGTAGACGTTAATAAAGCTTTCTCTCTCTCTTTCTTCTCTCTCTCTCTCTCTCTCTCTCTCTCTCTCTCTCTCTCTCTCTCTCTCGTATAAGAGGTCTTGAGTTCAGCTCTCCTTGTCGGCTAGATCTTTAAGGTCTCTTGGGATAGTTTCCTACGTAAGGTGCACCGGAAGTGAATGTTGAACTTTACTCAAGATGAGTGCTCCAAACTGTGCTGAAGGGTTCCTATTACTTACGAAACGGAGTCTTCTGATCCTTTAGTGAGAGAGTGCAATGATCACAAACAAAGTGAATGACACTGTGAATGAAGGTGTTGAGACTAAGAGAGAGAGAGAGAAAAGAATACGACACCAAACTGTTGTCAAACCCTCCTCGAAGGGCCCCCCTCTCTATGGCGAGAGAGGTCTATGCTATTGATTGCACAAATTTGGTACAATGGTCTAGATGCAACGGACTTGCCGACGATGTCGACAACAATGATGACGACCACGAGACAGGCTGAAATCTGAAAATCTGCTAGCTGCTGAATTCTGACACTATGTCGGTGAGGACGGCGATGGCGACGATGCGCTGAAAACACACATGCTGAAATCTGTGAACAGCGGGCTGAAACTGAAAACGCTGGCTGATCTGACCGTGCGGCTAGGATCTGCAGCGGGTAGGTGAGATCTGTGAGGTCTGGGGCTGATCTTGCGGAGTCTAAGTGCTGAAAACTAGAACCACTGATGTGCTTGGGCTGAACTGTTACCAAGAATCTGCAAACGCTGATGCTATCTGCAAGAATGCAAAAACGCCAGGCTGAATCTAGGATATGCAAAAATGTCAGGCTGATCTGGGGATCTGCAAAACACCAAGGATGAAACTGCTGTAGAAAAATGCTAGGCCTGATCTGCTGCCAAAACGCTGTCTTGATCTGTTGTTGGCTTGAACCGCTAGGTCACTTGCCGGTCTTGCTGAGAAGGTGCATTGTAAGTTGGTGAACTCCTGCTGCCTCTTCTGCCAGATAGTGCTAGCGCTAGGTTTCTTTTGTAGAGCTTAGCAAATTTGCCCTACCCAATTTCCCAACAAAGTCACTTATTAATAATAAGTGAAAAATGGATAAAATAGGGAAAATGGGTTCTGTGCATTGTTAAATGTTCATGATGGATACTGACTGTAATGTTGATGATCATGTTGTGTGCAACATGAGGATATGCAACTACTCAGTGTCTGGAGATGCACAGCCTGCACACAGGCTCACAAAGGTGCCAGAACACTTCCTAAGCTGACCTGAACCCTACACCTGAAGTAGCTTGTCCACATGCACATAGGGTTAGATGTGCACGTGACATCCCCTCCTTTTCAAAGTGAGGTACTGGTAGCGAACTGTATGGCGTCGAGGGAGATCGCCAACAACGTTTGGAATCTTGGGAAGGACTCTTCGTCGGCCCACCCTGTTGCATGGGTCGTACGATACTTGAACTTCATGAAGGTCTGCAAGGCTTGCTTCTTTGGGCTGCGTCAAAAGCAACACAAAGGGATCTGAGGCTGCGTCAATGGTCCAATTGCGTCTATGGACGTAGGTCCACCTTCTTCAAGAATCTCCGAGAAGGAAAAATCCTGAAACCACTTCCAACACAAAATCATGAACATACCCATTCCATGTAGAGTAACTAAAAAAATACTATTCCTCCTAAATGACTATGCATGCAATTGAGATGAACCAAGTGACTGAATGTCAAACCGTTCACCAAAAACACACAAAAAATGGGGTCAAAACTTGACTTTCTGATCTAAATCTATCAATTGTGGCAAAGCACAATGGAAATGCCGATGCTTGATGGTCAATATTTCTTGTGCTCTTTCTAAGACTCTGTCATGCTAAGGAAGAGACATGGAATGTGAATTCCTTGAATGCGAACTTTTCTTCTTTTCGATAGTGATCCGTCCGTGCTGTCACAAAGTGATGACGTGGCTACCAACAGCAGAAACCCTAAAATTCCTGTAAACCCTAATTTCTGCCAGAAACCCTAATTTCTGGAAACCCTAACTGCTGGCTGAAACCCTAAAGTGGCTGGAAACCCTAAAACAAGCACCAAATGCCACGTGGCAGCAGTGTACGGACTTCCGGGTTTTTCGGGACTGAAAAAAGCAACAGCCAGCGACGCTATTTTTCTTGCTTTTCTCCACGCAATATGTGTGAGAGAGAGAGAGAGAGAGAAGGATACTTGCTTTATTTTTTAGAAAGCCACAGAGAGAGAGAGAGAGAGAGAGAGAGAGAGAGAGAGATTGCTTTTGAACTGAAAGCTTTTGAGGCTCTGCTTTTGGGCATCCCTTGTAATCTTTAAATACGCGGTGAGGGGCTCACTTCTCAGAGCATCTGGACGCAGTGTCTGAGAGTGAAACCCTAACCGCTCTTTGTACTTTGACATTGATTTAATACATAAAGAAATATCGAAAGGGGCGGCAATCATTGGGGAACGGAACTCCGCCGGACTAGTGCAAATCTATTGTGATCTGTGAATTGTTTTGAAGTGGTTATTTGGTGCTGTCACGAATGATTCTGGACTTGGAGTGTCCGGAAATCCGATCCCCAATTTTTTTTTTCCGTAGCACCTATGGCTTCACGCAAGGATCAGTCGACTCCCTCTGCATCTGGAGATGCGGGCATGGATCACAACGAAGATTCCGGCAGAGAGTATGGCCCGCCTCGGTCTACTCAGGCGGAGCGACGAGAGATGGAGCGTCGTCAATTGATCGGCGATGCAACAAAGATGATGCTCAATTTTGCGAAGGACCCAAAATTTGGCAGAAAACCACTACACCACCCCCGAAACCCGCTCTCAAGAAACCCTTTGCTCACAAGAAATATTCAGAGAAGTTAGAAGAGGTGGTTGATGCACGGATTGCTCAGCTTTTTGATGCGCAAAAGAAAGCCAAAAAGCACGGCAAAAAGCAAGAGAAAGGCGCTGACTTCCCGGGTTATTTGGGTCGTCAATCAACATTTGACAAAGCAAAGAAACAGAAGAAGCGTGTTCACTTTGAAAGAGTACCCAATTCTTCTTTGTTCTTCTTACAGTTCTTCTAGCTCTTCATATTTGAGTGAAGAAGACAGAACGAAGCAAGAAACAAGAAAAAGGCAAAGAAGGCTAATCTCGCCCAAAGTCTGACAGTTCTACTGAGGACTCGTCTACAGACAGTTCAAACTCCGATGACGGAAACTTTTATGCGAAGAAGAAGAATTTTTATAAAGCCAACCAATATGACTTTCTGGAAGATACAAGCAAGAAATTCCGAGAGTTTAAGGAAGGTGGACAGTCCATCAAATTGGACACTTTTTCAAGATACTTAGATGCTTCGAAGGCTTTGTCTTTTATACAGCAGTTTGACATCGCTTTCGCAGGAGGACGCTACTCAGAGCACTCCAAGATTCAAAGAGTTGCCTCTTACTTGTAAGGGGAATGCTCGCACTTGGTGGTCCACGCTTCTTTTAAACAAAACTGCGCCAGTTAAATGGCTGAAATTTAAGAAGCTTTTTATTTCTTCTTGGTTGACGTAAGAGTATGAACGAGATATACGAGCTGCTTGGAACCATCTTCGGATGACCAAGAAAGATACAATAAATGCTTACTGTGAGAGATTCTGGAGCTCTTTTCTACCCGCCTCTTCATTCAAGAAGATCTCGTTCAGAGAACAGATTGAGCGGTTCACCTTGGTCTACCTACAGAGATCCGAGATCACTGCTTGGAGCAGAAGTCGGCTTCTATTCAAGAGTTGATGAGTCATGCGAAGCGGGGCTTTGCCATCCACTCTGGCAGTCTGACCTACCCCACAGATGAGGCCATGACACAACGAGCCGAACAGAAAGTAGAAAGAAAAAGAGTAACCCAGAGAAAAAGGATGCACGATCCAAGCTTATTCCTCAGGAGCGATCTCGATTAATCAAGGAGGGGAAGTGCTTTGGATGCGGGGAACATGGACATATCTCCGCGAAGTGCCCTAAAAAGGCACAGAAAGAACAAAATGATAAGGACGACGACAGGCCTGAGAGTTTGAGAGCAGCTGAGGAACGTGGACGAAAAGGCAAGATGAAAACAGGACTGGTTCCAGATTGTGTGGGTACCGATCCCGACACCATGGACGAGAGTACAGAACTTTGCCGAGCTTGGGGCAAAGTGAAAGATCAAGAGGCCCTGATCTTCTTTGATGGAGGAGCCAAGGCCAACTTCATTTCATCGGAATTGGCGGCGCGGCTCGAGATCACTCCCGATCGGATGGGACCACTTGCGGAGACAGTTCTAGCAGCACCCGGCAGGGAAATAGCCATTACACTTGTCATTGGCAAACTTCAGTTGCATTGTCGGGGATAATTGGGGCATGAGGACTTCTTCATAATGCCTTTGGAGGGTTGTGATGTTCTCTTAGGAATTCCCTGGTACCACAAGAACGCCGTGGTCGACTATCAGGTGAGGAAAGCGACTTTGACTACAGAGAAGGGCAGAACAATTGTACTTGATATTAAACTGAAGGGTGAGTCTGTCCCTATTGTATCAGCTTCGGCCATTTCAAAATTAATGAATCCAATCTGTTTGTTTACTCGATCTTTATGAAAGAATTGAGCGGTAAACGTCCGGTGACAGCAGAGCCATTTTCAGCCCTAGCGTTTTTTATTTGCAGATCAGCCCCAGCGTTTTGCAGATTTACCGCGACCGAATATCAAGAACTACCAGCGTTTTCAGTTTTCAGCCCTTAGACACCGCAGATCAAGTCCCGAACATCGCAGATCTCGCCTTCCCGCAGCAGTTCCTCACCGCACGATCAGTTTCCGCAAGGTTTACAGTTTCAGCCCGAAAAATGCTGATTTCAGCATCTGTGTTTTCAGCGCGGCGGCGTCGCATCGTCGCCATCGACATCGTCATCGACATAGAGTCAGAATTCAGCAGATAAAGATTTGCAGATTTCAGCCCTTAGAGTTTCCAGATTTCAGCCCATCTCGTCGTCGTCGACATCGTCGGCAAGTCCAAGCATAGAGATTTGTGCAATCATAAGTAGACCACTCTCGCCATAGAGAGTGGGGCCTTCGGAGGAGGGTTTTACCAAGTCTTTGGTGTCGTATTCTCTTCTCTATCTCTCAGTCTCATGCACCTTCATTCACAGTGTTCACCAACTTTGTTTGTATCCATTGCACTCTCTCACTAAAGGAACGGAAGGCTCTCCCTTCCGTAAGTAAAAGGAACCTTGAGCACAATTCGGAACACTCATCTTGAGCAAAGTTCAAACATTCATTCCACTGCACCTTACAAATCCGCATACATCCGTCCTCATTCATGAGTGAATCGTGCTCAACATACAATATGGCATGCCTGTGAAAAAGGATCACATAAAGACGCTGACTAAAATACAGGAAACGATCACGAATGAAACACTCGAACAATTCGTGCTGACTAATCATGCGAACACATAATACTTCCTGTGAGGGTTCTTTGGACCTAGGCTCGAGAGCCAGGATCGGTTCTTCGTGTTTGATCTTCCTGTGGGGGTTCTGTGGACCTCGACTCGAGAGCCAAGATCGGTTCTTCGTGATTGATCGAATCTGCAATGAAGTTAGCTTCACTAGAGAAAGTATCAACTAACACATCATCCTTGTGAACAATCACGTCTTGATCATACAAATCATTATGCTTGTGAGAAATCACATCTTGATCATGCAAATCATCATGCTTGTCATTATCATTCAAATCATCATGCTTATCATCATGCAAATTCTATGTATCATGCTTTGGAGAAGAAGAGACTGAGAGAGTCTCCTTTTCCAGAATCTCTTCCATTTGTGCCTACACTTGAGAAAAGAGTCACAACAACTCTTGCATGTGTCGAACTTGCTCATGCTCACACTCTATGGCTGCATTTCTTTCTGCTTCTCTTTCTGCTTTTCTTTCTGCGTGTCTGCGATCCATTTCTGCCATTCTTTCTACTCTTCGTGCTTCGCGTTCTAACTTCCTGTCCATAAACATCTGCTCCAACTCCTCCATAGGAGTTAGTGCAATCCTTGGCATAGATGGGGAAGGGGGAGGGTCGAAAAATCCTCCTAGTGAGGAAAATTCTTCCTCGCCTCTCTCATGCTCATCACCTCCAAGCGAAGTATCCATTCCGCTTCGAGTGATGACCATCCACTGAAGTCAAGGGTTCTCATGGGTTCTTGAGGTCTTGGGTTCTTAAGTTCACAAGGAACTTGGGTTCTTGTGGGTCTTGGTTCTTGGGTTCTTGGGGGTCTTGAGATTCTTGAGTTCTTGAGGTTCTTCTTTCGCTTGCAATCTGTGTTAGAGAAGGATCTTCTCTTCACCCGAGTTCTGCTCTTATCCGCAGGCGCACCCCTTGGCGGCCTTGCTGTCACGATTGTGACTATATTAACAGCAATACATCTACTCCTAGTTGCAGATACGCGAAGTGCCATGCCAAGGAGGACCCCTGCGCTTGGATGGTCACACCCCTTCACCCAAAGGACGTGTCTCTTCACCAAAAGCCACACTCCTTCGACGATTGGTCACACCCCTTTGCTCTACGGGTGCGACTCTTCGCCCAATGGTTGCAGCTCTTCGCCGAAAGGATGTGTCTTTACGTCTAAAGTCGCGTCTCTTCACCAAGAGACGTGTCTTTTCATTTATGTTTCTTCGTCTCCTATATAAGGAGCCCTTGTATCACACATTCAAGAAATCAAACACAGAGTCTATTAAGTCTTGTCTCGAGTACAGTTCAAGTTTCTTAAGTCTTAATCATGAGTTTAAGTACTTAATAGAGGATTAGTACCTAGAATCCTCACAGTGGTATCAGAGCAAAAAAAACTTCCCGGGCCTTTGGACTTGGCGTCTACCTAGCCTCGCCGTTGCTGACCCTACCCGCGACACTCACCTCGTGTGTTGTATGGCCGCAGAGGAAAGATGGTGTACTTCTACTACGCGTATGAGGTAACTTAAATTTATATTGTTCCAATTATATACATAAAGGATACAGGACAGAACACAGATGTGTGTGGTGTACCCGGTGACGGTCTGGAAAGTCCCTACGGGAGGCCTCTTCACGTGCCTCTTCACCAAATTGCACCCCTTCATGCAAAAGGGCACCTAGCCGGCATGTGGCCACCCTTTACCCAATGATCGCACCCCTTTGCCTACAAGGGACACACGTACATACACCCTTGGTTGTTGGAACGCTAAATTCAGAGCCTGATCCCTGGTGCCTTTTCACCTCGAACGGACACTCCCTTGTGAAGAGTTGCATCCATTTGCACACTGCTTCAATTTGCTGAAATCGCTGGCTGCTGAAAATGTCAGCGATGGGCTGAAATTATTGAAACGCTGGGCTGTGTGCAGCGCTGGAATAACATTACGAGTGGGTTTTCACACAAATCGCTGGCTGGGCTGGGCTGCGCTGCTGAAATTTCTCTACGTAAAACAAAAATCAGGCAACGTGACCTTTACAAAGATGCCCCAAATTTATTGAAACCTCAAGTGGCCGGCCACACTTGACCGGCCTCCCCCAAATTAATCCAAATTTTTAACCCCATGTGAAAACACCCATATTTAAAAAATATAAAAAAACTCCATGTGAAAGCCTCTTCACGTAAACTTACCTTTATAAAAATACGTTGCGTCTCCCTTGCTCTGCTCTGTGTGCACCTACTGTGCAAGATATTTCGCACACATGGCCGACGCGAACCACTACGCAGATTTTTCCCGATGAAATTTTGCGGGTAAATTTCCGTACTCAGAGCCAGAAGTAATACTTATTCCCGATACTCCAGAACCCGAACAATTGGCAACACCCGAACCAAAGGTTATTATTATTCCGGATTCTCCAGTTCCAATTCCCAGAATCTGTTCCCGACCCAGAACTTACACCTATTCGAGAATTCCTTTTGAGGCGTAACCATGCCGAATTCTCAGGACGGAGGTGGTCAATCTGACGATGCCCTTACCCTTATTAAGGAGCAGATGGCCACACTTTCCATAAGCCTCGCATCACTTCACACTCGCTTGGATGAGATGCACACGGAAAACACTTCTCGAAGTCAACCTGCTGTTTCTCGAACTACAAATGCAGCATCTTCAACACCTTCTTCCGAAGCTTCAGTGGACGAACCAAACGAACCAGACCCAACTGAAGAGGTAGACAATCGCGAACTTCAATTACTTTACAAAATTTTTAATGCTGCACAGAAGAAGAAGCTTGATGTTAAACTGCCAGAACCATACACTGGTCGCCGCGACAAGCGCGTGCTGGACCAATGGCTGTTCAAAATGGAGATCTACTTATCGAACACGGACT
This sequence comes from Adiantum capillus-veneris, assembly GCF_014529385.1. Lineage (NCBI taxonomy): Eukaryota > Viridiplantae > Streptophyta > Polypodiopsida > Polypodiales > Pteridaceae > Adiantum > Adiantum capillus-veneris. The sequence continues at coordinate 149,619,188 of NC_140948.1, forward strand.
TGGTCGAGAGTAAAAAAGTTGCACTTGCTAGTTCTCTACTCAAAGACAGCATTTCTTTGGTGGCAACGACGGGTTGCTGATGGTAAACACACACCTTCTTGGGATAAATTCCGGCGTGCTATTCGCAAGGCGTTCGAACCTGCCAATGCGGATTTTCATGCCCGGTCCTCTCTTCGCCGCCTGAGCCAGACAGGTTCCTTGGCCGCGTACATCGCAGAGTTCCAAAGACTAACTCTGGAGATAGAGACCCTTAGTCCCTCTGATAAACTTCACACCTTTATCGACGGACTCGAACCCAACCTGAAGGACGATGTGCACAAATACAACCCTACCACTTTGGATGCTGCAATTGCCTATGTGGAGCGTCTTGGCGATAATCAACGCCCTACACGGAATTTTCTCCCTGGTAACAGATCTTCAAATAGCGCTCGCTTTTCATAGCGCGATCGCAGAGACAGCTATAGCCAAAATCAGCAACATCAGTCTCCGTTCAGACAGCAAGCAACGCAACCTTATTCAACTTCAAGGTTCTATTCTCAAGATCGACAATCTGAAAGCAGATCTTCTTCACATGTTCCTCCACTTGATCGTGGTAAAGGACGTGATTTTTCTCAAGATCGGCATTCCAATACTCAGTAAGGCTCTTCGTCAAATGATTCTTCGACTTCAAAGAAGGAAGGATTATGTACAATTTGCAGTGGTGACCATAGATGGTATCAATGTCCAAAGAGACCAAATCCGTCTAATTTAAAAAGAAATTCCAACGCGGAAACATCATCGAACTCTGAACAACCAGATTCTGCTAAGGATAAAGGAAAATCTGTGGTCAATATAATTCGTGTCTCAGAGGATACGAGTATTCTTATGAAGCATGCTCAGTGCAATTCTTCAGTTTTGGAGCCTCTCTCAAAGCAAGTTTTGAGCCTTCTTGGACTACTCAATGGTCGCTCCATCAATATTTTGGTGGACAGCGGATGCTCGAATAATTTCGTCAGCACTCAGATAGTTCAACAGCTTGGCTTACCAACTCAGAAGACATCTCACTTATATGATGTGGAATTAGCAGATGGATCAATTTTGACTTGTGATCAGACAGTTGCAGTTCAAGATTCAAACTTATGCAGATCAACTGGATTTTGAAGTCATGCCTTTATCTTATTACGACATGATTCTCGATCAACATTGTTTATTCCAATATGATCCAGCAATTAGCTTTTGAGGACATACTATCAATTTGTTCAAAAATGAACGTGAATTGACTTTACACGGGCTTTCTCATGCGGAAAGAGTGATTCAAACCTCACGTGTACTAGTCAAACAGCATGATACAGTGGATTATGAAGAGAATATGATTTCCGATGCAAATGCAGATATTATTATTGATGAATTTTTGAATTCATTAACTTCTCCCGAATCAATTGATGAAGACAAAGATAAAGATATAGTTGCAGATTCCGAGTCTAAAGACGACTATGCTTTCTTTGATTTTTTACTGGATGATGATATGCCAATTACAAATCATGAAGTTACAGTTTCAGAAGATGATTCTGAAGAATTTTGGGATTCATTATTGGAAGATGATTACAATCTCAAGCCAAAATCCTCTCCAGAGATTACTAAAGTTGAAGTTAACCCATCTGAAGAGTACCTTGAGAAGATTTCCTCTTCCCCAAATATTTCACAATTATTGGAAGATTTTGAACCAAAAATCTTACGTCGCATGAAGAATTTTGAAGATCAATCTCTTGTTGCAGTCAACCTGATTATGCCAGATTCCTCTTCAAAGTCTTTGAACAATGCAATGACATGGGATTTAGCAATCAAAGTTTCGCAAGAAGCAAAGGTTAAAGACAAAGACTTCAGATAACTCAAAGACTGAAGATTTTCGAAGATTCAATGCTTTTCCAGAGTTCTATCAACATCAGAAGTCATTTCTTTGACACGGGCTCTCATTTTAAATGGGAGGGAATGTCACGATTGTGACTATGTTAACAGCAATACATCTACTCCTAGTTGCAGATATGCGAAGTGCCATGCCAAGGAGGACCCCTGCGCTTGGATGGTCACACCCCTTCACCCAAAGGACGTGTCTCTTCGCCAAAAGCCACACTCCTTCGACGATTGGTCACACCCCTTCGCTCTACGAGTGCGACTCTTCGCCCAATGGTTGCAGCTCTTCGCCGAAAGGATGTGTCTTTACGTCTAAAGTCGTGTCTCTTCACCAAGAGACGTGTCTTTTCATTTATGTCTCTTCATCTCCTATATAAGGAGCCCTTGTATCACACATTCAAGCAATCAAACACAGAGTCTATTAAGTCTTGTCTCGAGTACAGTTCAAGTTTCTTAAGTCTTAATCATGAGTTTAAGTACTTAATAGAGGATTAATCCTCACACTTGCGCTCACACCAAGGTTGCTTTTTCCCACCTCACGTCGATTGGCCGGCCGCTAAGTGCACGGTCCGCTCTCAATGAGTGAAAAGAGGCACAAGGGGAGGCTGGAGAAGCCCTTCTTTCTTGGGTTTCCTGACACTCTTCAAAAACATGATTAGGAATCGACACGCCCAAGAGGACTTGGGTTACGTGAGACCTCAATACGCAAAAAAAATTATGTGGTTCTTGTGGTTCTTTCCTTGAGTGATACAGAACACTGCCAAAGCTCTGATACCAATGTAAGGTGCAGCGGAATGAATGTTGAACTTTGCTAAAGATGAGTGCTCCGAACTGTGCTCAAGGTTCCTTTTACTTATGGAAGGGACACCCTTCCGTTCTTGATGAGAGAGAGCAATGGACACAAACAAAGTGAGTGGACACTGTGAATGAAGGTGCTAAAACTGAGAGATAGAGAGAGAAGAGAATACGACACCAGAATGTTGTCAAACCCTCCTCCGAAGGCCCCACTCTCTATGGCGAGAGTGGTCTACTTATGATTGCACAAATCTCTACAATGCTTGGACTTGGCGACGATGTCGACGACGATGAGACGGGCTGAAATCTGAAAGTGCTAATGGCTGAAATCTGCAAATCTTTATCTGCTGAATTCTGACTCTGTGTCGGTGACAATGTCGATGGCGACGATGCGACAACGACGGGCTGAAAATGCAGATGCTGAAATCTGCATTTTCCGGGCTGAAACTGTAAACCTTGCGGAAACTGACCGTGCGGCGAGGACCTGCTGCAGGAAGGTGAGATCTGCGAGGTTCGGGACTTGATCTGCGGTGTCTAAGGGCTGAAAACTGAAAACGCTGATGGTTCTTGAGGTTCCGTCGCGGAGAATCTGCAAAACGCTGAGGTATAATGCAGAAGCAAAAACGCTAGGGCTGAAAATTTGTTGTTGTCGCCGGTTGTTCTGCAAATGCAAAACGCTAGGCTGATCTGCTGTGTCTTGACGACACCCGGGCTGATCTGTTGTGCACAAATCGCCAAGGCTGATCTGATGCAAAAACGCTAGGTCTTCTGTGGAGAAAACGCCAGAGTAGTCGCGGGCGTTGGTCTTGCTGAGAAGTTGCCTGTTGCTGAGTTGCCTGTTGAGCAATGGTGCTCCTGCTGCATCTTCTGCCAGAAAGTGCTAACTTTGCTTTGCTTATATATTAACTTAGCACAATTGCCCTACCTACTTTCCAACAAAAGTCACTTAAAAATAATAAGTGAAAAATGTCAAAAATAGGAAAAATAGGTTAAATGCAGTGAAAAATTCCCCTGAAGGATCTTGATGGATTCTGATGGGAATGCTTATGATCATGCTGTGTGCAACCGGAGGATATGCATCTACACTAAGTGCCTGGGTATGCACGGTCTACGAACAGACTCACAAAAGTGCCAGAACACTTCTAATCTAGACTGACTGGACTTACTGGATCCTTGTCGTGATGTAGCTTGTCCACAACACTTAGGGTTGGATGTGTCACGTGACATGTATCCTCCTATAATTCCTTGTGCGGCTTTTTCATCCGGGGTTAGCTTAGGTTTAGCAGGTGTGTTAGCTTTACCCTTAGATTCATTTTGTGAGTTCTTTTCCGAAGGACTAGAGAAAGATTGGCTAGAAGAGTTACCATTCTTACCGTTCTTACCGTTCCGAGGGTTCTGAGGAGTCTGAGAGGTACTTTGAGAAGACTTGTTCTCCTTAGGCTTTCCCTTATTGTGCTTCATCTCCTCTGCGAGAGTTGGATCGAGTACTTCAACATCATACTTGATATGCTCGTCCAATCCATAAAGGAATGCCTCTTTGTGCTCATCATCCGATTTGCGTAATTGGGTGCCGAGCTGCAAAAGACGATTAGAGATAGACATAACTGGCATACCATTTTGCTTGAGACTGCGCCAATCGTCTCTCAACCGTGCTAGGTACTGAGGTGGCATAAACCGCGCCTTGAGCTTGTCTTGGAAGTCGGCCCAATTGAAGGGAAGGGGCGCCCCTTCTTCGGCTTCCTCTAGGTGGCGGTCAACAGTGCCTCTTGCCATGCGTGGTACCAATTAATGGCCTCACCGGCAAGGTACATGGCTGCCGTCAAAACCTTGCTAATCCCTGTCTTCTTAGTTGTCGCAAAATAAGCATTAAATTGATGCAACCAAGAATAAATAGCACTAGCATCCATCTTACCGTCATACTAAATGTCAACTTCTCTGTGATGGGGTTGTTGGAGTCCGAATCTCTACTTGTGCTACCTGATGTGTTGGGGTATAAAGCCCAATGTGGTCGCCCAGGTAAGTGGGCGGGCCGCCAGGTATGTACACATATTCTTTTGTTAAAACCTAATAAGAACTCACTATGCTCTACACATTACAGTAGAGCGAGTTCACCATATCGTCGTGTTCTTCTTCTCGCACTCTCTCGCGCGTCACACTTCCGCTCATACTCCTTCATGATGAACTGCCAACATCTTTGACCGGCTCGGGCTTTGAGGTGAGTAAATGAGGCTTTGAGGTGATGGGGTTGTTGGAGTCCGAATCTCTGCTTGTGCTACCTGATGAACTGCCAACATCTTTGACCGGCTCGGGCTTTGAGATGCGTTAATCTCTCTGCACCTCACGCTCTAACTCCAAGGCCGCTCGTCTTTCTTCGGCCGCCAAGCGTGCTTGCTCGCGCTCACGCTCCCAAGGCTAACCGTCTTTCTTCGCGCTCGCAATCCAAGATTGCCTTTCTTTCCTCGATCGCCAAGCACGCTTGATCATGCTAGATCCAAGGCTGCCTTTCTTTCTTAGCGTTTGTGATCCAAAGCGGCGCGTTGCGCTTCTTGTTGTAACATCATGTCCATCATTGTCTTGACCAAAGCCTCCATAGGATTTGGTGGAAACCGTGGCGTAGATGGGGAAGAGGGAGAGTCGGAAAAACCTCCTAGTGGGGAAAATTCTTCTTCGCCACCTCCATGCTCATCACCGCCACACAAAGTATCCATTCCGCTTCCAGTGATGATCATACACTGAGATCTTGAGTACTTAAGTTCACGAGGAACTTGGGTTCTTGGGTTCTTGGGGTTCTTGGGTTCTTGAGGTTCTTGAGTTCTTGAGTTCTTGAGTTCTTTAAGTTCTTGAGTTCTTGATGGTCTTGAAGTTCTGTAGCTTGCAATCGGTGTTTCAGAAGGCTTTTCTCTTACCAGAGCTCTACTCTTCCCTGCAGGCGCACCTCTTGGCAGCCTTGCACTCACACCATAGTTGCTTTTTCCCACCTCACGTCGATTGGCCGGCCGCTAAGTGCATGGTCCGCTCTCAATGAGTGAAAAGAGGAACGAGGGGAGGCCGGACAAGCCCTTCTTTCTTGGGTTTCCTGTCACTCTTCAAAAACATGATTAGGAATCGGTAGGCCCAAGTGGACTTGGGTTACGTGCGACCGCAACAAGCAAAAAATTTCTTGTGGTTCTTTCCTTGAGTGATACAAAACACTGCCAAAGCTCTGATACCAATGTAATGTGCAACGGAAGTGAATGTTGAACCTTGCTCAAGATGAGTGCTCCAAATTGTGCTCAAGGGTTCCTTTTACTTACGGAAGGGAGAGCCTTCCGTTCCTTTGGTGAGAGAGTGCAATGATCACAAACAAAGTGAATGACACTATGAATGAAGGTGTTGAGACACACAGAGAGAGAGAGAGGAATACGACACCAGACTGTTGTCAAACCCTCCTTCAAGGGTCCCCCTCTCTATGGCGAGAGAGATCTATGCTATTGATTGCACAAATCTGGTACAATGGTCTAGATGCAATGGGCTTGCCGACGATGTCGACGACAATGATGATGACAACGAGACCGGCTGAAATCTGAAAACGCTAGGGGCTGAAATCTGAAACTCTACTAACTGCTGAATTCTGACACTGTGTCGGCGAGGATGGCGATGGCGACGACGCGATGATGATGCGCTGAAAACGCACATGCTGAAATCTGCAAACAGCGGGCTGAAACTGAAAGCGTTGGCTGATCTGACCGTGCGGCGAGGATCTACTCTGCGGGTAGGTGAGATCTCCGAGGTTTGGGGCTGATCTTGCAGAGTCTAAGTGCTAAAAACTGGACAAGCTGATGTGCTTGGGCTGAACTGTCGCCAGGAATCTGCAAATGCTGATGCTATCTGCAAGAATGCAAAAACGCCAGGCTGAATCTGGAATATGCAAAATCACCAGGCTGATCTGGGGATCTGCAAAACGCCATGGCTGAAACTGTTGTAGAAAAACGCTAGGCCTGATCTACTACCACAACGATGGTCTTGATCTGTTGTTGGTTGGAAACGCTAGATCACCTGCCTGTCTTGCTGAGAAGGTGCACTGTAAGTTGGTAAACTCCTGTTGCCTCTTCTGCCAGATAGTGCTAGCGCTAGGTTTCTTTTATAGAGCTTAGCAAATTTTCCCTACCCAGTTTTTCAACAAAGTCACTTATTAATAATAAGTGAAAAATAGAAAAAATAGGAAAAATGGGTTCAGTGCAATGTTAAATGTTCATGATGGATATTGGCTATAATGCTGATGATCATGTTGTGTGCAACCAGAGGATATGTAACTACTCTAAGTGCTTGGACATGCACGGCCTGCGCACAGGCTCACAAAGGTACCAGAACACTTCTAAGCTGACCTGAACCCTACACCTAAAGTAGCTTGTCAACATGCACATGTGCATGTGACATCCTACAACGTTAAAACTCTCTTCTTCTTCTTTTATCTCTCTCTCTCTCTCTCTCTCTCTCTCTCTCTCTCTCTCTCTCTCACACACACACACTTTTCCCAAACATAGACACACACATAAACCCGTACACGATACATGAATGCACAAGCCATGGGGTCTTCTCCTTTCATCCCGAGTTGACCAACTCCTCATCTCCCCCCTTTTTTGACTCTCTCTTTACAATATAACTTCAAAAGCCTCCACCGACCAAAAAAAAATGGATAGGCTCAGTGGCACCATCAACCACAACAAGAAGCTCATGGATGGTAATGTTAAGGTCATTCTCACGAGACTTTCCAAGATCAAGAAGGGAATGGAACAATGGCGCCAAGACAAGGATGGAAAAGGGATCACACTAGAGAAGGCGGCCATGGAAGACGCCATAACAATCTTGAAGAGCACAATTTAAGAGTAGATTGATCTCCTCAAAGGTGGCGTAGCCTCTCTTTGCGATCGAATCACACATGAAGAAGGCAAGATCACCGTTGAAACCAAAGATGCTCTCAAGGAGGAGCTAACCAAAGCTCTCACCAAGAGCATTGTTCAGAAGCTAGAAGCCACCAAATAAGGTTGGGTAGAGGTAGTCAAGAAACATTAAGATGGAGGCCAAAGTAGAAGCTAAAATAGAGAAGCTCTTACTTGTGCATACCACCGTTGAGGAAGAGAAGATGCGGCATGCCCAGCGCCTTGACATACATGTGACCGATATTTGAAGAGAAAAAGGATTCCACTCACAAAATGGATGGACAGAGAGCTGGCAAAGACCTTACTAAGAAGAGGGCTCTAATGTTTTAGCATGTGCCAAGAAGGATTCAAAAAGCTTCACAGCAACCATTCAAATGTGAAAAAGTTTCTAAAGGGGTTTTCTTGTTAGCCCTCGAGTTTCAAGCATTCAAGCCATTGCTGAAGCACCCATTACCTGCAATCAAAATGCTAATTCTGGGCAACTGAATTCCCTTGTGAACAACATAGAAAACATTTTCATGACCTTACAAAACCATGTGTCAAGTATCTTACTTTCGGTAAATGTGGAAGCAACGCTGCCTTTACTGATTCATATGTAAAGGTATAAATTGCTGAAATTGGGGCAGATGAAGCAAGGTTACTCCCAAGTCCTCTGTAAAGACCAAAGAAACCTGAACAACCACAAACCTTCAGGTTAAGTTGCTACCATCGAACGTTTGTCACACTCAAAATGTTCAGCAACAATGCCTAAAGAGCTTGATGGGGTCTTCAGCATCATGAAAACCTTGAGGTCTACAAATTTTGCACAGTACATACTCAAGCACAGAAATCTGGCAAATATACAATCATAAACTTCAAATGAACAATCAAGACCTAAACCGTATATAAGCATATGGAGGAGCAGATGCACACCTCTTTCGGATACGATTGCAAGAAGCGTGCGGAGAACTGATCTGTTACCACAACTTTGAGACTGTATTACAGTTTTCACAGTATCTATGGGATGCAGGCAAAGGCTCACACACATTCCAGACACTCCTCCAGCAACAGCATTGCGTTCAAAGAAGAGAAACTGCTTAGGAGTCCCTTTAGATTCTTCAGCTGAAGCAAGGAGGTGACTGTGCTGGATGTCAGGATGACACTTTGTCTCCTTGCATGTTAAGGGAAGATCTAGACCATTTCTACTTTTAAGACTGTATCTTTGCAAAGAATTCGCTTTCTGTGATGAAGATGGAACATCTTTGCCTGCTGCATGTGACAATTCTGAGAGTTTGTGCTTGGTTGATGGCACAATGGAGCGTCCTAAAACGTAATCCATCCCGGACTTGATGCTTTCCCATCCCTTTAATGACTTGCTAGAAGGCCTTGCAGATGCACCTTCCACAAAAACCATAGACAGGCCTATGGCAGGCTCTCTGCCTGATGCAACATTGCTACTACGCTCTTCAAAAGCTACACTTTCTGCCACAAGTCCAGCATTGAGCCAGCGGAAGCTCACTTCACCATTACAAGCGCAGAGATCTGCTGCAGGTGTTCCCTTCGATAAAATCCGGGGAGCTCTTTGGAAGGGGGCTGTAGTTGAGAGCTTTCGATGCTCTGAGGCACGAAGATCTTCATGTCGCTCCGGAGATAGTAAATACATAACAGTGCACTCAAAAGCGAAGATGCAGAAGCAGCTCCTGAATCCATGCCTTCATCGCCCTGCCTGCGTCATTTCCCTTGCGCAGGTGGCAGCTCTCTCTCGAGACGACGGTGACGAACGAGTTGGCGAGCGCTCGAGCATATGTGCACGAGGCCAAAACATAATTGAAGAAAAAGAGAGAACGACATTGCAACAAGAAGACTCTCACCCACATCATTTTTTGGAGGAATCAAAAACATTGCTGAGCGAGAAAGTTTTCTGTCAATTTTACAAATTGAAAGGAAATAACTTTCTTTTATCTAAAATAGAAAGTTTCTTAAAAATTATAACCGCTCTCTTATCTCCCTCTCTCATTGCGTGTCGAAGGCTCTCTCTCTCTCTCTCTCTCTCTCACACACACACACACACACATGTGGTTCAGCTTGTAGTGTAGGCTACCTCACATCTTTTCCCTCTCTCTCTCTCTCTCTCTCTCTCTCTCTCTCTCTCTTTGGGTTGTAGTGTTGCTCCGATGTATCTCTCCCACTCTGCCACAATGACGCTACTCTGCCCATCTCGACCATTGTGAGTGACGGGGGCGCAGTCGTTGGCCTTTCAAATTGCCACATCAATGGTTGTTTGATAAGGTTAGAATATTAAACTCTAACCTTATCGTCTGCCCGACTTAAAAAAAATTAAACTTAGTAAGATTTGCCATTAGGCACTACAAACGATAAGGTTAGAATTTAATATAGTAGGTGGTATCATTTGGTTTTTATTGTAAAAAATGAGGAATCTGAAAAGATTCCATTCGTGTTTATTTGAGAGAGAGAGAGAGAGAGAGATTCCAGGTGTGCACAATTTTCTATTATTAGTGTACATGCTACTAATTATAGATGAGAGACGACTGAAGGTGATGACAGTTTTGTAACGAGGCGGGCAGAGGCAACGAATGTGACAAGCATAGTTTTAGGGTTATGCGATAGAGTCGGTCTCATATGACAAAGGCAAAGAAGGCTTCTCTCTTTTTCACAACCATTGTGGAAAATGATCCAAGATCTCCTAAGTGTGGAGATAGCAACACAACCACCCAACCAACGACATTGGAAACCACGATCATGGCATACTTGGTATCATTGCAAGAGACCGTAAACAAACAAAGCGAAGACTTACGAGCACTTGCAATGGAGAATGGCACACTAAGGATACTTGTGGTTGAAAATAAAAATCTCAAAAGGACACTTGAGATGTAAACAACACGTTTGATGCAACTTAAAGAGGAAATCAAGGAATGTAAATGCTCTCTTGTGGACTTGAATGCTTTGAAGGAGCGGATGAGCAAAGTAGAGCATGACCATGTATTGAAAGAAGAGAAATTTGACACCATGAGCCGGGATGTATGCGACATGAAAAATGTATGCACAAAGAAGTCTTGGGTTGATGTATGTGGTAGCAATGTGGTTGCTAATTCCTCACTCATGCAAGATATGGCTCAAACAAAGAATGTTGAGAATGTGGATGTGGAGGAGTTGAAGGAATGGGAGAGACATTCCAAGAACATTGTTATTCGTGAAATTCCCGAAGAGAAGCTAGAGACACCTCCTGCTCTTGCCATTGTTATTGAAGATTTCTTCAAAATCCACTTTGGCATGTCCGGAGTTATGGTCTATGAAGCACATAGAGTGGGGAAGCAAGGAGCTCCTCGCTCGGGAGAACGGCCAATTGTATGCACCATGCCGAATGAGACCAAGCAAAAGATTATCCTTGATAATAGTTGGATCTATTTGAGGGATACAAAATATTTTGTATGTGAAGATCGCACTATTAAGCAACAAAATATGCATCGCAAGGCATATGAAGAAAAGAATAAGAAAAACAAGGAGATCTCTCATGAAGAAAATGTGCCTAAGGAGGAGGCAAGTCCCTCGAGAAAATAGGGATGCGTGACCTATGAGACCGAGTTACAATTGAAAATATGCTTTTGGAATTGTAGTGGATATCCATGGAATGCGGGGGTTGGCATTGATGAACTAACAAGCAAAGCCGATGTTGTACTTCTTGTTGAAACTTGGGAGCATGACACACAAAGGATTAATGGCTTGGAGAATTACAATGTACATTCATTGATGTGGTCAAAGAATCTTAAGCAACGAAAAGGACAAGGAGGGGTAGCATGTATGGTTAAGAAAAGATTGGAAGATTTTATATCAATTGTGAAAGATGACAAGTACAAACATTATGTATGGCTGAAAATTATGACACCAAAAAGAGCACCCATTTTTGTAGCCGGTTGCTACATTCCTCATCATAATTCTCCCTTTTATGCTTTTATGGATAGAGATCAGCCATTTTTTGATTTAGAAGAGGACATTGCTTATTTCAAAGGTGAAGGTGACATTATTGTATTTGGGGATATGCATGCTCGCACAAAAACATTGCAACATGATACTCAACAATTTGATATGCCATACATTTCAAGGGAGTTAGAGGAAGTTCACTTGTATGATCGTTCTTCAATGGATGACAAAGAGCCGGATTACTATGAAAATTTACTTTTACACATGTGTAATAGCACGGGTATGCTCATTGCCAATGATGTATCTTTGTGGAGTGGAACAAATGGATTTACATGTAGGAGACATAAATGGGGATAGTGTGATTGACTATATGCTACTCTCCGAAGCCATCATGTAGCGCATAAAGAGTTTTATATTTGGCCAATGGACCTCGGAATCCGACCATTGCACCTTATGTATTGACCTTTCATGTGGAGAAGCAACTAAGCATGATAATCTCAGCCAAAGGAAAGAGAAATTATCACTATGTATGGATTTCAAACGGGCACCAATGTACATTGAAATGGTTGAGTAAAATTTATGGATGAAGAAGCTTCAATATGATGCACCATTGGAAACTAAATGGGAAGCTTTAAGAAAGTTATTTGTTCTTGTGCTGAAGAATGCTTTGCTATAAAGCATCTCCATGGTATTAACAAAGATAGATCACGTAAAAGGTGGTTTGATAAAGAATGTCAAGATGTTCGAAAGTCCTTGATAAAGCTTGATGCAGCTATGGACAAAGACAACTATCAAAGTCATTTTCGTACATACATGACTGATTCAAAAGAAGAGAAGAAGATGGGAAGTAAAGCAACAACTTTTTCAAGTCCAAGAAAAGGCACATGCATGTGGAAGATTTTGGAGAAACTTGAGGGGTAAGCGGGTAGGCAATTATATGAGCAATCAAATGCTGAAAAAATGTCATTTTATGGTTCACTCCCATATATGCCTTCTTTTTTACTATTGAGGATGTATACGGTGGGCTTGAAAAGTTGGCCACTCGCAAAGCGGGAGATCTTCAAGGTATCAAACCGGAGATGATCAAATGGACGGGAGATTTTACCCATGAGTGGATGTGTGATATGTTCAACCTTGCACTTCAATATGGTATGCCTTATGATTAGAGTACTAATTGGGTTAAGCCTTTGCATAAAGGAGGGGATGTAAAGAATGTAAAACAACTACCGGACTATAATGATTGGGTCTCTTATGGGAAATTTGTTTGGCTACATATTGGAGATGAAATTGAGTGATTGGGCTGAAGATAATGACAAGTGTGCAAAGGGACAAGCGGGTTTTTGTCGATGCCATGGCACCATTGATCATCTTGTCACTCTTCATGTTCTTATGGAGGAAAGTCGGTTGAAAGGCAAGCGATTGTATTGTTGTTTTGTGGACTTTAAGAAAGCCTTTGATATGATTCCATGTAACAATTTGTGGAGAAGGATCGGAAGAACTCTAAGTGCCAAGTGAGTTTATGCTTGCGGTTTCTCGAATCTATAAGAAGGTGATTCGTCAATTGCGCATGGGAAGAGAAATTTCAAAAAAAAATGTTAGCACTATTAGGGTTAAACAAGGATGTCCGTTGTCACCAACTCTCTTTGCCCTATGCATCAATCAATTGGAACAAATGGTACTTGACTTTATGCAAGAAGAAGGCATTAAAGAGGTCACTATTTGCAATGCGGTAATCATGCTTTTGTTGTATGCGGATGATGTAGTGCTTCTAGCACATACTTTAGAAGATGCACAAAAGCTTATGGTTGTCCTTGAGAACTTTTGCTTGCATAGTGGGCTGATTGTGAACGAATCCAAGACAAAGGTTATGCTTGTGAAAACCAACCATAAGGAGAATCCAACAATGAGACACTTGGAGTTGTTGAGAGCTTTAAGTACCTTGGCCTTGAGGTTCTGTCCAATCACAAGTGGCATGAATGTGCTATGCATCATTTGGAAGCGGGAAAGAGAGCATATTATGCATTTGAGAACATGTGTAATGCGGGAAACATCAAGTGTTGGGTTCTCAAGAAGTATCTTTTTGATGCATTGGTGACACCGGTTCTTCTTTATAGAGTTGAAGTGTGGGGTGGGAGCATCTCAAAGTCTACTTGGAAAGAGTTTGAGAATATCCAAAAGCGTTTTCTCACAAACTTTCTCCAAGTGAAGACACAAACACCATATATGCTCCTACTTCTTGAGTTGGGATGTCTTCCAATTGAGGTTTTATGGGCATGGAAAGGGTTGTGGAGTACATGATAAAGATGCGTCAAAACCCCTCACATCGACTTCCTACAATTGCATGGGAAGCAAGCAAAAAAGTTCAAAAGACGTTTTAAAAGCAAGATCTTGAGCACGGGATGGATGCAAGACATAAAGAAGTGGTTTGGGAGATGGGATGCATTACACTTGGTACATGATGCTTCAATTGACTCCCAAGTGAATGAAGCTTTTCTACAACTCCAATGTATTACAGCTTGGGAGAAATCCGATGGGTCACGCTTGATACATTACACCACCCATATTGCCCCTAACTACAAAACCATGTTCTTCGATGAAAGAGGAAACCGTACTCACGGTTACATGCTTGAGCCTATCCCCTTGTCGGCGATACGTACTATCGCAACCATTTGGCTTAGCTCCCATTTCCTTCAATGCGAGATAGGGCGTTGGGGCAATGGAGAAGAGTCAAATCGACTGTGCACATTATGCTCACTGCAAGTTTGAGAGTCTGAGTACCACACACTACTAGAGTGCGCAGCTTTTGGTCACATCCGAACTTGCTTCTCTCACATTTTCAGCCATAACTTAGAACTACATACTTTCCTCTCCCAGCCAAAGTGTAGTCTCCCCATTGCGACTCTCATCACCACAATTTTGGAGCATCGAGAGTCACTCATCTTCCATACACATACTACATCACATGTAACTTTGGTTCCATAGGTCATATTTGACCTCCGAGGAGGATAATAAAATCTCTCTCTCTCTCTCTCTCTCTCTCTCTCTCTCTCTCTCTCTCTCACACACACACACACACACACACACACACACACACACTAAGCTCATCAAAACCCTAAGCTCTTCTTTGTGCGTCTCCCCCTGGGCGAGGGCGGCCCTGTGGGGGGCGTTACTGCCTCAGCTCCGTCCACAGCCCACGAGTCCAGCCCCTGTCGACCTGCATCTCTCGACGGCGAGCTCAAGCCCCTGCCGACCTGCGCGCTACTGAGTCTCTGTACACCCACCGACCTACGTGCTACTATCGGACCTCTCTACACCCTACAGTGTGCCACTGGTGGTGCATCCCGTCCCGGACGCCCATGTGCTGCCCTGTATCCCCCATCCCCTTTCCTTTTCGACAGTGCGGCCTCTGTACCCCAGCCTACCACCGCTTATTTTTTTTAAAACTTTGGAAACCCATTCTTGAAAACCTACCTTCAATAGTAAAGGAGGCCGTTCCCCCGAATGGCCACCCGTGCCTCATCCCGAAGCAAGCCCACCTTCGCGGGGATCGTGACAACACCCCCTAAAATGGACAGTATTACTCACCTTCAACATGAAGTTGACAGGCTCCGCCAAGAGAATAACGAGCTGAAACAAAAGCTCATCGCCATCGAGACCTGCCTAATCACAGTGGAGAACCGCCAGAAGGAAGAAATGGAACAGATGCAAACCGAGTTTGACAAAACAAAGGAAGCAGTGGATATCACCCTTACAAAGGTGGTCAAAAATCAAATACAGGAAGCCATTATCCACAAGGTGGACGATCGTGTGGCGGCCACGTTACGCGAACGACAACGGCGAGAGGAGATCGCCCTCAATGTTCGCATTGGTGGGTTGCCAAGTGACTGGAAAGGGGAGGGAGATCTCAACCACGAATCCATTGCGCGCATCCAAACAACAACCCACATGATAGTGTGGGATCCGGCAACAATCGAGTCCATCACACATGAGCATCGCACCAATCATACGATCCTCACTTTCAAGACCAAAGTGGACCAAATTAAATTCCTTGAGCAATCAAGGCTTCTCAAGGGCACTAAAATCTGGTTTGCGGAAGATCTTAACCTCAACCAACTCAAGCAGAAGAAGGTAGAACTACAAAAGGTGCGAGCAACGCGCACGGCAGGAAAATGGGCAGTTTATCGAGAAGATAAAGCCATTATTCAAGAGTTCCGTACTCCCAAAATGGTTCCCCTCTCACCTCCCCCCCCCTTAGGTCTTGACGTTTATGTCTTTTGTTCACCTCCCACCACTGGACCCTCAGTCCTTAATTGAGATGTATCAAAAAATCCCCTCGTTTAGAAGGAACCCTCTTGTAATGCGCTGTCTTTCGGTCCCATAGGTCATATCTGACCTCCGTGGACGATAATTCAATCTCTCTCTCTCTCTCTCTCTCTCTCTCTCTCTCTCTCTCTCTTGCATGAGGAGCCATTGATGGCACATGCCCTACTCTTCCTTGGCAGGTGCAACGGCAGAAAGGCCCAAGCACACAAACTAGCAAGGTAGACGATGTCCTTTGGAGGAAGAGCCTTGTAGTTTGTTGGGCCTATAGAGATGGAAGGCGTGGAGAGGCTGCATGTGTAGTGCATGCAAAGGCAACAATGGTAGGTGTTGGGTAAAGGAGAACGCTCCCAGGCAAGCAGAGAGGAGCAAAGCCTAGGCAAGAAAAGAGTGGGGAGAGCAGAGAGAATCTTGCGAAGAAAATTAATGGATTTATTTTCTTAGAAGCCAGTAGCAACGAGTATGACTCCCCAGTCTCGAAAAAATAAAGAGACTTTCAAACATCTTTTTTTTTTTTGCAATACACACACTAGTAATTACAAGAGTAGCCATGCTCCACATGAGCCACGGCATCACAATGTTATACCAGTCACGAGCTAGTCCACAACTGAGAGGTAAGCCATCCCGAACCTAGCTAACAAACCCCATAAAAAGACGATAATCGGTTGGACAGGGAGCCACCCTCGACAAGAAAAAGCAACATCCAATGCGGCTACCACTAAAACCACACCCTCTGCCACCGGGCAGAATCCCACCCACACCAAATCGCCTAAGAGGATTGAAAGACCGCATGCCAGAATTTGGGGGGAGCTTGAAGCTCCATCACCGCTCACATAGGGGCCAACCACCAAAAAAGAACCACGGCCAGCACTGAGGAACAACAGATCTGAACCGACCCACAAATCATAGCAACCACAAGATTGCCGCTAAATGTCACCCAAAATCCCCTCCGTCTCTGACAAGGACCAGCCAAAACCCACCACAAACCAGGTTGTTCACAAGCGGAGCCTCAACCAAATGGCGCATGCAACACCCAGAAGTAAGCCGAACAAACCAACCACACTGAGATCCATATTGAGGAGGTAAGCCCAGCACATGCGACCAGCATAAGGTTGCCACGGACCCTGACAACCCTTCTACCATCATAGGATCCTCCTTTTGCACCCAACCCAAGAAACTCACCAGCGCACGACATGCAAACCTCACACCATCGCTAACATAACAAACCCCCAAGTTGTAGGGCCTCAAACATACACCAAGTAGAGCCGACTGTGCACATTCACTTCTGGCCAAAGCAGGTCAGCTGCCATACCCTCGATTCAAAAAAAGCTGGAGCTAGTCCTCAAATAGCGCATGGCAGGGCGTAGACAGCCGGGTGCCCACTCCTCGGGGTAGCCCCTGACTGTGGGCCATCACCAACCCCCACTGCACGGCCACAACGCATGCAACCCTACGCTGAACCCAACCCTCATCCCGCCAAGAACCCCCAAACGAGCCACCTAAGGGGGCCCCAAATCGTGTGCAAACACTAGGGCTGTCCCAAGGGGGGAGGGAGCTAGGGTTTGAGCAAGTTCCGTGCTGGCATCGCAGAGCCAAGGTTACTAGCCTTTCAAAACATCGGTGCGTTTAAGAAATGACGACCTATAAAGGTGTAAAGTCAAAAGACTAGTTTAGGAAATGAAATGACCTAGGAAGGTGAAAGTCAAAATACGTTTTGTGTCCTTAGGAAGAGGTTTTCTACTTCAAGCATTTGTGGGCTTTTTCTCAATTTTTTTCCCTTTAGCGTTTTCTTCTCTCTTTTTTTTTTTTTGCCAATCTCACATTATGTGAGAACTTGTATTAAAAAAGGAAAATGAAAACACCCATACAGAACCCATGCAAACACCCTGCCAGGGGACTACCCAATGAGATCACAATACACCAGTTCAACACCACCATAGTAAGACCACAAGGCTTTTACATGGATGCCCAACCCGACCCTTACAAAATGACATCGAGCCAACAACGTTCAATAAACAAAATATTTACCGAAACTAAGAAAGGTGTGCAGGAGTGCCACCAACTAGGAGGGTATGTCACTCCACTCCTGCCTACTCGCAACACACCACCAAAGACCACCAGCTTCGGACCCGACTCCAATGACACAACACCAACACGAGAGCAAGCCCGAACGAGGATATACACACCGGAGCAAACCTGAACAAGGACGAACACCAACCAAAGCCCTCAAGTTGCTCAACAAAACTGTAGTTGCCCAAGCCGCCTCAAACTTCGAACCACACGAACTGGACCGAACACAACATGACCAAGCCGTTGAAGGGGGCCACACCCTTGCTTGAGGAGATCATCCGCAACGACGACACTTTCCACCATAGAGGCGGGGGACTGCCATGTAGCAGTGTTTCCAAAAATAGGGGATGACGAACAAAGAAAAGGGGAAGAGGAGGAACTTGCGCATCCCTGCAACGTTCTTCCCTTCCAGTTATCGTGCACTCAAAAGAAGGGGCTACTCTGCCCCAACAGTGACCTCCAAAGGCCCCCCCAACCCGTGAGCGGCTGCGCCAGGCTGCAAGGTATCCAACCCTCTGTGCTCCCCATCCCGACCCGCTGTAACCCTAGAAAGTGTCCTTGCACAATGTAGGTAGTGAATATTTCTTTTTGAAGCCATTAGGAATACCTTACATTAATAACCAAACAGTGACCTCCAAAGGGCCCCCCAACCCATGAGTGATTGTGCCACGCTGCAAGGTATCCCTCCCTCTACGCTCCCCATCTCGGCCCGCTCTAACCCTAGAAAGTGTCCTTGCACAATGTAGGTAGTGAATATTTCTTTTTGAAGCCATTAGGAATACCTTACATTAATAAGTATGTGTGCACGATTGTAGAAAAAGCTAGGGGCAACTCGTTCTTTTTTTAATTCAAAAAGGTGCTCGAATCAAGTGAGATACGAGAGAGAGAGAGAGAGACAGAGAGAGAGAGAGAGAGAGAGAGCACTTGAGGAGGTCAGACTGTCTATATATTTGGCATACGGAGCGACAATTGAAGCGGCACTCTATTGTTGTCTAGCTGGTTAAGGCAGTAGGATGATTCCAATAACCAATAGGTTGCGTGATCAAATCTTATCTTCACTATTTTAGTGGTTCACACGTTAAACTGGAGGCGAGAGGGGATCTCATTGAAATCTCCTAGAGAAAGGAATAAAATAAAACTGTAGCCAGCACTACAGATCACTAATTCTCAAAAATTAATTATCAATAAGAATGTTATGAGACTCTCTCTCTCTCTCTCTCTCTCTCTCTCTCTCTCTCTCTCTCTCTCTCTCTCTCTCTCTCCAGCCATTACACCACACACATTGCCCCAAATTACAAATCTCTCTTCTTCTCCGAACGAGGTAACCGAACCCATCCCTACATTCTTAGCCCATCACGTTGAGTGTGATCCGCACCATTGCCTCCATTGTCTGAGCTCCCATTCTCTACGCTGCGAGACAGGACATTGGGGCACTGGCGAGGAGTCTCATTGACTTTGCACCTTATGTCCTCGTGAAGTGCGATAGAGTGAGTACCACACACTACTTGAGTGCTCAGATTTTGACCACATTTAGGTCCTCTTTTCCCCATATATTCAGCCATGAGCTCTCCCTACATACCTTCCTCTCCCAACCATGATGTGGACTCTCTATTGCGACGCTCATTTCAACCATTTTTGAGCATTGAGAGTCACTTATGACCTCCACTCACACCACGTGACATGTTCATTTGGTCCCATAGGTCATATTTGACCTCCAAGGACGATAATAGAACTCTCTCTCTCTCTCTCTCTCTCTCTCTCTCACACACACACACACACACACACAAAACAAAGTTGTTTGAGTGCATGGTAGAGATAAAAATGAATGATTGGATTGAAATAATGACAAGCGTGCAAAAGGACAAACGGGTTTTTATCCGCATCATAGCATCATTGACCGTCTTGTCACTCTTTGTGTTCTCGTGGAGGAAAGTTGGTTGAAAGGCAAACGATTGTATTGTTGCTTTGTGGACTTCATTGATATGATTCCACATAACAATTTGTGGAGAACGATGGAAAAACTCCAATTGCCGAGTGAGTTTATGCTTGTAGTTTCTCAAACCTATGAGAGGGTGATATATCAATCTTGCATGGGAAGAGGAATTTCAAAAAAATTAGCAAGCATTTTTGGGGTCAAACAAAGATGTCCCTATGCATTGATCAATTGGAACAAATGGTACTTGACTTTATGCAAAAGGCATTGAAGAGGTTACTATTTTGCAATGCAATAATAATGATTTTGTTGTATGTGGATGATGTAGTGCTTCTGTCACACACTTTAGAGAATGCACAAAAGCTCATGGTTGTCCTTGAGAACTTTTGCTTGCATAGTGGGCAGATTCTGAAGGAATACAAAAAAAAGGTTATGCTTGTGAAAACCAACCATAAGGAGAAGACACTTGAAGTTGTTGATATTGGAATTAGGGTTGCAAGAAAACACACACAGCTTGGAGAAGACGAAGGAAGCTCAAGGCACACAACAGAGAGTGTATTGCTTAGTGTGCAGTTAAAAGATAAGATAGCCACAGAGTGATTGTTGACCGCTGAGTCAACAACACAACATAACTCAAGTTTCGTACCAAAGTCTTATCTTTTGCGAGTTATGAAATGCTGCGGATTATGGCTATAAACGTCATTTGTAATGAGTAGTTATTCTAGTTTCAGAAGCCGGGGTGCAATGGCACTTCCAGATTGTAAATACAAAGCCATTTGACCCTTTCAACCCCATTTTCGGTTAAACCTAAGGTAGCCTTAGTATATAAGGTACCTAGGTCATTTTGTAAAAGAAGACTTTATCATAATCAAAACTTTAGCGCTGCTGTCTACTGTGTGTGAGAGAGAAAGAGAGTGAGCGTGAGCTTTATCCTCTCGCTACGCCCGGCTCGCTCAACACATTGGAGATCCAACTGCACCATTGCTGTAGGCTCGATGAGAGCTACACGACAACGCCAAGCATTTCACGCGAGATGAAGCGCACACGCCGACGCATCTACGAGCTATTTGTGGCCGTAAGTGTATCAAACGATGTCTATTTTCTGCGTGCTAGTAGTCTATAGAATCGTGTCGACATAAGCTACGCATAGGTACTCATAAATTTCAATTTCGGGCACTTTCAAAATTCTGCTCTGTCATCCTACGCATTTTCCGCAGATGGGTTTAGAGTGAGGGTTTTGAGTGTAGAAGCTTAGGGACAGGTGTATCCTAGTGAGCGGATGGTGTTGCTTAAGTTTTGTTCGAATCTGGCATGATTAGGTGAGTTACCTTCCGTATGTGTGTATGTGGCTAGGTGGTGTAGTTGAGAGCAGTGAGGTTCTTGATTGTGGTTTAGTTGGCCTTCCATAGTGTTGTATGTGTAGGATGGTCTCAGCCTGACAAGCTAAAGAGATTTCCTCCGTGTGCCTATCGTGTCATCTGTGTCCTCGATTGACATTATGTTGATCTAGGTAGTGTTTGCATGCACTTCATGGGTGTGTGAGTCGCTCCCGTCCAACGTTGGCACCGTTGCCGGGGACACAAGGACCTAAGTAGGTTTCCTACTAACACTCGTGTGATGGTTGCTTGATTTAGTTTCGGCTAAAGAAAGCGTTTTTCTTAAGTGGATCCGGAAGAGGATATTTCGCGATCAAGTGGATAGCCAGGAAGCGTGTGTCTTGCCGAGGGTCTGCAACTAGATAGGTTTAGTTAGGATCTGTGGTAGAGTAGTTGTTGGTGGTCGAGTGATTGTGAGGTGTTAAAAGCGTTTACTAGTCCGTGTGTCGCAGTGAAGCGTTTTTCTACTCATAGATGCAAAACCCATATGATTTGTAGGAGTAGCTTTAGGTAAGTGATCCGATTCTGATCTAGAGCTATTCAACATTGAAATATTTGCTAAAGTGCTTGATTGCATTTGAAATCACGGAAAAGTGTGCTTTTGAGGGTAAAAATGCATTAAACAAGCTTTTGTGGATATTTTTGTATGACTGACTGATGCTGTGCATATAAAAGAGCATTTGCAAGGGTTTTGTGAAGAAAACATGCAATTCTGTAAACATAGATATCCTACGCGTAGGATGTCTCAAGGGAGTTCTGGAGACCAAATTTGAAAATTCTGACTGCACTAGTGTGTTCAGAAGGGGGGGTTTACCCTAAGTATACATTGAAACTAGAGTTTTGACCAACTCTTGACACCCAAAAGACCAAAGACGGACTGTCAAAAACGCGAAAACA
Organism: Adiantum capillus-veneris; assembly: GCF_014529385.1. NCBI lineage: Eukaryota > Viridiplantae > Streptophyta > Polypodiopsida > Polypodiales > Pteridaceae > Adiantum > Adiantum capillus-veneris. The sequence goes on from NC_140948.1 coordinate 149,641,306, forward strand.
AGAAACTTAAGATTCTGAGCACAATTTTGCATATAAACTGGTAGGAATGCTTGAAAAGTAGTGCTCAAGACTTGGGGATGCCTGTGGATGATTCTGCCAAAAATTTCATTAGTAGACATCGTACGCGTAGGATGTCTAGAGAGTCATTCTGGAAGCAAAAATCAAGTTTTGACATCATACCCATATTCTGCATGTTGTGTTGGATACACACACCAAAGCTCATGTCATTTGGACATATAGACTGAGAGTTAAGGGGATGATACTCTTTCAGAGAAATATTTTCCCAAAAGTGGTGATTTTGAGCAATTTTGACATCCAAAATTTGTTGTGATCACATATTCTTGTTATATGCATCAAGAAGCACCTTGGGTAGAAACAGAAGTCCATTCTGAGAAAAAACACATCCTACACGTAGGATGTCTCCAGGGCACTTTTGGCAGGGAGTTTGGGAAAACTGAGGTTACCAGTGGGTTCATAGGGTAGGTTTTACCCTAGTAACATATTGACTTGGGTGTTTTTCCCTATTTTTGTTGACCAAAAGCCAAAAGGCGGATTCAGAAAATGTAAAATTTCAGAAAAGGCTTAAATTGAGTGATTTTTGCATGTTTTTGCAATTGTGAAGCATACTTGCACTTGCTAAGAGCATAAGGAAGCATCAGGGACACTTCAGTCTGAAAAAATCAACAGTAGACATCCTACGCGTAGGATGTCTACAGGGTGATCTGGTGGAAATTTTGAAAATCTGAGGTTACCAATGTGTTTAGAAGGTAGGTTTTACCCTATTTTCACTTGGAAAGTGGAAATTTGACCAAATTTTGACAGACGAGAATTGCCAGACATCCTACCCAAATTGTGTCCAAGGCCTAATTTGAGACCAAACCATAGCATGACTCCATAGGCATGTTCTAAATGTTGTATTGAGTGCATGTGATAAATTTCATCTCATTTGGGTCAGAGAAAAGGAAGATTGAACAGACTTTAGCATTTTTGACTGAAAAAGGCAAGAATAGCTAGTTTTAGGGGTATTTTGATATCCAAATTAAAATCTAAGCATAGCATTGGGTTGCTGACATCAAGGGGAAGCTTTGGCTCAAGTTTGGGGCAATTCTAAGCACTTAGACATCCTACGCGTAGGATGTATTCACCATGATTTAGCACTCCAAATCAACCTCTGAGCATACCACAGTGATCAGCACCTTAAGGAGAGTCTGTGATTCAAATTTGGGGCAATTCTGAGCAGTTAGACATCCTACGCGTAGGATGTCTAAGGCATGATTCAGAGGTCAAATTCAAACTGTGGACATTGCAGGGTGTTGTATAGCCTTAGGCAAGCCTCCTAGTCAATTTTGGTCCAATTCGGAGTTGATTTGACTTGGGAATTCATCAGAACAGACATCAGGCTTTTGGAACAGATTCTTGATCATTTGACCAACCTATCCGTGTCAGAATCAAAAAGTAAAAATTGTTGTAAGTTTAGCACATCAAGGGGAAGCTACAGTGCAAGTTTGAGCTGAAACAGAGCAAAAAGACATCCTACGCGTAGGATGTCTCCAAGGTCATAAAGTGGTCAAAATTCTACTTTGGCCATATAGGGAGGTTCTAAGTGTCTCAAGGATTCCAGAACTTTTTTCAAAAGTGAATTTGGACCTTGTTTGGCCTATTTACCAAGCAAAGACAAGAATTGTCAGACATCCTACTCTTGGAGTGCACTAGAAGCTCTTGCAGCCTAAATCTTGACCTATTGGCATCCAAATTCAATTTTGAGTATACCATTGGGTTGCTGAGCACTAGGAGAATCTTGGGATCAAGGTTGGACAAAATTTGAGGAGTTAGACATCCTACGCGTAGGATGTCTCCAGCTTGATTTAGGACTCCAAACCAACCTATGAGCACACCACTGTGATCAACACATCAAGGAGAAGCTGGGGTGAAAATTTCAAGTCATTCTGAGTAAAAAGACATCCTACACGTAGGATGTCTCAAGGCCATTTTTAGGTCCAAATGAAATTCTGAGCATACCATTGTGTTGTTGGACTTAAGGGGAGTCTCTGGACCAAATTTTGTTAAATTCTGAGCATATAGACATCCTACGCATAGGATGTCTCTAGGCCAATTTTAGGGTCCAACTATAATTTTGACCATACAGAAGTGTTCACAGTGTCACAGAGATCCCAAATCTTCTTTTAAAATTGAATTTGGACTCCTTTTGACCAGTCTAAACTGCATTTCACTATTTTGGCCATAACTTTCACAAACGGTATCGAATCGGAAAAGTTTTTATATCAAAACGTAGCCTGAGAGCGGCTCTACAGATGTTAGAGCAAAACTTGAACTAAACGTATGCCTGTGGAAACCATTTAGTTCAACTTTGAAAAAAACGTCGTTTGAGGCCTCAAAATTCATCCGCAAGTTAGGGGTGTCTGAAAGCGACAATTTGCGAGAATTGTGACGAAACGGTTGCGGTTTTGGACATAGTTTCGATTTTTCCCTAACCAAAGTACTTGAACACAATGGACTAAGTCTACTTGAACCAAGCAAAAGCTCTTAAGCCCAGAAATCATGTCTACCCTAGATTCAAATGCAGCTTACACAAGCTTGGAGATCCCGACGATAGAGGAATATCCTCCCATAATGGATCTTCCAAACTTGCAATTGATAAAGATCCATCTTGTTGAGAGAGTTTGGATGATTGGTCATGAGAGTGAAGGACTATATAGATACATTAACGACAATGAGGTCAATCTTTATAGGTGCTCATATCCATACCTAGAAGAGATAACGTATTACAAGCTCTTATATGTCTACACATACGGAGTCGACTGTCAATGGAGATCTATAGTTGTCGACAAGTATGGACGAGAATACAGAGTTGTAGAAAGCACAAATCCATAGACTGTACTAGAAAGAGGTGGATATTTGGTCAATGAAAGACCACAAATGCCTCCACCAAACACAAGAATTCCTATAGGAATTCCAAGAAGAGAGCCACCAGGATTCCCTTCAAGAGCGATAACGAGAGAAGGATTGGGAGAGTCTTTGGTTAGACTTGTAGACAATCGACTAGTTAAACCATCCCAAGTCTAGAAATGGGTAAACAGAAAATACTCCGGAGATAAAGATCCGAGAGATCACGTAACGGCTTTTAGAAGAGTGATTAGAGTAGAGGAAGTTTCAGATTTTGCGACACAGTTTGCGGGATTCAGATTGACTCTAGAAGATGATGCAGCTACATGGTTCGACTCAGTGGAAAAATGGGATTTTGAGACCCTAGATGAGCTGTTTGAGGAGTTTATTGAAGAATTCTCGCCAAAAGGCATTGCTCACAACACGGTCTCGCAAATCCATAGATTCAAACAGAAAGAGGATGAATCAGTACGCAAAGCATCATTACAGCTCAAGAGATGTTAAGCTCTATCCGAGAGCGGAATTACCTACGCAAGCACGATTGATGCTGATCTTTATCCAGGGAATGAGACATGAGGGCCTTCAGAAGGATCTGCATATGATAAGGAGGATGACACTAAACGAGTTGATCAAAGAAGCTCTTTATCTAGTGGATAACTGTGAGGCATACAAAGAAAAGGAATTAAAGAGTCAAGGAGATGACACATCCTCTCAGCACAGTGTTTCAAAGATAAGTGAGTCCATTGCCAAGCCAACGGCACCTATTGATCAAGAAAATCTTATCGACGACTTGGTCAAGAGGTTGATTCCTCTTGTAAGGTCTGATTCGTGACAGCCGAAGTGGTGTGAAATTGAGAGAAAATGGACGAACCATATGGGGAAAGAGTGCTATTATAGCATGGAAAATGCTAGGGAGAGGTATGTACAACCTGTTCCAGAAGCACCTACTCCACCTAGATACATTAGAGGGAATGCGCAAGGACCAGTAGGAGTTTTAAGGCCACAGCTTGTCTTAGGACAACAACCTCCGCTACCAGGTGCTAGAATGCCGGTAGACATGAGATACATGCCAATGATGGAAGCATCAAATAAACCAACGCCAGTACCAGCTACAATGTGGTATAGCAACCATAGTGAGGACTACCCTTCGGAGCAACAAAATGTGAGAGAAACACATGGAGTGGTGAGGCCGGTACAACCTCGACCTCCTGGGTTTCAGTCGAAAGAAAGAAGGTATGAAATGGACGAAAGGACATTGAGATTCATTGCAAATAACGGCTTATCTAGGTCAAAGCTTGCTTATAGCCAAGAGGAAATGCTAAAAGAATCTCCTCAACCAGAGACAGATTGTCACAAAAGTCGTGACAACCACTTGGTCAAACAATGTCATCATACGGAGATCACTGAAGTAAATGCCTATTGTCTTGAGTGTGGCATCACTCACTTGATCCTTGATTGCCCGAAAAACCCAAACCAAATTAGGAAAATCACGACAAATGTATTAGGGATTGTTAAGCTCCCTAGTAGCTCAGAAAATGAAAATGTTGTACCAGTTCAAGTGGTTACGAGAGCACAAGCTCAAAAGAAAGCTGATGAGAATCCAGAGACAAAGAACACAGAAAGTGACACGAGTCCAAAGACAGATGATGGACCAAAGACACACGCACCTAGTCAGAAAACCAAGAGCAAACGAAATAGTTGGAAAGCTAGAAAGACTAGGATGAAAGCACGCAGGGAACAAGAGCAAAAATTACCGAAGTTGAGGAGAAGATAAAACAACATGAGGAAAAGGAGGCACCTTCTCTTACATAGATGGTTAAACCTCTAGAAGAACCATCCACGGATGAGGAACCGAGAAGTGCTAGTTTAGGAGGATTTGTGTTGGCAGAGACGGTTAATGAGACATTAGATGCCCTCTTGAAAGCCTATGATGTGAGGCTCAAAAACAACCAAACCCAAGAACACAGGTGGATGACATATCCCTATGCGGAACTAAAAAAGCAAAGGTTTGAAATGTGCCAGAAAATGATTCAAACGGCCCAAGCTTTACTAGAGCCACCAGTTGCAAAACTTGAGGATGTGATCCGTGTCATGCTGACACAAGTAATCCCACCAAACCAGGAACTAAAAGAGCCAGATTCTAGTCATGAGCACATACCAAACCTCAAAGACCCAGCATTAGAACCAAGGATAGTACTGAATACCGCGGATAACTCTTCCGAGGGATTTCACCAAGCTATACCTGAGGATTGTAAAGAGATAGATGGTCTTGAAGAATTGTGGAAACAAGTCAGAGAGGCCAATGAAGCCGATGACCTAAGAAGACGAGTAGACAAGACTAGTGATGAACGAGGAGTGTTTCTACCACCAATAGAGGAATTTGAGACTGGATCTCAAATGAATCTAGACGTGCAATCGTATTGGGGAAAGAAAGGATCTATACAATCTATGGATAGTCAACCCCATTCGCTAAGAACACTACCGTACTACATGGGAGAGTACGAGACCAAGTCAGATGTCGTTGCAGTCCCATCACAGAGACTGTCTCCGAACAAGGCCATCGATTCAAAGGGGCTAGTAGATATTCTATCTACCCCAGTCACCTGTACAATAATGTTAGCCGAGTTGCTCAGAATAAGACCAAACATGTGGGCTAATGTGGGCAAATGTCTAGAGAAATTTGGTGTAAAAACCCCAATGACTCAAATCGAGGAAGGCATCAAAGAGCTTGAAATGCCTCAACTAAATACTAGGCCAGTGCCATTAAACAAGGTAGGCGAGTATTACGAGGGAGAAGATGGAAACACCACCCTTCCTATGGAATGGTGTAAAAACCATGGCAATCCTTGACAGTGAAGTTGGTGTGGCCATTGCAACCAAAGAGGTTTGGAAAAAATGGGGAAAACCTGCCTTGATATCCACACGAATGACCTTGCAGCTTGCAGACGGACACAAGGAAAAGCCCCTAGGACTGCTAGAAAAAGTACTTGTTACTTCTTGTGGCATTGAATATGAACACACTTTTGTTGTTGTTGACTTTGGCAAGAAGAACAACTATGACATCATTCTGGGAAGACCATTCATGCGACAATTGAAAATGGTCCAAGATTGGGGTTATGACCATATATACCTGAGACATATGGAAACCATAACAAAGATAAACTTGAGGGACCATAGCTATAGGGATGTGACGAGAACACCGGTTGAGGAGTTTGATTCCGCCACAGTAGCAGGATTAGAACTTCGAGCTTCGTTAGGTAAGCCTAAAGAACCATGGATGTATAGAGCTTCACAAAGTGGTAGCTTGAAACGTGAGGAATGTATCCTAGAGCGGGTTATAGAGGATAGGGACTATATCCTAGAACCATTTCCTGAAGAAGAGTTAGAGCCTTTTGGATGGGAACACATCTTGGCTACTCTGAACGTGTGCGCCGTGGAGAATGCTCCCACAACAAAGTTTTGTGATGAAAATGGCTATGATGTCGTTCCTTATTTTGCAGTGAGTGTAATCCAGGAAAACGAAAAGAACCAGACATCAACAAGCTCTCGAAATAAGTAGCAAACAAAGAAATGTGGAGAATCAAAAGATGAAGAAGACAACGAGTTCTATGACTCTGTAGAACACTTCGAGCTTCAAGAAGATCAACGACCCGGGAATCAATGTCATCGCTACACGAATAAAGTGCATCAAAAGTGGATTCCAAAGTCCTCAGTGAAGACACAGCCACCACAAGCATCCTCATACAGGGCTCCTAATAAGGATGCAAAGACTCAGTTAGGAGGAATACGACCAGAGCAACGAGCTAACAATGCTCTAATCAATGGGCTAGAAAAGTCCTCCAAGAAACTACCACCCACGAGCAAATAGACAGTAACTTTCCACTACCAGCCAAAAAATCAAGGGAAAGTACAAGAAGTCAACCTTGCTGAGGATAGTAGCGATAGTGATGAATCTTACGACATCCCCTATCATCAACTCAGGCCATTACTATCACCAACCCCTTCAACAACAACCATGACAGGTCAAAAGAACAGGACAACAAGTCAAATCCAAAAAGCTCGACAAATCTGGATACCAAAAAGCCAGATCGGCCAAAGACAGATATGGATCAAGAAGACAAAGATCTCTAATGACAAATCACAAGATCCAACACCAAAACAAAAACAAGGAAAGCGTGCACTAACGGGTAAGAATATCACAAAGTCGCAAGCTTTCATAACTCGGGTTTGGGATCCACGAAGTTGATTCAAGCACAAAAAAGTCAGGAAGTCATTTGGATTCCAAAACAACCACAATATCAACTTTCAAAGCCTGAATCCCGTCCCCAAAAAAGTCAGGAAGTCATTTGGATTCCAAAACAACCACAATATCAACTTTCAAAGCCTGAATCCCGTCCCCAACCAAGCGTACAAGGGCTGAAGCAAAGACCACTGTCGACTCACACAACAAAAAGGTGGATCCCAAAGAAGTCTCTTCAAACACAAATGAAGCACGGGCAAGTATGGGTTCCCAAACGAGCGTCAGCAACAAAACAACCAATAATCGCAAAGAAATGGGTCCCAAAGAAGAACAACAAAACTGCTGTAAGTGCTTCGCCGCTTGAATTCTTACAATTCTTCCTACGATTACAGTACAATTAGAAGAGAGCAAGTCGCTTCAATCAAGCAATGATACATGAGCTTCAAAGACCATTACATTGCTTAGAATAGGAAGCCTCGCCAACAAATGCCAATAAGCAAATTGCTTATACCCACATCTTGCACAACATAAATCTTTTCCATGCATTGACTGTGTATGCATAATGAGGAGCAAACGGCCCAACCGACTCTTGGCAAAGTCGTAAAGGAGACGGGGGTAGATGTGACTGTGCTCTACGAGAAACGTCGCCCACATGAAGAGTTGATCCTAGACCAATGGGTAGCCGCTATTGCGGTTGAATTCGTGCCAAGAACAATTTCTTGTACCAATCAATGCTGATACAATGTCATTGTAGATGCTCACACTCCATTGCCAAGCCACCACAACCTGCATGAATATCTAAAACTGCATCCCCAACCTTTGTGAAGGTACCCAACAACCACTTGTTTACAAAAGCACAAACATTAGCAGACATTTCAATGGCACATTAGCGAAGTAGTTCAATGGCTAGAACCGATCATAAAGGCACCCTACTTGACTTACCGACCAAAGAACTCCCTTTTCTCCACTCCAAGCCAAAATAGTGCTCGAAGGGCATCTAGAATCCATTGCTCGTCTCGTAGCGGCTCTCGGATCATGGCACAATAAAACTCGAACCCATGGTTCTCAGGTGCCACATCTCCTGCTTGACGATCATACAATGTAATCACTGGAAGGCCTTCAATTTTACGTGTGAATGTGTCACTAGCAATAAGGTCGTGACTTGCAAAATGAGTACTGTTTCAAACAAAAAACACACCAATATCTACTAGCCATGAAATTTGTGGAGAAATGGTTGAGAACTTACTAGATCCGTGAAGTCATCTATCACAATGTATGTGCGTGACACCATACGAAGAAAGATAGTGTGAAGATGGTGAAAATCGTGCAAGAGGGCCTCCTCGGTGATGAGTGCCAAGTGGTCTGCCTGATACGCCATGACTACTGCGTCATCCAATAGTAAAAACTATGTAGCCAAGGTGAACACACTGGAAACGAGCTCAACAGAGAATGCATTCCATCGGGGTATGCCACCGATGCTGGAATCAAGTTTACAATGTGTAGGAAGGTCTATCCACACAAGTTGCACCCCTCCAAGCCGGTGGTGTGGCTCCATTTTTCCAGAGTGTGAGAGAGATCCAATCAAACATTGGATCACTCTAAGGCTCCTGCAATACATAAATACCATGCAAAAGAAGATTGAGAGTGCTTACCATATTCAAAGTGGAAGCCAAAGTGTAATAAACTCACTCAAAAGAAATCTTTGGATCCATGATAGCCTTACGTAGATGGCATACATCAGCAAGTACTATGAGATGTAGTGGGACGACCCCAACACTTAAGATTTCTACCATTTGTGCGTTAGAATGAGCCGAAACTGTGTCCAACGCAAAATTTAATGAAATGTTAGGATCACAATTTTGTTGTTGTTAAAATAGAGATTTGTTTGTGGTGGCATTCCTTACCTAGTGGAAAGGAGTCAAGTGGTTTGGATGTCCGAATAGACACTCGGTGGATGCCCTCGCTTTGAACAGTACCAATGGATATGGCTCGCTCGAGATCTGAGGATCTCGAGGCTTGGGAAGGACTAGATCTCCGTGACGCCAAGTGGCATTCAGAATCACCTTGCCCATAATCTGACCTGCCACCTTTGTGCTCGCTCCTTTTGCTATGATACTTTGATAACTCTGAAAAATCAATGATGACAGGTCGTCCTCTCTTCTTGCCTTGTTTGGGTCTGTCCTGAGCAGTTTTTGGGCTTTGACGTCCCTTGGTCGTGCCAAGAGAAATGGCATCGGTGGGAGACTGATTGCTGGTGACACTCCCTCTTATTCCCTTACCCTTTACCTCTTGTGCAATGCTACAAGTCCACAAAAAAGTTATGACACTATAGCAAATTAAACACGTTACTTGAACAAGAAAAACATTACTTACCGTTGTATGCTTCAGCTTCCTCTTTGAAAAATTTGCCATCCACATAGTCCAAAAACCATGGACAGTCTCTCCACGTTTCCTTACCATGGAGCTTCTCTATCCAATTGTCAAGATAGAGCCCACTCTCCTCTCTCTTAGACTCCACCCACACATCATTGGGATGCTCATGGTATGGACTACGAAGGCCTATTTTAAAGAAGCCCAACCACTATCTACAAAAAACAAGAGGAATAACTCTAAATTTCATAACACACAGTTGGTGTATTGTATAATTCAATAACTGTATAGCATTCGTCGGACAATACAAGTGAAATGTGGCTGCTCCTCTGTGTCGTGGGTAGCTTGTATGGTTTGCTTCCATCGCACAAACGCCTTCCCATAGTGCTTTCGTCAAAAAGCATGCAGTGCATCGCTAAGGGACATGCCACAATCACGTGTGGCGCATACATGCAGCTTATTTAACGTGGAGTTATCGGCCTCCATCTTTTTGGCCACACTCAATACACCCCTTCACATTAAGTATTAGTAATGTGGCAATACTAGAGAAGACCCCAAACTCTAGTGTTATTACACTCACCTTTCAAGCTGCCACCAATATACGTGCATTCTTAACCATTGTGAGAACTGCTTCTCCTGCATCAGAATAGATGCTTCCACTAACGACACATCGCCCTTCGCCAATATGTCGATCAAGTGACATTTTCTGCAATGTATCATTGGATAACATTCTTAATAAATTAAGGAGAACAAGCAATGCTTTCATAAGCAAATAGTACTTACTCCGAAGGACTAATCCGTGCTCGTGCAACCTCGGAGACTCTAAAGGGTGTCATTTTGCAACCCTTCTCTCCCCAACCCACAAAACAGATGCATTTTTGAAAAAAATATGTTCCATTTTCGGGATTGGGTATGAATGCTATCTCTAATCCCTTTCGCACAAAAACATTCTCCGTTCTCTTTCACTGCCAAATCCATCTTCATGCATGTGGTACTCTCTACTCCCCTTCACATGGTAAATTTTGTGTTTTCAGCCAATACATTGCATCAAACTCTTCCTGCAATACAAATCACCAAATCAAACTCATTTCCCAAAAAAAAAAACCCTATGTGCTTACCTAATGCATGTGTATTAAAAATTTACAAATACCTTTCACAGTAGTTGTGCTAGCAAAGCCATAGGTAGTTTAAGCCATTTTGAATGGTTCATTGCCATCCCACAAAGTGCCCTATAAGCTTTTGTCCTATCTTCTTCATTGAATTTGTCCAATAAGGACCGTGGGTCTGCAAGTGCTAATTTTTGCATCATGAATATGGTGTGCGCAGTGGTGTGAGGCACATGGACTTGCGTCACCCTAATTTTAAATGAAACATTATATTAACAATTGATAATATCAAGTGCACCAATAAAATTGTCAAGAAACATACTTTTTGATCATGCCGAGCACCAAAAGAAACTCAACCATCATCGCAAGGTTGCACTTCACAATCGTGCACTCAACCTTTGGTGTAGAGAATTCATCCAACCGCTCCCACAATGCCCAATCTTTCCACGCATGGAGCCGATGGTTGCCGTCCCAAACAATAAACATTTTGTTGGAATTAGGGTTGCAGAGAAACACACACAGCTTGGAGAAGACGAAGGAAGCTCAAGGCACACAATAGAGAGTGTGTTACTTAGTGTGCAATGGAAAAGATAGAGAGCCCTAGAGTGATGGGCGTATATACAATGCACGGGGGAAAAAACCTCCTAAAGAGGGAAAAAATGCCCCGGCGGTCCTAGTGTGTTCACACACATCACTACCACATGTATATGGTAACAAATCCCCCCTGGAGTGATGCGGTGAACGAGAGCTGGCACATGAGTAAAGGGAAGTGCCATGCCCTGAGGACAGGATCACTCCACAAAGGGGAGTAAGCCCAAAGCTTTGCGGAAAGCTTCAAGCTTCTCACGAGACAATGCCTTTGTGAAAAGATCTGCAAGGTTGTCCTGTGTTGGCACATAAGCCAAGCTGATCTCTCCTGCTGAGAGCCTCTCCCTGACATAGTGGTAATGCACCTCAATGTGCTTTGTGCGAGCATGAAAAACTGGGTTCCTTGCAACTGCCAATGCGCTCTGACTGTCAGTGTAGATAGTGTTGGCAGTGTCCTGTCCAACACCCAAATCAGCCATAAGGCGTCTGAGCCATACACACTCAACCGTAGCTGTGAAGACTGCCCTGTACTCAGCCTCACAACTCGAAGTGGCCACAGTAGGTTGCTTCTTGCTCAACCATGATATACATGAACTGCCAAGCATGAAACAAAAACCACTTGTGGACACTCGCGTGTCAAAACAACCAGCCCAATCCGAGTCCGAAAAAGCATGTAAGTCTGGCGGCAATGATCCCCCCTTGGGATAAAACATGCCAAGATGTAAAGTGCCACTAAGGTAGCGGAAAATCCTCTTGACATCCTGCCAATGCTTAGACCCTGGGCTATGCATAAATCTGCTGACCTGTGAGACTGCAAACTGAATATCCGGCCTCGTGTTGCATACATAAATGAGGCAGCCAACATCAGTTTGGTAAAGGGTGACATCAGCAGGATCGCCAGCATCATGTAGACTCAACTTCAAACCTGTTTCCATGGGAGTGGCAATAGGTTTGCAATCCTCAAGTCCAAACTTACATAGCAATGTCTCTATGTAACTTTTCTGACACAAGGCAATACCACCATCACACTGCTTAAACTGTATACCCAAGTAATGATGCAACAGCCCCAAATCTTTCATCTTGAAAGTAGCATTCAAATCAGCCTTAAATTCAGCAATATGTCTCTCATTTGGTCTAGTGATCAGCAAATCATCAACATAAAGAACCACGATGAGAAATACATCACCCTCACGCTTTACATACAATGTGCTTTCTGTTGGACTGTTATGAAAGCCTTGTTTGACCAAATGAGTGTCAGCTTTCTCATACCAAGCACGAGGAGATTGCTTCAACCCATACAAAGCCTTTTTACATTTTCACACTTTGTCCTTTTGTCCTTTTATGACAAAACCGCGAGGCTGCGTTACATAAACTTCCTCAAATATGTCACCATTCAAGAAAGTAGTAACAATGTCTGATTGATGTACATCCCAACCAAAATGAGCTGCCAATGCACATAGAAAATGCACAGTAGTCATACGACAAGTGGGAGAAAAAGTCTCTTCATAATCTATGCCTTTTTGCTGTGCATAACCCTTTGCAACAAGTCGAGCCTTATGGCGATCAATCTCACCATCCGGCTTGCGTTTCAACTTGTAAACCCACTTCGTACCAATGGCCTTTTTGCCAGGAGGCAAATCACATGAAGTCCATGTGTCATTTTCTATAAGTGCATCATATTCTGATTGCATGGAAGCCATCCAATTTTCTGAATTTTGTGCTTCATCAAAAGACAGAGGCTCCTCAACATCATGTAAACTAGACACAGCCAAAGCATAACAATCTGATGCATAAGATGCATGGCGAGAGCCTGAACGAGTACGACTAGACAAAGGTGCATCCAATTTACTGTCATGCAAAGTGTGCACCAGCCATTTTGGCATACCTCTAGCCTGCTCATTTTCAGCCCTTTCCTCATCAAGTACATCATGTACATTTGTATCAGTAATAGGCTGATCTAAAACATTTCAGAAACCCCCATAGGCTGTACATTTGCCTCATTGGAACTTACATTCGTATTTCCACCACAGAAAAGAGGCAACAAAGTGTCATAAATGTCTTGTGAGCTTACATTACTGTCTCTAGTACATGACAGCAAAGGCTGAACAGAATCTTCCACAAACACTACATCCTGAGAAACCAGAATACGTTTTGTTTGCGGATGATACAACCTGTAACCTTTGCTTTCAGCACTATAACCAACAAAAATACATTTGACAGCCTTATCATCCAATTTTTTGCGCTGCACTTGTGGCACCAAAGCATATGCCAAATAGCCAAAAACACGCATGTGCTCAATAGAAGGCTTTCTATCATGCCATGCTTCATATGGAGTAATAGACTGCAAAGCTTTCGTAGGACACATGTTAAGTACATAAGTGGCACACATGATGGCCTCAAGCCAAAAAGAATGCGGCAAAGCTTGACTTTTGACCATAGATCGTGCCATTTCCGTCAGTGACTTGTTTTTCCTCTCAGCAACACCATTTTGCTGAGGTGTATAAGGCACTGTCCATTGGTGTTTTATCCCACGACTAGCCAGAAATGCATTAAATTTATGAGACATATAATCCCCCCCTCGATCGCAACGAAGGGTGCCCATAGTACATTTCGAGACATTTTCAGCCATAGCCAGAAATTGTTTGAAGCACATAAAAACCTCGGACTTCGCTTTAAGCGGAAATACCCATGCATGCCTGGAGTAATCATCAATGAAAGTCACAAAGTACAGGTAATTGCCCAAGGACGGAGTTTGCATGGGCCCACAAACATCACTATGCACAAGCTGCAACCTGCATGTGGCCCGAACCATCCTTTGGAAACTTAGAACGCTGCATCTTACCCAAAATACAACCTTCACAAACATGTTTGACAGGTGCTTCAAGAGGCGGCAAAGAAGCAACCATATCAGATTTTTGCAAACGCATCAAACTGGAAAAATTCAGATGACCAAAACGTGCATGCCAAATTTTTGCATCTGAAATAGCCCTTGAATCTGCAACAACATTTGCAAAGTTTTGTCCACACTTGTCATACAAAGTGAGCTTATACAGCCCACGGCACAAAAGCCTAGATGCAACAATTTCATCACCAAAACTGAGATCATGAACTGTACATCTTTCATCCACAAATTTGACTACAAGTCCAAGTCTAGCAAGTGCGGATACAGACAAGAGATTCTTCTTGATCCTAGGTACATAAAGTGCATCAACAAGTGTGAAAGAACTGCCATTAGCAGCAATAAGCACAATCTTTCCAACTCCCTGAACTGGATAAGAGGCATTGTTGGCACAAGTGACTGAATTCCCATGAGGGACAGACTCGAGAGAGGTAAACAATTCACTATGTGAGGTAATGTGCTTTGTAGCACCACTGTCGAAATACCACACAGTGGTGCTTTGTAGCACCACTGTCGAAATACCACACATGTGAATCTGCAGCAATTGACAAGCATGCATCCTGGACAGCAGGATTGTAAGTGCACTCTGTGCTGAAAGCCCATTCTGCATCAATATCAGCAACACAGTCTCCTTTCACAGAAGACTCAACAATGGCTGCGTTTGTAGTGGAACCAACATTTGCAGTGGAACCACCCTCTTTCTTCTTAGCCTCTTTGGCCTTCAACTTAGGACACGACTTGATCAAGTGATCATTGGCTTTACAATAATGGCAACGCATCTTCTTTTTGCCCTTATCACCAAAATTTCCAGACGAATTGCTGCCATCAGAAGCATTAGGAACATAATTTTTGCCACTCGCAACATAACCATAAGAAGTGGTTGCACTACTGTTACCACCCTTTCTTTGAGAAGCAATAAAAGCCTGTTCAACTGCACGCTACCTAGTCCTGTTTTTTCTGGAAAGTGACTCTTGCAATAGCAATGTGCATAATGCATCAAACTTGACAACTTCAGGATTTCCTTGGGTCATCAGTCTCCAAGTACTAGCAAAAGTCTGGTAGGAATCTGGTAAGGCATCAAGAACAATCTGCACAAGGGAACTGTCTGAAATGACTTCACCTGCAGAAATAAGCTACTCATTGATATCCTTGACACTAGCAAGGAAAGTGTCCATATCATCTTCCTCATGCATAATCTTTGAGTCCAGCTCTTTACGCAGCAAAGCAATTTTAGCCTCATTGCGGCTTGCATAAAGACCTGCTAAACTATCCCAAGCCTGTTTTGCTGATTTTGCAGAACGGATGTGAGGAACAATGGTGCGCTTCACAAACAACGCAATCAATGCATGAGCCTGCGTATCATTAACATCCCAACGAGCTTGTTCTGCCGTAGACAAAGCAACTCTAACAGCTGCAATCCTTGCAGCAAGACCTGCAACATCCTCAACATCGCCTACATCCTCAGAACCTGGATGTACATCAATGCCCTGCACAATGTTCCAGACACCCTTTGGCACAAGAACATGTTGCATCATATAAGCCCACATAGGGTAGTTGTCCCCATCCAACCTGTCCTCAGCAGTAAACATCTTGAACACATCTGTGTTGTTGTTGTCAGCCATGGTAAATGCTGACCTGATGTGAAAACTGTCCGAAAATAGGAGAAATGGAGCGGGAACAACCTGTGCTATATAGCACAAACCGTAGAAGACTATAAGGCACCTGTTATGCAGAAAACGACACTGACAGAAATTCTGCACAAAATGATGAAATAGCATGTGCAGTACTGCCTGTAGTGGAAATGGAGGCCGAAATGAGCCCAAATCAAAATTCTAAGCAGACCAAGCTCTTCGAGCTCACCCAAAATATTTGTCGACCTGCGAACGCTCGCCAAAGCTCACTGAAATCGGAGAAAGTGAGCAGGCGTGTGTTGGAGCAGCTGGCGACTAAGCCCGAGAGGACGTGACCTGCTCTGATACCAATTGTTGGAATTAGGGTTGCAGAGAAACACACACAACTTGGAGAAGACGAAGGAAGTTGAAGGCACACAATAGAGAGTGTGTTACTTAGTGTGCAATGGAAAAGATAGATAGCCCTAGAGTGATGGGCGTATATACAATGCACGGGGAAAAAAACCTCCTAAAGAGGGAAAAAATGCCCCGGCGGTCCTAGTGTGTTCACACACATCACTACCACATGTATATGGTAACACATTTTCTCTTCCATGTGAGAGAACTCGGGGATGTCTCTAATTTGGTCGTCAAATGTGACCGACATCACTAACTTTCTCCCGTAAGTGCCCGCACCTATCGAATGGTATAGGATCTTGTCTTGGAAAAGCTTTGGACACAATGAAGCGAGCCATCGTGGGCTAGTAACCTCTTTCAGCTATAGAGGTTGTTAGTTCAACCACACAATCATCGTTCATTCTAATGGCCGAGTTGGTCATAAAAGATGGCAAAGGGGAATGTGAGGCAACAAGTGATTGTATAACACGACATGTGCATCAATCCAACCCGATGAGATGTGGGTATCAACCACGGAACCAAAGAAATCGATAAGAGGATCATTACCCGTGTTTTCCGCAAGGATGGTCATCAATGTGACTGCACTCGTCGAAGGAGGAACTTGCGTCGTTGTCAAAACGGATGCTCCAACCACGGAACCACTCTCTTGAGTGGTGTGCAGAGCATTTTCTTCTTGGGTGATTTGAATCGTCATCTCTTCTTGACGGTCCATATCTTTGGATTTTTTTCGTGTTGAGATTGACATCTTGTTTGTTAATTAAGGTTTCGGTGGTTTTCAAAGAACTAATGGAAGGTGAAAGTAATCTGAGAGGTTTGAAGGTGTGGGAACAAGATTTAAGAGAAAGGTAAAAGTAATATGAGAGGGTTGAAGGTGTAGCGGGTGGGAATAAGGTCTAAGAGAAATGAAATAGAAGAGAATATATAGGAGTAGAAGGTTTGGAAATGTATAAAGGAATGAAAAAAAAATTGCTTCATTAAAAGATATAGATCACTAACTCTTATGGAAGAGTAGAACTATGAAGAGAAATAAAAAGTCCAAATGTGAGCTTTTACAGGCATTTATTAAAAAAGGGGGGGGGGGGGGAGGGGAGAGGGGGGTTCCAAAAAAAGGGGGGGAGGGGAGGCCCAAAAAAAAAGAAACATTTTTTATCAAAAGAGAGGGGGAAAGGGGGTGGAAAAAAAGGGGGGGGGGGGGGGGGGGGGGGGGAAGGGGACGTAAGCGTGGAAGAAGGGGGATGGGGGCAGCAGGGGCAATCGGGCGTGAGGAGCTGGGGGTGGACGGGAGGGGGGGTAGTGCAGCGAGGGGGGACAGGGGGTGTGGAGGCGGCGGGTGCAGGCGGCGCGAGGAGCAGTGGGTGAGTGGCAGGGGAGCTCTACAACGAGGGGAGGTGGGGGCCCCCGTAGAGGTAAGGCGGGGACAGGGAGAGCGAGCGCGAGGACGTGCGATGGGCAAGATGAGGGCAAGGATCACGCGCGTAAGGGACGTGCGAGGGGCAGGTTGGGACAGTGTAGGCGGGCGGGTGAGGGGTGCGCCCCTGTTGGCAGTCCACATGCTCTTGCATGTCTTTTGGACCTTTTGACTTACTTCATATGCGATTCTAGAAAGTCGATACAAAGGGCTACGTTGTGTCTTAAGCATATACTCCACAACCCTTTGCATGCCCAAGACCTCAATGGGAAGCAATCCGGCCTTAAGAAGTAAGAGCATGTAGGGTGTTTGTGTCTTGACTTGGAGAAAGTTGGTGAAAAAACGCTTTTGGACATTCTCAAACTCTTTCCAAGTAGGCTTCCCGATGCTAACACCCCACACTTCCACTCCATAAAGAAGCACCGGTGTCAAATGTGTCAAAGAGTTACTTTTGAGAGCCCAACACTTGATCTCTCCAGCATTGCACATGTTCTCAAATGCATAATAAGCCCTCTTTCCGGCTTCCAAGCGACGCATTGCGCAATCCTTCCATTTATGATTGGATGGAACCTCAAGGCCAAGGTACTTAAAGCTATCTACTAAGTTTCTCATTGTTGTATACAATGCATTGATTTTTGTCATTGAGGGTCTTTACAAGCATAACCTTGGTTTTGGATCCATTCAAGATCAGCCCGCTATGTAGGCAAAAGCGTTCCAAGACACTTATAAGCTTTTGTGCATCTTCTGAAGTATGTGCCAAGAGCACTACATCATCGGCATAAAGCAAAAGCATGATCACCGCATTTCCGATCTTGACCTCTTCTATGCCTTCTTGTTGCATAAAATCAAGAACCATGCATTCCAATTCATCAATGAGTAGCCCAAAGAGGGTTGGGGAAAGTGGGAGGATGGGAGAAGAGAGAGAGAGAGAGAGAGAGAGAGAGAGAGAGAGAGAGAGGCATGGGGGGATTTCAAAAATTATTAAATATTATTATTAAGTACTAAGACCGATATAAAATGCTCTTAAACCTTATAAACGTAACTTAACACTTTCACTCTCATCTTTTCAAGCTCTTGCAAGAGATTTCTACTTGACTATCATGTCATGCACTATAGTCTTCCCTTCTTTCAAAAGGGCTTTTCCCTTTACCAATAGGAATATTATTTTTGGGGTTATATATCTACAAGAGCATTGTTCGCCACAAACTTTTTCTGCTTTGCATGCAATTGTCATGGTTGGGAGTGAAGAGTTGATAGGCCAATGGAGAGGACAAGCAATCACTTGGGAGAGGAGTTTTATGTTGTGGACGAATCTCTTTCTACAAAGTTCGTGGTGCTCATCGAAGATGACACGGTCTCAAATTCTACTGGCATGGCTGTTCGATTGGTGGATGTTCCCTACATAGTCCTTACTAGTCCAAGCAAGGAACAACTATTTGGAGAACAAGCATTGCAAAACTCTATCGAGGTAAGGAGTTCAAATAGTATTTTGTCATTTAATTACAAAGCCCAAAACTTTGACGAAACTTCTTTCAAAGATAGTGGAAATCAAACAAGTGTCTAAAATACCAAAGGTGTACAATGGTAACATGGTGTTTGACTTTCCACCGACATTAGGAAAAGTTCATCCAATGGATGCTATGGAACATAAGTATGATCCACACCATTGGACCAAACTGCAAACCTCAAATATTGCATTTCCTGGAGTGTGTCGCAAAAGTCAGTGTGCAGGTGCTCTAAAAATGTCTCAATGAAAGTTGTCCCATTTTGGGAAGTCAAACACAACACATTTCAATGGAAGCATGCTAAAATTACCTTGCGTGGGTGAGTTTTGCGATGGACTAGGTGGTAAGCTTAATTTCCACTATTGCGGTCAACCGCCCATTTGTTTGTGTACATGTGATTGCTTCGTATATTATGTCATGAGAAGGGATGAGAGTATGAGCAAATTAATGGTACATCAAGGAGCTCACCAAGATGACATGTGGGATGGGTAGTCAAAATGGCTCACCGATAAAACCAAAGAAATGGTTGCACGAGTTCTCAGTGTGGATAGGCATGCAGGCGCAAGAAAGATGCAAATGTGTGTGGCAAAGGAAATTGTGATGACAACTTTGATGCAAGAGGGGGGCTCTAGCCATGTGCTTGGTGAGCAAGAATTTCTAAATATTGCTGAGGCAATGGGCCCCTTGGTGGAGGACAGTTGGTAAGGATGCTTTCATTTTCTCTTGTTTGGACATAATATTTCAAAGTAATTTAACTGTAAAGTATAGGTTTCGAAGGTCCGTGGCTACAACTAAGAATGGTCTAACAAAGGAGAGCTTTGGTGTGGACTCCTTGCTGCGGCTAAAAAGAGATTGCACATATGATTTTTTTCACAAAAGCAGGTTTCCCGAGCAAGGAGCGGAAGGGGAGTGTTGTTTTGTGTTCAAGATATCTACAATAGGTCCTGCATCTGGATTGGATTTGGTTAATCAAATGCGACAAAGTGGACCTGGATATCTTCGGCACACTTGGGTGGAATTTGATCACACTCACCGAGTGGCGGATTGGGTGACCATGTCATGCCATGTTTACAATCCAGGGTTTGTTGTCTTAAGAACATATTTCAAAAGTTTGGCATATCTTAAGAAACAACCAGAAACATGTTTACTAATGTGCTTTTCTTCTGTTGGACCATGCAAGATCTCCTCACTATTGCAACATGTGAAATGAAAGAGGAAGACATGGAAGCACAAATTCGTTTTTGGCAGTGCATAAGTGAAGTTATGGAGGGTCATGGATGTGAGAGAGTGGATTTCCATGGATTCATGGCAAACGAAGCTCAAGCCAGCTGGAATGCAGCTCGCATAGTGTTCAATAGTGGCAAAGACAATGTTCTACAACATCAAGAGCGATCTTGCCTTTTTCATTGGAAACAGAGCAGGGTGGCACACACCACCAAGTAAATTGTCTCTTCATCTCAACAAACCCACAAAGACATGTGCGAAAAGTGGCATCTAGCCCCCTCTAAAGAGGCAGCTGTAGTGGAGTCTCATCTACTTCTTTGGAAATTGCATGGATAAAAACATCCTTGCAACAATGGAATCTTGGTTGAGTTGGTGGGAGGTGCGTATTGCACATTGGGAGAGCAACATGTCAACAATAGAGAGAAGTGATGATGGGGCAAACACTCCAAGAACCAGCTTGGCCGAGAGCAAGCATGGTAGCTGGCTTGTAGGCGAAGGGTTCATAAGAAAAATCTCATTGTATGATGCATGTACTTCAGATATGGCAAATGCAATACTACAAACCACAAAGGCAGTTTCTTACTCTCAAGGTAAGCACATTGGAAAGGGTCCTTCCTTAGAGAGGATAAAGGAAAGAGTTTCCTCTAGTCCTTCATTAGAGAGGCTAAAGGAAAGAGTTTTCTCTAGTCCAACACAAGTGATAAGAGTAGTAAATTAGGCTACATTTGGAACACCCATGTATAAGGCTCATACCCCGCTTGAAGGAGACAAAGAAACGGTTCAACAAAAGCGAGGGCCAACGATTATGATTGATGTTGAGGATGAATGGACACATAGACCAGAGCACAATGCAAAAACACAAGACCGCACAACACACGGAAGGCAAAGGAAGATCATTTTCACGGAAGATTTATGGGTAGTAGATGAAAGTGAAAATTCCAAAGACAAGACGAAGATTTGTGTTTTTGAACGAAAGGTCAATGAAGCTATGTGGGCAATCAAAAGAACCCCAATCGGTAGTTGTGTGACATGCAGTGGACCCCCAGCGGTGGAAAGAGATGTGGACAAAATATTATCGCATGCAGTAAAGGGACTCCTACAGCATCCTTTGAGGGGTATAGAAAACATCCAAATGGGCTACTCGGACAATGGTTCTCGTTTTGTCCCCGACATGTTATTCAATGCTATGTGGTGGATCATAATATAGAACCAAGGCTAGCTCCTCCTCCAACAGCTTGGTCGGTTGATCTAGGAACAAATATCACAGATGAAGAAGTTGAGATACTACTTGAAGGAGGATTTCAAGTGGAGACAGTTGGAAGAGACCGAGAGATTGCAACAACCATGCGAACTCCTCCTAGGGTGGAGGTGATTCCTCTTCCGCTTCAACAAAAGCAAGTAGCAGTGGTTCAATACTAAGAAATGGCATAAGAGTCAAATTTTGGACTTCCATTTCAGAGGAGGCAGCTAAGAAAATTGGGCTCGCTCTTTGTTGAAAGGCAAAGGTGATTGAAGAGAAATGCATTGTAGACAAAGCACATGAAGTCCTCAAGGTTGAGCATCACGCAATAGATGGACATGTGGGGGTGTATGAGGTGCACATCAAGGATGAACCCTATTGCACATGCCTTGATTTCACCGATAGGGAGGCCAAGAAAAAATCTTATTTGGCTTGCAAGCACTTGTACTTCATTTTCTTGAGAGTTCTTGGATTGAGCCAAAAATAAAAACATGTTCATACATCAACCTGTGTTAAGCAAAGTACATGTCTACAATGCTCTTAGTCCTGAACACACTTATCCAAACTTGGAGTGAAGCCGATGATTGTACATTTTTGTGATGCATTTTTCGCCATGTATTGTAGTTGGAAAAGTTGATATAGATTGAGCAACAATTGGACCTTTGGCAAAGATGTTTTGAATTATCTTGAGCTATACAACTTTTAATTTCTCTTTTTGTTGGCAATAATCTTGATGTAAATTGATTTAAGTGTATACTTCTCCCAGAGAGAGAGAGAGAGAGAGAGAGAGAGAGAGAGAGAGAGAGAGAGGAAATCAATGAGTGGGGTGAGAGAGAATCAAGGGAGAGAAAAAAGGAGCAAAAGTGATGGTTTAGGGTGTGTGGATCGAGGTGTGTTTATCGAGGAAAAAAATCAGAGAGAGAGAGAGAGAGAGAGAGAGAGAGAGAGAGAGAGAGAGAGAGAGAGAGAGAGAGAGAGTGAGTTCTATTATCATCCTCGAGATCAAATATGACCTATGGGGGAGAGAGAGAGAGAGAGAGAGAGAGAGAGAGAGAGAGATAGTTCTATTATCATCCTCGAGATCAAATATGACCTATGGGACCAAATGCACATGTCACATGGTGTGAGTGATGCTCAAAAATGACTGAAATGACCGTCACAATAGAGGATGGGAGAGGAAGGTATGTAGGGAGAGCTCATGGCTGAATATATGGGGAAAATAGGACCTAATGTGGTCAAAAGATGAGCACTCAAGTAGTGTGTGATACTCACGCTCTCGCACTTGACGAGGGCATAAGGTGCAAAGTCGATGAGACTTCTGGCCAATGCCCCAACGTTCTGTCTCGCAGCGTAGAGAATGGGAGCTAAGAAGAATGGAGGCAATGGTGCGGATCGCACTCAACAGGATGGGCTCAAGGATGTAGGGGTGGGTTCAATTACCTCGTTCGTAGAAGAAAATAGATTTTTAGTTTGAGACAACGTGTGTGGTGTTATGGCTGAAGTGAGAACCTTTGGATTTCTCCCAAGTTGTGATACATTGGCATTGTAAGAAGGCCTCATTAACATGGGAATCAATCGACGCCTCCTTGACCAAGTGACATGCATCCCATCTTCCAAACCATTTCTTGATGTCAAGCATCCACCCCAAACTTAATATTTTGCTCTTGCATGTCTTTTGGACCTTTTGACTTGCTTCATATGTGATTCTAGGAAGTCGATACAAAGGGCTATTTTGTGTCTTAAGCATGTACTCCACAACCCTTTGCATGCCCAAGACCTCAATGGGAAGTGATCCAAACTCAAGAAGTAAGAGCATGTAGGATGTTTGTGTCTTGACTTGGAGAAAGTTGGTGAGAAAACGCTTTTGGACATTCTCAAACTCTTTCCAAGTAGACTTCCTGATGCTACCGCCCCACACCTCCACTCCATAAAGAAGCACCGACGTCACCAATGTGTCAAAGAGGTACTTTTTGAGAGCCCAACACTTGAACTCTCCAGCATTGCACATGTTCTCAAATGCATAATGAGCGCTCTTTCCGGCTTCCAAGCGACGCATTGCGCAATCCTTCCATTTATGATTGGATGGACCCTCAAGGCCAAGGTACTTGAAGCTATCTACTAAGTTTCTCATTGTTGTATACAATGCATGGATTTTTGTCATTGAAGGTCTTTACAAGCATAACCTTGGTTTTGGATCCATCCACGATCAGCCCGCTATGTAGGCAAAAGCGTTCCAAGACACTCATAAGCTTTTGTGCATCTTCTAAGGTATGTGCCAAGAGCACTACATCATCGGCATAAAGCAAAAGCATGATCCCCGCATTTCCGATCTTAATCTCTTCTATGGCTTCTTGTTGCATAAAATCAAGAATCATGCAGTCCAATTCATCAATGAGTAGCCCAAAAAGGGTTGGGGAAAGTGGGCATCCTTGTTTTTCACCAATGGTGCTTGCAAAAAATTATGAAATTCCATCTCCCATATGTAGTCAACATATCACTTTTTGGTAGATGCGAAAGACTGCATGCATAAATTCTCTTGGCACTTGAAGGCTTTTGCATAAGTCTCCAAAGATGTCCTCGCGGTACCATTTAAAAGCTTTCTTGAAATCCACAAAGCAATAATACAACTTTTTATCTTTCAGTCGAGACGCTTCCATAAGAACTCGAAGAGTGACATGGTGATCAATAGTGCTATGATGCTTTCAAAACCTACTTGGCCAAGCACATGTTTGTTGTTCTTTTCAGTCCATTCACTTATCTTCACGTCCATGATACATCCAAATAACTTTGCCATCAAAGAACCAACCATTATAGTGCGATAGTTGTTAACATTGTTTACATCTCCTCCTTTGTGTGCAAAGGTCTGATCCAATATGCACTCCAATCATGAGGCATGCCATGCTAAAGTGCAAGGTTCAACATATCACGTATCCAATATTGTTTTTTCTTGCTTGTCCATTTAATCATTTCAGCCTTGACACCTTGAAGGTTCCTTGCCTTGCGAGTAGCAAGTTTCTCAAGCGCGCGGCATACATCTTCAATGGTAAAGAAGGGAGGCATAAACGGAAGGTAGCTACACACTGCATCTTATCAACAATGGGTTGCTCATAGAGGTTCTTGCAATGCGTATACATATCCTCAAGAGTCAAGTCACCAAAGCTCTCAACACACTTGCCTTTTAGATTTTGCCAAAACTTGCCACATGCATGCGCTTTTTCTTGCGCTAAAAGAAGTTTTTTTAATACTTCCCACCTTCTCCTCTTTTTTTGAACAAGTGCTTGTATGTGTGTGAATGTTCCAAGTAGACTTCCTTGTATTTGCTTGCATCCGACCTTAGCAAGCGTTTTCGGGCTTGACTACATTCCATGTCAAACCATTTCTTTTTGGTGCTACCCTTCTTAGACCTTTTGCAAGACATGTGTTTCACCGAAAAGCATTCCTTCGCACAAGAGCAAATTACTTCTTTGAAAACTTTCCACTTGCATTTTAATGCTGGCTCTCTTGATGCTCTATCATGCTTAACATTTGGTCTACCATATCAACATATATAAGTGCTCGTTTGAAGTCTAGACGTAGGTACAAATGATTCACATCACGATTGGAGGCTACATGCTCGGGTCTTTTACCACACTTGAGGTCAATACATAACATCCTATGATTCGATTCCGGATTCCATTCATCCAGTGTAAAGCTTTGTATGCATTCTAGAGTGGCTTCCAAAAACAACATATAGTCAATCATGCTATCACCATTGTGCTTTCTACATGTAAAGTCATTGGTGCCTTGCCATAAAGATACACCATTTGCAATGATCATTCCGGTACTATTGCACATATGTAGAAGTGACTTTCCATAGTGATCCAATTCTTTTGCATCATTAGAACTTCGATTATACATGTATGAGTCATCCATTCTTCTTGAGACATGCGGCATGTCGACTTGTTGTGTGTCGTGTTGTAACGTGTTTGTGCGAGTATTTATGTCGCCAAAGACAACGACTTCACCTTGGTCCTTGTAATGAGCAATGTCTTCCTCTAGTTCAACAAAGGGCTGATCTCTATCCATATCCAAGCGAGCATAAAAGTTGGAGTCATAGTGAGGAATGTAGAAACCAGCCACCACAAACATGACTTGAGCATTTGGTGGGCTGATTTCAGCCATAAGTAGTTTTTATACTTATCTTCTTTGACAATGGAAACATCTTTCAAACTCTTTTTGATTATACACGATACGCCTCCTGGCCTCTCGTTGCTTTGCATTTTTGGCCCACATCAAAGAATGCAATCATATTTGTCAAATCCAAGAATTCGTTGCGCATCATGCTCCAA
Source organism: Adiantum capillus-veneris (assembly GCF_014529385.1). Taxonomy (NCBI): domain Eukaryota; kingdom Viridiplantae; phylum Streptophyta; class Polypodiopsida; order Polypodiales; family Pteridaceae; genus Adiantum; species Adiantum capillus-veneris. The sequence goes on from NC_140948.1 coordinate 149,667,145, forward strand.
TGTTTTGATAAGAAGTATCACATCGGAGTCATTGATAAGCTCATCAATGCCAGTTCTCGCATTCCATGGATACCTGTTACAATTCCAAAATCTTATTTGCAAGTGTGAGTTGGTCTCATAGATCATGTGTCCCTATTTGTTGGGTGGACTTGCATGCTCCTCAAGTGACTTTTCTTCTTGAGATGACACCTTAACCTTCTTGCTTCTTTCCTCATAAGCTTTGCAACATACATTTTGTTTCATAAGAGTGTGATCCTCATATACATTACAACCCGTTCCTTTGAGGTAGATCCAACTATTGTCAAGGATGATATTTCTCTTTACCTCATCAGCCATGGTACATACAATAAGTCTTTCTCCCGAGCGAGGGACTCCTTGTTTTCCAACTCGATGTGCACCATAAGTCATGATTCTAGACATGCCAAAGTATGTAGCAAAAAACTCTTCAATAGCAATCGCAAGAGATTGGGCTTTTTCCATGCTTTCCTCCTTGATTCCACGAATGACGATGTTCTTTGAGCATTTTTGCCGTTCTTGCAATTCTTGGGTGTCCACATTCTCTACATTCTTTGCTTGGACAACGGCTTGCGTGATAGGAGATGTAGAAACCACATTATCCTTACATATATCAGCTCATGATTTGGATGCATTTTTTATCTCACATACATCATGTCATATTGTATCCATCGTTTCCTCTTTCAATACATGATCACTCTCAACTTTGCTCAAGCGCTCTTTCAATACATTCACGTCAACAAGAGAGTGCTTACATTCTTGAACTTCATTCTCAAGATGCATCAAGAGTGTTTTTTGCATTTCAAGAACCTTTTTGAGGTGCTCATTCTCCACAACAAGAACTCTTAAAGTGCCACTCTCCATTGCAAGTGTACGGCGTAGCTCTTCACCTTGCTTGTTGACGGTTTCTTGTAATGAGACCAAGTAAGCCATGATCATTGCTTCCCTTGTTGTAGACGATGTGGTTGGATTAGCATCCAAATTCCTTGGAGATTTTGTATCATTCTCTATGGTGAGTGTGGATTTTTTACCCTTGCGAGTTTTGTCCAACATTGCCTTCAAGTCGATAACAAAAATGCAAAGTTTTGATAGTTGTTTCAATTCTGAGATGCTGTTACAGCAAAGCCTTCCATTGCTTAAAAAAATTATGTCTATACATCATTGCGTAGAGAGAGAGAGAGAGAGAGAGAGAGAGAGAGAGAGAGAGAGAGAGAGAGAGAGAGAGAGAGAGAGAGAGAGAGAACCAATGGGTGGGGTAAGGGAGAAGAGAGAGAGGGAGAGAGGGAGAGAGAGGGGAAGAGAAAGATAGAGAGAGAGGCGGACAGGCTGAGGCTGAGAGAGAGAGAGAGAGAGAGAGAGAGAGAGAGAGAGAGAGAGAGAGATAGATTTTATCATCCTTGGAGGTCAAATATGACCTATGGGACGAAAGTTACATGTGATGTAGTATGTGTATGGTTGATGAGTGACTCTCGATGCTCCAAAATTGTGGTGATGAGAGTCTCAATGGAGAGCCCACAATGTGGTGACTGGGAGAGGAAAGTGTGTAGGTCTAAGTCATGGTTGAAAATGTGAGAGAAGCAAGTTCGGATGTGACCAAAAGTTGAGCACTCTAGTAGTGTATGGTACTCAGACTCTCGAACTTACAGTGAGCATAATGTACACAGTCGATTTGACTATTCTCCATTGCCTCAACGCCTTGTCTCGCATCGAAGGAAATGGGAGCTTAGACGAATGGCTGTAATAGTGCGTATCGACGACAAGGGGATAGGCTCAAGCATGTAAGTGTGAGTACGGTTTCCTCTTTCAACGAAAAACATGGTTTTGTAGCTGGGGGCAATATGGGTGGTGTAATTATGAAGCATGACCCACCGGATTTCTCCCAAGCAGTAATACATTGGTGATGTAGAAAAACTTCATTCACTTGGGAGTCAATTGAAGCATCATGTAGCAAGTGTAATGCATCCCATCTCCCAAACCACTTCTTTATGTCTTGCATCCATCCCGTGCTCAAGATCTTGCTTTTATGTTTCTTTTGAACTTTTTTGCTTGCTTCCCATCCAATTGTAGGAAGTCGATGTGAGGGGTTTTGACGCATTTTTATAATGTATTCCACAACTCTCTCCATGCCCATAACCTCAATTGAAAGAGATCCCGACTCAAGACGTAGGAGCATATATGGTGTTTGTGTTTTAACTTGGAGAAAGTTTGTAAGAAAACACTTTTGGACATTCTCAAACTCTTTCCAAGTAGACTTTGAGATGCTCTTGTCCCACACTTCAATTCCATAAAGAAGAACCGGTGTCACCAATGCATCAAAATGATACTTCTTGAGAACCCAACACTTGATGTTTCCCGCATTACACATGTTCTCAAACGCATAATATGCTCTCTTTCCCGCTTCCAAACTCTTCATGCCACTTGTGATTGGACGGAACCTCAAGGCCAAGGTACTTAAAGCTCTCAACAACTTCAAGTGTCTCATTGTTGTACACAATGCATGGCTTCTCTTTATGGTTGGTTTTCACAAGCATAACCATTGTTTTGGATTCATTCACAATCAGCCCACAATGCAAGCAAAAGTTCTCAAGGACAACCATAAGCTTTTGTGCATCTTCTAAAGTGTGTGCTAGAAGCACTACATCATCCGCACACAACAAAGCATGATTACCGCCTTGAAAATAGTGACCTCTTCAATGCCTTCTTCTTGCATAAAGTCAAGTATCATTTGTTCCAATTGATCGATGCATAGACCAAAGAGAGTTGGTGACAACAGACATCCTTGTTTAACCCTAATATTGCTTACATTTTTTTTTTGAAATTTCTCTTCGTGCGCAATTGACAAATCACCTTCTCATAGATTTGAGAAACCACAAGCATAAACTCACTTGGGACTTGTAGTTCTTCCATCCTTCTTCACAAATTGTTACGTGGAATCATATCAAAGGCTTTCTTAAAGTCCACAAGACAACAATACAATCGCTTGCCTTTCAACCGACTTTCCTCCATGAGAACACGAAGAGTGACAAGATGATCAATGGTGTTATGGCATCGACAAAAACCTGCTTGTCCTCTTGCACACTTGTCATTCTCTTCAAACCAATCACTCAATTTCATCTCCATTATGCACCCAAACAACTTTTCCATAAGAGATCCAATCATTATAGTCCGATAGTTGTTTACATTCTTTACATCCCCTCTTTATGCAAAGGCTTAATCCAATTAGTACTCTAATCATAAGGCATACCATGTTGAAGTGCAAGGTTGAACATATCACACATCCACTCGTGGGTAAAATCTCCCGTCCATTTGATCATCTCCGGCTTGATACCTTGAAGATCTCCCGCTTTGCGAGTGGCCAACTTTTGAAGCCCACCACATACATCTTCAATAGTAGAAAAAGAAGGGATACATGGGAGTGAACCATAAAATGACATTTTTTCAGCATTTTGTTGCTCATATAATTGCCTACAATGTGTGTACATATCCACAAGACTCAAGTTACTAAAATTCTCAACCCGCTTGCCTCTCAAGTTTCTCCAAAATCTTCCACATGCATGTGCCTTTTCTTGGACTTGAAAAAGTTGTTGCTTTACTTCCCATCTTCTTCTCTTCTTTTGAATCAATGCCTTGTATGTATGCAAATGACTTTGATAGTTGTCTTTGTCCATAGTTGCATCAAGTTTTATCAAGGAATTTTGAGCATTTTGACATTCTTTATCAAACCACCTTTTGCGTGATCTATCTTCATTGATACCATGGAGATGCTTTATAGCAAAGCATTTTTCAACACAAGGACAAATAACTTTATTGAAAGCTTCTCATTTAGTTTCTAATGGTGCGTCGTATTGAAGCTTTGTCATTCATAACTTTTACTCAACCATTTCAATGTACATTGGTGCCTGTTTGAAATCCATACATAGTGATAATTTCTCTTTCCTTTAGCTGAGATTATCATGCTTAATTGCTTCTCCACATGAAAGGTCAATACATAAGGTCCGATGGTTGGATTCCACGGTCCATTGGCCAAACATAAAACTCTTTATGCAATACATAATGGCTTTGCAAAGTAGCATATAGTCAATCACAGTGTCTCCATTATGTTTTCTACATGTAAATCCATTTGTTCCACTCAACAAAGATACACCATTGAAAATGAGCATACCCGTGCTATTACACATGTGTAAAAGTAACTTTCCATAGTGATCTGGCTCTTTCTCATCCATTGAAGTACAATTATACAAGTGAACTTCCTCCAACTCCCTTGAAATATATGGCATATCAAATTGTTGAGTATCATGTTGCAATGTTTTTGTGCAAGCATTCATATCCCCAAATACAATAACATCACCTTCACCTTTGAAATAAGCAATGTCCTCTCCTAAATAAAAAAATGGCTGATCTCTATCCATGCAAGCATAAAATGGAGAATCATGATGAGGAATGTAGTAATCGGCTACAAAAATTTGTGTTCTTTTTGGTGTCATAATTTTCAGCCATACATAACGTTTGTACTTGTCATCTTTCACAACTGATACAAAATCTTTCAATCCTTTCTTAACCATACATGCTACCCCTCTTTGCCCTCTTCGTTGCTTGAGATTCTTTGACCACATCAATAAATATACATTGTAATCCTCCAAGCCATTAATTCTTTGTGTATCATGCTTCCAAGTTTCAACAAGAAGTACAACATCGGCTTTGCTTTTTACTTCATCAGTGCCAACCCCCACATTCCATGAGTATCCATTACAATTCCAAATACATATTTTGAATTGTAACTCGGTCTCATAGGTTACGCATTCCTATTTGCTTGAGGGACTTGCCTCCTCCTTAGGCACGTTTTCTTCATGAAAGATCTACTTGTTTTTCTTATTCTTTTCCTCATATGCATTGCGACGCATATTTTGTTGCTTAATAGTACGATCTTCACATACAAAACATTTTGTATCTTTCAAATAGATCCAACTATTATCAAGGATAATCTTTATTTGGTATCATCTGGCATGTGTATACAATTGGCGGTTCTCACGAGCGAGGAGCTCGTTGCTTCCCCACTCTATGTGCTCCATAGACCATAAATCCGGACATGTCAAAGTGGGTTTTGAAGAAATCTTCGATAACAATGGCAAGAGAAGGAGGTGTCTCTAACTTCTCTTCGAGAATTCTATGAATAACAATGTTCTTGGAACGTCGCTCCCATTCCTTCAACTCCTCCATATCCACATTCTCAACATTCTTTGTTTGCACCATATCTTGCATGAGTGAGGAATTAGGAACCACATTGTTACCACATACATTAACCCAAGACTTGTTTGTGCATACATTTTTCATGTCGCATACATCCCAACTCATGGTGATGCTCTCCTTTGGTCATGTTGTTTGCATCTCAAGTTTCCTCTTGAGATTCTCATTCTCAACCACAAGTACCCTTAGTCATTAGGAAATTTTGGAGGTCATTTGGAGGGCCTTCTAAGAAAATGTATTTTTTGCACTCTCTCTCTAGAAAAAATGGCAAATAATAGAGCTGGGTCTTTCATGGTAAAATTTCAAAAAGTGTACTTTAAGTAGGTTCCTTACTCTTCTGAACATTCATTCGTAATGATTGAGGGATAATCTTCTTTTCAGCTGCATTGAATGAACCTCGTGAATATGGAGGGAATGAGGGTAACATGGAGGGACGAAGGCGCAGCCGCTATTCACTTTCCATTAAACCTAGACATTTGGCTAATGGCGCACTCCTCAAATGGTACAAATGTTACGCAGAAACGAGCCAAATATCACCTTCACATTGATTTGGACAATGAGTACCAACCATTGATTAAGCGTAGTAAAACAAACACACATATACCTCCCGCTTCCATAGACACGCTCAAAGCTCAGGGAGCTAAACACATAGATATTTGGACGAGAGGCTCTCTCTACCCTAAGAATCATATGACTAATGCGTCTCCACTGTTTGTCAATCCTACAAGCTTATTGACCTTTGTTGGGGATGGAGAAAAGGGCCTTCTGGGTTATTGTAAATCTCTTACAAGAGAAGCTGAAACTTATAAGGGCATTCTCCAAGCTCAACAATGTGAGATTGTTCGTCTTTCACATTTACATTCTAGAGATCAGGTTACCATTTTGCAACACAAAACAGTGGTACAGGAACTGAAAGGAAAGGTACGAAGTTGTCAAATGAAGGACACCATCTTGGGTGGTCGTATCCGAAAGAAGAAATTGCGAAATCTTGAAACATTGCAGGTTGCATCCGGAGGTCTCAAGAAAAGAATCCGAGCATTAAGGTGATGCTTCTTGGTTGGCTACATTGTCTTAGTTAAGTAATCTTTTTGTTTTTTCGTGTTATGCATTGTTTTCATGTGCCTAAATAGTGTTAGTGAAGTAAATTTTCTGTTATTTACTTATGCATTGTCTTCATGTAGAGATTCAATCTATCCTGACAAGGAAAACATTGACCCCAAAGCCAATATAGGAAAGAGATTGAAGCCACTTATAAGTAGAAGCCTGGCAGTAGATATAGTATATGACAAGAAGTTTAAGGTCCTACAACGAAATGTAGTGGACCGCTTTATTTCAGAGAACTCAGTGCCTGCAAAAGAGATACAAGGGACACTTGATTCACTTGGTGTAAGCAAAAGAGGATATTCGGCTATACAAAAATCTGTCTCATCCATCTTTGTTAAGAAGGGTATAAAATCCAAACTTTTACCATCAGCCTCAAGTGTTTGGAAAGAGAGGCTTCAGCTTAACGAGGCATAGGGAGACTATCTTGGATAGCCCTTTCATATTAAAGCAACTTACAGTGGCCATGGAGCAAACATGGCATATGATGAGTTCAATAATATTTTTATGGACCTGCAGATGTTACAGAAGAGAATGGTGGAGTTTTACAACATCACATTTGAAGAGTCACGAGGGGTATTACATTTTATGTTAAAACTGGATGAGTGTGAGCTTGTTAAAGAGAAAAAGCTAGAGCGTGTTACTATTACTTTAATGAATAGAGCCCTCTCAAAGTGTCCCAGTGATGATCCTTTGTATTTTAGTGTTCAATCAGAATCTAACATATGGTGGCTTGGTGCGTTTGAGGTAAGCGAGATTCTCAGGTAAGATCAAATGTTCACATCTACTTAAGTCTCATTTATTTTGTTTTGCAGGTAAAGAAAGAAGATCATGAGATTCTATATTGGGTGTTCCATCAAACTAATATTCCAAAGGTGATTGATCGACAGACTAACCAGGGAGAGGTACTACGTCTAGATGGAAGGGGAGACTTTCAAGTTCAGTGGCATCTTGCAGGTGACCTCAAAACATTAAAGTGCATGTATAATTGTGGAATGGGTGCAATGGCAAAGTCGCCGTGTTTGTTCTGCATGGAGCCTCCAAAGGTCATGGACCCAAAGTGGTGGAGAAAAGCTCCAACACGTCACATTAAGGACCCTGCTTTTCGAACGGTTTTGAAAATACCACTTGTGAATGTCCACATCTGTACAATGCATGCCCTTTGTAGAATTGTGGAGAAATTGGTCTACTTATATATCGGGTTTTCTTGGAAAATTAAGAACTCATTAGAGCGTCAAGTAGCCCTGCAGTGCTTAGAATTGGTACTTTCGGATATGGGGCTTGATGGTGGCAATGTGAAAATCCAGCAGGATGAAAAGAGATCAACTGCTGAGAAGGATGTCCCATGCAAACCATCCATCGGTGGGGTGAAGGCACAGAGGTTTTTATCTAAACCCCAAGGTATACGAGATCCGAAGCTAACAAAACATGGAAAAATATATAACACATCTTATGTTAGCAAGGTAGAGTATCAGAGCTGGAAAAAGCTACATATTGTAGTCAAAGACCAAGAACCAACTACTCGTAACGCGAAGGCTGAGGTTTGGCGATCAATAGACATCCTATTTTTGATGTGCGACAAAGATTACTGGTCACAAGGTGATATGAACAAGTTCAAGGAGAATCTCAACCTTCTCAAAAAATCATTCAAGACAGCATGGACAACCTAGATTACTCACTGCATGGTATTATCGTGTATTTGATTCTCTTTTATGTGCAACTATGTGAGTGTAAAACATTCTAACTAATCTGTTTTCATATCCAGCACATCATCTTAAATCATTTACCATATTTTATACAAAAGTATGGGAACCCGGCAATATGGAATACCCAAGGGATGGAAAAGTCTCATTACATGGCGAGACATGCTTATTTCAGACACACACGACATGGTGGCTCTCGAATCAAGGCTAATAGTTTGAGAGAACTATTTGAATGGTTCTATCGTAGAATCATTCATCGAATGCACGCAAAAGAAGTCTTGGCCTCTTCAGCAACAACACAAGCCATCAGACATTTACAACAACAAAAAGTTAAAAGATCAATGGCATACAACAACTCCGGTGCTCGTGAAAGTCAACGAAGGTGGAGAGAGACAATGGTGTATGTGAACCACGTGGAGAAAGATACTCTGAGTGGATGACATTATACAAAATTTATGTAATACATGATCTTATACAATTGCGACTTGAAGTGTATCAAGATTTTGAAGGTTCAATTTTGTTTTTTGGCACATCACCCTTGTAACGAATCATGAGATGTTTGCCATACTCTAAAAGTTCATCTGGGTTTTGTCTATTAAGAGCTAGTGCCATTGCTGCGTAAGTGTAGTAATACGCTGCTCGACCACCTGTATAGCCCGGGCAGTAACCAAAACAATCCCTAGCAAACACTTTGTCCACAAGAATGACTTTATCTGCACTTTTGGACAGCACGGGTCCACCCAAGAAGCGTGATAGTGTCTTTAATGTGTAAGTTGCTATTGAACCCTCTTGTGACATGGAATTGTGAAAAACTACTATCGGAGACTCGCAAAGCTTTGAAAGGTACTGCGCTAGGGCCACATCCCTTCCACGATACTCTCGAGTCCGCCGCCGAAGGAAGTCATCCTTGTCAGCAATCCAAGACTGCACATATGATGTCTGAGTAAGAGAGAGAGAGAGAGAGAGAGAGAGAGAGAGAGAGAGAGAGAGAGAGAGAGAGAGAGAGAGAGAGAGAGAGAGAGAGAGAGAGAGAGAGAGAGAGAGAGAGAGGGTCACCATGAAGCTCTCATCCTACAGAAAGAGGTTTTCCTGCCACAGGTCTACAGATGTAGTTGACCCCTGACCTGAATGGTTAAACCAATCCTCCACTTCTTTGTTACTTGTTGATGGTCTTAGGCTTTCTTATTGCTTGGAAGGTGGCTTCATCAGGTAGTGTCTCCTTGTTTTTTTTAGCTTTCTCAAAGCATCTTCGGAGGCATTCCATTGGATTGCTGGATGTTTCCATTGCCTCATCAACACTACTATTCTCTGAAACAAATCCACTCCTCTCCTCTTGGACTCTGGAAATGATAGCCAGGGAGAAGTCCTCCCTTAAATAAAAGATGCTTTGCACATCATGTAAAAGATATAGGTCCTGTCTCCAATCCTAAAGTCAGGCACAACAAGCAGCATCATCTGAGCATGCTTCTCAGTGAAGTTACTGACATCCAAAGGTAGTTTGATTTCTGTGGTTTTCACAGAGAGCATCTTACTTCTTTGTACTTCAATTGCCTCAACCTCAAGGTCGACTGTATCTTCAATCTCCTCGACTTCTTGTATATGTGTTGTCTCCTCGCATTCTTCATCTGGTGCTGCATCCTGCTCCTCTAACACCTCATCAGGATTCTGCATGAGGAATCCAAACAGGCTGTTCAGGTAAATCATAAAGCCAAAGGATTCCTGAATAAGTTTGCACTCTTTTTGGTGCAAAGGGCAAGCTGAATGTCGGCAAGTAGGTGTTAATTCCCTATACTTCTTCAGACCCTGTCCCTTTCCACCACATTCATTTAAATGCACAATAGTCATACTGGGCAGAACAACCCTCCCTACCTGCACCATCACTTCAAATTTATCTCTGTAGGACTGCAAGAATTCATTGTGCTGAGCTAACAGGTCTTCAATGTCAAATTTTGGGTTGAACATAGAATGAAATAGATCATATTTGTCCCTAGCACCACAAGATGCTGCAAAATCAAACAGCCTCTCATCAGTGCGGCTAGGTCTTCCAGAGAAGACACATCCTCTTTGGCTTTACCTTTACTTGCACAGGGACTGCTTTCTGGGACATCTGCATCATCTGAGAAGTCTATATTCCTCTTTCTTGTATTTTTCTTGACAAGTCCTGTAGAGGGTGAGGGACCCTTGTAGGGTGAGGGATCCTCTTGGCCTGGTGACCTCTCTGATTGATCTTCACCAATTAACTCTTCTTCAGATATGTCCTGACAAAAGTCAACAGTTCTTTTGGCAGAAACATTAAGCAACTGAGCCTGCAAAGGCTGAAATCCTGGCACAAGCTCTGGGTCTGGTTTCAGCCTCTTCTGCCTACTGGACCTTAATCCTATTCATTAGAAAACATGACAAGTCTCTCTCTCTCTCTCTCTCTCTCTCTCTCTCTCTCTCTCTATATATATATATATATATATATATATATATATATATATATATATATATATATATATATATATATATATATATATATATATATATGTCTCTTTGTACTAAAGGCACGCATAGACAAAAACATACTCTAATTTGCAACTCTCTACGCGCGCCTTGAGTACAATTGAGAGAGAGAGAGAGAGAGAGAGAGAGAGAGAGAGAGATGGCAGGTGTCATGAATGTACTATAGGTGCGCGGAGAGAGTTGCAGCCAGTGTTTGGTTGGCTGTGCGCGCCGTTAGTACAGGGGGGGGGGGGAGAGAGAGAGAGAGAGAGAGAGAGAGAGAGAGAGGAGAGAGAGAGAGAGAGAGAGAGAGAGAGAGAGAGAGAGAGAGAGAGAGAGAGAGAGAGAGAGAGAGAGAGAGAGAGAGTTTGTGTGTGTGTGTGCTTGTGTGTGTGTATCTGTCTATGTAAGTATGTGTTGAGGTGTGTGTGTGTGTTGACCAACAGTATGCGTTTTTCTTTGTTTCCACACACACACACACACACACACACACACACACACACACACACACAATTTGCTACCAGCTGTTGGAAATACAGAGAGACAGAGTGAGAGATCACCTTTTGTTGGTGGAGTTTGCAGAAACTCCATGGGAGGTGTCTCCTCCATTGCTTTTTCTCTGTCAATCTCTCTCTCTCTCTCTCTCTCTGACAGTGATGAGTCTCTCTCTCTCTCTCTCTCTCTCTCTCTCTCTCTTTCTATGGTTCTCTCTCTCTCTCTCTATCACTCTCTGGCAGTAATGAGGCTCTCTCTCTCTCTCTCACTCTCTTTCTCTCTCTCTCTCTCTCTCTCTCTCTCTCTCTCTCTCTCTCTCTCTGTCTCTTTCTATGGTTCTCTCTCTTTCTCTCTCTCAAAATCACACTTATAACGGATACACACGGCGGCACCCCACGTGTTACTAAAAAATAGAATATATTTGCATGATGCCGCACGTGCGGTCATTATTGAGCCCGTATACTTTCGTACGCCACATATAAAGGTGATGAGAGAGAAAAACCACACCGCGTCAAAGAGAGTGAGAGAAAGAGAGAGAGAGAGAGCCGTCGTCTGCGTCTCCGACAGAAAGCACTTGCAAAATTGACTTGACCCATCTTCGACATAAGGCAGGTCTGCGTCCTTAGAAGGTTTGGCCCTCTCTCTTTCTATCTCTCTCTCCCTCTGCTTCTGAAATGTCCCTCTATATGTTCCTCTACCTCTCCCTCCCTCTCTCTCTCTCTCTCTCTCTCTATTTCTCTGTCTATTTTTCTCTCTCTGTTTCTATCAGAGTATATTCCATATCTAGCTCTGTCTTAACAAACAACACAGACATACACACACAAACACACAGACACACAGACACACACACACACACACACACACACACACACACACACACACACACACACACACACACACACACACACACACACACACACAACACAGACACACACACACACACACACAACACATAGACACACAAATATAACATACACACACAAACACACACACACACAAACACAAACACACAGACACACAAATATAACATACACACACACACACATAGACACACACACACATACACACACACAGACACACAAATATAACATACAAACAAACACACAGAGACACAAATATAACATACACACACACACAAATACAACACACACACACACACACACACACACACACACACACACACACACACACACACACAGAGCCCCCCCCCCCCCCCCCCCCCCTCTCTCTCTCTCTCTCTCTCTCTCTCTCTCTCTCTCTATACTAAAGGCGCGCGTAGACAGGCACATCCGGTTTGTATGTCTCTTTGCGCGCCTTTAGTAATGTGCATCCACGAGTGAGAGAAATGGAGTGTATCCACGAGTGTGTGTGTTTGTCTGTGTATGTGTGTGTGTGTTATAAAGAGAGGAAGAAAAAGTGTAGAGACTGGGGAAGGCGGGAGAGAGAGAGAGAGAGAGAGAGAGAGAGAGAGAGAGAGAGAGAGAGAGAGAGAGAGAGAGAGAGAGAGTCTTTCTGTACCCTTATACTAACGGCGCGCGGAGGTGTATTTTGGGGTCAAAACATGTTTCACGCGCGCCGTTAGTAATGGGAGTCTCTCACTCTCTCTCTTTAAATATGCTAGGCTATAGAAAGAGAGAGAGAGAGAGAGAGAGAGAGAGAGAGAGAGAGAGAGAGAGAGAGAGAGAGAGAGAGAGAGAGAGAGAGAGAGAGAGAGAGAGACTCCTCTATTTTTATACAGTGAAATGGCTAGAACAAAGGCCACTGCAAGGAAGCAGGCAAGGGACCAGGATTAGCAGCTAAGGCAAGTAGCAGATCTGCAACCCCAAAGAAGAGACCTGGAAAACCAAATAAAATTTTGAAAGGTCCAAGGGTGAAGAAGTTACAGAGATGCATGGGACTTTTCAGAGAAATCAGAAAGGCACAGAAATGTGTAGATTTGTGCATACCAAAGGTGCTCTTTCAGAGGATGGTGAGGTCCATATGTGAAGAAGCTACCTGGGGCACTAAAAGGTGGAAGGTGGTGGCATTGATGGCTCTACAAGAAGTAGCAGAGGACTTCCTACTCGAGTACTTCAGTGACATCACCATTGTAGCAGCCCATGCCCACAGGGTTACTGTAATGGACAAAGAAAGAGCCATGGGGGAGACCCTTGATGAAGATGTGAATGATGACTATGAAGATGTGAATGATGAAGCTAAAGCAGAGGAGAGCAACAACGACAACAACACTACAGAGACCCAGTATGGACCCTTGCTACCTGTAGATACGGTTGTTCCGGTAATGTCTATTCAAGTATGGCAAAATATGTTTAGCTTCTAACTACTTATATGTACTTGTCAACTTTTACAGAGGTTGATTATCTTGGACCTTAATGGATTGCTGCTGATGCGCGTGCCTCTCGGTGACACAGAACCCTTTGAGGATTTGCAAACATTTCGGATGGGAACTTGTCGAGTCGTGGTTCGTCCAGGAACCAAGGACTTTATTCAATTTCTTCTTCCACGCTTTAGAGTTGCCATATGGTCTTCAATGCAAAGGCAAAACTTGTCGCCACTAGTTACAATAGTTTGTGGTGTATGCGGCGCTCACACGTCAGATTTTGCCTTTTTGTATGATCAAAGAAAATGTGTTACCATCGAGGGCCACTACCACCCTAAAAAACCACATTTACCTCTTTTGTACAAACCGTTTAGCCAAATCGGTGTACCCTTTGATGTCTTGCTGCACTCTTCATAGAGTTGTTTCATAGCTACAATATCCGTGTTACGAAACTATGTTCATGTGCAAGTCATTTCAGCAGTCATCCTGTGAAAAACTTCTTGACAGAGGATGGTATGTAAAGGAAGATATTGGCTTACGGTGCGAGGTCACGCTTGATACTCTATTTGTCAAGTACATGATTGCAAGCCAATCACTGTTAGTCTCCTTTTGGTATATGCGATCACAACTGCTCAAAGGTAAGTACATTCCTATGGACCAAGTTTCTGCAAGTTTGGAAGATAATCCTGCTTTGGATGTGGAAGTGATTGATAAAGAGCATGGCCTAAGGTTGGTGGTTACAATAAGGGAGCTATGCAGTCTTCTGCAGTTGCGGCATGACAGAATTGAAGAGTCAATGGACAGGGACCTATCAGATTTTTCCTTTTTCCTAGCTGGCCGTAAGCTGATGCGGCGAAGGGAAAAAGATATTTTGTGCAAAGAGTTAGATGGTCGGGTTGAAATAGTGTCAATGTAACAGAGATTCTTGTGAACCCAAGTGTATACGAATGACTTTCAATACATGAAGTTTTTTGAGCTCATTTGTCAATTGTGCCCTGTGAATATAAGTGTGCTTGAACTACATTTCTTTAGCATGTCAAATCTCTCTCTCTCTCTCTCTCTCTCTCTCTCTCTCTCTCAATGTTAGACAAGACAAAGACATGATAGAAGAGTCATCTTAATTCATTAGAAAGTACAAACTCGTCCGTGAACAATGGACTGAGATACAATTTCTGTAAGTATGGAATCAGAATGTCTTCAAGGTAAAAATCAAAGGAATGCCCCTCGAAAGAAGGTGGTGAGATAGTTGTTCCCGGTGGATTTAGTTCTCCCTTTTCAAGAGTATCATCAATCTATAGTGTATTATCCTCTCTTGCAAAAAATGGTCTTCGGGTCATTTTTGAGGATGACAGATGTGCTGTACGAGATCGAGAGAATGGTTATTCTCTTATCACTACAGGTACGCTGGAAAATGGACTATTTGTGCTAGATCATTATGAAAAGCAGATTCAGGTATGTATTGCAGAAACAAAGACTTAGGCCATGCAGGATGCTGAGTTGTGGCATGCTAGATTTGGGCATGTTGGTTATGGCAGTTTGATGACTTTACAACGTCATAATATGGTGCATGATTTGTCTTTATTGGAGATGCCACCAAGATATGTATGTGAAGGTTGCGTTCTTGGAAAGATGCACAGATTTGCATTTTCGCAGGATGGTTCAGTTAGAGCGACACGGAAGTTGCAGCTTGTACACAGTGATGTATGTGGTCCTATGAGGACGCCATCTTTGGGAAACAGCCTTTATTTTGTGACCTTCACTGATGACTTTTCCAGGTTTTGTTGGGTGTATCCACTCAAAGCAAAGTCAGATGTGTTTGCAGTTTTTCAACATTATGTCGCCATGGTTGAAAATGAAACAGGTTGCAAAGTACAGACTCTTCGTACCGATCGAGGAGGTGAATACATGTCAGGTGCATTTAAGGATTTTTTGGGAAAGAAAGGCATTAAACACCAATGCACTATGCCATACACACCACAACAGAATGGTGTTGCAGAAAGGAAGAACGGGTCTTTAATGGAGACGGCTAGATGTATGCTCAAGGCTAAGAGTTTGCCTCATAAGCTATGGATGGAGGCAGTTGCTTGTGCAGCACATGTTTTGAACAGGTGTCCTACTCGTGCCTTGAAGACCATTACTGCATATGAAGCTTGGTATGACAAAAAACCTTCAGTCAGTTATCTTCGTGTTTTTGGTTGTCTTGCTTATGCTCACATCCCTCAGCAGTTACGTGGAAAGCTTGATGATAAGGCAATCAAATGTATATTTGTGGGGTACAGTAGTGGAAGTAAAGGTTATAGACTTTACAATCCTGCTACAAACAAGATTTTTGAAAGTCGTGATGTAATTTTTGCAGAAACTACTGCTCAACCTATGGTTGCTTTTGATGTACCTCATATGCAGACACATGATGTATTTGAAGGTTTGCTTCCTTCTTTTGTGGAGAATCAAGAATCACAACAGGTTGATAATCTTGATCAATCTTTTGATCAGCATGTGACACCTCATGATGTAGAGGAAATTGTGCGTGAAGAGCAAGAAGTTCTCAGGGAAGAAAGAACCTTGCCTAAATGGGTTCAGAAAACTTTGCAGGATAGCAAGTTGGATGCACCGTTGCCACGAAAAACACGTGCTGGTACTACTTTTGGCAGAGAGCAAGTAGATTTGGCTTGCTTTAGCACTCTTTGTGATGCAGATGAGCCTGATTCATTTGAACAAGCTTTAGAGTGTGTTCAGTGGAAAGATGCTATGCAGCAAGAAATTGATTCTATTCATAAGAATCATACATGGGATCTAGTGGACTTGCCTACAGGTAAAAAGCCTATTGGTACAAAGTGGGTTTTTAAGGTAAAAAGGAAACAAGATGGTATTGTTGACAGGTACAAAGCAAGGCGTGTGGCAAAAGGCTATGCGCAACAGAAAGGCATAGATTATGATGAAACCTTTGCTCCTACTTCTCGTGCGTCCACAGTTAGATCACTAGTTGCAATTGCTGCTCATCATGGTTGGAAAGTGCATCAGTTGGATATCAAAACTGCTTTTTTGAATGGTGATTTGTAGGAAGAAGTTTATGTAATTCAACCAAGTGGTTTTGTTGTAAAAGGTCAAGAGCAAAAGGTATGTAGATTGCGTAAAGCTTTGTATGGTCTCAAACAGGCTCCAAGAGCATGGTATGAGAAGATACATACTTATTTGATTGGCCAGGGATTTCAAAATAGTCCAACAGAAAGTACTTTGTATGTCAAAAAGAGAGATGGAGTTCTCATTATGCTAACACTTTATGTGGATGATATGCTTCTTACAGGCAATAATGCAAATGAAATTGAAGCGTTTAAAGATGCTTTGAGACAAACCTTTGAGATGTCTGATCTTGGTTTGCTACATTATTACTTGGGTATTCAATTTGTGCAATCAGAGGATGGCATATACATGTTGCAGGAAAAATATTTGCATAAAATTTTGGACAAGTTTGGTATGCAAAATTGTAAGCCAATCTCTACACCCGTAGAAACTGGATCAAAGTTGAGCATGCACGATGCTGGAGAACCTTTTGATGTACATACTTATGCAGCAGCCGTTGGTTGCTTGATATATTTGGCAGGCAACACTCGTCCAGACATTCAATTTGGGGTTTCACAAGCAAGCAGATTTATGCACAGCCCAGGTATGCATCATTGGCAGGCTGTGAAGCGCATACTTCGTTACCTTTCAGGTACCCCTAATCTTGCCATGTTCTTTCCAAGGGGGGATATGTATGGAAAGCACAGTTCTATGCAGCTTCTTGGTTACAGCGATTCACATTGGGCTGGTGATTTTGACACACGACATTCCACAAGTGGCAATTGTTTTTTCTTGGGAAATGCATGTATATCTTGGCTAAGCAAGAAGCAACCCACAGTGGCTACATCAACTTGTGAAGCTGAGTACAGGGCAGCTTTCACGGCAACAGTTGATTGTGTATGGATACGCAGGTTATTGGCAGATCTTTGTGAGTGTCAATAGGCACCCACTACCATTTTCACTGACAGTCAGAGTGCTATGGAAGTTGCAAGGAATCCAGTATTTCATGCAAGAACAAAGCACATAGAGGTTCACTACCACTATGTCAGGGAAAGGCTACATGCAGGGGAGATCACACTAACTTACTGTCCTACACAGGATAACATTGCAGATCTATTTATGAAGGTGTTATCACGAGAAAAGTTTGAAGCTTTCCGAAAAGCTTTGGGCTTACTCTCATACACATGATGATCTACTACCTTGTACGGATTCACACTATCACTACAGGGGGGATTTGTAGACATGTAGTAGTGTTAGTGTGTATACGCGCTTCACCAGGGGCACTTTTCTCCCACTGGGTTTTTCCCCCTGGACATCTGGTGTGAAAGGACACCTTATCTCTTAGGGTTTCATATAAGCTTTGTAGCTCTGAGTTTGAATACATTATTATTCCAATACAGAGAGAGAGACTACAGAGATCTCGTACACAAGCTCTGTGTCTTCTCCTTCTCCATCTTCTTCCTACTCTGAGTTGCTGTCTTCCTTCTGTTTCCTGTTTCATCATCTTCAACACATATGATACACATCGTTTTGACTCCTCGTCTGAGTTCTGTGTGAAGATGATAATGACATTGAGATGACTTGGTAAATGAGAAATCCAAAACAGAGGAGAGCACAAGAGTGGAGCAAATGGAAGAGAGCTCAAGGGAGGAGACTGCGCGCAGGCGGAAAGCAAGAGAGACGCGAAAATGAGAAGAAGAATAACATTCAATGCACCTCATTGAGCGCCAAATCTTAGTTTTGAAAAATCCAAAAGATTGAGACAATCGGTGTTCAATTCGGAGCAGTCGTATGTTATCATTGTCTGAACACTTTTTGAGAGTTTTAATAAACGTACCCCCCAAATCTGATATCCAAGTTTTTTGAAAGTGAATATCAAAAATAAAATTAGGGACTTTTTATTATCTCTCTCTAAGCTGACCTGGCATTTCTTACAAGGCCCATTTTTTAGTCCAAACTTTTCCTAATGTCACTGGCCCAAAAATCTTTGTTCGCCAAGTGAAAAATCTTGTGTAGAACGCTTCCTCAAACACCAACATATTATGCGATGGCAAGAACATGCAGTAGGCATAGAAGCCATAAAGGACTTCTTCGGAAGGGTGGCCACTTAGGTCATGGCATAGACCCTTATTGCCCTCGAGGAAAGATATCCACGGGGCACCTGCTTGCTCTGGCTCATGAAAAACTTCAATGCATATGAGCAGCATCCGGTAAATTTTGTAGAGCATAGCACATGAAAGATCAAGGAGACTTTTGAAGAATGTCATGGTTCTCGTTAGGGTTTTCACCATGTAATCCTATGTCGGCATTCCCTTCTCTGGAGCTGGCAATCTTGGATAATTCAGCCATGTAGGCTACTTCTTTGTCATTGCCTCATGTGCTTACCACATCCTTACTCTTGGTACAGGACAAAAAGTTGGGTCTTTTTGAAGTGCCACACGTGCTCTTGTAAACAGAATCAAGTCCTAGGATTCTTATTCATCCAGGTCTTTCTTCACTTGGGGTGGACTTTATCTGCACCTTCTGTTTGCATGTCTTTATATAGTCATTCCTTAACCTGTAGTAGCAGCTCTACCTTGATCAAGGGATATGGTAGTGATTGTTGATGCCATTGTACACTGATTTGGTTGGGACTCATTTGAGTAACATTGACAGAATGAAGAACTCTCAACTCCCAATCCATCGCTGCTTTCCATTGCTCATGCGTCTCCTTTTCAAAGCCTCTTTTGGCTCTTTTGCTTTGCCTTGCTCGGAAGTAGTTGCTGCGTGTTGTTCATATTCTACTGTCTCTTGTGGTTCAGGATCCTTTTCCTTGGTTTGCTCGCCCTTTGTGGGTCTATCTGTAGGTGATGGTGGAGGTCTTGGCATGGGGTGATTGTGTTGTTCCAAGTAGGTGACGATGGTCTGAGAGACATCTCACTTTGTTCATGTTGGGCCTCACTTTGTTGGGATGCTTCAGTTTGTCTCTGCTGCTCCTCCACATCTTCCCTTGCTTTTCTTTTTGCTTCTTGAGATTCTTTTTGCTTCAAGGCTTCTGACTCCTGGTACATGTGCTCAACAGAATCCTTGGGATCTTCTGGTTCTCTCATGGCAGGATTCTTGGTCCGGGGGCCTTTCATATCCCTTGGAACCCACCGTGCTGGGTCCTCTCTTGCAGCTTGGCGGCTTCTTTCATAGGTCTCTTTTCCCGTGCAAACCTCACTTTCTTTTGTTGAGGTCCTTCTTGATGTGCAACCACTGCCTTCTTCTTCATCCTTTCTCTTTTGACTATCTTCTCTTCATTGTTTGAGCTTTCGTTGCTATGTGCTTTATGAGAGATTTCTTTAGACTCCTCATCAGATTTGTAAACTCTTTTTGTCGACCTTGTGGTTCTTGGAGATGGCTGTGCTGACACTATCCATGTGTTTTGATTTGGGGTAGGTGACAAATTGTATGCCATGCTGATAGCATGGTATGCTATTCTTGTGAGTACCTCAGGTGCTCCCAGATAGGTTATCTTGCCTCTTTCTTGGTACCCTTTAGCATGGATAGCACATACTGTGCGTGATCAGTGGGTTGCCTGGTTGTCAACTTTAACACGTGTAAATGTAGTTGCAACTGCATGATTGGGTGTTGTGTACCTTGGTGGACTCTTTGCAAGAAAGTGGAAGTGTTGGTGATATAACCGTGCTAGTTCTTTCACTTGCTTCTGGATGAGATCAACAAAGGTTGCTGCAACGGTTTCCTTGGTGAAGGTACCTGCTCTCTTTTTGTCTCTAACTCTCATCATCATCCCTTCTGTCGGCAACTTGAGAGCTTCAACCACTATTTCTTTTGGAATTACCACTTCCTTGATTGTGGATAGGAGCTCATAGGCTTTCTAAAAATCTACACCACATGGCTCTTGGTTGTAGAATTCTCTGAGTCCAAGCCTTCTATTAGATTCTTTCATTTCGGGCTTTGCCACGACATCATAGACCTCTTTTGGTAGAAGCTGTAGTTCTACCTGATGTCCTTCTTCACTTTTAAATCTACCTTTGAAAACCATTGTATTGTTTTCTTCAAGATTTTCTCTAGACAGGTACGTTGCTTTGGCTGTCTTTACTGAACTGGGGTCCAATTGGTAGGGTGGCAGCTCTTGCAGCTTCTCCTTTTGAGAGACCCTCTTCTTGGCCTTTTTCGCAGCTTGCTCCTGTTAAGTGAATAAAGTGCCAAAGTTAGAAAATTTGGCAGATTCCTCTTTGAAATGTCCTTCAGTATGAATTGCTGACAAATTGAGTCCAATTTGCTTCAAATTTTTGAACATGCATAGATGAATAAAAACATGTAAAGATCAAAATCATGAAGTCCAAACAAAAATTCGCAACAAAAGTAAATAATCGCGATTATTTACAACTAATGAAATTTTATTCAACTTTTTGGAATTTTGGCATCATGGGCTTGAAATAGACATCAATTAGATACTCTGAGTGAAGTGTGGATTCGTTTGAGTGCACAGGGTGAGAATGGTGCCAGATTTAGGATTTCCATCTGCTAAAACAGTAGATATAAAATAATTTTGAGATTTTGAGTTCCAAATTTGTTCAAACTTGGTCAGTGGGCTTAGGACACCATGTGCTTTGGTCCCATGTGGGCAATTTCCTCCCATCTTGGAAAAAAAGTAAATAGTCACGATTATTAACTTTTTTTCATCAAAATGAACATTTTTTTGTGCAACTTGGTTCTAGGCATGATGTAGACCCTGTGTATGTGATATGAGGAGATTTGGATCAAAAATGTGACTCATAACTAAGAAATTGGTTTGAAAGGACTTCTTTGCATTTTTTGATAATTTTCCAAGTTATCATTGATCAATTTGGCTCATACTTGAAATGTGACATGTAATAGGTGTGCACAAGGGATAGATGAAGTGATGGTATCATTTTCAAGCCAAAATATTACAAAAGTAAATAATTGTGATTATTTACAACAGTCAACTTTTTCTTGCAAAACTTAGGAATTTTGACCTAAACATATTCATATTCTATAAACCTAAAACAAATCCTAAATTGAATTTGGTAAAGTTTTGTGTTGCTTGCATCACTTCGTGCTTTGTCAACTCTGAAATCATCAATTTTTGTGACGACATGGCGTGTGGAGCTGGTTAGTCACTTTTGAGGCTGTGAACTTGTCCGTTACATAGTCCTAAAGCAACTCATCCAATTTTGGCCCATTTGGAGTCAGTTTGACCTCATATGTCAAATTTAACGTTTTGTAGTCTTCGAGCTGTTTTTTGCTTTTTGATGACTTGGTTTGATTGATTTTATGAAACCAACCATGTACATTGTATATAGACCCAATTTATAAGTTGTCAATGAGTCAGAATCCAATTCTGGCATCTGTCAAAACCTAGCTTTTCTACATGGGACCCCCCACGACCCTTCCCGAATGGTCAACTGATGAGATAGAAGTTTTCTATCATCTAGCGGCATGCTATAGTTCAAGTATCATTTGATTTGGTTGAGCTGACAGGCCGCTATGGTCAATTTTTGGTCGTAGGTCTTCGTGCACTGCTCGGATTCTAGGGTTTTTTCCTGGGGTTTATCAGCCGTACAGAATGGATCATTGATAAGTATAGAACTTACCCCTCAAGTCTCGTGTGAGCGGTGCTGTAAATAGGCAACTGTGGACTCCAAAAAATGCACGCAAAGACGGTCGAAAAGCTCTCTCTCCAAAGGCGACAAGTGGAAATGAGGTGATTTTAGTCTACCTTGGGTATCTATACTCGAACTTCCCGAACCATTTTTTCCAAAATTCCCCTGTTAGTCCTACTAGGCCAGAAATCTATATTAGAGTCAAAAATTTTCCCATTCGGATTCCTGTAGCTCATTCTGCAAGAATTTAGCAAAAGTAGGTATGGCCGCCTAATTTAGGCTTCCCGCTTCCATCTGCCGATTTGATTGAATTTTTTTGTGTCTGTCCGCCTTGTCCTTTTGATCATTAGCGTATCTTTAGTTTTTTCATCTGAGCTCATTTGCTATTTATTATTAAATTTTGATCGTTTATTTAAAAATCAAAGAAAATAACGAAATGCGCTAAAAAAGCAAAGTGAAAATCCAATAATTAAGAAAATCCATTCAAAAACACAGCTTTATTGTTTTTTATTATAGTTTTCTATTTTTAAGTCCCAATATATAAAAAATGATAAAAAAATAAACAAAAATGACTAATTATTTATTATTTTCTCACAGTATATACACTATTTACAATCATCGAGGAGATGTTATAATTTTAATTTCTCCTGTTGATGATTTATAAGGGCATTATTAGGTAATCTTGCAAAAATCACACAATAACATCAAAAATTTTCCTCTCTCTTCAAACATTGCCCTTAATTACTTAGTTCCCTTCCACCCCTCCTAGATGGCGTACTCCGGGATGACTGTGTGCATGGGTTGAACAATTGTGTCTATGTATAGCCTTGGTTGGTTCTACCATGCTTTGAAGATCAATGCAATTAAAACCATTATGTTGTGCAAGAGTTGGGTCTTGAGTAATTAACTCAAGGGTTTCTGATGTTGTCTTCTTCCAAAGAGAAAATCTTGTAGCTTGTGTGCTCTTTGCTTTATTGTACCATCAGGATGTTTTGGCACAGTGATTTCCTGAGTTGATGGTATTAATAATGACTATTATCGAGTTTTTACCCGCCATTGATATCTTGGTTTGCTTTGGGCAGAATGGTGTGGTTGAGTCTTTTGAGACTTTACTCTCCATTGCTTGATTGGGTTTACAGTTTGCGGAGAAGATAAGTGCTATTTCTTCTTCTTCCAAATCCATTTTGTGTTAGGTTCCTTGCTCGGAGATGCTCCTCTTTGTGTTTTGAACCTTGGAACCATCTTTTGTACAATAGATGATGTTTTGGGTACCCAAATTTGATTTGGCTTGTCCTTAAGCTGAGCTGTTGGTACCCAAATTTAGCTGACTCCTTGCATGCGACTTGTAGGATTTTCTTGTCGATAGGATGGAGAAGATTGATTGCTTCATGGTTTGCTCTGTTGGTAACCTCTTTTCCATTCCTCTTTGCTTGGTGCAATTGGAACAATGAGTTGTCCACCTTTAGGTGATAGCTTAAGATGATTGGTATCCCAATCGGTACTACCTTGTATGTCCTCATCCATGGGGTTCCAAGAATCATTGTCTCATTCATGTGTTCATCTGGTAAGCATACAAATTGATGAGGACATGAACATCCATGTACTATCACATTCAAGTTGACTACTCCCAATGTTGGTGTTGGGTTCTTGTTGCATCCTTTGATAGTTGTTATTCCTGCTGTTAAAACTTGACTCGTGGCTTTCTTGTAGGGGGAATAACTGACTGCATTTACTCGAGCTTCTGTGTTGATCAATGCATTTGTGCTATGATTGTTCAGTTGTACTTTGATGCGAAGGTCCACTCCATCTAACCATTCGTCATCTGTTGACACTGCATTTTTCTGCAATTCCATTGTTGGTCATCTATTTCCAGAGTGTTGATGGGAATAGGTATTTGTTGATTTTTGAGAGCAGCTTTCCTTTTGAGTACGCAAAGCTGAGCTTCTTCTTGGGCTTCATCAATAACCTCCTGTTGTTTTATCTTTCTTTGCTGAGTTGCATGCATCCTTTCTAGCAATTCATTGGTTAGTGGCAAATTGTACTTCTTTAAACGACATCCACTAATCCAATTGGCCATTTGTTCACCATCTAGGGTGGACAACTTAACTGCTCCACTTGAAGATACATCTTCAATGATAAACTGTCCGTTCCCATTTTTCTTAAACTTGGAAATGTGTTGTTTAAGGGAATAGACTAAAACTAAGTCCCCTTTCTTGAAGAGTTTTGTAATTAGATGGGAATAAAAAAACTATTTTTGTTTTCGCTTTTGTGCATAAATGTGAGCTACAGTAATTAGCCTTTGCTCATCTAGCTTTTCTAAATCTTCAAGTCTCTCTGACAAATCATGTCCACTCCACTCAAGATCCTTGGCTACCCTTAGTGTCGGCAATAGAAATTCTATTGGCAGTATGGCATCAAGACCATAAACAAGGTTAAAGGGTGTAGCATTTAAAGCTATTTTGAATGAAACTCAATAAGCCCATAGAGTACATGGAGATTCATTTTCCAATTTGTCCTTCTTGAACTAACCACTTTACTCAATATTGAGCTAAGAATTTTATTCGTATGCTCAGCTTGTCCATTTGCTTGTGGGTGATAGGGAGCTAATTTGTTATGGATGACCATGAATTTGTTAAGCAGATACTCAATTACCTCAGTGAGGAAATGAGTTCCCCTGTCTCACTGACAATTTCCATTGGTGGTCCATATCTTGTGAAGACATACTCATATAAGAATGCGGTAGTGGTTCTGGAATCATTCTTTTGAGTTTCTTTAGCCTCAGCCCACTTGGTCAAATAGTCCGTAACTACATTGATATATTGAGTTGTATTGGCCCAACAAAATCTATACCCCATTTTGTGAAAGCTCTAGCTCCCATCATTGTTCTCAAGGGCATGCTATCTACACGGGTTGACATTTTTGCTCATTGACAAGCATCACACCTCCGAACATATTCCTTGGCGTCTACAAAGAGTGTTGGCCACCATATGCTTCCATTAATATTGCTCTTGCTGTGGTCTCGCTAGAAAAGTGACCTCCAGCTAATCCAGCATGTGCTTGTTCTATAATGGAAATATATACGTCTTCATTTGCGTTCATTTGCACAAAGGTGCAGTTGTTGATCCTTATCTCTCCAATACAATTGGTTTCCATTAAGAGCATAATCTATTTCTTTAGTTTCAATTGCTCTTTGATGGTGTTTACTCATATCTTCAAGAAATGTTCGGCTCGATAAGTAACTACATAGTTTCTCCACTTAAGAACATGTGACATTTGGAACAATATTACATGAGGTATGGGTGTTTGTTTTTGACATTGAGGACAAACTTTCACAAAAGAATGAACATCACTCTTCATATTTGGCCAAAATACTCCATGTCTCAATATCCATCGCATAGTTTGATCTTCCACAAAGTGAAGTCCTACTGTAGTAACATGTGCTTGACTTAGGTATTGGGTTTTCTCCTCAGGATTAATGCACAACAACAAATTTCCAACTTGATTTCTTTTGTACCACCTTCCACCTAGTAACTGATACATAGCCGATTGGTTAATTAATTTGATTGTAATAGAAAGTGGTATTTGCGATTTCACTTGAGCTATGGTCATTAATGATACCATACTTTTCGACAACAGAGATATCAATTCAACGGAGAACAGATATGCATCTGGTAGATCATCATCCACTCCCTTCGGTGGTTCTTCTGAACAATCCTCGACAAAAGATTTGCTCTTTGATGAGTAGTGCCCTTTTTCACAACTACAGTGAAATCAAATTCCAAACGAATGATGAACCATCTCACTATTCTTCTTGTGTTGCATGGCTTGTTGACCAAGTACAATAGGGCTTGGTGGTCCACAAAGAATACAAATTTGTTTGCTAATAGGTAATGTCTATACTTTTTTACAGTATAGATCATTCCTAATCCTTCCCTTTTGGTGGTGATATAATTCTTTTCCGCCATGTTCAACTGTCGGCTAGCATAAGAAATAGAAAAATCAATTTTTTCGTCTCCTGGTTGAGCTAGTATACATCCAATGGCAAAATTGGAAGCATCTACATGTATGTAGAATATCTTATTCCAAACTAGTGCTTTCAATATTGGAGCCGAAGTGAGAGCTTGCTTAAGCTTATGAAGGATTCTTCACACTCATCAATCCATTCAAAGTGTGTAATCAAGCTATACATGGGTTTTGCAATCATAGCGTACATGTAAATGAATCGTCTGTAATATCCACAATGTCTCATGAAGGCTTGAACCCCCTTGACTGTTGTCGGTCTAGGAAAATCAACAATAACATGAATTTTATCCATATCAGTAGCTATGTCATTTTTAGACACTATATGTCCAGGAATTTTTCCTTGTCTACCCATAAATGTGCACTTTTTAGGATTTAAGAAAATCCTATAAAGTCTATATTTTTTGAATACCTTTTTGAGGTGTTCAAAATGATTAGCCCGGATTGATGAATGCACACATAGATCATCCATATACACTTCCAAGAAATTCTTAAGGTATTCGTTAAAAGCATGGCTCATCAATCTTTGAAAGGTGACAGAAGCATTAGTTAACCCAAAAGGCATAACCTGCTAGGCAAAAATACCCTATTTCATTGCAAAGGGTAGTTTTATGTTGATCTTTTGGGTCAACCAAAAGTTAATTGTATCCCAAAAAGCCATCTAAAAAGTTGTAAGATTATTTACCTGCAACTCATTCTAAAACATGCTCATTGATTCTAAGATCTTTCAGTAAGCCACTTTCAAATTTTGCCGCACATCACCTTTTGGCCATTGCGGTTCTCTTTTTGGTAGTGGTTCATATGCACAGGACAAATTGGGGTATCATGCATAGTACGAAGGAAATACTAGAAAGAGGAAAGTTGTCTCTAATGGTAGCTGCATTCACTTTCTTGAGGTTGACACACACTTGTAACTTTCCATTTTTCTTGGGTACTACCACAATTAAAGACACCCAATCTGTGTGTTCAATTTCATAAATGAATTCCGTCTCCTTTGGCTTTTCAATCTATTCTTTGATCTTCTTGGCAAATGTTTCATTATATGTGTATGGCCTTTGTCTACTTGGTTTCGCATTGTCTCTCATGGATATGGTATGTTGATAGATTTTTGGATCAACACCCTTGACATCCTTATAGGACCAAGCAAAGATATCTCAATAATCCTTTAGTAATCTTAATAAAAGCTCTGCTTCTTCTTCCATAAGGTCATTTGCAATGTAGGCTGGTCTAGGCTCTTCTCCTGGTTCAGCCAAATCTATCTTTTTTGCATTTTTAGGCCCCTCGTAGGACTCGCCATGTTTTCATAGTTCTCTGACAGGTTGTTCAACTATGATTTTTTGGTCCTAGAGAGTATATTTCTTGTAATGGGATGGAACACTCATTACATATTTACCATCCTCTTCATTGGTTTCCATTTCCGTCGTATATATCTCCTTTAGAGCTTTTTTCAACTCTTGATACTTCTTTTTCCGTTCAACTCGTGTCATGGTTGAATCCTTGTCCTGGTTTTTAGGTTTTACTTGAGTTTCCTTTCCTTTTTTTCCCAATATTTTTTGTCATTTCATGTTCTTCGTTTAAAGGATATCTACCAGTGATTTTGTCCGTGACACAATCATGTGAATCTATCTGCATCAAGAATTGTGTTCTACTAGAGACCGATGGCATAGGTCTAGCTTTCAAGTTTCTCGTGTCTCTTTTTTATCTATACCATTTCTGTCTTCTCGGTTTCTGGTTTGGAAAGTCAAAAAACTTTTCCTCCCCTCCTTTCATGAGCAATTTAACTCTCACATGTCCTTTTTTCGACCTCGAATCATCTGAGGTAGTTGAGTGTTCTTCTAACTCATACGTTGCATCATAGTAGAGGTCTGAAAAGACTTGTTGAGCTTTCATCAAGTACTTGGATTCCGGAATTTGTCTTCAATGTGAAGGGTTGAGATCATTTGGATGGGAGTTATGTCATAGCCATCCTCATTACAAAATTGAGTAGGAATAGATGTGTTTACACATCCATCCATTGTTGCTAAGGTTTGAGTTCACTCAAATGGCTCAAACAAATGCTCTGGAAAGGGTTCAGGTATATAGGCTTCATCTGTGGAATCCCTTTCTAGGATACATTCTTCCCGCTTTAAGCTCTCGTTTTCAGAAGCTCCACACATCCAATAGGAGTGTCTTCGTTCAACCAAGATAAAAGCTTAGTTTCAGCTGAAGAGACTGAATCGAATTCTTGTATATGTGTTTTCATGACATATCTATAAGTGTGACCTTTTAGATTAACTCTTGTTATTGATCCCACCTGTTTCAAGTACAGGTAATTGTTTTTCCAATCTTGGATGAGGTGTACTTGACGCGTGAAAGGTCTTCCAAGATGATTTTGTAATTGAGTTTCTTCCCAAAGTCTACTATGGCAAAAGTATGTTGATACTCAATCCCACAAGAATTCATTATCACTTTTTCAAGCAGTCCTAAAGGTCTTTCGATGTGTCCATCAACCAATTGCAATCTCATTTGAGTTTGTCTAATGACTGGTTGTCCCCAGGATTCCCATACTGCTTTCGTGGCTATGGCTATGCGTGCCCCACTATCTAATATTGCCATGGTTTCTATGTCATTGTATTTCACTGGAAGGGTGGTGTTACCTTATTCCCCTTTGTAGTATTCTCCGACTTTGTTCATTCGACAGATTTAATCTCTTTGTTATCCAATTCGTGTTTGAAATATTCCATGTTTTTTGCGATTAGCCATGTTATTCCCACCTTCTCTAAAGTTTTCTATAGATCATTCCATAAATATGGTATGGTTTTTAACAGTTCTCCTCCCGTAAGAGTGCATTGGATGGGTGTAGACATGATTGAATGGATGTTGTCTACTTCTAGGGTCTGTTCCGCTCTCTTTATCTGAGTAGTTTTACACACTATGGATTCATCTTTGTTATCTCCCAAGTAAGAGGGTAATTTTTTCAAGATCAATGTCTTAGACATTTCTGAAGCTTCAGATCCGCAATCCCCATACAAGGATTGTACATCCATGTCTATATCACGAGGTAGATTGTCTAACCAAACTTCGTCTATAGGAACTGAATTCAAAGTTAAGCTCCCATCATTAATCTCTCTAACTTTTTCACATAAGTGTCCTGGCCAGGTCTTCCTCCACAAGTGGAATTCCATCTAAGGCATCCTCACTATCCGACACTATAAGTTATGGCTCTTTTGGTTCAAGGTGGGGTTCTACCACCACTTTGAATTTTTCCTTATTGGCTCCTCAGGTTTTTCCATACTTTTGAGCTTGGGTTTTTGTTTTTCCAGCATCTCTTGCGTGATTCTTACCAAATTTTGATAAGCTTTAAGCTTAGATTCTTCCATGTCTAGAGAAGGATAGATTTTCCATTTGTTTTTCATGTTTGGGCTTGCTTTAAGTCCTGCTTGATAAGCTTCCAAGGGTGAATTAGTTGGCTCAAAAGTTTTG
The DNA here is from genome assembly GCF_014529385.1 of Adiantum capillus-veneris. Taxonomy (NCBI): domain Eukaryota; kingdom Viridiplantae; phylum Streptophyta; class Polypodiopsida; order Polypodiales; family Pteridaceae; genus Adiantum; species Adiantum capillus-veneris. Next base: position 149,696,658 of record NC_140948.1, read on the forward strand.
TCTACCAAAATTGATCCTCCAGATTTCACGGTGGTTTCTTTGATTTCATTTCCAGTTTCTTTCACCTTTTCCTGGAATAGATTTTTTTCTTTCTCCTTGATTTCAGCCCGTTGTTTCTGTTTTCTCATCTCATACCTTTTGTTTCAATGCTTCTTTTGGTCTTTTGAGAGGAAATTTTTTTACTGTCCGAATCATTAGAGGAGTTATGTTTCTTTTTCTTAGCCTGGGCTCTGGTGATTACCTTGATTGTAACAATTGGTTCACTCTCAGATGAGCTACTGGGTATCAGTTGGACTACATTCACTATTGTTTTACCCTTGTTTAAAGGATTTTTTGGATAATTTTTAGGGAAGTGTCTTCCCTTTTTGCAACATTGTATGCAATAAGATTCAACTGGCTTGAGGTTCTTATCAGGATCTGGACATTCATTCTTCCAACGATCATCTGCACCACAGTCATGACAGTTTCCAGTTCTTGGCTTAATCATGGGTCTTACCATAGGAGGTCTAACACCTTGATTAGCTACATAATACATAGGTGCAAGCTATGGTGTAGCATAAGTCACAGGTTCTTCCCTTGGTGGTGGATGTGAATTATACCACTCTCCTTCTACCATTACTGTAGATGGACTAGGCTCAGCATAGGGTGTAACAGGTACTAGTGCTTGGTCATCTATGACTCCCTCTGGATGCATGTATTTTACAGGCACTGCATTATGTCGTGGATATGGAGGTTGTTGGCCCAACATAGGTTGAGGTCTTTCCATACCCATCGGTGGTCTTTGAGCTGGGGCCATATTAGGCTGATATCTGTACATGAGTTGTCCTTGTGGTCTCATAGGCTCGCATTGAACATTCCCATCATACTTTGGTCGGTAATAGCACTCATTGGTCTCATGGTTGGTCCATTTACCCTCGATTGCACACCATTTCTGTGGCCTAATTGGTTATCCTTGTTGAGGTGTCCCTTGTCCTAGTCCCCTCATAGGTGCTTTTTGCATGTTATTCATCATGTCATTCATCCTTTTGAGCATATCTTCTATGGCTGAAAGTGGTCCTGCAGTAGTTGTTCCCACTTGTGCTGGTTTGGTGGATGTTGTTTTCTCGCTTTGGTAATCCTTAGGGACATCTTCTTCATTGAAAAAATCACAATTTTCTCTTAAGTCAATAGCATCTGACACACACTCTTCTAGGGTTATCTGCTTCTTGCTATACAGTATAGCATGAAGTTCTTTATTTAGCAATCCCTCTAGAAACAATGACACTAGTCTTTCTTCTGCAGGTATCTTGAGCTCTAGGCATCTTGCAATGTATTTCTTCATTTGAGTTGCACAATCCCTAATAGATTCACCTTGTTTTTTTTTAAATCTATAGATTTGAGCTACCGTGTTGTGTTTGATCCCCGTTTTGGAACAAGCAGCTACAAATCCTTGAGGTAATGTATTTAAGTCCATGATTCACCTTGGTGGAATGTTTTGGAACCATGTCAATGCTTTTCCTTCTAATGTCATTCCAAACCCCTCGAATTGAGTATGGAAATCAAATATGCGTTATGCTCTTAGCACTTGCTTAAAGCTTGCTAGGTGGTCGTATGGATCCCCGGAGCCACTGTATTTTCTGACCCATTTCTGAAAATCGGCTAGTCTAACACGTCTATTTGGTTCAACTCTCAGTCTCCTGGTAGTTGGTCCTATTCCGAGTCTTTCAAACCAGTCTATTGGAAATAGTGACTCATGTTAGCGTCACCCGGTCTTCTTCATGATGAGGTGGTTTCTAGTTTCTTAACATTACTCTCTGAAGATCTCTCATGATGTTCATTTCTTGAAATAGTTTCTGGTCCTTGGCCCAATATCCAATCACTTATGGAGTACCCTTGGTATTTGGTTTGTTCTACTTCCTCAGGAGTCATCATAATAGAGTTATTGTTATAGAAATCCCTAAACAGGTAGGTTGGTAGATCAGCTGAACCCTTACCTTTGATCTTGAAGATATAGATGATCTTCATGGGTGTTAGTTGTCCTGATTCGGCATGCAAAGTCCATAGAAGATATTTAACGTTTCTATCCTCCCAACCTCCCAACAATAGACTCTGATCCTAGGATTATCCATACTAAATTTCATTGGAGTATCTTGGACTCGTTTCTTTTGGATTAGCAATAGTTTCATTCAACCAACACTCCTTTTGTCAAATAGGAACCTTAATCATGTACATTATTAGACCCCACTAGGTGATAATTAAATCAGAAGGTTCTCTTTCACAAAGCATTTGAAAACTTAATTTACAAAAGTTTTTTTCATACTCTCATAAGCAGGTAGCTTACAAAAATCCTATGCTTAGAAGTCTACTTCTAATTTTAAGGTGCTCTAACTTTCTTTTTGTTTATAGCTTTCCTCAAAATTTCTTAGCTAATGTATGCACTAACCAGGCATACCCTTTCTCACATTTCTCGCTATCAGGGAAGCATACAACCAACATTAAGGGATCATAGAATATGTAAAAGATGGAATGTACAACAAGCATTTATGCTTGTGGTTTTGAGTGGTGGAGAGGATTAAGTTTCGAGGAGAAACACTTTGAAATCCCATACGAGCTTATATTAAAGGCTTAAATTTTTTAAACCAACATTAGAGGTCAAGCATGCTTGTCTTGCCATGGTCGTTATGCTCGCTTTATCGCATAGCACAACATGGGTCCATTCCATTTAGATCTTTGCGTGGATTTTAGTTTGCTCAAAAAATCTCGCTCGGGCTACAATAAGACTCGGATCTGTTATGTAGTAATTTGCACTAGCAAAAATTCTGCACAAAATAAAAAAATTGCCTGTGCAGACGTGGTTGTAGTGGAAACAAAGGTCGAAATGAGCTTAAAATGAACTGTTTTGATACCAATTGTTGGAATTAGAGTTGCAGGGAAATGCACACAGCTTGGAGAAGATGAAGGAAGCTCAAGACAGACAACAGAGAGTGTATTACTTTGTGTGCAATGGAAAAATTGATAGCCCTAGAATGAGGGGCGTATATACAATGCAAGGGGGATAAAACCTCCTAGTGAGGGAAAAAATGCCTCGACGGTCCTAAGTGTGTTCACACACATCACTACCACATGCATATAGTAACTATCTTGCTTGTATCCAAGATTTTCTAAGAATCTATGAAGACACATAATTTCTTCGCTTGCCTCCATCATTGCTACATATTCTGCTTTTGTGGTGGTAGAAAGTGAGACCACTTTCTGCAGCTTTTAAGCCCAACTTACTGTTGCACCTCCAACTGTGAAGATAGTTCCATTCAAGTGTCTTTGTCACCTGTCATATTTGCATCAGCATAACCTTGCAAGAAAATGTTAGCGGCTCCAAAATACAATGCATTTGTGATTGTCCCCTTTAGATACCTAAGTATCCACTGTATAGCTTGCTAATGTTCTTTGCTTGGAGTATCCATGAACTTACTCACAACTCCCACTACATGTGCAATATTTCACCTTGTCCAAACCATAGCATACGTTAGAGAACCTACCACTCTAGCATACGGAACTTTAGACATATAAGCTATCTCCTTTTGTGTCTTTGGACACATATCCTTGGTTAGTTTAAAGTGACTAGCCAAATGTGTATAACCCAATTTTGAATCTTGCATTGCAAACCTTGCTAGTACCTTCTTGATGTAATCCTCTTGAGATAGCTTTAGTGTATTCTTTGTCGTGTCTCTTGATATCTTTATACCAAGTATCCGATTTGCAGGACCTAAATATTTCATTGAAAATGATTTAAATAGCTCCTCTTTTAGGTCTCTGATATCTTGCATGTTAGCACTTGCAATCAGTATGTCATCAACATACAACATTAGGATGATGAACTTCCCATCTCCCAAATTCTTTGTTTAGACACTGTAACTGAGTTGCATCTTTTGAATTCATGATTCAACATCCATCAATCGAACTTCAAGCACCATTGTCTTGATGCTTGATTTATACCATACAAGCTCTTCTTTAATCTGCAAACCATTTTCTCATTACCCTTTACTTCATATTCCTTTGGTTGAAGCATGTAAATTTCCTCCTCCAAATCACCATGAGGGAATTCCATATTTACATCCGTTTTCTCAAGTTTTAAGTCATGAGTAGCCACAAGGCTTAAGAAGCCTAATTGACTCTATATTTAGAACATGAGAAAATATTTCATTGAAGTCAATACCTTTCTTTTTAGAAAACCCTTTTACCACAAGCCTGGACTTGTACCCTTTCTTCCCAGCTTCTTCTTCCTTCACCTTGTACAACCATTTGTTCTGCAGTGCCCGCTTAACTTTAGGCAACTCAACCAATTTCCATGTTTGGTTGCAATGTAATGAGTCGATCTCCACTTGCATGCTCTTCATCCATTCTTCTTTGGATTTGTGCTGCATAGCTTCTTCGTATGATTCTAACTCTCCAAAATCTGAGACTAAGAGATGGTTGAAGAAAGGAATGAACCTTTCTGGAATTCTATTTGCCCTTGTAGATCTTTGGGGCATAGGTTGAGGCATGTTGTCACTGCTTGCATTCCTTGAGTCTTCACCGTCCTCAAGATCCATTTACTCATCACCTATATCTTTTGTTTTCTTTCTTTCTAAGTAATCTTGTAGATATTTTGTTTGTTGAAAATTACATCCCTACTCCTAAAGATTTTACCATCTTCAGTATTCCATGGGTGACACCCAAAGTTAGCTTCTCCATAGCCAATGAAGAAACACGTTTTGGACCTTGCATCTAGCTTTGGCCTTAGGCTTCTATTTATGTGCATAAAATCCTTGCATCCAAACACTTTGAGAAATGCATAATTCACCGGTTTACCTATCCATGCCTCTTCTGGAACTCCCCCATCCAATGCCATTGAGGTAAACGGTTGATTAAGTACACAAACACACTTACTGCTTTTGCCCAAAGCTCAAGAGGTACACCTACATGTAGCCGCATGCTTCGTGCTTGCTCCATGATTTTTTTGTTCATCCTGTTTGAAATGCCATTTTGTTTAGGTGTCCTTGGGGTTATCCTTTGCCTCCAAATGCCATTGCTAGCACAAAATCTTTCAAAAGCTTGACTGCAATATCTGTATCCATTGTTGAATTTGATGCATTTAATCTTGGTACATGCTTCATTATCCACAAAGGCTTTCCAACCTTTGAAATATGAAAAACGCATCAAATTTATTATTTACGTGTTTTCCTAGTTGCATCATCTGTGAACGTTACATAGTACAAGGAGCCACCAAGGGATGGTTTACATGAAAGACCCCAATGAACCAATTCAAGTTTTTTATTTTTTCTTTTATTTCCTGCCTTTTGAAGTTTGGCCCTCTTTTGTTTATTGTAAACACAATTCTCACAGAACTCTAAGTCCACTTCTTTCAAATCTGGTAGAAGCTTCTTTGATTGAAGGATTCCAAGCTGCTAGTGCCACACCGCACTGTGGTCTTGAATAATCTATTTCTTGTAATGATAGGTAGGGAACTATTGTGGATCATGTGGGAGCATCATTTTATTGGCCTATATGCCGTCTCGTATAGGCTGAATTTCTTGGGGCATGCTTCTTATGTTGAGTCTTTGTATCCTTAGGAATTGTATTGTTCTATTGTGCTATTTTTTTATAGGGAGAAACAAATACATACATACATTCTTGAACAATTTTATGAACCCCTCTCTCTTCTTGGGGTGTTAGAAGGTTCCTCTCATACATCCATGGAAGATTGTGCCTCATAAAGTATGGTGCCTGGGTAAGGGCAGGCACACATAAACACATACATTACATACTTTTCTCAAGATTGTTGAGATAGAAACATCTAATTTGAGTGTCACTTAACCTTTTGCTTAGACTTATGCTCAAGCTACTAGCAGCAATGTCACCTAAATATACGAGAGCATAAGTCTTATCTTTGAACCTTTGATGGAACATTGCACACCACGGGCACCTTTTGGCCATTTCTAGAAGCTTTTTTACAAAAACTTCTTAGAGAAGAAAAAATCCCACCTTGTTTGAAGGGAAAGGACACATGAGGAAATAAAACAAGCACGGAAGACTAAAACAGAAACAAAATCAAGAAAATCTCAACAACCAAAACAGGAAAAGACAAAAGATCCAGAGTGGACCAAAATGGAGCGTACAAAGAAATACCAAGAACTAGAACGGTTGTTATGAGAGGTATGGACTACCGAAGGAGAAAGCGAAGGTAAGGAGGATTCAGAAAAGGAAACATGAATGTACAATCTCACTATCAAAAATTCACTATCCAAGATAGAAAAATCATAATGACACCACCATAAGGGAAAGAATAAACCAGGAATCTTATGATGGGCCGGAAAATGCAAAACGGACAGGGAAAGAGCCTCAGCCTGTCTATATAGCAACTGATTTAGAGCCCGAAGAAGAAGAAAGGCTAACACAACTTTTCAAGAAGTATAAATATGTGTTTGCATGGTCCTACAAAGACCTCAAAGGAGTTGATCCCTCGATATGCCAACATACAATTCCTTTAAAATCAAATGCCAAACCAAGCAAACAACATCCTTACACATATAATGGCACATACTTTGGTGATTTGAGAAGTCTTATATGTAGTGCTAATGTTGAATTTATTAAGGATCTTGACAATGTGGTTTAAATTCTAAAGGCTTGAACCACATTTTAAATCATCCCATGAACCCACATTTGGCTTTTTCCTAGTTCTTGATGATTGTTTGACGGACTTGGTGAACAAGCTCCAACTGGAGCCACAAGTCTACCTAGACTTGGCTCAAAATCTCAAGAGAATATTTTTTTTGTATGAAACCTCCAATCTATCATGGTTTACTGCAAAAACTTGTTGGTTAATCAAGTCCAAATTTACATAGCAATGTCTCTATGTAGCTTGTTTGACACACGGAAATACCGCCATCACACTACTTAAATTGTATGCCCAAGTAATGATTCAACAACCCCAAATCTTTCATCTTGAAACTATCATTCAAATCAACCTTAAATTTAACAATATGTCTCTCATTTGGTCCAGTGATTAGCAAATCATCCACATAGAGAACGACGATGAGAAGTACATCACAATCACGCTTTACATACGATGTGCTTTTTGTTGGACTGTTACAAAAAGACTCGTTTGACCAAATGAGTGTCAACCTTATCATACCAAGAACAAGGAGATTTATTCAACCCATACAAAGCTTTCTTACATTTTCACACTTTATCTTCCTGCCCTTTAATGACAAAACCGTGAGGCTGTGTTACATAAACTTCCTCAAATATGTCTGATTTCATCGTTCAAGAAATCAGTAACAACGTCTGACCGATGTACATCCCAACGAAAATGAGTTGCCAATGCACATAGAAAATGCACAATAATCATACGACAAGTTGGAGAAGAAGTATATTCATAATCTATGCCTTTTTGTTGTGCATAACCCTTTGCAACAAGTCGAGCCTTATAGCGATCAATCTCACCATTTGGCTTGCTTTTCAACTTGTAAACCCACTTCATACCAATGGCCTTTTTTCCAGGAGGCAAACCCCATCAATTCCATGTGTCATTTTCTATAAATGCATCATATTTTGATTACATGGCAGCCATCCAATTTTTTGAATTTTGTGCTTCATCAAAAGAGAGAGGTTCCTCAACATCACATAAGCTAGACACAACCAAAGCATAACAATCTGATGTAGAAGATGCATGGCAAAAACTTGAACGAGTACAAATAGACAAAGGTGCATCCAATTCATTGTCACACAAAGTATGCACCAACCATTTTGGCATACCTCTAGCCTACTCATTCTTAGCCCATTCTTAGCCCATTCCTCATCAAGTCCATCATGTACATCCTCGTGTACAACTGCCTTAGTAATATGCTGATCTATAACATTTTCAAAAACCCCCATAGGGTATACATTTGCCTCATTGGAATTTACATTGGAACTTCCACCACTAAAAAGAGGCAAAAAAGTGTCATAAATGTCCTATGAGCTTACATTACTATCTCTAGTACATGGCAGCAAGGGATGAATAGAATCTTTCACAAACACAACATCCCATGAGACCAAGATATGCTTTGTTTGCGAATGATACAGCCTATAACCTTTGCTTTCAGCACTATAACCAACAAAAATACATTTGACAACCCTATAATCCAAATTTTTGCGCTGCATTTGTGGCACCAAAGGATATGCCAAAACTACGCATGTGTTCAATAGAAGTCTTTTTATCATGCCATGGTTCATATGGAGTCATAGACTACAAAGATTTTGAAGGACACCTGTTAAGTACATAAGTGGCACACATGATAGCCTCAAGCCAAAACCAATGTGGCAAAGCTTGACTTGTGACTGGCATACATCGTGCCATTTTTGTAAGTGACCTGTTTTTCTCTCAGCAACGCCATTTTGTTGAGGTGTATACGATACTCTACATTGGTGTTTTATCCCACAATCTAGCCAAAAGTGCATTAAATTCGTGACTCAATATATACTCCCACCCTCGATCTAAACGAAGGGTGCCCATAGTACATTTTGAGACATTTTTAGCCATAGCCAAAAAAAATTAAAGCACATAACACTTCGGACTTTTCTTTAAGTGGATGCATGCATGCATGCTTGTAGTAATCATCAATGAAATTCATGAAGTAAAGGTAATTGCCCAAGGACGGAGTTTGTATGGGTCCACAAACATCAACTATGCACAAGGTGCAACCTGCATGTGGCCCTAACTGAACCATCCATTAGAAACTTCAAATGTTGCATCTTACCCAAAATATACCTTCACAAACATGCTTAAAAGGTGCTTCAAGAAGAGGCAAAGAAGCAACCATATCATATTTTTGCAAACTCAGCAAATTGGAAAGATTTAGATGCTCAAAATGTGCATGAGGCCAAAGTTTTTCATCTGAAACAGCCTTTGAATCCACAACCACATTTGCAAAATTTTGCCCACACTTGTCATACAAAGTGAGCTTATACAACCCACAACATAAAATGCCAGATGCAACAATTTCATCACCAAAATTGAGATCATGTGATGTACACATGTCATCCACAAATTTGACGACGAGTCCAAGTCTACCAAGCACAAATACATACAAAAGATTCTTCTTCATCCTAGGTACATACAATGCATCCAAAGTGTGATAGAACTATTATTTTTAGCAGTAAGCACAGTCTTTACAACTCCTTGAACCAGATAAGAGACATTGTTGGCACAAGTGACAATATTCCCATGGAGGACACTCAAGAGAGGTAAACAAATCATGATATAAGGTAATGTGCTTTGTAGAACCACGGTCAAAATATCACACATGTGAATCTATAGCAACTAACATGCATGGATCATTGACAGTAGGATCATCAGTATTTGTTGCACTAAAATCCCATTCTACATCTACATTAGCATCACAATCTCCTTTCGCAAAAGACTCTACAATAGCTACACTTGTAATTGACCCTGTAGTTGATCCAGCCTCTTTCTTCTTTGCCTCTTTTGCCTTCAATTTTGGACACTTTTTGATCAAGTGATCATTATCTTTATAATAAACGCAATGCATCTTCTTTTTACCCTTATCACTAGAATTCCCAAACAAGGTAAAGCCAATAGAAGCATTAGGAACATAAGATTTTCCACTTACAAAATAACCATGAGAAGTGGTTACATTGCTATTACCACCTTTTCTTTGAGCAGCAATAAAAGCATGTTTAACTGCACGCTTCTTAGCCCTATTTTTTTTGGATAGTGACTCTTGCAACACGAATGTGCATAATGCATCAAACTTGACAACTTCTTGATTTCCTTGGTTCATAAATCTTCAAGTACTATCCAAATTCTTGTAAGAATCTGGCAAAGCATCAAGAATAGTTTGCACAAGGGAGCTATCAGATATGACTTCGCTTACAAAAATAAGTTGCTCATTGATATCCTTGACAATAGCAATGAAAGTGTCCATCTCATCTTCTTCATGCATAATCTTCGACTCCACATCTTTACACAACAATGCAGTTTTAGCCTCTTGCGACTTGCATAAAGACCAGCCAAAATATTCCAAGCCTGTTTTGCAAATCTTGCTGAACAAGGAGTAATGGTGTGCTTCATAGAAAATGCAATCAAAGCATGATCCTACACATCTTTTACATCCCAACGAGCTTGCTCAGCTGTAGGCAAAGCAACTCTGGCAGCAGTAACTCCACCACTAAAACCTGAAACATCTGCAACATCGTCTACATCCTCAGAACCAAAATGTACATCAATGCCCTGCACAATATTGCAAACACCCTTTGACACAATGACATATTGCATCATTTAAGCCCACATAGGGTAATTTTTTCCATCCAATCTATCCTCAGTAGCAAACATCTTGAACACATCTGTCTTATTGTTAGCCATGGAAAATGATACACTTAATGTGAAAACTGCCTAAAAAGAGGAGAAACAAAGTGGGAACAACACGTGCTATATAGCACAAAGCATAGAAGACTATAAGGAACCTGTTATGAAAAAAATGGCACTGACAAAATTTTTGCACAAAAGGAAAAAATAGCATGCAAAGTACTGTGCCTGTAGTGGAAACGAAGGCCGAAATGAGTCCAAATTAGAAATCTAAGCAGATCAAGGTCCACGAGCTTGTCCGTAGTATATGTTGACCTACTGATGCTTGCCAAAGCTCACAACAATTGAAGAAAGTGAGTAGGCATGAGTTGGAGTTGTTGGTGACTAAGCTCGAGAGGATGCAACCTGCTCTGATACCAATTTTTGGAATTAAATTTGCAAGAAAACACACACAACTTGGAGAATACAAAGGAAGCTCAAGGCAAACAACATAGAGTGTATTACTTAGTGTGAAATGGAAAGATAGATAGTCCAGAATGATGGGTGTATATACAATGCACAGGGGAAAAAACTTCCTAGTGAGGGAAAAAATGCCCTAACAGTCCTAAGTGTGTTCACACACATCACTATCACATGTATATGGTAGCAATGGTCTACAAGTCCTTACTTCACAAGTCTAATCGGTAACTTGAAGGTTATGATGGAGTTAGAAGATTGGAATTATCCTAACAAGTACTTTCCTTGAATTATAAGCACATCACTACCACATGTACATGGTAGCAATGGTCTACAAGTCCTTACTTTACAAGTCTGATCGGTAACTTGAAGGTTATGATGGAGTTAGAAGATTGGAATTACCCTAACAAGTACTTGCCTTAACTTATAATCTGACACCTTTTTCCCTATGTTTAAGAGGCACGTCCACCTTCCATAATATTTGGCTAGCCTTGAATCTAACCTTTATTCTAACTGACTTTTATGCATTCTATATTTGTGAAAAGTATCCAACTATTCAGGTCTACCCATCTAAACAATGGCGCTGTTAGGTCTCCATCTACCCACTTCCCATCCCACAACTCACTCAAAAGTTGGTTGTTAATGACTAACACACCGTTTAACATACACAAACAATGGTCCTTAATTATTTATTGCACAAGTTTATTAGACATCCCTTCAAGAAACACCAAGACAATTGATCAATCAAGATCCAACAAAGCAATTACAAACATAATCAATGAATTTAATACAAGACTCTTGCTGCTAACCATGATCTTCCTCTGCTTAACCAACAGAGCCTTTGTAAAGGTTTTTCGTTGTTGCCTATGAAGTGCACAAATTCCACAAATTGCTAACCATAGTGGGGCATCTCGCTACCCATGAGGCCTGTTTGACATACATACATAACTTTTCACTTCATACAATTCTTTACACATAATCAAACAATCTCTATTGGTAAGTCAAACATCATTCATCAAAACGATCTCTGCATTTCTCTACAAAATCACATGCTTGTTTATGTGATACAATCACCATTCTTGGACAGTTTATAGAAGATCCTAGGTTAAACTCACTAAGTCAGTATGCATAACGACACATAATTATAAATTAATTTACTTGAGTAATAATAGGTCTAATTGCATCTCACATTAACACTAGTTTAGTAGTCAAACCAGGACACTTTAAGTGTCCTTTTTTAACAAATTTAAATTAAATGCTACTTGCATTAGATGGTTTATTTAAGAAAACCCTCTTGATATGCTTAAATATGTTAGCTAGAGGGTCTTTCAAAAATATAACCTTACATTTTAGAATCTATCATGATCAAGAACTATACTCATCGAGTTGACCCTCGTAAGACTGCGAATGACGCTTTGAAGAAATTGTCTTTATAAGCTCAAGAAAAAATGAAGCGAACTTGTGAAAAATTTTAGGTGATTCTTCCACAACTTTTCTATAGATAATTGAAAGTTTCATGTGCAAAAAAATTTGACTTTGGAGTATATAAAATAATGGAAAGTTCCATGTGTTTGATATGGTCATTTCAAGCATGTTGTTGTATACAAAGAAAACTATGTTTTTGATGTATTTGTGAGTTTTAGAAAGTGATACATTGCTTGCCCTTCCCATTGAGCACTCAAGAGAGGGGACCTTTGGAAGACCAAAATTACGCTCTTATTCAGCATGTGCTCAAGTATGAAATTATGTGCTCAAGTATGAAATTATGTCTATAGGTTGCATGTGACTTGAAAACTTATCCTTGAAGTGCATTCCATTGTTTTGTAACATTAAGTGCTAACACTTGGCTTTTATAGACATAAAAAAGGCCATCTCTATAAAAAGATATAATCATTTCATGTTTTTTTTGGCAAAACCGCTTGAAATTTTACTAAACTTTGTCTTAGAACTTACCAAAATTCTCTCCATACTGATTGTATTTTGATATGGAGAAAAATCCAGTGTTTTCTTTCCCTCATAGCCCATCTATGGTAGAAGCAAGGTGTTAAAAATTTCTTTCTGGCTTGACAAATAAATTGCCAAAACTTGGTAGAAAAACAGAACACTTCAGTGTCTCGGGATACTTAAGTGTCTAATTACAGAACTAGTGTTAAAAGATGATTGTTCACAGCTTCTCCTAATGTTTGTACCTCCGATTGGATGTTGGTTGGTGCAAGAGATGCTTCCTTTAACACCTTCTTTGGCAGTGGGATGGGAGTATCATTGGAGATTCTTGTTACTCTCTTTGGGGCCATTGTTAATTAGTGGAGTGTGGAAGGGAGCAATATGGGAATTTGGATTAGTGATCTTCATGATGGATTCTCTTAATCTCCGCTTTTTTATGAGAGAGCGGAGAGAAGATCCATGAAGAGGATGCATACACAGAGTAGAAATAGAGTGTTTCCACCATGAAAATAGAAGATTTTCTTCTTCTCTTCTTATTGAGAGAGTGGCAAGAGAGTAAGAGGACTCTAAACGGAGGGTCAAGAACAGAGAAGATGATGGAGATGGAGAGAACTTTAGAGAGAGAGAGAGCACTCTGACAAAGTTTTTGCCTCTCTGATAGAGCTTCTATCTCTGTGTAAGAGAGTTTGGACTCTGTGTGCCTAAATCTCAGAGTGAGGGGGTCTTTATATAGTCTCCCAAGGTGGAGAGGGGAGCTAAAAATAGCAAAAAAGTAAAGATGAAGAGTTTTCTAAAAGGACCCTTTTTAGAAAAAGTTTCATGCTTTGTTTGAGGAAAGGAGAAGAGGGATTTCTATTAGTGTTAGTGTTGAGGACCCTTTTTATAAAAATAGCAATAACCCTTTTTAAAAGGAAAAAGTTTCATGCTTTCTTTGAGGAAAGGAGAAGAGGGATTTCTATTAGTGTTAGAAAAAAACCAGGGTCTAGTGTATTTTAATCGGTTGAAATCCTAAAATCTCAATTAGATTTTGAGCTTGCCTTGAAGAAAACCGAGAAATTTTCACAAGTTTTAGTGTAATTATCGGCAAAAGCTTCACATTTTGACCTAAAAACCGAGAGAATTTCAAGTTTGCCCTTATTTTCTTTGCTGAGGAAAAATGTATTTTTCTAGATTTCTATTCTTGGTCCTCTCTCTTTTACTTTCCCAAAATTACTCCTTCTTTGCTTAAAATTGGCCTAACGCTTATCTAGCTTTCTCTTTGGTCAACTCTTATCTTAAACCATATTCTAAGGCATTAATTGACCCTTTAGCCTTAACAATATAAGTATCTCACATAAATGCCCTTCGCGTCGCCTGCGCGAGGGAACCCTAAGCTTTTGATCATCTTGCTCGTGGGCAACTCCAACAAGTGTGTGCTAGGTTGGGGCCATTTGGTGCTTTGTCTCGAGCTGCGACAATAGGTACGTGCAAGGATCTGGACGTACTATAGGTCTGGAGGGCGACAGGAGGGACTTGGTGGATCCTATGGGACGGGGGTACTCCAGGAAGGGCGTGTCCGGCTGCCCCGCCCCTTTCTGGTGGTGCTTAGGGCTCAACTTTTGGCTTACTTTTGTTCCTTGGGCTTGGAAGCCACCCGCTTACCCTGTGTAGGAAATACACTCACCCGGATTTGTTTGTCTCGGTGGATGGTATGCTATGGTGTGCTGTCTGAAGTGCGTTTTGGTTTGGTCTTGGTAGTGAGAGCTGATGCATTCGTGGTTATCTTTAGATCTAGTTTTGTGGCTACTGGTAAGTGCTTGGCGCATAGGACGGAGTTGGGTGGTTGCCCCCCTGCATGTGGGGAAACTCTTGTGCTGTTATCAATGGTGTGTGGGTGGTGGGTTCACCCATATTTATAGGTACTCCAATTTGTGGTGGATGGAGCTACTTCTTTGGCTTCTTGATATGGCGAGGTTCGGTGATCAAAAGTGTTAGCTGTGTGGAAGCTTCTGGTGTTTTTTTTGGGTCTCATCTCCTCTTCGGCATGCGGCTCTACTTGGTCCGTTGTGGACGGTATCCTACTTAGTGAGAGAGGGTGGATTTTCGGTGGCAGCCACACTAGATGGTAATTCTTCTATTGAGGGTGGCTCCTTATTCACCTGGTCTATTTGTATTGTGGTTGATTAGTCTCATGGTGGCTCCCCTATCAGTTGATGTATCTGTGTATGGTCATGATGGTTTGGTTGATGCCATGACTCGATTTGAGCATGGCTAGTCGTGTAATAGTGTGCTCTTTTGTGTACGTGGGATTACTTCTGAATCCATGGCTTGGTTTGAGCATGGTGCGGTTGTAATTTTTTAGGAATTAATATAATCTTCTACTCACTTTTTTGAGTGAGTTTTGCCAAAAAGAAAATTGATTTTGGATATACAAAACACTCTAATTAATGATTCCAAAGTCCGATTGACAAGCTGTAAAGTCCTAGAGTGCATCTTAAGATTTAATTAAGTGATGAATGGAACATATTATTGAAGTCAAATAATCATCATATCATGTCGCACCAAGCCGCACCATAGTTTTGGTACTCTTTTAGCTTAACCTTCATTCTGTCCTAAAACTCTTAAACAATATCCGCCTTTTGATATGATCATCCCATCAAAACCTCTATAGATCAACCAAACTGTGAATTTGAAAATACTTTTGGAAAAATAATTGAACATTTCTTTTGATAAAGGTTAGGCATGTTACAATCTCCCCAACCTAGGGATTCCATATGTAGTCATCTTGAGAAAACATAGGATTATTCTCTAGTAAAGTAAGTACATCTTCAAAGATAGAATCTTTCTAAGGATAGTCTTGCCATTAAATAAGGTTCTCTCTAAGAGTTCAATTTCATAAGATCCTTTCATGAGTCTCTAATATACCAGTAGGTTGATGTTTTAATTCTCATTAATTTGGCGTCGCAATCTTGCCATCAATTATGTCCACCAACTTGATCCCTTGGATTTGTCTCAGTTTCTATTGATGCTCTATTAGATAGCTTTGGACACTCATTGCGGTAGTGCCCCAACTCATTGCATTCAAGACATTGAACATCTAACAAGTAACATTTTTTGCTTTAGCTACATAAGCGCATTCTTGTTTTCTTGGATAGAAAGATCCTCTTGGTTTTCTAGCATCATTAAGACTTTGATTCAAACATATCTTCCTCTTGTCCCAACTGAAGTTTGTTCTCATATTAAGGATTTGGCATATAAAAGTGAATCTTAGAAAATCATTGGTCTCATTGCTTCCAATTGTAAACTAACTGGCTCATTAAGTCCTTGATAAAATTGTGTAGCTTGTTGTTCAATAGTCATCTTTGGGGTATAACGTTGCAAGGTCACAAACTTGGAGTGGTACTCTTCCAAGGTCAATGAGAATTGTCTTAACCTAAAGAACTCGTTCATCTTAAGGGTTTCATGCATAGGAGGTAAGTTGTTAGCAACAAGCTAACTTGGATATCATTTTTAGGAGCTTTTATTGTAAAAACACTTATTATTTTGATGAATCGGGAATATTGTAACTCCTACTTTCTAAGTAAACATTGTAATTGATGAGCCGGGGCTACAAGCTTTCAGATTGTATCAACCTGAGTTTAGTTAGATCTCCCAGATTATTAGTTTTGACCACAAAACCCTTGGCTAAGGTATAAAAGCTAACTTTTGTTTTTTAAAAGTTTTGGATAATAGAAACACAGCGTAAGCTAACGACGCTCACTTCTCTCCTTCTCGCGCTTTCTACTCCCTTCCCGGTTGTCACATTGCAGTGCCGTCTGTTGCGTTGCAACCGTAAATAAGAGCTCTACGCATTGACATAAGAATTTCATGGTAATCCGTAGCTTTTGGCATCACCGACCCACGACCTAATTTCATCATAGGTAGGAATTTAAGCTTCAAAATCATAAAATAAGTATAGGCAGGGTCTTGGGGCACCATTGCTAAGCATTTATATGGATTCTGGGTCGAAAACGACTAGGTCAAAACCTCACTGCTGTTAATAATCGTGATTTTTGCACTTGACCTAAAGTGAAATTTGAGACCATAATCATGTGTGTTTAGGTCTTATAAACATGTCCTAGAAGTTTCATAACGTTTGGATGTCATTTGATGCTGTAGTGGATGTGATTTGTTTGTCGATGAGCGATTAGCTTTTGGTGATTTTAGTCATTTGAGTGTAGCTTGAGTTAGATACGAGTTGTTTGTTGTTTTCCAAGAGATTGACAACCTCTTGTAGCCTCTATGCACTAGTTGAGTTAGCTTTGTCCCATGGATTGATAATTATATTTGTGGTTCTCGCTACATCTGCAATAAGGTAGGAGTGAGGTTAGATACCCGTCCCACATTTGGTGTGGCTTTTGGGGATCAAAGAGACCTAAACTATGGAAAAACACGAGCGTCTTGTTCCTTTTTTAAACCGCATAGCTTAAGATTGTCGTCTTTTTCTGTGTAGAGGTAGCTTGGAAGTAGGTTGTACTTGCTAAGTACCTTTTAGGACTGTAGGATTGTAGGATTAGATTAGGATTTTGAGAATGATTGATGGATGAGACAAGTCTTAAAATCAAGGCTCAAAAAACCATAAAAAACAAGAAAACGAGTGTTTGTGGACACTTTCCACAACCCCATTGCAGTAGAATCTAGGAGTAGGGTAAGTAGAATCCGAGATAGAATCTCATAACATTGCTCTATCCAAAAGAATAAATTGTTAGTTTTTTATGTGAAGTTGTAGAATTTCAGGTTTACAGCTAGAAATAGCACCAGAAGGCTGTCAACCACAGAATCTGATTGGGGATTATGCTTTAAAAGTTGTATGAACCAGTGGGGGTAAGCTTAAGGACGCATTGAGGTAAAAATTTCAAGAGTTTATAAAAACTCAAATTATTTACTTTTTCTTGACATTTTAGGCCAAATTAAGTTTTGACTTGACTCACAGGTTTAAAATAGCTCATAAAAAGCCTATCCACTGAAAAAGTTGAAAAACGTGCTCATTTTAGGCCAAAAGTAAATAATCGCGATTATTTACTTTTAGCTCAAAAGTGACCAAGGCTGATACCAGAGACTCTATGCATGTGTACAAACATCTTTTGTAAAGGCCCATAGAATAATTTGGATCACCAAACTGACCAAAAAGTTGGTAAAAACTGAATCTGTACTGATTGTGGAGAACTTGAGTGTAAATTGGAAAAAAAAAAATCAAACTCAATGAAACTTGACTCATAGGCTTATATTGATGTGATAAAGTGTACATGCTCACTTGACCAAAAGATGCAAAAATTTGCCGGCAGTAAATAATCGCGATTATTTTCTTTTGTCCCATTTTTCAACTTTTTTGACTTAACCAACATATCAATAGTTTTAGCATGTTATCTTAAGCCCACAAACCAAATTTGGTAAGAATTGGATCATTGGGATAAAAATTGTGGTCAAATTTGCAAAGTCAGTCTGCAGACACAAAACCGTTGACCATTTGAATAGAAATTATCCAAACTTGATGAATTTTGGCTAGGGAGCTTAAGTTAAGCTGATGAACAAATCTGTGTCAAGATAGTGACAAAAAAATGCATAAAAATAGCAGAGTATATAATCGCAATTATCTACATCTCTATAAAACTAGACATTTTTGCATATTTGAGTATACCACAAGGTCAAGTATATCAAGTAGACCACACAAATCAAATTTGCTGACATTCGGATCACAAAAGTGAGACTTAATCCAGATTCTTGAAAACTGAGCGTGCGGACAGGAAACAGTTGATAACTTTAACAAATTTTGTTCCAACTTAAAACTTGCCTCAACAAGTTCCATACTTGGCAAATCAAGCCAAAAAGTGTAAAAATTTGAGAAAAGTAAATAATTACAATTATTTATTACTTTTTGACTTTTGAACTTGTATAGTGTTAGACCAACATAATACAAGGCCACTGGGCAATTTTGGGTTCAACCGGATCCAAATCGGTACATGTTCACCCAGTTTCCAGGTTGTAGTTAGTCCTTTGGATTTTTGCAAAAGTAGAATCCGAAAGTCTCAATTGCTGACTCACTTACCTTGATTTGAAGTGATACACATAGACTAATCACAATAGTTAGCAAAAATTGTACAGTCTTTGTGAAGGAATAGCTAACTTGATTAAAACTGATACAGGAATCAGGTAGCAGACAAGGAATTGAAAGCTTGACAGAAGTTGCAATCAAATCAAGTGGAAGAAATTGATAACAATTCAAATCGACGGTAAGTACTCTATCCAGGGCTTCACAAGTCTATATGAACCTTAGATCTGATTGTATACTAGCAAATAAATGCATATTTGGAGAGACCGCTAGTAGAGTATCCACCGAAGAGAGTGTGAACCAAGGAGATCACTTGGAAACTATCTTTGAAGAAGTCCTAGACATTTTTTAGAATCAACATCTGAAATGTCTTCCTATTTGACTCATTCAGAAACCGGAACGACATTTTGGAGTTGAGAGAGTGCTTCTCTCTTCTTGCAGGCCTTGTTAGCTTGAGATCTCACGTTGTTGGTGTTTTTGAAAGGAAGGAGGGGGAGAGAGAGAGAGAGAGAGAGAGAGAGAGAGAGAGAGAGAGAGAGAGAGATTTTATTATAGTCCTTGAAGGTCAAATATGACCTTTGGGACCAAAGATACATGTGATGTGCTATGTATGGGGTTGATAAGTGATTCTTGATGCTCCAGGATTGCGGTGAGATGAGAGTTGCAAAATGGAGAGCCCACATTGTCACTGGGAGAGGAAGGTGTGCAGGTCCAAGTCATGGTGGTTGAAAATGTGAGGGAAGCAAGTTTGGATGTAAGAAAAAGCTAAGCACTCTAGTATGTATGGTACTCAGACTCTCAAACTTGCAGTGAGCATAATGTGTAGAGTTGATTTGCCTCTTCTCCGCCCCAACGTCCTGTCTTACATCGAAGGGAGTGGGAAGTAAGCTAAATGGTTGCTATGGCTCGTATTGTCACAAGGGGATAGGCTCAAACATATAAGAGTGAGTACAGTTTCCTCTTTCTATGAAGAGCGTGGTGTTGTAGCTAGGGGCAATATGGGTGGTATAATGTATGAAGCGGACCCACTGGATTCCTCCCAAGGCATAATACATTGGCATTGTAGAAAAGCTTCATTCACTTGGGATTCTATTGAGGCATCATGTAACAAGTGTAATGCATTTCATTTCCCAAACCACTTATTTATGTCTTGCATCCATCTTGTTCTTGCTTTTATGCATCTTTTAAATTTTTTGCTTGATTCCCATGCAATTGTAGGAAGTCAAAGTGAGGAATTTTGACACATCTTTATCATATACCACAGCCCTTTCCATGCCCATAACCTCAATTGGAAGAGGCCCCAACTCAAGAAGTAGAATCACATATGGTGTTTGTGCCTTAACTTGGAGAAAGTTTGTAAGAAAACACTTTTGGACATTCTCAAACTCTTTCCAAGTAGACTTTGAGATGCTTGTGTTCCACACTTCAACTCCATAAAGAAGAAACCGTGTCACCAATATGTCAAAAATATACTTCTTGAGAACCTAACATTTGACATCCCCTGCATTACACATATCATCAAATGTATAGTACTCTCTCTTCCCATCTTTGAAATGACACATAGCAAATTCATGCCACTCGTGATTGGCAGGAATCTCAAGGCCAATATATTTAAAGCTCTCAACTATTACCATATACATGTGATAGTGATGTGTGTGAACCGTCGGGGCATGTTTTCCCTCACTAGGAGGTTTTTTTCTCCGTGCATTGTATATACACCTATCACTCTCAAGCTATCTTATCTTTCCACTGCACACTATGTAATACACTCTCTATTGTGTGCCTTGATCTTCCTTCATCTTCTCCAAGCTGTGTGTGTTTTCTTGCAACCCTAATTCCAACAATTGATATCAGAGCAAGTTGTGTCCTCCCGGGCTTAGTCGCTAGTAGCTCCAGCACACACCTACTCACTTTCTTCAATTTCTGTGAGATTTGGTAAGTGTCTCCAGGTCAACAAATACTTTTGACAAGCTCGTAGAGCTTGATTTGCTCAAAACTTTCATTTAGGCTCATTTCGGCCACTGTTTCCACTACAAGCAGTACTGCACACGCTGTTTTGTCATTTTGTGCAAGATTTTTGTTAGTGTCGTTTTCTGTATAACACGTCCCTTATAGTCTTCTACAGTTTGTGCTATATAGCATCTGTTGTTCCCGCTTCATTTCTCCTCTTTTTAGATAGTTTTCACATCAGGTGCATGCATTCACCCTGGCTGACAACAACACAAATGTGTTCAAGATGTTTACTGTGTTGAGAACAGATTGGATGGGAACAATTATCCTATGTGGGCTTACATGATGCAACATGTCCTTGTGTCAAAGGGCGTTTCGAACATTGTGTAGGGCATTAATGTATGTCCTAGTTCTGAGGATGTAGGTGATGTTGAGGATGCTACAGATTTTGGTGGTAGGATTGATGTTGCCAAAGCTATTTTACCTACGACTGAGCAAGCTTGTTGGGATATAAAAGATGTGCAAGCTCATGCTTTGATTGCATTGTCTGTGAAGCGCACTATTACTCATCATATTCATTCAACAAAATATATAAAACAGACTTGGGATATTCTGGTTGGTCTTTATGCAAGTTGCAATGAGGCTAAAATTGCATTGTTGTGTAAAGAGTTGGAGTCAAAGATTATGCATGAGGAAGATGAGATAGACACTTTAGTTGTTGGTGTCAAGGATATCAATGAGCAACTTATTTATGCAGGCAAATTTAATTCTAGCAGTTCCCTTGTGCGAAATGTTCTTGATGCTTTGCTAGATTCTTACCAGACTTTTGCTAATACTTGGACTTATGACCCAAGGAAATCCTAAAGTTGTCAAGTTTGCTGCATTATGCACATTGTTGTTGCAAGAGTCAATTTAAAAAAAAACAGGGCCAAACAACGTGCAGTTGAACAGGCTTTTATTTTTGCTCAAAGAAAAGGTGGTAACAGTAATGTAACCACTTTTCATGGTTCTTTTGCGACTGGAAAATCTGATGTTCCTAATGCTTTTGTTGACAGCACTTCGTTTGGGAATTCTGGTGATAATAGCAAAAAGAAGATGCGTTTCCATTATTGTAAAGCTAATGATCACTTGATAAGGCAGTGTCCAAAATTGAAGGAAAAAGAGGCTAAGAGAAAGAGATTGGATCAACTACAGGGTCCAATACAAGTGCAGCTATTGTAGAGTCTTCTGCGAAAGGAGATTGTGATGTTGATGTTGATGCAGAATGGACTTTTAGTGCAAAGTGCACTTATGCTCCTTCTATCCATGATGCATGCATGTCAGTTGCTGCAGATGCTCATGTGTGGTACTTTGACATTGGTGCTACAAAGCAGATTACCTCTCATTGTGACTAGTTTACCTCTCTCAAAGATGTCCTTCATGGGAATTCAGTCACTTGTGCCAATAATAACTCTTATCCGATCAAAAAATTTGGAAAGATTATGCTGACTTCTGCAAATGGTAGTTCTTTCACACTTGTTGATGCACTTTATGTGCCTAGGATCAAGAAGAACCTTTTGTCTGTATCTATACTTGCTAGAGTTGATCTTGTTGTGAAATTTGTGGATGACAGATGAACAGTTCATGATCTCACCTTTGGTGATGAGATTGTGCATCAGGCATTTTATGTCGTGGGTTGTACAAGCTCACTTTTTATGACAATGTGGGAAGAATTTTTCAAATGCACTTGTAAATTCTAAGGCTACTTCAGATGCAAAACTTTGGCATGTATGTTTTGGGCATCTGAATTTTTCCAATTTGTTGCATTTGCAAAAATCTGATATGGATGTTTCTTTGCTGTCTCTTGAAGCACGTGCTAAAGATGTTTGTGAAGGCTATATTTTGGGTAAGATGCACCGTTTGAAGTTTCCAAAGGATGGTTCAGTTAGGGCTACATGCAGGTTGCAGCTTGTGTATAGTGGTGTTTGTGGGCCCATGCAAACTCTATCCTGAGGCAATTACCTTTACTTCGTGACTTTCATTAATGATTACTCCAAGCATGCATGGGTGTATCCACTTAAAGCAAAGTCTGAAGTGTTTATGTGCTTCAAACAATTTACGGCTATGGCTGAAAATGTCTCAAAAAATACTATGGGCAACCTCCATTCAAATCGGGGGGGGGGGGGGGGGGGGGGGGGGGGGGGGGGGGGGAGGGAAGGGGGGGTATATGTCTCATGAATTTAATGCATTTCTGGCTAGTCGTGGGATAAAACACTAATGTACAGTGTCATATACACCTAAGCAAAATGATGTTGCTGAGAGGAAAAATAGGTCACTTACAGAAATGGCACAATGTATGGTCAAAAGTCAAGCTTTGCCGCATTCATTTTGTCTAGAGGCCATCATGTGTGTCACTTATGTACTTAACAGGTGTCCTACAAAAGCTTTGCAATCTATGACTCCATATGAAGCATGGCAAGATAGAATGCCTTCTATTGAGCACATGCATGTTTTTGGCTATTTGGTGTATGTTTTGGTGCCACAAACGTAGCACAAAAAATTGGATGATAAGGCTATCAAATGTATTTTTGTCGGTTATAGTGTTGAAATCAAAGGTTACAGGCTGTATCATCCACAATTAAAGTGTATCTTGGTCTCACAAAATCTTTTGTTTGTGGAAGATTCTATTCAACCCTTGCTATCATGTACTAAACAATAACGTAAGCTCACAGGACATTTATGACACTTTGTTGCCTCTTTTCAGTGGTGGAAGTTTGAATGTAAATTCCAATGAGGCAAATGTATATCCTATGGGGTTTCTAAAATTGTTACAAGTCAGCCTATTACTGATGCAGATGTACATAGTGTACTTGATGAGAAAATGGTTGAGAATGAGTAGGCTAGAGGTATGCCAAAATGGTTGGTGCATACTTTGTGTGAGAGCAAATTGGATGCACCTTTGTCTAGTCGTACCCGTTTAGGTTCTTGCCATGCACCTTATGCATAAGAATGTTATGATTTGGCTTTGTCTAGCTTATGTGATGTTGAGGAATCTTTGTCTTTTGATGAAGCACAAAATTCAAAAAATTGTGGATGGCTGCCATGAAATTTGAATATGATGCACTTATAGAAAATGACACATGGACTTTACAGGATTTGCCACCCGACAAAAAGGCCATTGGTACAAAAGTGGGTCTACAAGTTGAAACGCAAGCCGGATGGTGAGATTGATCGCTATGATCGACTTGTTGCAAAGGGTTATGCACAACAAAAATGCATAGATTATACATAAAGGGGAATATTTTTTTGCGAGCACTTTTTTGGAATCTGGCGAGCGACTTCCAAAAAGATTCGTTTTTCCTTCTTTTCTCAACTTTTCTCTCTCTCTCTCTCTCTCTCTCTCTCTCTCTCTCTCTCTCTCTCTCTCTCAGTGCAGCCGTTTTTTGACCTAGTAGACAGCAGTCCACTCTTTTGATCATAACTTCTTCATCCGAACTCCGATTTGGGTGATCTATAGCCTCAATCGAAGAGCACAAAGTCCTCTACGCATTGATGTAAAGACAGAAATTTTCAGAGTTATGGAAGGCGTTTCTGTAGCAGCATTTCCGAAGTGAACAGGTTCAACAAAATTGATTCTCATCTCCTATTTTACATACAATGTCTTCCGGCACTCGCAAGGGTTCTTCTTCTTCAACAAGGTCCACAACCATTGTGGAAAATGATCCAAAATCTCCTAAGTGTGGAGATAGCAACACAACCACCCAACCAACGACATCGAAAACCATGATCATGGCGTACTTGGTATCATTGCAAGAGACCGTAAACAAACAAGGCGAAGACTTACGAGCACTTGCAATGGAGAATGGCACACTAAGGGTACTTGTGGTTGAGAATGAGAATCTCAAGAGGACACTTGAGATGCAAACAACACGTTTGATGCAACTTGAAGAGGAAGTCAAGGAATGTAAACGCTCTCTTGTGGACTTGAATGCTTTGAAGGAGCGGATGAGCAAAGTAGAGCATGACCATGTATTGAAAGAGGAGAAATTTGACACTATGAGCTGGGATGTATGCGACATGAAAAATGTATGCACAAACAAGTCTTGGGCTGATGTATGTGGTAGCAATGTGGTTTCTAATTCCTCACTCATGCAAGCTATGGTTCAAACAAAGAATGTTGAGAATGTAGATGTGGAGGAGTTGAAGGAACGGGAGCGACGTTCCAAGAACATTGTTATTCATGGAATTCCCGAAGAGAAGTTAGAGACACCTCCTTCTCTTGCCATTGTTATTGAAGATTTCTTCAAAACCCACTTTGGCATGTCCGGAGTTATGGTCTATGGAGCACATAGAGTGGGGAAGCAAGGAGCTCCTCGCTTGGGCGAACGGCCAATTGTATGCACCATGCCGGATGAGACCAAGCGAAAGATTATCCTTGATAATAGTTGGATCTATTTGAGGAATACAAAATGTTTTGTATGTGAAGATCACACTATTAAGCAACAAAATATGCGTCGCAAGGCATATGAGGAAAAGAATAATAAAAACAAGGAAATCTCTCATAAAGAAAATGTGCCCAAGGAGGAAACAAGTCTCTCAAGCAAATAGGGATGCGTGACCTATGAGACCGAGTTACAATTGAAAATATGCTTTTGGAATTGTAATGGATACCCATGGAATGTGGGGGTTGGCATTGATGAACTAACAAGCAAAGCCGATGTTGTACTTCTTGTTGAAACTTGGGAGCATGATACACAAAGGATTAACGGCTTGGAGGATTACAATGTACATTCATTGATGTGGTCAAAGAATCTCAAGCAACGAAGAGGACAAGGAGGGTTAGCATGTATGGTTAAGAAAGGATTGGAAGATTTTGTATCAATTGTGAAAGATGACAAGTACAAACGTTATGTATGGCTGAAAATTATGACACCAAAAAGAGCACCCATTTTTGTAGCCGGTTGCTACATTCCTCATCATAATTCTCCCTTTTATGCTTGCATGGATAGAGATCAACCATTTTCTGATTTGGAAGAGGACATTGCTTATTTCAAAGGTGAAGGTGATGTTATTGTATTTGGGGATATGAATGCTCGCACAAAAACATTGCAACATGATACTCAACAATTTGATATGCCATACATTTCAAGGGAGTTGGAGGAAGTTCACTTGTATGATCGTACTTCAATGGATGAGAAAGAGCCGGATCACTATGGAAAGTTACTTTTACACATGTGTAATAGCATGGGTATGCTCATTGCCAATGGTGTATCTTTGTGGAGTGGAACCAATGGATTTACATGTAGAAGACATAATGGGGATAGTGTGATTGACTATATGCTACTCTCTGAAGCCATCATGTATCGCATAAAGAGTTTTATGTTTGGTCAATGGACCCCGGAATCCGACCATCGCACCTTATGTATTGACCTTTCATGTGGAGAAGCAACTAAGCATGATAATCTCAGCCAAAGGAAAGAGAAGTTATCACTATGTATGGATTTCAAACGGGCACCAATGTACATTGAAATGGTTGAGCAAAAATTATGGATGACAAAGATTCAATGTGATGCACCATTGGAAACTAAATGGGAAGCTTTCAAGAAAGCTATTTGTTCTTGTGCGGAAGAATGCTTTGCCATAAAGCATCTCCATGGTATCAACAAAGATAGATCACGCAAAAGGTGGTTTGATAAAGAATGTCAAGATGCTCGAAAGTCCTTGATAAAGCTTGATGCAACTAAGGACAAAGACAACTATCAAAGTCATTTGCATACATACAAGGCATTGATTCAAAAGAAGAGAAGAAGATGGGAAGTAAAGCAACAAGAATTTCAAGTCCAAGAAAAGGCACATGCATGTGGAAGATTTTGGAGAAACTTGAGAGGCAAGCGGGTTGAGAATTTTGGTAACTTGAGTCTAGTGGATATGTACACACATTGTAGGCAATTATATGAGCAAGAAAATACTGAAAAAATGCTTTTATGGTTCACTCCCATGTATGCCGTCTTTTTTTACTATTGAGGATGTATGCGGTGGGCTTGAAAAGTTGGCCACTCGCAAAGCGGGAGATCTTCAAGGTATCAAGCCGGAGATGATCAAATGGACGGGAGATTTTACCCATGAGTGGATGTGTGATATGTTCAACCTTGCACTTCAACATGGTATGCCTTATGATTGGAGTACTAATTGGGTTAAGCCTTTGCATAAAGGAGGGGATGTAAAGAATGTAAGCAACTACCGGACTATAATGATTGGGTCTCTTATGGCAAAGTTATTTGGGTGCATAATGGAGATGAAATTGAGTGATTGGGCTGAAGAGAATGACAAGCGTGCAAAGGGACAAGCGGGTTTTCGTCGATGCCATAGCACCATTGATCATCTTGTCACTCTTCGTGTTCTCATGGAGGAAAGTCGGTTGAAAGGCAAGCAATTGTATTGTTGTTTTGTGGACTTTAAGAAAGCCTTTGATATGATTCCACGTAACAATTTGTGGAGAAGGATGGAAGAACTCCAAGTGCCAAGTGAGTTGAAGCTTGCGGTTTCTCGAATCTATGAGAAGGTGATTTGTCAATTGCGCATGGGAAGAGAAATTTCAAAAAAATTTGTAAGCACTATTGGGGTTAAACAAGGATGTCCATTGTCACCAACTCTCTTTGGTCTATGCATCGATCAATTGGAACAAATGGTACTTGACTTTATGCAAGAAGAAGGCATTGAAGAGGTCACTATTTGCAATGCGGTAATCATGCTTTTGTTGTATGCGGATGATGTAGTGCTTCTAGCACACACTTTAGAAGATGCACAAAAGCTTATGGTTTTCCTTGAGAACTTTTGCTTGCATAGTGGGCTGATTGTAAATGAATCCAAAACAAAGGTTATGCTTGTGAAAACCAACCAAAAGGAGAAGCCATGCATTCTGTACAACAACGAGACACTTGAAGTTGTTGAGAGCTTTAAGTACCTTGGCCTTGAGGTTCCATCCAATCACAAGTGGCATGAATGTGCTATGCGTCGTTTGGAAGCGGGAAAGAGAGCATATTATGCATTTGAGAACATGTGTAATGCGGGAAACATCAAGTGTTGGGTTCTCAAGAAGTATCTTTTTGATGCATTGGTGACACCGGTTCTTCTTTATGGAGTTGAAGTGTGGGGTGGGAGCATCTCAAAGTCTACTTGGAAAGAGTTTGAGAATGTCCAAAAGCTTTTTCTTACAAACTTTCTCCAAGTTAAGACACAAACACCATATATGCTCCTACTTCTTGAGTCGGGATCTCTTCCAATTGAGGTTATGGGCATGGAAAGGGTTGTGGAGTACATGATAAAGATGCGTCAAAACCCCTCACATCGACTTCCTACAATTGCATGGGAAGCAAGCAAAAAAGTTCAAAAGACGCATAAAA
Source organism: Adiantum capillus-veneris (assembly GCF_014529385.1). Lineage (NCBI taxonomy): Eukaryota > Viridiplantae > Streptophyta > Polypodiopsida > Polypodiales > Pteridaceae > Adiantum > Adiantum capillus-veneris. The sequence goes on from NC_140948.1 coordinate 149,724,781, forward strand.
GCAAGATCTTGAGCACGGGATGGATGCAAGACATAAAGAAGTGGTTTGGGAGATGGGATGCATTACACTTGCTACATGATGCTTCAATTGACTCTCAAGTGCTTCTACAACGCCAATGTATTACGGCTTGGGAGAAATCCGGTGGGTCACGCTTCATACATTACACCACCTATATTGCCCCCAACTACAAAACCATGTTCTTCGCTGAGAGAGGAAACCGTACTCACACTTACATGCTTGAGCCTATTCCCTTGTCCGCGATACACACTATCGCAGCAATTCGGCTTAGCTCCCATTTCCTTCGATGCGAGATAGGGCGTTGGGGCAATGGAGAAGAGTCAAATCGATTGTGCACATTATGCTCACTGCAAGTTCGAGAGTCTGAGTACCACACACTACTAGAGTGCTCAGCTTTTGATCACATCCGAACTTGCTTCTCTCACATTTTCAGCCATAACTTAGACCTACACACTTTCCTCTCCGAGCCAAAGTGTGGGCTCTCCATTTCTACTCTCATCACTACAATTTTGGAGCATCGAGAGTCACTCATCAGCCGTACACATACTACATCACATGTAACTTTGGTCCCATAGGTCATATTTGACCTCCGAGGACGATAATAAAATCTATCTATCTATCTATCTATCTCTCTCTCTCTCTCTCTCTCTCTCTCTCTCTCTCTCTCTCTCTCTCTCTGAATTTTTTCCTTGGTGAATATACCTCGATCCCACATTGTCGTCACCATAGCTTTTGCTTCTTTTTTCTTCCCTTGACTCTCTCTCTCTCTCTCACACACACACACACACACACACACACACACACACACACACACACACACACACACACACACACACACACACACATGCACATGCACACACACACACAAATGCAGCCGTTTTTGACATAGTAGATAGCACTTCACTCTTTTGATCATAACTTCTTCATCCGAACTCTGATTTGGTTGATCTATAGCCTCAATCAAAGAGCACGACTCCCTCTACGCACTGATGTTAAGACAAAAAAATTCAGAGTTATGAAAGGCATTTCTGTAGCAGCATTTTTGAAGTGAACAGGTTCAAAAGAGTTGACTCTCATCTCTTATTTACATACAATGTCTTCCGGCACTCGCAAGGGTTTTTCTTCTTCAACAAGGTCCACAATCATTGTGGAAAATGATCCAAAATCTCCTAAGTGTCACAACCACCCAACCAACGACATTAGAAATCATGATCATGGCATACTTGGTATCATTGCAAGAGACCGTAAACAAACAAGGCGAAGACTTACAAGCACTTACAATGAAGAATGGCACCATTAGGAAATTTCGGAGGTCATTTGGAGGGACATATGAAGAGAGAGAAAAATAGAGCACGTCCAATGAGCAGGAGGGCAAAGTACTTGGAAAGACTCAAAAAATAGGAAAATAGCCTAAAAACTTTCACGAATCTAGGATTGTGGCATCGTAACTTCCTTGCTTTTACCGAGCTGTTAGGTGCTTTCCAGTGGTCCCACTGCTGATATTCTCTTATGGTCATTAACGTACTGGAGGGTGGCCATTAAGCCCGCACAAGATATTGGAATTCTAAAACACTTTCCCTCCATTGGAATGCTTTCAAAGTGAATCTCCCTCCACTAAAGCTTTTCTCTGAGAGCTATGGCTTTCACGTCTTCTCGCCCAAGAAGCTCTAGGTGTTTAGTGTCTCTCACACCAACAACAACCAGCTGCACTTTGCCTAGAAGGCCAAGTAGTAGCATATACTCAATTACAATATCAACTTCAATAAGTGCAGAGAACCAATGGGTTGGACAAAAGATAAACAAAGGTTCATGGGTCCTCATGCAACCAAGAAGACCCAAGAGGTCTAGTGGTATCAATGTTTACCGCTCAGCATGGAAGGCCAAAGTGTTGGATTTCAAGGTTGAAATCGGCAAAAGATCTGTAAAGGAAGTTCTTGTTCAGCATGTGTTTACCCATCCAGACGTGACAGCAAACGATGGAAATGTATCAGATATACATCAACCACGTTGCAATTGTAAGTACTCTTGACATCTGAACTTCATTTGATTTGTCATTTCACTTATTGATACTCTCATTATAACTTTTCTTATATATTTTGCAGCGTTTATCCCTCTTCTTATGAGCAATGTCTCCATTCTTCACAGCTCAACTACATTAGATTTGTCATTTTTACTTATTGATACTCTTAGTTTAACTCTTGTTATATATATTGCAGATGTTTATCCCTCTTCTTATGAGCAATGGGAGCCTTTGGAGTGCATAATAGGCCTCTTCCTTGTTGTTCATGCCCACATTGGTTCTCTACAGTATTCAGGGAGGAGCAGCAAAAGCCTGGCTGATGAAGGAATTTTTTTCTATGACCACTTCTACCAACTCAGCTCAGGGAATAAGAATGGCATGTTGGTGAAACTGCCTCTACTAACCGATTGGAACACACTGTGGGCTGGCCAGTTCCCGAGGAAACAATGGTGGAGGCAATGCGAAGTAAGCTCTACAAGGATATACAGAGGTCTCTACGTAGCTCTATTCCCACCAAACTGGTTCAGACAACAAATTCTTCTTGATCCCTGGAACATATAAGACATCTGGCAAGCATAAATCTGAACCATCTGAAATGGTAATCAAAATCTTACCAACGCCTTTGATTGGATAAGAAGCATTATTTGCACATGTCACCTTCTTTCCTGCTGGAGTTGCATCCAATGAACAAAACAAATCCTTCCTTGAAGTAATATGCCTGGATGCACCACTATCAAAGTACCAAATCATTTGTGTCTTGTCAACACTGTAAGCAGAAAAATTTGAACATACTACAAAAGCATAAGAATCCTGCACAAAGTTTGCAGACTCTTCTTTAGCTGTAGAAGAATCACCACAAGCTGAAACAACCAAACTTGACTCTTTCTTCTTTTCTTTAGCAATTCGCTTTTTACACTCACTAATGTAGTGACCAGGTTTCTTGCAGTAGTGACATTTACCTTTCTTCTTGGACTTGTCGGAATCACCTTTAGACTTCTCTGAAGATTGTCCTGCACTAGACTTGGAGTGATGAGCACTCTCTTTACCCCTGTTTTTGTTCTGTACAACAAGAGCATGATCCATACCATCCACCTGTAAAGACTTGTTCTTACGTGATTGATCCTCCTGCAATAGCAAAGCCACTAACTCTTCAAAATGAAGAGGGTCAGGATTAGCTCGCAAAGACAGAGTCAAAGAAGTCTGAAAAGTCAAATAAGATGGTGGTAGTGAATTGAGTGTTTTGGAAACCAAGTCCTTCTCTGGAATCACTTCATCAATGCTAAGCAATTGCTCTTTAAGATCCCTGATTTTTGTAAGATGCTCGACAATATCGTCACCTTCGTCCATCTGTATTTTGTCAAGTTGTTTCTTCAAAAACTCTATTCTGGCAGCGTTTCTTCCTCCAAACATAGCTTGCAGAGTGTTCCAAGCATCCTCAGAAGTTCTGCAAGATCTGATATGTGGTGTGATTGTCCTCTTTATGGTTAAGGCAATCACAGCCATAGCCTGTGCATCTTTAGTATCCCATCTCTTTTGCTCTGGAGTGACTTGTGAGGGTCGTGCACCAACAGCTGCACCACGACCAGGCGTGGCAAGTGCAATGCTACCTGGACGAACTTCATCTCCAGATACATAATCCCACAATCCTTTACCAACCAAAACATTTTTGGCCATAAAAGACCAAAGAGAATAGTTGGTACCATCCAATTTGTCTTCGGATGTAAACGCACCAAAAATCTCTTTCTCCGTAGATTGAGCCATACTGTAGATGCACACAAGAGAGCAAAAGAACCTCCAAGAGATTCACAAATATCCTCTCCAATGCAAGCAAAACTCTACACAAAATCTCAGCACAAAGCTAAGACAAGCTGCTTCCCAAAAGAACTGTTTACCTGAAGAAAATCTGTCAAAAAGCACACCCTCTTGATCTAAACGCCTCCGAAAAGTAACTTCTGTTACGCTGCTCAGAACAAAATTCTGAGGGCTCGAACGGCTTCGAAAGGGGGGTAAAACCCCAGGTCGCCTACTCAGAATACTCCCGGAACGTCGAGGATGCTCCCACGAACAAATTTTTCGAAAACTGCCTGAAAACTGTGATTGCGCGCGCGGACGCGAAAACGCAAGTAGAGGCTGTGGAAATCACCTCGCTCTGATACCAATTGTTGAAGATGATGAAACAGGAAACAGAAGGAAGACAACAACTCAGAGTAGGAAGAAGATGGAGAAGGAGAAGACACAGAGCTTGTGTACGAGATCTCTGTAGTCTCTCTCTCTCTGTATTGGAATAATAATGTATTCAAACTCAGAGCTACAAAGCTTATATGAAACCCTAAGAGATAAGGTGTCCTTTCACACCAGATGTCCAGGGGGAAAAACCCAGTGGGAGAAAAGTGCCCCTGGTGAAGCGCGTATACACACTAACACTACTACATGTCTACAATATGCATATCAAAATGTCTAGAGAATACGAGCCCCTCCACAAGAAGAATAAGCGAGGCATCCTTTCCAAAGCTTCAAAAGAGAACTTCAGATTTGAAGGTAAAAAAAGCGTTGATCTTTGGGTGGATGACAGGATATATCCTGAGCATCCTATCACCAACTCAACTCCACCGTTCAAAAACATAACGTCATTGCTGAACTATGTAGGAGATGGTTATTCTGGTTTATATGGCTACACCAGGCATTTAGCGGCCAAAAGTGATATTCTTAAGCTTGAGAGAGACCTTGCACACAAAGAAAATTTTTTCTTGAAGCAAACTATGACAGAGTGCGCTCAACAACTGAAAGACAAGGACGAAAGCATCACGCAGGATCTTAGAGAAAAAAATATTGTCTTGGGTCCTCGGTTAAGAGAACGACGCTTACGAGACATTGAACAACTGAAGGTTGGTTCTGGGGGTTTGAAGAAGAGGGTTAAAGCAATCAAGTAAGATTATCATTCAAGCAGGTTTAATTCATCTTTACATTTGTAGTTTTATATCTTACTTTTCATATTTATGCTTAGATCGTTGTTACATCCTCAGTCAAATATTGACAGCAACACACCAACTTCTTCAATTCCTTATGGTCTCATACTAAAACTCAAAGATGTCGCTGGACTTTTGGAAGATAAGCGCTACTGCAAGATTGTTGCTAAGCAACTTGACACTCTTTTGAAACAGAATCAACTCCAAAAACGTGATGTTTAGTCAATTCTGGATGAAGCCGGAATATCCAACAAAGGTTATTCAGTAATTTTTTGGTATGTCTGGTGTTTGAATCAATTGTCTTCACCTGTCAAATCAAATGTCTGCAATTTTTAGGTATATTGGATATGTGTAGCATTTGAAAACTTGGAAATATTCCATTTACTCAATTTTTTGTTTACAGAACTATGCAGCAACAAAGTAAGAAATTCAATCTCAAGCACACGTTGCTGCCAAATCCTTTCTCCATTCGAAAGACAAGACTGGAGGTCAACCAGGAAGTGCTTCGTACATTGGGCACTCCTTTTCACATTGAAGCAATGTACAGATCGTCATCAGCAGAGGAAGTGGTCTATGACAAATACAATAATATATTTTATGATTTAGTAGCTTTGCAGATATATATTGTTCAATTGTTCGAGGTTTCTCAAGAGGAATGCAATGGAGTTTTGAAGTTTGTGCTTAAACCGGATGAGTGTGAGCTAGTGAAAGAGACAAAGGTTGAACGTGTCACAATAACACTTATGAATAGAGCATTAGATGAAAGCATTGCTTCAGACGACCCTAGAAACTTTAGCGTGGAATCCGAAAACAATATTTTCTTATTAGCCACATTCAAGGTTTGATATCAACAAGTTTTTGCTTAAAAAAATGGTTAGACATGTTTCATTTGATTGGTTTGGTTTTCCCATTTCAGGTGCCTGCAGAGAATTTCGATATTCTTAACTGGATTTTCCATCAAACAAGTATTCTTGAAGTCATAAGAGAACAGAGAAATGGAAAGACACCCGATGTATTAGGTATGGCTTCATACATAGTAGAGTGGCATATGGCTGGAGATCTCAAAACCCTAAATTGTATGTACAACATCTCAAAAGGAGCAACAAGTAAAAGCCCTTGTTTGTATTGCATGGGAGGAGTGATTGGTCTTGACAAAAGAAATTGGAGGAGAGCACCGGACAGGCACTTGCAGGACCTTAACTTCTACCCAGTGTTGGATATTCCACTATCCAGAGTACATATTTGCACGATGCATGCACTCTGCGGAATCATTGAGAAACTTATGTCTCTGTACATTTGTTTTGCTTGGACCACTCGGCCAGCATCAGAAAAACAAAGCGCTATATTATCATTGGAAATAGTTTTCTCAGATATGGGCTTGCATGGAGGACATGTGAAAATAGAGCAGGACGAGAAGAGGTCTAAGAATGGTCGAGATGTGACAAAGAAGTTTTCTATTGGCGGTGTGAAATCCCGTCTCTTCTTGTCGATGCCAACAAGTGGCAGACAACGCAAAAGCCAAAGTGCTCAGGAAAGGTTGACATTGAGATACAACCGTTGGAGAAACCTGCACAATGCAGTGGTTGACCACGCAGACAATGGTGCAGCAAGGACTCGCAAAGCGAACGTGTGGAAAAGTTTGGATTCCATATTCAAGTTTTGTGAGCTCAATACTTGGAGAGATACTGACTATACATTGTTTCAAGACGCTCTGGAGACCTTCCACAGATCTTTCATAGCTGCATGGACAATCATTACATATTACTTTATTTGATAAAATTGTGATTATATATTTACATATAAACAATAGGGTGGTTTTTTTTTTCAGCATATCATATGCAACCACATGCCTTGGTTTGCTAGGCAGTGCAGTAGCTTGGCTATATGGTCTACACAAGGTATGGAGAAAACTCACTACCAAGCCCATACTGGCTATTTCAGCCACACTCGTCATGGAGGTGGTGCAAACAAAGCCAACAATTTGGAGAACTACATCAATGGACTTATAGAAAACTTATGCATAGAACACACCGAAAGGAATGTGTCAAAGACAGTCAGATTGGCCAAGCAATGAGATTAGCAAGCAAACGACGGATGAAGGAAATATCGGAGGCATCGCTTGCGGCATCGCGACATGTAGAGTGGCGACTTCAAAAAGAACGCATTGGAAAAACTTGGACAACTCCGACCCAAGTTGTTTGAGACTTCCTAAAGATAGCGCATTGTAACACAATATAATTTTTTGTGCCAAGAGAAGACAACCAGTCACAAAAGTGAGAAACATAATGTACTCATTGTTTTGATAGAAAATGTATTATTTTTTGGCATCGACAATATACATTGGAGCTTCTCTATTCTTCATCTTCGTCAGGAAAAGTTACAAAATATTCTAGCGTTTTTGCCTGCTGTGTGTTATCGTCTTCTTCTTGCCTTGGTCTTTTGCAACCTAGTCCTGCAGGTTCGTTTGTCGACAGTACATTTGTCTCCACCTCCACATCCACAAGAGACATTTCTTCAGTAGACAGATGCGCAATTGGTTGTTTATTGCGAAACATAGCATGCTTGTCATACTCTAGTAATTGCGCAGGGTCAGTGATTCCGCATGCCAAACCATATGCTGCTTGGGTCAAAAAATAGCGACTACACAAACCATAAATTCCTGGCCCTTGGCCAAACATATACAATGCGGCCTTTTTTTCTAAAAGCATTATTTTATCTCTGTTCCACATGATGACGGCCCCTCCTAAATATCTTGAAAGTGTCTTCAAAGTCATCAAGGGTAGCTCCGCGTTGTCATTGGAGAAGGAAGAATGGAAGACCAAAAAACTCGAATACTTAAGATTCTTTAAGTATTGGCCGAGAGAGGAATTCTTCCCTAAATCCCCCATGCCTTGTCCACGAGGGCGAGGAATGAAGGTATCATCATAGACCACCAACTACAACAAATTAAATTTATGAAATGAGATAAGTAGAAACCAAAAAGGTAAGGCAAATAAAAAAATATTACCTTCTGGTTTTCATCTTCCTCAAGTAAGTCCTAATTCCATAGGTTGATGCCGCCCTGATCTCCAGTGGGCGCATTGGAGGTTGAGGCCAAAGATGATGAAGAAATGCTTGCCTTACCCATTTCTTCAATCCGTAGCTTTTTTTGCACTTCCATGAACTCCTTTTCTGTTGGAAGCGTGCGCTCATACCTAGCAACATCATTGTAAATCATCACAAGTGCAATTGCGGGGTCAACAAACTCATCGTCATTTACATGGGCATCTATAACAGAATACTTGTTGTGCTCAGGGTCAATGACAACATCATCCTCTTTGAGATTTTGTGCCACAATGGCAAGGCAATAGTCCTCTCGAAGGTCAAAAAGCTCCATAATGTCGTTAAGCAAGACATACTGCAAATCACCAATAGGTATGGTAAGTAGAACACTAGTAGGCAAAGCACCCTCCGGAAGCTGCACTCCCTCTGAAACCTGCAGGGCAAGGCTTCTCTGAGACTTGGGCTCTTGACCGTCCCCAGTCTGATCCTCTAGCGAGGCCTCTGCAGCATCAGCATGTTCATCTAAAATTAAATGCAAATATAAAATAAAACCTGCATAATATTCAGCCACTCGACACTTGCGGTTATGAAGTGTACACTTGTAGTCTGTTATCTGCAAGTACACTGGCAGCTTAAGGAAACTCCTAGAAAATATGTGTTTCTTGGAGGAGTCTCAATTGATATCCTTCATGTGAACAAAACGAACTCCTTGTATCTCGACAATGCCACCAGACGTTTGCTGTTGGTAGGTAATTTGGCGCGGAGACAATCCACTCATGCAAAGAAAAATTTGGATTGAACATCGGCCTGATCTCTGTCTTGCGCTGCTGAAGCCCAATGCGGTATAGAAAATGAGATAGTTTGTCTTGGGAGGCATCCTCAGAGCAAGGCACTTCCTCCTCTACTTCAACATTGAAGGGGTCCATAACGCAAATTCAAAAGCGAAGATAGACGAGAGAGCACAACATCCAAACAAAGGGCAAATGGGGGAGCAAGTCATATCTATAGGACTCCCGAGGACAATGATGACATCGATTGACGTGCATCATGGGGCCGACGTGCATCATGCAGTCACCGTGATGATTATGCCACGTGTCAGCCGCTGTGGAACGATCGCGCCACAAAGCGAAACCGGTGCCACCACACCAGAAAAGCAACGCTATCGCGTTTTGGCACGACAACTTGTTGTCGCGTCATAACGCGATACGGCCAGTCAAGAGTGCTGCGGTCCGCCTCCTCGCGTTGTGCCGCGACGCCTTTTTTGTCGCGCCATGCGTGCATCATGCAGTCGCCGTGATGATTACGCCACATGTCAGCCGCCGTGGAACGGTTGCGCCACAATGCGAAATGGGTGTCGCCGCTCCACAAAAGCACCGCTATCGCGTTCTGGCGCGACAGCTTGTTATCGTGTCATAACGCGATATGATCAGTGCAGAGTATTCTGGTCCGCCTCCTCGCGTTGTGCCGCGACATACCATTGTTGCTAGGGTAACCCGTTGGGGGCATCTTTCCTCGCCATGCCACGTGGCGTAATCATTATGCTCGCACGCTTCCTGTCATACCTCGCGATGTCATGATTAATGCAGCCGCCTTTTCTCATTATACTTATTCTGCTAATATAAACACCCCCCCTCTTTTTTTTTCACCGTTTTTTCTGAAGTATCTCTAGTCACTCTGCCTTTTTACCCACATCTAGATTTCCATATTTCCTCGCATTCTCCTCGTTCAGGTCATGGCCCGCACAAAGCAAACAGCAAGGAAGGTTTATCTTGGCCAGTCTGTTCCACACGGCTAGGGTAGCTCGTCTACAGTGCAACCGTCAACATCGCATGTGATTCCGGGCAAGACCATGCCGCAGTTACGCGCAACAATGCGAAGAAGAAGATACGAGTAGAATAGGAGCGTTCTACTCGAACTTCGTAAGCTCCAAAAGCACATTTCATTGGCAATACCTAAACTACCATTCCAGAGAGTTGTTCGCAAGATTTGCGAGCAACACAACCTGAATTTCCGGTGGTCTCGAAGTGCAATGGGGTGCTTGCACGAGGCCGCCGAGGATTTTTTGTAGAGCTTTTCCAGGACGGCTACATTCTCTCGGTCCACGCCCATAGGACAACATTGATGCCGCGAGACATCAACACACTTCGCCTTCTCAGGTTCAAGTATGACAAAACAATACCGCCTGTCGGTATTTCAGACCGAAAGATGGACAATATTCTTAGAATACCACCTATTGACAAGGTCAAAGTTCATGAAGTGTCTACACAAATGCATCGATACAGCACCCGTCTCAACACCGAGCGGGACACAACAGAAGACGATAGTGAGAGATTGGAGCAGTTACGCCTTGAGATGATGGAGGAACAAATGGCAGATGCCATCAGCGACGCCAACGCTGATGATTTGTCATTGCTGTTTTCCTATTTCCATGTTGGCCTTCCTGTGTGGGGACGCATTCTGTATTTTCCTTATCACCCCCACGAGATTGCAATTTTACAGAACCGGACGAGGGAACTCACAGACTCTATCATCAATTGCTTGCTTTGGTGCGTGCTATTCTTTTTTTCACAATAATTTCTTTTAATATATTCAATTTTGTATGACACGAATTTCTTTACAGTTTTGTAGTTTCAAATTTGCCTTGGAATATGCAAGATGATGTCGCTGTCCTTGACTCGAACCTCTTGGTCATTTTGACGGCCGAGGATACATCTTTAGTGGAAATAGTTGACTGGTTCCAGTCAGTGAACATGGATACGGCAAAAATGTTTGTTCAGGCTTATCATGAAGGGTACGGATGTTTTCAATAGTGAAATTATTTTATCTTGAACTCTAATTTATTGTGATGACATATGTTTTGCTTATGTTTATTTGTAACAGATCTCATTGGAGTCTTGTTCTCTTACACCTTGAACGAAACCGGTGCTACCTTGATAATTCATCCCATGGATTTCATGGTGAAGTACGTAGGTGAGGTTTTGTGTTTTGTTTGACATCGCATAGAATTTTGTTAAAAGTCGCTTATGAAATTTAATTGTATTTTGTGCAGATCTGTTCGAAAGCTTGTGTCTGCTCTTGAAGCTTTAACGCAAGAGCAGATATATGAGAATCTTACGATTATTAGTTGCAAAGTCCCTAAGCACGACGATGCCTACTCTTGTGGATGGAGGGTCTTATTCAATGTAGAAATTTTGTTAGGGGTCATGCTTGATGGAAGTCGTAGAAGTGCAAGTATTTGACACTCGTTTATAGATTTGTATCTTAATATGTTAGTAGCTATGTTAATAAACATGATGTTCTTAACGCAGGTAAGAAATTTAGCAGATTATTCAAAGGCTGATGTTTCTTCTTTTAGAAACAGAATGATTGAAAACTTGATCAATTACGCGACCATGCGTCCAGACGGAGCACGTGATGCTTTTATCCCGCCAGCACCAAGGCCCACGCCAACAAGATACCCCGTGTCTGCCACACCAACACAAGCACATATCAATATCTCCCCAGATGCCTCCCCAACCCAAGCTCCCACCAGCCCTCGTCCTGAAGAAACAGATTCAGAACCCTCAAACCCCCCACCCAACACCTCTCCTGCTCATGAAGCAGCTCCAGATCCCCCAAACCCCCCACCCAGCAGCTCTCCTACTCATGAAGCAGCTCCAGAGCCCCCAAACCCCCAAGCCACCACCTCTCCTCAACTTCAACCAACAGCCCCCACATCACCGCATCCACAAGATTAGAAAGAGATTATGAAATGTACTTTTGACAAATTGATTACAAGCAGTGGATCGAAATTTGACTTTTGTTTTGATTATGGTTCAAAGTTTACAAATGTTGAGTACAGTTTTCCAAAAAAATGGGAGAGTGATGATCCAATGGTGTTTGGTAATGTAGAGAGCTACCTTTGTCGAGTAATCTTTGAGAATAGTATTTGAATCATTGTGTAAAGTTAGTTCACTATTTCAAGTCTGTCGCTAGTAATCTGTGCACAAAGAGTCATTTTTTCTTGTCTGTGAGGTACTTGCAATGCAACGTATGCGATAAGACATTGGGATACATGAGCCCGATAGAGACATCAATGTATAAAACTAATACATGTAGCTTAGTACCTTTCGCATGTTACACTTGATAACAAATTTTGAAGGCAAATTGAGATCGGACTCATTTAACAGATCCTCTCGAACCTGTCTTAAAGTGACATTTGATCTAACCACAACAACTGTAAGCAAATAATTTGAAAACCATATCTCGATGGAAATCAAGGGATTAAAAGCATCGTCACTTAAATCTTGATCCATAGCTACCAACTGACCATTCACTCGATGCCACCTCATGTAGTAGAAAGAAACTATAAAATTCTGTGATGCTATCATACACTTGCACACAACCGAGCGCTTGTCAACTTTACACAAAATGCCTTCAGAATCACTGACATCCCAATTATCATCCAAAAAATCAAGGCAAGTTTGGGATTTGCAGATGAACATGGTTTTTGTTTTTCTAACCTCCTCATCGTGGAAGAAAACTATAAAGACATGTAATGGCATAAATAGACTGACTCGTACTTGCCTGCTTGCAATGTTTGGTGGCAAACACTTCAAAATTTCCTGATGAAGCTTGAGTTTAAAACACTCAGAGGTTTTTGAAGTTGAAACTGGCCACTTTGGGGAATCTTGTTGGGGAAGAGGGAAAGGTTTCAAAGTGCCAAATCCATGGACAGAGCAAGGGGCGTTGTAAAAGTAGTCGTAAAAGAAAACTCCCGTCTCTGCAAGAGCTCTTCTCGCACTAGTTCTGTACATAAGTTCTCTCACTGAAGCATGAAAAGCATAAAAAATACCAATTATGCACTCAATTGGTTTCCAGTCTTCTTTGTTAGAAGGATAAGTATCTGCAAAAACAAAAGATAAGAGAATGGTCACAAGAAATAGTCAACAAAATAACTTGAAGGATCTTTAAAGACTTTTTAGCAATATAGTAGTCACACAGTTTGGTCTATGAACAGGAAACCCCAAAGGTGACTGTTGTAGTCGTAGTTTGGAGTACATATATGCATGCTCAATGAGCATCTCTTTCACTGTCTTTCCCGTTTGAGACAAGCGAAAATCTTTCACACGTCCTTTTTAGCTGTTGATGAATTCATTTGACATCCGTTTTCTTCTTCTTGTTTGAAGCAGAACCCAACTACCAATGGTGATTGTGGTAGACATCCAGCGACCATGGTCTAAGTCAAAGCTGTTGAATAGTTCCACAGATTTAACAGAGGCGAATGGTCGTCGTGGTCGTCTTCCTTCCATCTCTGCTTCTATTAGCTACGAAGTGACACTACACAAAAACGATAAAAGAAAAGAGGCTCACTAGTTTACACAAGAAGTAGTAGCTTGAAAAGTGTTCATCAAAAGGCGTGCCTCATTGAATGTGAGTTATGGCACATTCGGCGTTCGTCGCCCATGGCAAGAGAATAATTTGCACCAATCACGTCGTATCTTCTTATTGAGATCTTTTTAACAGAAAAAACTCTTTTTTGAAAACGCACAAATTTGAGATAAAAATCAAATAAATTGGAGCTACCGTTGTGGTGACTCAAACTCTATTGGTCGAACAGCATTCCCTCTCTAACGCCAAAAAGTCCTTTTTTGAGTCCAAACTTTTTCTAATGTCAGCAACCTAACTTCCAGATTTGTAGGCTACTCAATCGTCGAGCTCAAGAACAGAGTCACTATGCAATTTTTACAGGTTCCAGATAAAGAAAGAAAGATCAGATATGAGAAGGCACTCCATGCACTTAAAGACCGCCTTGCCAGCCATCAACCTGATGATTATTTCAGCCCATAAAGTTGTGTCAACGGATGACACAGGCGAGGAGGGGGGAAATGTTAGCAGCAAGCTAACCCGGATACCATTTTTTGGAGCTCTCATTGTAAAAACAATTATTATTTTGATGAATTGGGAATATTATAACTCCTATTTTTTGGATAAACTTTGTAATTGATAAGCCAGGGCTACAAGCTTCCAGATTGTATCAACCTGTTTTTAGTTAGAGCTCCAAGATTATTAGTTTTGACCACCAAAAACCTTGGTTAAGGTATAAAAGCCAATTTTTGTAAGTTATTATTAAGTTTTGGATAATGAAATACACAGAGTGAGCTAACGGGGCTCACTTCTCTCCTTCTCGCACTTCCTTCTGCCTCCCCGGTTGTCACATTGCAGTCGCGTCTATTGCTTTGCAACCGCATGTAAGAGCTCTATGCATTGACGTAAGCATTTCACGATATTTGGTAGCTTTTGGCATCACCAACCCGTGGAAAAATTTCATAATAAGTAGGAATTTACACTTCAAAATAAAAAACTAAGTATAGGTAGGGTATTGGGGCATCATTGCTAAGCATTTAGATGCATTCTGGGTCGAAAATGACTACGTCAAAAATCCACTGCTGTTAATAATCATGATTTTTTCACTTCATCTAAAGTGAGAATTGAGACCATAAGCATGTGCGCTTAGGTCTTATAAACATCTCCTAGAAGTTTGATAACGTTTGGATGTCATTTGATGCTGCAACGGATGTGGTTTGTTTGCCGATGAGTGATTGTCTTTTGGTGATTTCAGTCACTTGAGTGTATCTTGAGTTAGATGCGAGTTGTTTGTTGTTTTTCAAGAGATTGACAACCTCTTGTAGCCTCTATGTACTCGTCGAGTCAGCTTCGTCCCATGGATTGACAATTTATTCGTGGTTCTCGCTACATCTGCAATAAGATAGAAGTGAGGTTAGACACCCGTCCCACAGCTGCGTAAAGAGCTGGAGTCAAAGATTATGCATGACAAAGATGAAATGGACACTTTCCTTGTTGGTTTCAAGGATGTTAATGAGCAACTAATTTCTGTAGGAGAAGTCATTTTTAATAGTTCACTTGTGCAGACAGTTCTTGATGATTTGCCAGATTCTTACCAAATTTTTGCTAGTACTTGGAGACTTATGACCCAAGGAAATCCTGAAGTTGTCAAGTTTGATGCATTATGTACATTGTTGTTGCAAGAGTCACTTTTTAGAAAAGCACGACTAGGCAGCGTGCAGTTGAATAAGCTTTTATTGCAGCTCAAAGAAAAGGTGGGAACAGTAATGTAACCACTTCTTATGGTTCTGCTGCGAGTGGAAAAGCTTCTCTTTTTGATGCTTCTGCTGGAGGCACTTTGTCTGGAAATTCTGGTGATAAGGGCAAAAAGAAGATGCGTTGCCATTATTGTAAAGCTAATGATCACTTGATCAAGCAGTGCCCAAAATTGAATGCAAAAGAGGCTAAGAAGAAAGAGGTTGGATCCACTACAAGGTCCAATACAAGTACAACAATTGTAGAGTTTTCTGTTAGAGATTGCGATGCTGATGTTGATGCAGAATGGGCATTTAGTGCGGAGTGTACTTATGATCCTATTGTCCATGATGCATGTATGTTAGTTGCTACAGATTCACATGTGTGGTATTTTGGCAGTGGTGCTACAAAGCACATTACCACACATCGTGATTTTTTTACCTCTATTGAGTCTGTCCCTCATGGGAATACGGTGACTTGTGCCAACAATGCCTCTTATCATGTTCAAGGAGTTTGTAAGATTGTGTTTACTACTACAAGTGGTAGTTCTTTCACAATTGTTGATGCATTATATGTAGCTCGGATCAAAAAGAACCTTTTGTTTGTATCTGTACTTACTAGACTTAGTCTCGTAGTCAAATTTGTGGATGAAAAACGTAAAGTTCATGATCTTAGTTTTGGTGATGAAATTATTGTATCTGGACTTTTGTGTTGTGGGTTGTATAAGCTCAAATTTAAATGACAAGTGTGGGCAAAATTTAGCAAATGCAGTTGCAGATTCAAGGACTGTTTATAGATGCAAAACTGTGGCATGCACATTTTGGGCATCTGAATTTTGTCAATTTGCTGCATTTGCAGAAATCTGATATAATGGCTTCTTTGTCGCCTCTTGAAGCACTTGTCAAACATGTTTATGAAGGCTGTATTTTGGGTAAAATGTAGCATGCTAAGTTTCCAAAGTGTAATGTACCCAACATTTATCCATATAAGTCATTTCAGTTATTTTGCAAAGTAATTGAGATTCTCAATTTTGTGAGTCATCATGAGTTTATCAGAGCAACTGGATTGAAAATCGGGTTCAAAATCCATTTATTTATGATCTTTCTTTATGTGGAACAATAGGTTTATGTGGGAACCTAATCTATGTGTGAAGAAAAAGCTTGGAGATAGTATTTTTAGGAAAGAAAGAGAGGTGAATCAAAATTAGGATACTTCTTGCTTTCTCTCTCTCAAGATAGAATGGGAACTTGTAAGTATAGAGCTTTTTAAAATTCGCGCATAGGATTCGCGAACGCAAAAAAATAAAAATAAAAAAAAATATATATATATAGCCACGACGACGTGCGAGCTTTTTTCTTCTCCTATTCTTGAAACCTCTCAGTATTTTTAGCACCCCTTAGGGCCTATATAAAGGACCCTTCTCCTCTCACTTTAAAAACACACATCTACAAAAGCGAAAGCTCTCTCGCAACGACGCGCCGGAGGAAGCCTCTCTCCCTTAACCTCACCTTCAAGCCATCTCCATCTCCAATCGTCGACGTGTCGTCTCTCTATTTGTGGACACACTCTTTCTCTCTCTCTCTCTCTCTCTCTCTCTCTCTCTCTCTCTCTCTCTCTCTCTCTCCAACTACGTGCTTTTCTTTTCTCCATTCTGAAGCTATGGCTCCGAAGCGTGTAACGCGAAGTTCTAAGGACGCCCATGCCGTTGCACCACCAAGGAAGGTGGAAAGAAAGAGTCTACTCCGAACGTATCTCATGCGGAAGCATCAACCGAAGAAGAAGTCGAAGCCATCCAACGTCCAGCACAGGAGTTAGCGGCACGCGCTCCAAATCTGGTAAGACAAAATTATAATTCTGCATTTCTATTCATGTTTGACTTGGGAAGCTAAGCATAGAGAACCCCTTAAACCGTCCGAAAAACGTGATTCTATCACATAAAACAAGCATATGTTCTCATAGATGAGTGAAAGGACTGTTTGATAAATTGTTACTGTTTGTTGAATTGTTTTTGCTTAATAAATTGTTATTGTTTGATAAGTGGGTTCTGATTGATATGAAGAATTGGTTGATCATGTTTGATGAATCATTTAATGAGAAGAATTGTTGAAAGAATATATTTTATCCTTGCGGGTAGCGAGATGATCCCGGGGGGGTAGCAGAGATTAAGCTGAGGTTATCGGCTCTCTTTTGTTCCTCGCGGTTAGCGAGATGCCTCGCGGGTAGCGACATGCCTCGCGGGTAGCGGGATGCCTGGCGGGTAGCAAGATGCCTCGTGGTTAGCGACATGGGAAGGTTACGCAATTCACGGTTAGCGAATAAATCCTTTGCAAACGCTCTGTTGGTTAGACAGAGAAAGTCCGCGAGTAGCGGCAAAATCGTGAGAAATTGGAAAAGTTGTTTTTGTTGAATAATAGGGTTGCCTTCATTAGCATTGTTTGAATTTTTTTGGTATTGTTTGAAGGACTGTATAAAAGAACCTGTGTTTGGAATTGATTAAGGAACACTGTTTGTATATGTAAAACAGTGTGGAAAAAAGTGTGCGTGTGGGCTGGAAAGTGGGGACTGGCTCATGTTGCTAGTCAAAGATGGGTGGACTCGATTAGTCGAGTACTTTTCACTTTGTCTCAGTTAGTTAGAGATTTATCTCATGTCATATTTTGGATTTAAGGATGGCGGCCGTGCCTCTTAAACGCGGGGAAAAAGGCATTGTTTTTGAATCCTTAATGTGTGAAAGGGATTTCTTCTCTTATAATGTAGGATCTAGAGTCCATAGAACCTTTAACCCTCATCGACCTGGCTTGTGGTGTAGGGTCTTGCATCTACGAACACATAGGTGAAAGTCTTCTTCTCTTTCGTTGCTCGTATCCTTGCTTCGCATTATCGGAGTGGGGTGTCTTCAACGGATTTAGAGGATAAAGAAGGCTATCTTCCAAGTCGCCCCGACCTTTTAGGAAGGGGACCTTACAGTTGGTATCAGAGACTAGGTTAAAAAGATTTAGTTGGCTACTTCAAGCTTCCTCATGTGTATGGTTTTCTATACCCATTAAGAGACTCGGAGGGATATTACAATATGGATTGATGTGTATCATAGTTATGGTTGAAATCTCTATTATGTTGCTCTTGGAGAGATCTTTTGTAGACCCCTATATGACATTTTGATGACCTTACGATTAAAAGATTGAGTTATTTTCTACAAAGAAATTGTTTGACTGGTTAAGTCATGTAAGTGAGTTTTTTTTTGTGTAGATTGAATGAGCCATGACTGGTTAAGTCATGTGATTGAGATAATCATGATTGGTTAAGTCTTATGATTGAGTGTGACGGATTGGATAAGTCGTGACTGGTTAAGTCAAGATTGGTTAGGTCATGTGATTGGGTTTTAATGAATCGGATAAGTAAGGATTGATTAAGTCATACGATTGAGCTTTTAGTGAACTGGATAAGACTAAGTTTCGAAAGTACCCTATTGATTTGAGTTATTACAAACATTGATGTACACTCAGGGGAATCCTCAAATCACTTCTACGTTGGAAAACCGTCAGAATGATGCTCTCTATACGGAGATTCAGGAGAAGAATTTTTTGCTCAAACAAATGCAACCACCTTCTTTTAAAGGAGAGGGTGATGATATTGAGAAAGAAGCAGAACTATGGATGATTACTTCTCTGCTGTAAGGACCACACCTGCAAATCAAGCTATGTTAGGAATGTTTCGCCTCTCAGGGGAAGCGTAACTACGGTGGAAACAACATTGTCGTGACATGGGAGTGTTGGAGAACTCTCAGAGTTGGTGGGAGATCAAACAAGCGATGAAGGAAAGATACTTACCTCCTGCCCATGAAGCGATAAAGATGAATGAGTTCTTTAGCTTGAAACAATACGGTTTATCTTTGGAAGAGTACTACTCAAAGTTTGTAAGGCTTAGACGTTATGTACCGTCAATGACCATAGAGCAGCAGGTAGCTCACTTTTGTCAAAGATTAGGAGAACCCATTTGCTCGCGATTGGAAGCCTTGAAACCTACCACTGTACAAGATGCTATACTGCGAGCCAAACCTTTAATGAAGGAACAAGGGATTACAAAAAGAATTGAACGAAGTCAAAGTTTCAACGATAGACAACCACAAAGGGTTTATGCTGCTAATGCGACAGATTCTCAACGCTTAAATGTTCGATGCTTTGAATGTGGAGAGTTGGGACCTTATCGAAACTCTTGCCCACGACGGAATAATGGAGCAACAGTAGTAAGTGAAGCAGACTAAGAATATTACCCTTTTAGAGATAATGATGGTCACTACTAATTGGAGTAAAAGTATCCTCACTTTTTCTCGAGATGAGGACATCTCGAATCCGTAAGTTGGGGAGATTGTAATGTACCCAACATTTATCCATATAAGTCATTTCAGTTATTTTGCAAAGTAATTGAGATTCTCAATTTTGTGAGTCGTCATGAGTTTATCAGAGCAACCGGATTGAAAATCGGGTTCAAAATCCATTTATTTATGATCTTTCTTTATGTGGAACAATAGGTTTATGTGGGAACCTAATCTATGTGTGAAGAAAAAGCTTGGAGATAGTATTTTTAGGAAAGAAAGAGAGGTGAATCAAAATTAGGATACTTCTTGCTTTCTCTCTCTCAAGATAGAATGGGAACTTGTAAGTATAGAGCTTTTTAAAATTCGCGCATAGGATTCGCGAACGCAAAAAAATAAAAAATATATATATATAGCCACGACGATGTGCTAGCTTTTTTCTTCTCCTATTCTTGAAACCTCTCAGTATTCTTAGCACGGGCCTCAGGGCCTATATAAAGGACCCTTCTCCTCTCACTTTAAAAACACACATCTACAAAAGCGAAAGCTCTCTCGCAACGACGCACCGGAGGAAGCCTCTCTCCCTTAACCTCTCACCTTCAAGCCATCTCCATCTCCAATCGTCGACGTGCCGTCTCTCTATTTGTGGACACACTCTTTCTCTCTCTCTCTCTCTCTCTCTCTCTCTCTCTCTCTCTCCAACTATGCGCTTTTCTTTTCTCCATTCCGAAGCTATGGCTCCGAAGCGTGTGACGCGAAGTTCTAAGGACGCCCATGCCGTTGCACTACCAAGGAAGGTGGGAAGAAAGGTGTCTACTCCGAATGTATCTCATGCGGAAGCATCAACTGAAGAAGAAGTCGAAGCCGTCCAACGTCCAGCATAGGAGTTAGCCGCACGCGCTCCAAATCCGGTAAGACAAAATTATAATTCTGCATTTCTATTCATGTTTGACTTGGGAAGCTAAGCATAGGGAACCCCTTCAACCGTCCAAAAAACGTGATTCTATCACATAAAACAAGCATATGTTCTCATAGATTAGTGAAAGGACTGTTTGATAAATTATTATTGTTTGTTGAATTGTTTTTGCTTAATAAATTGTTATTGTTTGATAAGTGGGTTCTGATTGATATGAAGAATTGGTTGATCATGTTTGATGAATCATTTAATGAGAAGAATTGTTGAAAGAATATATTTTGTCCTCACGGGTAGCGAGATGATCCCGCGGGGGTAGCGGAGATTAAGCTGAGGTTATCAACTCTCTTTTGTTCCTCGCGGGTAGCGGGATGCCTCGTGGGTAGCGGGATGCCTCGCGGTTAGCAAGATGCCTCGCGGTTAGCGAGATGGGAAGGTTGCGCAATTCGCGGTTAGCGAATAAATCCTTTGCAAAGGCTCTGTTGGTTAGACAAAGAAAGTCCGCGGGTAGCGGCAAAATCATGAAAAATTGGAAAAGTTGTTTTTGTTGAATAATAGGGTTGCCTTCATTAGCATTGTTTGAATTGTTTTGGTATTGTTTGAAGGGCTGTATAAAAGAACCTGTGTTTGGAATTAATTGAAGAACACTGTTTGTATATGTAAAACAGTGTGGACAAAAGTGTGCATGTGGGGTGAAAAGTGGGGATTGGCTCATGTTGCCAGTCAAGGATGGGTGGACTCGATTAGTCGAGTACTTTTCACTTTGTCTCAGTTAGTTAGAGATTTATCTCATGTCATATTTTGGATTTAAGGATGGCGACCGTGCCTCTTAAACGCGGGGAAAAAGGCGTTGTTTTTGAATCCTTAATGTATAAAAGGGATTTTTTCTCTTATAATGTAGGATCTAGAGTCCATAGAACCTTTAACCTCATCGACCTGTGTTTGGAATTAATTAAGGAACACTGTTTGTATATGTAAAACAGTGTGGACAAAAGTGTGCGTGTGGGGTGAAAAGTGGGGATTGGCTCAGGTTGCTAGTGAAGGATGGGTGGACTCGATTAGTCGAGTACTTTTCACTTTGTCTCAATTAGTTAGAGATTTATCTCATGTCATATTTTGGATTTAAGGATGGCGGCCGTGCCTCTTAAACGTGGGGAAAAAGGCATTGTTTTTGAATGCTTAATGTGTAAAATGGATTTTTCTCTTATAATGTAGGATCTAGAGTCCATAGAACCTTTAACCTCATCGACCTGGCTTGTGGCATAGGGTCTTGCAACTATGAACACATAGGTGGAAGTCTTCTTCTCTTTCGTTGCTCGTATCCTTGCTTCGCATTATCGGAGTAGGGTGTCGTCAACGGATTTAGAGGATAAAGAAGGCTATCTTCCAAGTCGCCCCGACCTTTTAGGAAGGGGACCTTACACAAAGGATGAGTCAATTTGTGCTACTTGCAGATTGCAACTTGTGCATAGTGATGAAAATGTCTTGAAATGTACTATGGACACCCTCCGTACCGATCGAGGAGGGGAGTATATGTCTCATAAGTTTACTGCATTTCTGGCTAGTCATGAGATAAAACACCAATGTATTGTGCTTGCACAATGTATGGTCAAAAGTCAAGCTTTACCATATTTCTTTTGGCTTGAGGCTATCATGTGTGCCACTTATGTACTAAATAGGTGTCCTACAAAAGCTTTGCAGTCTATTACTCCATATGAAGCATGACATGATAGAAAGCCTTCTATTGAGCACATGCATGTTTTTGGATGTTTGGCATATGCTTTGGTGCCACAAACACAACGCAAAAAATGTATTTTGGTTGGTTATAGTGCTGAAAGCAAAGGTTAGAGGTTGGTTATAGTGCTGAAAGCAAAGGTTAGAGGTTGGCTGTCAAATGTATTTTGGTTGGTTATAGTGCTGAAAGCAAAGGTTAGAGGTTGTATCATCCACAAACAAAGCGTATCTTGGTCTCACAGGATGTTGTGTTTGTGAAAGAATCTGTTCAGCCCTTGTTGTCATGTACTAGAGAATGTAATGTCAGCTCATAGGACATTTATGACACTTTGTTGCCTCTTTTCAGTGGTGGAAGCTCGAATGTAAATTCCAACAGGGCAAATGTACAGCTTATGGGGGTTTTTGAAAATGTTATAGATCAACATATTACTGATGTAGATGTACATGATGTACTTGTTAAGAAAAGGGTTGAAAATGCACAGGCTAGAGGTATGCCAAAATGGCTGGTGCATACATTGCATGATAGTAAACTGGATGCACCTTTGTCTAGTCGTATTCGTTCAGGCTCTCGGCATGCATCTTATGTATTAGATTTTTATGCTTTGGTTGTGTCTAGCTTACATGATGTTGAGGAACCTCTCTCTTTTGATGAAGCACAGAATTCAAAAAATTGGATGGCTGCCATGCAATCAGAATATGATGCACTTATAGAAAATGACACATGGACTTTATGTGGTTTGCCTCTTGTGAAAAAGGCCATTGGTACAAAGTGGGTTTACAAGTTGAAATGCAAGCCGAATGGTGAGATTGATTGCTACAAGCTTGGACTTGTTGCAAAGGGTTATGCACAACAAAAATGTATACATTATGAAGAGACTTTTTCTCCCACTTATCGTATGACTACTGTGCATTTTCTATGTGCATTGGCGGCTCATTTTGGTTGGGATGTACATCAATCCTATATTGTTATTGCTTTGAATGGTGATATTTTTTAGGAAGTCTATGTAACGGAGCCTCGTGGTTTTGTCAAGAAAGGACAAGAGGACACAGTGTGCACATGTAAGAAGGCTTTGTATGGGTTGAAGCAATCTCCTCGTGCCTGGTATAAGAAAGCTGACACTCATTTGGTCAAACGAGGCTTTTGTAACAATCCAACAGAAAGCACATTGTTCGTTAATCGTGAGGGCGCTATATTTCTCATTATTGTTCTTTATGTGGATGATTTTTTTATCACTAATCCCAGTGAGGCACATATTTCTGAATTGAAGGCTGATTTGAATGCTACTTTCAAGATGAAAGATTTGAAGCTGGTGCATCATTACTTGGGCATACAGTTTAAGTAGTGTGATGGTGGTATTGCCTTGTGTCAGAAAAGTTACATAGAGACATTGCTATGTAAGTTTGGACTTGAGGATTGCAAACCTATTGCCACTCCCATGACATTAGGAGAAATATGGACTTTGCATGGGTCTTGTAAGGAATCCTAATTTTTAGGGATTAAGGCTAATGTTGTGTAGGATTAAGGAGACAAGGGCATTCAAGAAGGTAGCTTTGAGTAGGCTTTTCTAGCCTTTTTTTTAGACAAATGTAGGATGTGGACCTAAGAGGTTACTTTTCTCTCTCTAGCCTTTTAAAAGTAAAGGGAGTAAAGGGGTGTGGCCACATCAACAAAAACGTGGGTCACAAGAGCCAAAATTTGACTTTATTTTTACAAAACTCATTTTTACTTATATTTGACTTAAAACTCCCTCCCAACATATATACATATCCAAAAATCAATTTTTGACCCTTTTCTTTACCTACAAGTTTTGAAAGTTCATTTTTTCAAAATCTTTTCCCCCAAAAAATAAAAAACACTTTGTTCTCTCCTCCTCCTCCCTCCTCTCTCCCTCCCTGTCCCTACTTTTCTCCTCCTCCCCAATCTCTCTCTCCTCCCCCTCCCGTTGTATCCTCCCATCTTCCTCCCTCTCTCTCTTTTCATCCTTTGCTTCCTCACGCAAAAGGTGCCATGGTGCTTACGGACATCACAAATTGTTTGCTTCCACCACCACGTACTCTCACACGAAAAACGTACATATTCACTTGCCCACGGAGTTTGCACCAAAGGCTGCATGTGAGGGTGATCAAAGGTCATCACAGGAATGTCGTGCCGCCGGTGAGATGAATGTTGTAAGACCTAGGGGACTCAGACATAGGATCCTCCTCCCTACCACCCTTTATATAGGCCTAGCTCCTAGCTCTTGCCCTAAGCGGATTCCCAGTCCACATTGGTCGAGTCCAGGCCCTTGTGTTAAGTATGGAGCCTGATTTACCCTTGTAATTTTCTGTGGTAAAAGAGCACATTTGTAAGGCCCCCATTATGAGGAGAAGCCATCGTGCGTGAAGGAAAATCACTCACCGGAAACCAAAATTTTCACGGACAAGAATCAGGGGCAACTTTAGAGGCCTCGGCGGAGGCCCCCGAGAATTTTTTTTTGCCGGAATATTCCTTTTCACGGAATATTATGGCCGGACGGCGGTCGAAAAGTGAACGGAAAACAACCGGTCGGTTGGCCGGTGGCCGGTAGTCAATGGCCGATGGCCGGTGGTCGGAAGTCAATGGCCGGTGGCCGAATTCAAAAGCGGACTTGTCTGCTCAAGGACGGCCACACATGGGCGGATTGGAGGGTCCGATTTGGACTTATTCGCACAAGGGCGGCTACACATGGCTGTCTCTCATAAGAGAGGGCAGCCCTTTTGGCCTATAAAAGGAGGCCATTTCTACACACATTTCATAGTGTGAAGTTGATGCAACAAGGTGAGTGTGAGGTGGTGAGAGTGAAGCAGGGCGGGAGCTCCATTAAGGGTATAATCCCTTTGTAAACTACTTCTTGTTTTGAAGTACTAAAGCCATTGAGTGGCTGCTTTCCCGTGGATGTAGCCCACATTGGGTGAACCACGTATATCGTGTGTACTCTCTCTCTCTCTCTCTACTCTATAATCTTGTGTATGTAAATTTGTCTCTCTCCATTAAGTAATCTACTCAATTATCTATTTAGCTACGTCTTATTTCCTAACAACTGGTATCAGAGCAAGGTTTGCTCGTAGCTAAATTATCTCAAGGAAAGAATTCCTTGAATTGAGTGGGAGTTATGGCGGAGGAAGGGAAGCTCAAGATTGAGAAGTTCAACGGCAAAAACTACCAACATTGGAAGATGCAGATTGAAAACTATCTCTACCATAAGGACCTCTATTTGCCACTAGGCGGTCTTGCGAAGAAGCCCGCAACAATGGCAGATGAAGCATGGATTGTCCTTGATCGATTGTCCTTGATCGAAAGGCACTGGGAACAATCCGGTTAAGCTTGGCGTCAACGGTGGCCTTCAATGTTTCGGAGATGAAGACCACGGAGGACTTGATGAAGTCACTTGACGACTTCTACGAGAAACCATCGGCATCCAATAAGGTATTTCTTATGAAGCGCTTGTTCAATCTAAAGATGGCAGAGAATGGTTCAGTTGCAGAACACCTAAATGACTTTAACACAAACATAAGTCAACTTCGATCAGTGAAAATCAATTTCGATGACGAAGTGCGAGCTCTCCTTATACTATCATCTCTATCGGATAGTTGGGACAGCCTTGTGATGGCTGTAAGTAATTTTATCTCTAGCACAAATACTCTTAAGTTTGATGATGTTGTGGGTGTTCTCCTAAGCGAGGAAATGCGAAGGAGAAGCACAGGAGAATCATCAAGTGCTACACTATCAGTGGAAACAAGAGGAAGGCCTAAGTAGAGGTTCAAAAACCAAAAGGGTCGTGATCGCTCAAGGCGGAGCAAGTCACGCACAAAGTTAGTTCTTGAATGTTGGAACTGCGTCAAGAAGGGCCACGTCAAGAAGGATTGCTGGTCCAAGAAGAAGAAGGAGACAGAGTCTCAAGACAACAAGCCAACATCGGAGGCCAATGTGGCAGGTAAAGTAGAGCAAGATGCTCTAATTCTCTCATTAGACAATGTGTCTAATTCTTGGATAGTAGATTCCGGGGCTTCATTCCATGCGACACCACACAAGCAACATTTCCAAGACTACACCAAAGGTAATTTTGGGTATGTATACTTGGGAGATGATGAAGCTTGTGAGATTGTTGGCAAAGGTACAATTTCTGTCAAAACTGCTAACGGAAATGAATGGAAGCTTAAAGATGTTAGGCATGTTCCTTCTCTTCGCAAAAATTTGATCTCTACAGGACAATTGGACGATGAAGGTCACAACATTGCATTCGGAAACAAACGGTGGAAGATCTCAAAGGGATCTTTGGTGGTTGCCAAGGGTGAAAAATTCGGTACACTTTACTTGTGTACTGTTAGCACGCAACCTTCAGCTTGTGTAGCAACCACAGAAGTTGACAGTGCGGTGTGGCACTACCGACTTGGGCATATGAGTGCCAAAGGAATGCAAATCCTTCAAACAAAGAAGCTTCTATCAGGTTTGAAAGAAGTGGACTTAGAGTTCTGTGAAGATTGTGTTTATGGTAAACAAAAGAGGGTAAAATTTCAAAAATCAGGAAATGAAAGAAAAAATAAAAAACTTGAGTTGGTTCATTCTGATGTTTGGGGTCCTGCAAGTACACCATCACTTGGTGGCTCATTGTACTATGCAACATTCATAGACGATGCGACTAGAAAAACATGGGTTTATGTCATGAAGAATAAATCCGATGTATTTTCCATATTTCAAAGGTGGAAAGCCTTTGTGGAGAATGAAACAGGTACCAAGGTTAAATGGCTCAGATCCGACAATGGAGGCGAATATTGCAGCCAAGCTTTTGAAAGCTTTTGTGCTAGCAATGGCATTCGGAGGCAAAGGACAACCCCAAGGACACCTCAACAAAATGGGATTTCGGAAAGGATGAACAAGACAATCATGGAACGAGCACGAAGCATGCGACTACATGTAGGCCTACCGCTTGAGCTTTGGGCGGAAGCTGTAAGTACGTCTGTGTACTTAATCAATCGGTCACCCTCAACGGCATTGGATGGGGGAGTTCCAGAAGAGGCATGGATAGGTAAACCGGTGAATTATGCATTTCTCAAAGTGTTTGGGTGTGAGGCTTTCATGCACATAGATAGAAGCCTAAGATCAAATTTAGATGCAAAGTCCAAAAAGTGTTTCTTCATTGGCTATGGAGAAGGAGACTTTGGGTATCGCCTATGGAATCCTGAAGATGGTAAAATCTTAAGGAGTAGGGATGTAATTTTTAACGAACAAAATATGTACAAAGATTACTTGGAAAGAAAACAAACAAAAGAAACAGGTGATGAGTACATGGAGCTTGAGGACGGTGAAGACTCAAGGACTGCAAACGGTGACAATGTGCAACAACGTCAACCAAATGAGCAGCCTCAACCTATTCCCCGAAGATCTACAAGAGCAATTAGACCTCCAGAAAGGTTTATTCCTTCCTTCAACCATCTCTTGATCTCAGATTCTGGAGAGCCGGAATCATATAAAGAAGCTATGCAACATGAATCCAAAGAAGAATGGACAAAGAGCATGCAAGTGGAGATGGAGTCACTACATCACAACCAAACATGGGAGTTGGTCGAGTTGCCTAAAGGTAAGCGGGCACTTCAAAACAAATGGGTGTACAAGCTAAAGGAAGAAGAAGGTGGGAAGAAAAGGTACAAGTCTAGGCTTGTGGTAAAAGGTTTTTCTCAAAAGAAAGGTATTGACTTCAATGAAATATTTTCTCCTGTTGTAAAAATGAACTCAATTAAGCTTGTCTTAAGCCTTGTGGATGCTCACGATCTAAAGCTCGAGCAAATGGATGATGTAAATATGGCATTCCCTCACGGTGACTTAGAGGAGGAAATCTACATGCTTCAACCAAAGGGGTATGAAGTAAAAGGTAAGGAAAAAATGGTTTGCAGATTAAAGAAGAGTTTGTATGGTTTAAAGCAAGCATCAAGACAATGGTACTTGAAGTTTGATCGATGGATGTTGGATCATGGATTCACAAGATGCAACTCGGATCACTGCGTCTACACGAAGAATTTGGGAGATGGGAAATTCATCATCCTAATGTTGTATGCTGATGACATGTTGATTGCAAGTGCTAACATGCAGGACATCAAAGACCTAAAAGAGGAGCTATCCAAATCTTTTTCAATGAAAGATTTAGGTGCTGCAAAGAGGATACTTGGTATGAAAATATCAAGGGACAGGACGAAGAAGACAATAAAGCTATCTCAAGAAGATTACATCAAGAAGGTACTAGAAAGGTTTGCAATGCAAAATGCAAAACCAGTTTCTACACCTTTGGCTGGTCATTTTAAACTAATGAAGGATATGTGTCCAAAGACACAAGAGGAGATAGCCTATATGTCTAAAGTTCCATATGCTGCAGCGGTAGGTTCTCTAATGTATGCTATGGTCTGGACAAGGCCAGACATTGCACATGCAGTGGGAGTTGTGAGTAGGTTCATGGACAACCCACGTAAAGAGCATTGGCAAGCTGTGAAGTAGATACTTAGGTATCTAAAAGGGACAACAACAAATGCTTTGTATTTTGGAGGAACTGATATTTTTCTAGAAGGGTATGCTGATGCAGATATGGCAGGTGACAAAGATACTCGAAGGAGCACTATTGGCTATGTGTTCACGGTTGGAGGCACAGCAGTAAGCTGGGCTTCAAAGCTGCAGAAAGTGGTTTCACTTTCTACCACGGAAGCAGAGTATGTAGCAATGACGGAGGCAAGCAAAGAAATTCTGTGGCTTCACAGATTCTTAGAAGAGCTTGGATTCAAACAAGACAATTGTGTCTTGTACAGTGATAGCCAAAGCGCTATCCATCTTGCGAAGAACTCAACCTTTCATTCAAGGACAAAGCACATTGAGGTGAGATATCACTTCATACGCACTCTTTTGGAAGAGGGACAACTAAAGCTAGGAAAGGTGCATACAAGTGAAAATCCTGCAGACATGTTTACAAAGGTGGTCAACAAGGAGAAGTTGAGCTTTTGTTCATCTTCAATCGGCATTCAAGGATAAGAAGCCAGAATGGAAAGCAGTCACAGGTTTGGTTTGGAGATCAGTCTCCAAGTGGGAGATTGTTAAGTATGGAGCCTGATTTACCCTTGTAATTTTCTGTGGTAAAAGCGCACATTTGTAAGGCCCCCATTATGAGGAGAAGCCATCGTGCGTGAAGGAAAATCACTCACCGGAAACCAAAATTTTCACGGACAAGAATCAGGGGCAACTTTAGAGGCCTCGGCGGAGGCCCCCGAGACTTTTTTTCACCGGAATATTCCTTTTCACCAGAATATTATGGCCGGATGGCGGCCGGAAAGTGGTCGAAAAACAACCGGTCGGTTGGCCGGTGGCCCGTAGTCAATGGCCGATGGCTGGTGGTCGGAAGTCAATGGCCGGTGGCTGAATTCAAAAGCGGACTTGTCTTCTCAAGGACGCCCACACATGGGCGGATTGGAGGGTCCGATTTGGACTTATTCGCACAAGGGCGGCTACACATGGCTGTCTCTCATAAGAGAGGGCAACCCTTTTGGCCTATAAAAGGAGGCCATTTCTACACACATTTCATGGTGTGAAGTTGATGCAACAAGGTGAGTGTGAGGTGGTGAGAGTGAAGCAAGGCGGGAGCTCCATTAAGGGTATAATCCCTTTGTAAACTACTTCTTGTTTTGAAGTACTAAAGCCATTGAGTGGCTGCTTTCCCGTGGACGTAGCCCACATTGGGTGAGCCACGTATATCGTGTGTACTCTCTCTCTCTCTCTACTCTATAATCTCGTGTATGTAAATCTGTCTCTCTCCATTAAGTAATATACTCAATTATCTATTTAGCTACGTCTTATTTCCTAACACCTTGGCCTAGGTCCCTGACCCCGTAGGTTGGGCCTTGCCCCATAGGACCCTTGTCCTGACATTACTTCCCCCTTAAGAAAGAGTTTTCGTCGTCGAAAACTAGAGTGAAAAGAATAAGTTTTCACAAAAGTTGTAAAGCAATAGACTCGACTGTAGGCTAGTCAAATCATCTTTAAACCGTACCATAAGAATCATATGAAGAGTTGTAATGTGCATATGGTATTTAGCATATCCTAAATGTATGCTCTTAGCACCTCTGAATGGTGTACCACCTATATTTTATGCTCGTAGCAAGTTTATGCTCTTAGCATGTCTATTGTCCTTGCTCTGAGTTGCAGAATATAAAACTTTGTTTATAACATGCTCATAACTTAAGTTATAGGAGTGATTGATGATTTACTCCTTCCCTTCGAGAGAGAGGTTGCATCCTTGAAACAACTGGAGATGTAGTTTTATGCCACCTTAGACAAAAGAGTGTTAAACACTAGGGCCCATAACACCTAGTGTGCATGCAATAACAAACCGTTATCCTAGCCCGTAGAATACAAGAATGCATGAATCATCATAGATGGATATCATTCATTTACTTAGGTAACACATTAGATCATAACAGAAAACACATGTTCTAGTCTAAAGTGTGTAACTTTTTTCAGTTTCCTTGAAAGTGACTTGCTGACGTAACTCATCGGCCAAGTTTAAGTCCTCGACTTGTCCTCAAAATTCATCAGTAAACAACCATAACTAATGTTCAGAGTTGAGAACCCGACTTATACATGAAGAGAGTAAACCTAGTCGCAAACATGCTTTAATTGATAGTAAGTAAACTCCAAATAGAGCAATAAATTCTTATTAATTGGATCTGCTTGGTGCTAATGTACGCACTTTGCATATCCTTTAACCCAAGATTACACTTTGTAATCTGCCTATTCCCTTGGCTAACTCACAGTACTGAGGTGTGTTTCCTTATGGTTTACAAACAGTCATCCCACATGACTGGTAAATGGGAATCATAATATCGTGTAACATTGTTGAGGATTCAACAATGTCCGGAATAACCATCGTGGTTAACTTGAAAAATCCACAAACACTCAAACCGAGCCATGACCTCTATTGGTGATTAGTAGACCCAAAAGTAATCTCCTAGAGATACTGCACATAGATTGCAAAATGCTTCATAAGCAACAACTTGAGGAATATGCATGCCGTTCCAAATCAGCCTTTGCTAAACACTAGGGCCCATAACACCTAATGCGCATGTATTTAGCAAAAAACAGATCCGAACCTGTATATCCATGGTAATTTTTGCCAATACTTATGGCAAATGTGATGTGCCTAGCACACATTAAGAGGAATGTAAATAGTTCTGAAAAGAAACTAAATACTTTAAGTTGCAATCTTTTGCAAGCTTTGCTGAAACATCCGAACCATAATAGGAGGTGAAACAAAAGTCACTTCTAGGTGCAAACAATGAAACTTTTTCATTAACAACTCATAGCCTTGCTATATGCTAAAACAACCATCTGTCATGTTGTTTCGTTGCACTTGTATCGTAACAAGTCATGCTAAGTATCTGACAATTTTTGGCCACCGAAATTGCTCCTGATACATCGTGCAAAAAATGGTCTAGAAAACAGATTTGACCAGCACATAGGGACCTTGTCATGACACATACTTGAAATAGTGGGCACCAGTGTCAGTCCCAAAGACTCATATTCACCACATGTGGAATATGTCTCAAATAAGGATGTCTGAGAAAAGAACATCCTACAAGTACAAGATGTACTTGTGTGTGGAGGTAACTGCAAACACTCTACGACGGGAGTGAGAGGGACCCTCATTAGCCTTGCTCCACACTGGCTAACCGAACTCCTTGAGTTCCTAGACCATGTTGCACCCCATGTGACAACATGTGCCAAAAAAAAACCCTACAAGCGGGTCTACAATTGCATCATGCAGGAACTACATCCCAAATTGCTTAGTTCGTAGATGACCGTGTCATTTCTCGTAAGAACAAAAATGGATGAAAACATATTTCATGCATTCTACATAAAAAAACAAAAAACAAAACCAAAACAGTTGCGTATCTGTAGGTTAAACATTGTGTTCACTTATCCGAAGTAAAAAGCACCTGCTCAATTTGTAATGCGTGCAAGGGCCTAGGAACAATGCAATGAATATTGCACAAATAACCTTGGGATGTCTTTTTGCAATCCAAACTCCGTGGTTAAACTTTGTAGGAAAATTGCTCTACTAGCAGCCGGCCCATGACCTATGTCCGTGATCCCCCTTGGGTTGGTCGTGGCAGTACATTCCATTGAAAGTCGAAACTTTTTCATTACCTCATGGTAGTCTGTGGACTTGTTTCCTTGAAAATACAAGGGTGAAGGATCCAACCATTGACCATCAACTCTACATAAGTGATTCAGTAATCACGAGCTGGGTCTTACCCCAACCCTTTACTCCTATAGGCACTCGTAGTGCTAATAGGAGCTCTACTAAAATTGGGGTTGTATGCATAACTAGAGCTTTTTTGCACCCAAAAATCCATAATCTGAGGTTTTTGTGAGTAGTCATGCAGTCCGAAATACTGGCTTCATCCATACACCTTGGTAGAGAAGATAAGCCCTTACGAGTTTAAGACATTAATAAACAGTACTTGACTGCCACACTTAAAGTGTGGCATGCAAATATAATGTCCAAAAAATCTTTAATGGCAAGACTCGTGCTTGTCCATTTGCAAAGAGATGGTAAGTGATGGCTCGTAGTCGGTCCTGTTACCATATTATGTTAGAAAGAGTTTAAGAAAATCGTGTCTAGCTTCACCTTTCCCACATAGAAAGTGGGAAGAGAGAGAGAGAGAGAGAGAGAGAGAGAGAGAGAGAGAGAGAGAGAGAGAGATTGGCTGAGCCATATCTGTGTTTTATCCTATAAGCATACAACTACCCAGCCTTGCAGAGAGAGGTTTAGCTTATCCTATAAGCGTACAACTATGTACTTGTACCACTCCCTTGTAGAGATAGGTACCCGAAGTCATATCATGTCCCATGGACCGTGTGTGGAACCGTGACTGTGTTAGGGTAACTTTTCCTGGGAATAACACAAAAAATGTAATGGAGGAAGCAAAATAAGAATGATATGGGTTTATACCAATCTCGTTGGCATGCCATGCACGCAGAGGTGTAAGCCCTGGGCGACATCAATTTGCTCGATTGATTGATACCTAAAGTGCCTTGCACTATCGAGCAAGGATACAGCTCAATTTGCCTCTGTCTTAAGTAAATTGTTAAAGGACGTTGCTGTTTGCCATAGGCAAGCCTTGCCAGTCTAAAAGAAACTGTAAAAATGTGTATGTTAGTCGCCTAGCTGTGGCAAGTGTATGGAGTTGAGCAAAACTCTTTGCAATGTGGCTCATAGCCATATCTGGTACGAAGAAGATGTCGTTACATGCACCATATACCAGGTCTTGTTATGCAAAAACTTGTTATTTAAAATATTTTAAACATGTGGAAGCCATGTTCCAAAAATGTCATAAAGAAGCCGTGCTTCACGTTAATACTCATGTGCTCATATAGTGATGATGCTCATGTATGATCCCTTTGACACACATGTGTCCAAGTGGAGAGGAATCAAACATGGCACAAATTTCTCCAAGAAGCAAGCATGATGTAGTATATCGTGACGGAATATGCTATACTAAACAAGGTAGTGTATCATATACAACCAACCAAAAGGGTTATCTGAAAGAGGAGATAACCACTAAAGAGCATGCAAGAAATTTATTGACTACTTAGCGGTAAAATCCATCAAAAAGGCCTAAGAATCCAGTACCTGGGGACAATGTTTCCGTTGATGATGTCCCATACAATTGAAACATAACTTTTGCAATTTGGCTTTCTGAAAGTCTACTGGAGAAAGTCTCCTCTTTGCCACCTTGGTGGAGACTGTGTCGACTATTGCCACATGTGTAGATACGGTAGCCTCTGGGATGCACGAGATAACCAGCTCTGTAAGGTGATCCACCTGGGTAGCCAGTAATTGGATGCGAACCGCCAATTTGCGAAACTGTTCTTTAAATATTTGAAATTCACTTCGTGTAACGTACTCTTTGTTATCGAGGAGATTGCTAGTATCCTCCAAAATTTCAAGTACACTTTGAGGAGGAGGAGGAGTAGATGTCTGAGAAGGAAGTTCAAAGTCAAAAAGATGATTGTCGGCAAGTTTCGTATCCAGCAAATCAATCGAGGTATCCATGACGATGTTGCTTGGTACTGTGAAGCACCCTTGCTAAGTGCATGTCTTGACAAATAGTAATTAGTTGTGCCAAGCTCGTGGCTTAACAAATAGGAATTTGAAGAGGTCAGAAACCGCCACGGCTGCAATCAATTAAGCGTGCCAATTGATTCGGTATGTTGGAGGCAAAAAAGGTGGAAAATCTTGTTACCTAGCCACAAGCGAAACAATTGGAAGGAAAACTTATCTGCCCATGTCGATTTCTTTAATGCAACGGTTGTACGGACATTGTATCCAATCGACAAAATTTTGTAATGTTCGAATTTATGCAGCGGATTGGTTGTTGCTGAAGATTGCTGAAGAAGGCCCGGCAAGATTGCTGCAAAAAGCCCGGCCCTTTGCCGATGGGTAGTCGAGTACGTCCTCGATGCAAAAAAATTGCGGCCTCCGTAGATCCTTACTCTAAAAACTTAAATTAAACATGCCCTAAGGCCTTGGGCGGCCAAGTATGGAAAGGCAAACACCTCCAAGCTTTGGTGATGGCGGGCAGAGGCGTCGATTGCCAGAGAGAGAGAGAGAGAGAGAGAGAGAGAGAGAGAGAGAGAGCGCATGGTCTGAAGCTCCCCGACTGCAGCGAAAGTGACGGACTTTGTTCTCTGTCCCCTTGTGCACCTCCTAAGCTAGAGCGCAAACAGTTCTGCGAAATTCTCCCCGCTTCTCCCTCCTCGTTAGGGTCGAGTCCCGTGAGCCCAAACGTCTTCCTCTCTCCTTGCTAAGTGGCCATGCCCGCCTGCGAGACTGTTTCGGCCTCCCTTGCTTTGCATGAACATGCCAAAAAAAGATGAGGACCACGCCTTGCCCTGAAAAACCTGAGGCTCTGATACCAATGTAAGACCTAGGGGACTTAGACATAGGATCCTCCTCCCTAGCGCCCTTTATATAGGCCTAGGTCCTAGCTCTTGCCCTAAGCGGATCCCCAATCCACACTGGTCCAGTCCAGGCCCTTGGCCTAGGTCCCTGACCCCCTAGGTTGGGCCTTGCCCCGTAGGACCCTAGTCCTGACAAATGTTAACATTTGGGTGGACGGCCATTTGTACCCTTACAATTCTATAAGCCGCTTCTATCCATACTTTAATAGCCTTTTGATATGTATTCAATATCTTGGAAGGGGAGAAGCGGGCTTGTTAGGCTATTACAAGCGGTTGTATATGGGTACAGGTGCTTGTTTGCATATGTGGATGCACAAATGTCAAGCTCTTCAGCTCAAGACAGCGGCATTACAAGAAAGTATTTCCTCTTTGGAGAGGAAGGTTGAAACTCTTCAACAACAAATACAAAGAAAAGGATGCCCACATTACGAAGCTTGCCAACACCAACACCCCTTGGTGCAAGGGAGCGCAAACACACGTATTCATCCATTGAACCCTTGCACATTTGGGTGGAGCACGCAAATGATGAGTGATAGCCACAAGGTGATTTGTTCTTCGCTTGCAAGTTACATTCTTACTTCACAGTATTTTCTAATATTTATCTTATTGGTTGCTAGAAACTTCATCTAGGAGGCATGCGGTGGAACAAGCCAAGATGATCGAGTCAACCTTCTCACTAGTTGTCTCAATACCCATGATGTGATTTCTATCTTACAATCACCTACGGGGAGGCACAGTAAGGATGCAGTCACCAAGGACCTTATGTGCAAATTGAGAAATGTGGTTAGTGAACATGACGTGCAACAAGCTTGTGATGAGGCTAGGATCATCACTAAAGACTATCAGGCTATTTTTCAACTCCTAAAGGATGTCCTCAAAGAGCGTGGCATTGTGGAAAACATATTTCCCGTTCCACACAATGTCAACCTTGCAAAGAAGGCCACAAACGAAGATGTGTTCTCCCGCATTGGGGCATACCTACACATTGAGGACACAATGCCAACTTCGCTTTATGCTTCATGCACAACAAAGGCAAGGGGAAAAGGTAAGAAACACTCCGTAAGACCTTCGGAGAAGGGCTTCCCTTACACAATGTGGAACAATATTTTTGCGAACCTTAGAAGGCTTCAACAAGCCATGCTTAGATTTTACGAGTCACCTGAAGAAAGTGACACGCTTTACTTCTTTCTGTTCGTTGTGCTCTTAACATAGACATTGAAGTATAATGTCTGGCCACTATTTATTTTGTAGCTCTTGGCACAAAGGTCTCTTTTGTGCTGAAACTCGATGAGTGTCAAATAGTAAAAGGCCAAAGGTTAGAGAGGCTAAGTGTCACTCTAATGAATGAGGCCCTTTTGCAAACCAATCGAAGAAATTCAGTCAAGCCACCTCGCCTTTTAGTGTGCGATTAGAGAAATACATTTGGTGGTTGGGTGCTATTGAGGTGCCCAAAGAGACCAATGGAGTACTTTCAAGGATTTTTGAAAGAACTCAATGGATCACAGAAGTAATACGCTCTCAAATTGCAGGTGAAAAGTGGAGGTTGAGGGTTTTGGTAGCTTTGATGTGGAGTGGCACTTAGGTGGGGACTTGAAGACCATAAAGTGTTTGCTTGGATGCAAACAAGGGATGCCTTGTCCATTTTGCACTTGAGGGTACAAACCTAACAGACAAAAAGCACACAAGAACTCTGCAAAGGGCGGTTCAATGCTTCCATGGCAAGGGGATGGAGAAGAAGGGTTGGACTGTTGTGATGTCAAAGATAAAGGCAGAGAATGGGAAGCGTCTATTTTGAGATGTCCCATGCTCAATGCCCCAAACCGTGCACAAAAGGACCAGGCTTGGAATCCAATCTTTCCATTTCCTCTATCAAATGTACATTTTTGTAATTACATGCATTCGTGTGCCTTTTTTGATAGGCTAATGAAGCTCCACATTGACTATGATTTCACAATGAAGCCATCGAAAAAGTCCCAAGAAGCGATCGAAAGGGTGGAGGTACTCTTGAATTCCACTGGTTGTCACAGTGGAAATGTGTCTATCGTTACTGCAAAGAACACAGGGGAGGGCCATGAAATTTCCCAACAAGTTTCAATGAGTGGACAAAAAGCCATACACATTTTGAAGAAAGTAACCCAAGGAAAGCCAGGTCGATATGATGCTCAAAACAGCTCCAACCAGCGAGCAGGTAACCTTTGGGAACTTTGGAAGGAGTTATGTAAAGCTACTACTGACAATGATTCAAATGGCAAGTTTGCAAACAAGTGCAAGCAAGTTTGGGCACATTTTGATAAAAGATTCAAGCTTATAGGCCTTACCAACACAACAAAAGAACAACGCCAATCATTTTAAGAAGCCTTGGCGGATTTAACCAAGGTCTTCACCCT
The DNA here is from genome assembly GCF_014529385.1 of Adiantum capillus-veneris. Lineage (NCBI taxonomy): Eukaryota > Viridiplantae > Streptophyta > Polypodiopsida > Polypodiales > Pteridaceae > Adiantum > Adiantum capillus-veneris. Next base: position 149,762,271 of record NC_140948.1, read on the forward strand.
TTCTTGGGGTGAAAATAACATCACACATTACATGATGGTAAGCCATGTTACATAGTGAACTTATTACAAGGGATTGTTTTCATTAAATAATGTGGATCATTTTATCATGTGAACAACATATCTTGTTTGTGCATGGTGCATTTTTTATGCATAAATATGGTTTGATTGAAATTTTTAGCAGTCAAGGCATGGAGAAGTCCCATTATCGAGCAAGGGGAGTGCTTCAAAAATACTCGACATGGTGATGGAATGGTGCAATCCAATTATTTGGAGGAGATGTTCAACTAGTTTTTTTGCGCAACATTTGCTCATAAGCTCACAATGGAGCGTGCACAACAATCCAAGATTGCTAGGGAAGTGCGGAAATGGAATCATCAAGAGCAGAGCAACAATTGGCGAATGTCGCAAGGCCCCACCAAACATGCTGCATGGTGACAATACAGAGTACGACAGGGTCAAAGTGGATTTTACACGAGTGACTACACGTGAACGCAGGTCCAACTCCTATTTACATTTTTAAAAAATAAAGTTTGGTGCATCCATTTAAAAAATAATAGTTTTTTGCAAAAATTAGTGTGAACAAGACCCTTTTAAAATGGCCCTTATAAATATTACATGCTTTCATAAACCACTCATTTCTTGAGAATAGGTTAGCTCTTACCATACCCAATAGTGCGCACCAAACAAACCGCCAAAGAGCATTTGCCTGCCAACAGAAACACCCTCCAAGGATGTGAGAAGCCGGCACGGCTTAAAGGCACAAGTAAACATCCACGAACACCTGGCCGTTCCATGCACTCTTCAAGTAGTGGGCATGGCACTCAGGCCCAAGAGTCATTAAGGGAAAATGATTCTTAACGTGCACAGCAACAAACACCTCGACGTAGAGTGAAGCAACGCGCACAGTGCTGGCGAGAACAGCAGGGCCAGCAAACACCAGATTCTAATAGGGAGCAGTCACCGCTCCACCAATCGCAAGCAGGATCATCCAGAGATCAAGTGGTCCATACAGATACTGAATTAGATGCAGATTCACCATGGCAACGAGCTCAGATACTGCGCACACACTGGGTGTCAGTTGGGAGGAAGACACTGCCTCATGAAAAGGGAGCTCTCCCCATAGCACAAGAGCCGGAGGCAAGGGAAAAGGATAACTCAGAAGAGGCCGTAGATCCAGCGCCAAAGCATGTAAATAGGTGCAAATCTAAGTTTTTCAAGAAGCCCAAACACCACCAACCAGCAAATGTGCAAGTACCCCCAAGACAACCTCAGTGGTGTCAGAAAATAACAAGGGCATTTGCAAAAATCCGGCACTACCAGAAGACTATCGAGATTTTAATTCAGCACACCTCCTTTGCTCACACAGTGAAGGAGGTGCTTCAAAGCTATGGAAATCAATACAAGATGCAAGCAATGGCGTTGGAGGTTATTTAAGAAGCTGCAGAGGCCCACATCATTTCAGCGTTGGAAGATACCAACCTATAGAAAAAAAAAGAACTATTTCTTTAACTAAAGATAAGAACAAAGGTGCATGTATTGTCTCATCTGAGGTATTGTGGCTTCATTCACTTTTGGAAGATGGAAGAAATCCAAAAAGACCCTACCATGTCAGTCTACATTGGCAACCAAAGCTGCATGGAGATTATACATACTCTTTATGTTTTCTTCCTGTATGAATCACATCAATGTTAAATATGAATTTCTATGTGAGATTACTTTGAATTGACCTCAAAGAAGAAACGTGTTTATGTGAAAGGAAAATTGTGTTCATATGTATGTATTTTCTATTTAACAATCACTTTTTGTGGTTTCTAGCCAATTATAAACACTTCTCCCAAAAGCACACTTCAAGAAACTATTGCTAACACTCTAAATACCTACAATTATCACATTTTTTATTGCATGTCATCTACATGTAATGTTTGTCTGCAACAATTTAGCTTTCGGAGTCTTTCTAGTTCTTACATGTATCCTATCTTATCCCGTTAAAGAATGTCATCTACAATCTAACTTCACCCTCTTAAACTATTGTAGCAAGGATGAAGTAGATCTTGCACTCTTGTGAGTCAAGCAGAGGGTTCTATCTAAGTATGTCCTCCATAGACATACTTATCTGGATTTGATGGATCATTCCTTCTTTATGCAAGTGATCTTCGATTTCGTAGCCATTTTCCCTTAAGAGTAAGACCTTTCTCTATTGTTTCTATCAACAATCGACTAAAAATGCCACCAAATTAACTATTCAAAGCCTTGCGAATCCAATACAAAGAGATTACATACTCTCAATGTGTATTGTGGTTTGTTTTCTCTCTTTCCTCTCGATAAACAAATACAAGTTCTTATTGAAATGGGCCATTCTTTGAAAATGTAGCCCTTGATATTATGCTTATCGCTTTTCTTGGATACCATTAGTTATATTAATTCACATGCAACAATTATTAAATTTGATCGATCATCCAGAATCAAAGAATTTATAATTTTAACAGTACCATAGAATGGTTTCTTCCTACATTGTAAAGATGGAAAATCACAATAACACACCATGAAAGTAATGTTCCTAGAAACTATGCTAAGAGAAATCGGGATGTATGATATTGACTCATGATTGCACTTTGATAGTACCTCTTTGTGGAGAATGCCTTTGATTTTAGCACTCTTGATGACCATGTTGTCCCTAGAGTGGAGCTATTAAAGCTCACTCATCTTTGCTTGCTTATATTTGAAGTTCTTGCAATAGGTATGGGTAGTCATAAATTTTGAGAACACTAAAAAAATTTGACTATATCAAGTCACGGCCAAAAAGATTTGTCCCTAGGGTGGAGCTATACTCATCTTTTCTTGCTTATATATTGTAAAGTCCTTGTAATGAATGTGGGTAATCATAAGTTTTGCATTCTCTAAAAGTTTCGAGTATATCAAGTAATGGCCAAAAAGACTTGCACATATATGCTTTTAAAGTTGAGGATATATTGGGATTGCCAAGTGGAGCAAAGAAGGCACATACGTTCTACTTACAAACTATTTATCAATAATTTGAAAAAAAATTTGCATATTTTTGAGTTTAGAGTCTTGCACTTGCATGTATTTTCTGTCACCTCCAAAGCTAAAAAGGGCTTACTCAAATTTCAAACAACCCAATACCTTGTATCCATCCTACACAAAAAGCCTAGAATCTTCACTAATTGTTTCACCTCTTATGTCCCAACCGTCTACCCTAATTGACCCACAAAAACATATGTTATTCACCTTTGTATATGAGATGAAATTCCCTAATGATCACTAAACTCGGCAAATGGGAGTTGTTGGTTTAGTTTGGCCTGGTTGGCCCCCCTAACATATCCAATGGACACTACCTCATTAGCGAGCCAACGATCTCCATATAATAGGTTCCTTTGTCTTCACCTCTTTTAAATGCATTTTTAGTGAGCATTGATGAGGCATGTGCACCAAGAGAAGAACTTCCCATTTCTCCTCATGATAGTTCATAATAATCCCACTATGACCTTTTGGTAGGTAAACTTGGTCTTTTATTTGTGGAGGTACAATGGGAGGCTAAAAGAGAAAGGTTCAAACCATAATAAACCCTTCCGACTATCATTCAAATTTACCAAATCTTGCTCTATTCTCTCAATCATTTGCAAACTTGTCATGCGACACAGAGAGAGAGAGATTGCACTATGAGTTGGCTCAATTTAAATTTAGCATCAAGGTAGTTGGTTCGACTTCAATCATAGATTCTTTAGAAGATTAACTATCATTTCATCGCGAATATTCAATTATTGACATAAAGAAAGTCTACACATAAAACCATCTCGAATCATACATATCTTTGTCCATAATGTGTGGTTCCATGTGAGGCTCCCCCATCTTCTTTTGGAGCATGCAATTTTGCTTTCTGTCACTATAAGTGCTCATTGATGGCGTTAACGTCTTTTGTCAACAAAACTTGCACCTTAAATACAGCTTAAGTTCAATAAAGGGCTGTCTTTAAACCAAAAGAAGCAAGGCTATCTCTTCCCCACTTTTGAATCATTGCATCCATCCCATTTTTGAATCATTGTATTAAAAAAATCCTCGAGTCCTTTCCTTGGGCTTAGTTGATGTATTATTTTCTCTCTCTGCAATTAATCCAAAGCCCACTGGTGGCACACAAAAAAAAAAAGGAAGGCTGTCTCTTCCCTCTCCTCTATTGGTGCAAGAAGAAACTAAGAAACTCAAAGACCTCTAAAATTTTTACAAGAGACCAAGACGAACCTCATTGGCATGGTGTACAGCATAGAACAGCGGCGATCCCATCGGACTTTTGAGTGCATAATGGTTTCCCATGCTACAAAGGTGTCAGATCATCATTGAAATAAACATGTATGACTGGAATATGATGATTGGAGGCCAATCCGAGAGACATAAACAAGTTGGACTCATCCGAAATTCCATTCTCTGCAAGTGTCTTGTCCATGTTCAAGTCAGAGAAGATCTTGTCATGTGTAGTGCTTATGCCTTTCCATGTATAGCTTTGCGCATGGGAGTTTCGCTTGGCGTAGCGCTCGAGTATCTCTCTGATGGTCTCTTCACTTGGAACCTTTTGAAAGAATCCACCATTAGCTATCACCAAATAAGACCATAGGGAATTTCAGGTAACCAAAGAAGCACCTGCCTCTAAAGGAGCTTCCAAGCCAGTGAGTACGTTTTTAATGCGTATGAGTCGAGTCTTTTCGCTAAGCCTTCCTATGATGTACTGTTTATCCTTCCACCATGGCAATTCATAGCTGCAATCCCAATCTGTTCGGGGGCAGTCTGGCGGTGGTATATGTATGAATCTACCCTATGCACAAAGCATCAATAATGAGAAAAGACTGCACAAACAGTAGAATTCTACAATACGTCTTCTATGTGAAGCAGGTGAAAAATCGCGATGGCCTACATAAGAGAATAAGAAGACTCTGTGTTGCTGCCTACTCAATGTCCCTATTTATAGAAATAGGAAAACAAATGTCAACTATCTCACATAGGGCCGTGTAAGACAATGATGCTTAGGTAATCCCCCTCTTTGGGGGCCCCCGGGCGCCCCGGGGGGGGGGGGGGGGGGCTATGAAGAACCTCCTATATAACCTTCATTTGTAAGGTACTTAAAAAACCTCTATTAAAATGTGGACATGAAGAGATACCCCTCTTCTTTTATGCATTAGCGGGTTTTTTTCCTTGTTAATATTAGTCTCTCTGTTAAATTGCTTAAATTTTCAAAAATTAAAAACCCCTCTTGTTGTACTCGCGTGGTGTATTAACACGATTATACAATGGACACCTCAATATGCCCCCTCTATAGGAAAAAAGCACAGAAAAGTTTTGCCCTCATTAGCTTGCCATGTGGCACTAATCAACAAGCTTTAGCCAACTGTCCACAGTTGCTCCCATGAATTCCATGGTTTACTAAGGCCTTATGTAGCCCAAAAACCGTTCTTGCCCTATGCCAAATCAACAATGCCATCGATGCAAAGGCACTTAATGTTAGTGTCGTCCATTCGAATGAGGACATGCAAGATCATGATGCAACGCATGAATTCATCATCAAACCTGAGGAGTAGAAAACGTTGGAAGTTTAGTGATTGGATGGATGTAGGTCTTGATGTCCCCGGTTGCGGGATCGAACCAATGACTGATATCTTCTCCAGCCTCCAACAGCAAAGGCTGGTTCAAATTATGTTGTGAGCAAGGAAGGAAAGAGCAAGTTAGAACAGGAAACATGGATCAACAATACAGAACACTAGGATTGATTAATGGAGCTTCAAAGTAGTAAGGTAATGTGAGAGAAAGCTCAATCAATCAAACTCACATACATATAACCCAACAGAGAGCAGTTTAGGTATCTAGTACTAAAACACTAGCAGCAGTTTCTTTCTGCGCCCATGTGGAAAATTCTCTCTCTCTCTCTCTCTCTCTCTCTCTCTCTCTCTCATGCATAATCACCATAGAGAGTACATTTGCGTGCGAGCGTCTCTCTCTCTCTCTGTGTGTGTGTGTGTGTGTGTGTGTGTGTGTGTGTGTTGGCGGGCGGGGGGCGGGGGGGTACCTGGGCGAGGTGGGGAGGATTGGAGGCGAGAAGGGGGGAAACATCGAGGACGTGGCCGAGGAGGATGAGCCAGCAGTCGGAGGGTAGGCAGTGCTGTCGCACCTCCTGCGCCGTGTACCACCCGCTCCTATTTCTGCCCTCCATCGCCTCTCGCCCTCGCCCCGCTTGAACCGTTATCTCACTACAAGCTGCGACCCTCTCCTTAACTCAATCCATTACTCACATGGGCATGGATCTAGCCTAAGGTGGTCTTGGGTAAACTCAGGTACAATGTAAACATCGCCCCCCATGGACTTCCATCCCACGTATTGAACCCACAACCTTGGGATGAGAGCCATGTGCCTTGACTAGTCACCCGTGCATGTCACTTGTAAAATGTAGACATCTTCCTCGAGTTTTGACATGCAAATGTATCAGAGCATATGAAAGTACAAAAGTTACCTTTGTACGCGAGTCTACTTTCTAAATAAGATCTACGGCATTCGATTAATGTCACGGTTCTAAATTGATTGGAGCCTTTGATCCCATCTCTCCTGCCCCTGTGAGATATAGGTGAGGCTTTCCTCTTCTTAGTCACTTCCAAGTTCCAACTATCCTAAATATGAACCTCGATATGACCTACATTAGTGTCCATGACTTGTAATGAGCTAGTGTCCGCTGTAACAATTATGATCCCTCCTGTCACTAGGGACCCTGCCAAAACATTGTTGTGACCAGAGAACTAGTCATGCTTGGTTTTCCTTGTCATATAATTTTTCTTTTTAATGTGGAAGTTAGCTTTTCATTAGTAGTGGCGAAAAAAAAGTATCTCTATTTTGTTTTCAAAAACATCAAAAACAAAAGTAGAAAATTCGTTTTTAAGTACATCAATGTTTTCCCAAGTGGCATCTTACTCGGGGCTATCTTTCTACTTGAAGAAAACTTGTTGGGATAAACATAATTTCATGTTCAAAATATTTTGTGGCTCGTGAAGTTGAGCGGATGGCTCAATTATGTCAACCAAAGTATCAAAATTAATAACATTGTCTTCCTGTTCTAGCCGCTTGTGTAAATGGCTGATATGAAAAAGTGGATGAACTTGTGAATAATTTAAGCACACTCACCAATCTTCTTAAGAATCTAAAATGAACCACAATATGTGGGTGAAAGCCTAAGTTTAAGGCCAGTTTTTATACTTTCTAAATGCTCTAGAACTTTAAGAAACACCCACTCTCCCTCCATGAATGAGACTTGGCAGTGTTTTTGATCTGCAAACTTTTTGTAATGGTCTTGAGTTTTCTTAACATTACTCTTAATTATATTTGTCAATTCCTTAGCCATAATTATGCATTCATTGGATAAACCTATGATAATTGGAGACCAAGGTAGATAACCAAACATGAGCATAATGGGTTAAATCCTGTGGAAACATGCTTTGCACTATTGCAAGCAAATTTCAAGATAGGTAGAATCCTCCCAATATGTTTTCTTCTTGCTAACGCAGGCTTGTAGCATATCTTCTAGTACTTGATTTACTCGCTTAGTATATCCATTTGTCTAATAATGATTAGCTATATGTAAGTTAAGAGTAGTCCCAAGCTTATGGAATATTTCTCTCCAAAAATGGCCATCGAATTTTCTATCGCTAACAATATTAAATGGAAGACCATACAACTTATACACATTCTCCACAAATAGCCTTGCCAATTTTAGAGCTTTAATGGTAATCTGTGTAGGCTAAGTTTCATTGCACGTTATACAATGTACATATAATACATCTTAAACGGGCGCATTATACGATACCCATATTTATTCGGCCGTATTATACGATGCCACATCAACAAAATGAGCATTTGGTATTATTTTCTATAATTTTGATTAAAATATATTTTGAGCGTTTTGTATATTTTCTTATAATTTTGATTAAACTATATTTAGATCCAACCAATATTTTGATCGACATGTATTTTGATGAAATAATAGCTATTATTAAGCAGAGTCCCCCGTACTACTTGGTGTTCATTCTAGGCGGCTCTCTCTTGAAAGCAGTACCGTGAGCTCACCTAAAAATGTATCCTCTAAAGTACCCAAAAGATGCTTTGATTCATTAATTAGAAAGTAAACTAGATAGTAAAGAAAAAGATAAATTAGATAAATGTAGTAATTTGAATTTAGTGATTTAAATTCCAGGATAGTGAATGAGAGATACCCCTTCGCAGGGGTATATGCAAAAAATATACAATTTACACAATTTCAATGTACATGAGAGTTGAGGAAGTGTTTTCATAGGGGAGGAGTTCTCAGTGCCCGACTTAGCATGGAGTTTAGGCCATGAGCCGGGCTGCATCCAGAGGTACCTAGCAACTAGTGCTACCTCTCAATGGGTGATATGAAGGAAAGCGTACTCAAGAAAATAACAAGGTGGGGGGTGAATATATGTGTACATCGCATAGTAGGAAAAGAGAAAGAAAGAGAAGAGTGGAGGGTGAAATAGAGTGCACAAAGATACAAGAGAATGACAAAAGGGAATCTTTAAATTCCCCATCTAAATGAAACAGGAAACCATGAATTAATGCAATAACAAAATCATGGTATACCATAACATCAAAAACTATAAATGACTATCAGTGTCATAAAAGCTAACATCTACCTATCCCAAATGATTTTCTCATATTGAACTGATCATTTAATGTGGGAATGAAAGGGAACAAGAGTTGTAATATACATATGTGCTTTTAGATCTATCTCGACATGGGACCAAAAAGGAGAGAAGGCTACCTCTCATCAAGGATCCAAAAGGGAGATGGACTATCAAAGAGCAAGAGCATATAATGGATCTTAAAAGACCTTAGGGTTAGCTTCATTAAAGACCTCCAAAGGTTAGTGTTAAAAGTCCTTAGACCTAGGACCTTTAGTTACTTAAAACCTTAGGCAAGCTAGGCATGTGCTTAAGGTGCTTGAGGCACTTGTTGTGCTTGAGCCACTTGTCGTGCTTGAGAAGACTAAGGTGCTTGAGGTGCTTGTTGTGCTTAATGACTAAGGTGCTTGAGGTTCTTTTCGTGCTTCATTTATGACTAAGGTGCTTGAGGTGCTTTATGACTAAGGTTCTCGAGGTGCTTGATAACCAAAGTGTTTATGGTGTTCAAAGTCAATCATGACTTCTACATAGATGGGGGCAAGCCCTAAGAGTAGGGGATGAGAGAGAACACAAACACACACACACACACACACACACACACACACACACACACACACACACACACACACACACACACACACACACACACACGCAAGACAAGAGGCATAAAGGACACATGTCAAGCCCCTACGCATGCTGTCCTCATGGTGTTCTTGAATTCTATTAGATGGCCTTTAGGGAGGTCCAATGAGAATTTAGATGCATTTAATTAATTATCTAACCTCTCTCTCTCTCTCTCTCTCTCTCTCTCTCTCTCTCTCTCAAAAGGGGAAAGAAGGAAACTTGTCCAAATGCTACCCCTATTGCTTGAAATGACCATAGCCTGTGATTGCCTGGCAAGGGCCAATAGGGATCAAGCTAGAGTCAAGAGAGAGAGGGGCCGACCAAGGCAAAGCTAGGGATCTCATTTTGGCATTCACTCACTCTCACACATTCTCTCATTGTGTTGAGCAAGAACTCCATCTCCTTCTCCAAGCTTGAGATGTAGAGAGGCTACACCAACACCTCTTGGCTATGGAATGCAAATCCAACCAAGAGTCATGCTTCAAAGCAATGCTTGCCATCTTCTCCATCTTCATTACTATGCTATGCTATGCTATATGAGTAATGATATGAGAGGAAACTACTTCTTTCTTGTATGCTACTTGTTCTTCCTCTTCCCTTCCCTCACTCCCTGCTAGCCCTCTCCACCTTTGAAGGTGTTTCAGGTCTTGGGATTGAGGTGTTTTAGGTCTTGGAATTGAGGCTGGGGACAAGTTAATGTTTTTGTAAGGTAGTTTCGAGCATAAATTTGGTGCATGAAGTTTGCCATATTCATTACAACAACAAGGTCTCAAGGAACACAAAGCATATATTGTACCAAGTCTCTCTTTATTGGGAGAATCTATAAACAAAAGCCTTTTGGAGGGGGGACCGGCTCCAAGTAATCTGGTCCTCAATTGTTGTCAATTTCTCTCTTTCTCTCTCTCTTTTACAAGTATTGTTCATGCCAAGCTAACTAGGTATAATTTTCATTTTGCTACCTTTACTCAAGTGCTCTCCTTATTCTCTTTATGAATTCTCTTAAAGAAATGGTCATTATTGTTACTTTAATTCCACTACAATCAACGGCTACATTGGTATTAGAGCTATTGGTTTCTCTATTCTTGCTTAATAAGAGAGGTCCTTAAGTTGTCCATGAAAGGTTGGACATGTTCATTGCAAGAGGGTAAGTGGGATAGGGATTTATTATCCTGGTTGAAAAGAACTTAGTTCGAGGTACACCGTTGGGAGCTATAGACTTAATAATGAATTCTTTCAAGGCTTACCTTCAGCTTAACCATTATTGAGCTACTATCAAGCTCAACAGAAACCATAATCAATCAAGCAATCTTAGACCCTCTTTGCTACTCTTTACAATCAACAAACTCTAAACCATGGGTGTGGCTGCTTGAGAGCTAATTTTCAAAAGTAAAGAAGAGAAGCAACTAAAGTTTTGAGTTTCCAAAGCACAAAGTAGCATAGATGTAAATTTAGTTAGCATGGCTGACAATAATAAAGAGAGTAGAATGAATATTGACAACTTTGATTTTTCACATGAAGATGCTACTAATGATGCCCCCATGTTTGTGAACTATCTTGTTACTAGGTTGCAACAAGCTATGGGAAACCCTGCTTTGCAAGCCGAAGTTAACCAGCCAACAACTTCGCACTCATGGGATTCTCCAAACTCCCCAAGAGGAGAGAGAGCTTAGGAAGCCTCTTGTAGAGACTTCCAAAAGAATACTCTCTCTAGTGAGAGAAGAGGAGGAACCCTATGAAAGAGAAAGAAGTGAATGTCCAAATTCTTCAGAGGATGTGGCTCCATGAAGACGGTGGTCTCTACGATCTCCAACTCCTCCCAAGAGGAAAAGATCATCATATAGTCCTTCTCCTCATCATTTTGAGAGGGAAGAGAGGAATCAAAAGAAGAAAAAGGTGAGAAAGAGGTCACCCTCTTCTCCATCTTCATCATCTTCCTCCTCTTCCGATGAAAGCAACGGCTTTCCTCCTAGAGAATACAAGAGGGGAGGACATCGAAAATCCTATGCTGCTTGGAAAAGGTCCTACAAGCTTAAGAAGTCCAAGGAGGAAGGAAAGCACATCCCTTTTCTCACCTATGATGGCACCTTTGGTGCTACGAACAAAGTTTTGTCCTTCATTCAACAATTTGATGCGGCCATTGGCGATGAGGGTTTCGCTGAGTCCTCGAAGCTACGTCATGTAGCTATGCATTTTCAAAAGTTAGCCCGTCAATGGTGGGCTAGTCTACGAGGTAGGCGAAGCTCCAAAGACATGGAAAACTCTACGACTTTCCATAATGAATCAGTTTCTTGCAAGCGATGCCAAAGACAAAGTGTTCACCAAATGGAAAAGTTTGAAGCTATCTCCCAATGAGTTTATCCACAATGAGTTATCTCCAAGTATGTTCACCAAATGGAAAATTTTGAAGCTATCTCCCAATGAGTTTATCCACAAGTATGTGGAGAAGTTTTGGAAATTACATCTCAAAGCTACCATCTACCAAAGAGATAGACTTCGTTGAACAAAAGCAACAATTTTGTGCGGGACTACCTAAAGATATGGCCGAGTATTTCAACTCTCAAAGGCCTAGGACCATCATTAAAGTGATTCACCATACTATGGTCGCTTCACGAATCGAAATCGCAAAGACCACAAAAGTTTCAAGTGTGGGGAGCAAGGACATGGCTATCATTCTTTCCCCAAAAGAAATGCATGCAATGAGACTCCTAGAGCTTCCATGGTCGAAGCTCCAAAAGAGGATACTCATTGTAAAGGATCATCCCTTTCCTATGCTTGGGGAAAGGTGAAAGAGCATGATGCCTTTCTCCTTTTTGACCCTGGCTCTACTCAAACCTTCATATCAACAGATTTAGCCACTAAGGTGGGCATACAAGCTTTCGAGATGGGAGATATTGTGATTTTCGATGTAGCTTTCAAGGGACAACAAGCCTCTGTTACTCCTTTAATTGGAAAATTGAGGCTTCATGTCCAAAGCTACGTCTACAAAGAGGAATTTTTCATCTCTCCTCTCCAACATGAGGATATTATCCTAGGAGCACCATGGTTCAACCGCATGGCTGCCAATATGAAGTTCCCTAAAAGGAGAATTTATTTCACCTATAGGGAAAAGAACATGTATATAGATGCTAATGAGTCGGGTCATACTATACCTCTTGTAAATTCACCTTATTTGATAAGTCAATGAAAAGCTCAATTTCCGCGTCCATGATTTTTGTCAAAGAGTCCATAAATGATCATAATGTCTTATCCAATGGAAATGGTAGGAATCAAGAGGAATTAGAGTTGTATAATTTCCTAAATGGGTTCCAAGATGTTTTTATTGCCGATGACATCCCTATGGAGTTACCTCCAAAATGAGGGGATGATCACCATAAGATAGAGCTTCTACCTAGGAGCTCACCGCCTAATAAGCCTCCTTATAGAGTTTCTCAAGATCAACAAGAGGAGATTATGAAGCAAGTGCATGAAGTAGTAGACAAGGGGATGGTGAGGCCTAGTTCCTCTCCCTTTTGTTCACCATTCCTTCTATTGAAAAAGCCTATACGGCACATATTGTATGTGTCTTGACTATAGAGCACTAAATTGGATTACTCTCAAGAATAGATTTCGTGTACCGCGGGTAGAAGATCTGTTTGATAAGCTACAAGGCTCTACCTACTTCAGTAGGATTGACCTTAAAAGTTGCTATCATCAAATAAGGATAGTGAATGTAGATATTGTAAAAACTGCTTTTCGTACAACATTTGGTCTTTATGAATATCTTGTCATGCCTTTTGGTTTGACAAATGCTTCGGCCACATTCAACCACCTAATGGAGAAAAATTTTAGACCCCACTGCAAGTTTACTAGAGTGTTTTTTGATGATATCATCATCTACTCCAATTCTCCCGAGGAACATAAGCAACATCTCCAGGTAATCTTTCAAGTTTTAAGGGAGAATTAAATTTTTATTAATCAAAAGAAGAGTGAATTTTTCCTTCAAGATATTCATATACTTAGGTCACATTATTTCTCAAAATGGTATCCGTATGGATCCAACAAAGTTAGAGGTAATAAAAGGATGGCCTAACCCAAAGAATCCACATGAGCTAGGAAGATTTATTGGTATGTGTGCTTACTATAGACGCTTCATAGAAAAATTCATGCAAATAGAAGGACCATTACATGACTTGACAAAGAAGAACGTTAAGTATACATGGACTGCAAAAGAACAAAACACTTTGACAAGCTCAAAGAAAAGCTTACATCTCAAAACCTTTCGAGGTCCAATGTGATGCTTGTAGAGATTTCCTTAGAGCAGTTTTGCTTCAAGAAGGGTGTCATGCCAAGGGTAGGACCAGGCACGGCCAAGGGGCAGGATGGACATGCAGTCAAGGGGGTCTCTATATTTAGCAGGCCAAGGGTCTATATAGGGCATGGCTGGGTGGTGATGAGCATGTTCAGTTCCCTTGCCCTTTCAAAGGGCATGCCATAGCATACAAAATTCAAAGACTCAATTCCGATGAGCGAGTGTTGGGCATATACAAAAAGGAGCTACGAGTTGCTCTACATGCCCTTGACTCCATTCATTCTACGAACGGATCACCAAAGTCTTAAGTACTTCATGACGCAAACCAAGATTTCCGGCAAACAAATGAGGTGGGCAAATTTTCTTTCGCAATTTTAATTTTCATATTGCTCATATTGCTGACAAGCACAATCAAGTGGCTGATGCACTATCACGACGACCCAAAGTAAATACAGTGTCTATAGCAACTCACAATGATAGAAGAGTATGCTATCGACCCTGATTTCAAGGATATAATGTCAGCCCTTGCCTTAGGGAAGAAAGAAGAACCGTTCACCTTGTAGGGGATGGTTATCTTCTCCATGACAATAGGCTATGTGATAATAACTCCCTTCGTGATGAGAAAGTAACTATGAATCCCATGCTCCTCCCTATGCAGGTCATAGAGGGATTCAACTTTCTCTTTGAGGAGTAGAGACGTATTTCTATTGGCCTACCATGAAATTTAGACATACAAGAGTATATTTCAACATGCGTGGTATGCCAAAAAATCAAGTATGATAGAGGGAAGCAACCTGAATTACTCCAGCCATTGTTAATTCCTAATTATCCATGAGAGAGTATATCCATGGATTTTATCTTTGGATTACCCAAGTCTATCCATGGAAATACGAGAATATGGAAAAAAGTCAACAGGTTTAGAAAACAAGCACATTTTATACCTTTCAAAAAGACTATTAAGGCACATCAAGTGGCAACCCTCTTCATATCACAAATTTTCAAATACCATGGCTTGCCAGCATCCATAGTGTCAGATGAAGATCTTGGAATGACTAGTAATTTTTGGAAGGGTCTCTTTGACAATCTAGGTACAAGGCTAAATTTCTCTTGGGCCTATCACCCACAAACAGATGACCAAAGTGAGATAGCTAACCTTACAAGTCTAGATCTACTCAAGACCTATGTTACGGAAGTAGATCAACGCTCACAATGGGAGAAGTACCTACCTCTTGTAGAGTATGCATACAGTAACATTGTCCATACTACTACAGGGAAGGCTTCCTTCAAAATCATTGAGGAAAGACCAAAAAGTCCCTTGCTACTTAAGGTACATGGGAAGATCTTCGCTGCTGATGAGTATAGCCAAGACCTACAAGAATCTTTTCAAAAGATTAAGGAGGTTATATCCCTCACAACAAATGCAAAAAGTTACTTCTAGCAAGCACATAAGGGCCTTAACTTTCAAGGAAAACGATTGGGTCCTACTCAAGTTTCACTTGGCTCGATTGAGACAAACAATGGGAAAAAAACCTACGGGAAAGGCTTCCTTCAAAATCATTGAGGAAAGACCAAAAAGTCCCTTGCTACTTAAGGTACATGGGAAGATCTTCGCTGCTAATGAGTATAGCCAAGACCTACAAGAATCTTTTCAAAAGATTAAGGAGGTTATATCCCTCACAACAAATGCAAAAAGTTACTTCTAACAAGCACAGAAGGGCCTTAACTTTCAAGGAAAACGATTGGGTCCTACTCAAGTTTCACTTGGCTCGATTGAGACAAACAATGGGAAAAAAACCTACGGGCCTGCAAAAGTATTATGCTAAGCTAGCAAAAAGATACTATGGTCCTTTTCAAATCCTAAAATCAATGGCCTACCAACTAAAATTTCCCAATCATTGGCTCATACACAATGCTTTTCATGTGAGCCTACTTAAAGCCTTACAAAGGAGATCCACAAAGAGAACCAATAATTGAGGACCCACCCGAGATCAAGGATCAAGAAGAGGTGCTCCAGCCCGAATCTATCCTTTGACATGAAGACAAGGTACTAAGACTATGGTAATATTATCCGACGGTATCTTATTAAGTTCAAAAATTATCCTTTTGAAGATGATAGATGGATGCAAGGAACACAGTTGAAGGATAGTATGAACCTTGTCAATGCTTGCAATGCTACATTAAAGTAAGCAAATGTAAATTCTTTTTGAATGAACAATGTTTTTGTCTTATAAGACTGGTTCTCTTTTTATTATGCACAAATTGAAGTAGTATGCATGCTTAGAATCATGTCTGTGATGAATACGTCTTCCAAACACCAAGTAGAATCTGTCACTCTACTTAGGGAATATGATATGGGCTAAAGAGAAGACATGCTTCCTGTGGCAGCTAAGTCTCCTAAACACCAAATGGAATCCATTCTAGAATGATATCGTAGGGTAAAAAGGGATTCTCTACCCGCTAAGAAACATAGACTAATGACTAGTAAGTCTTTATTTTCTCTAGCTCATAGCCGAGGACAACTATGCTTTCAAGAGAGATGTAATGTCATAAAATTCAATATCCCAAATGATTTTCTCCTATTGAACTGATCATTTAATGTGGGAAAATGAAAGGGAACAAGATTTAGAATATAGATATGTGCTTTTAGATCTATCTGAGCACGGGACCAAATAGGAGAGAAGGCTATCTCTCATTAAGGGTCCAAAAGGGAGATGGACTATCAAAGAGCAATGAGCAGATAATGGAACTTAAAAGACCTTAGGGTTAGCTTCATTAAAGACCTCCAAAGGTTAGTCTTAAAAGTCCTTAGAACTAGGACGTTTGGGTACTTTAAACCTTAGGCAAGCTAGGCATGTGCTTGAGGTGCTTGGGGCGCTTGTCGTGCTTGAGTTGACTAAGGTTCTTGAGGTGCTTGTCATGCTTAATGGCTAAGGTGCTTGAGGTGCTTGATGACCAAGGTGCTTGTGGTGTTCAAAGTCAATCATGACTCCTACATAGATGGGGGCGAGCCCTAAGAGTAGGGGATGAGAGAGAACACACACACACACATGCACACTCAAGGCAAGCCCTCTCCACAAGAGGCATAAAGGACACATGTCAGCCCCTACCCATGATGCCCGCATGGTGTGCCTAAATACTATTGGATGGCCTTTAGGGAGGTCCAATGAGAATCTAGATGTATTTAATTATTTATCTAAGCTCTCTCTCTCAGAAGGGGAAAGAAGGACACTTGTCCAAATGCTACCCCTATTGCTTGAAATGATCATAGCCTGTGATTGGCCAAGCCTAGCAAGGGCCAATAGATCAAGATAGAGTCAAGAGAGAGAGGGGTCAACCAAGGCAAAGCTAGGGATCTCATGTTTGCATTCACTCACTCTTACACATTCTCTCATTGTGTTGAGAAAGAACCCCATCTCCTTCTCCAAGCTTGAGAAGTAGAGAGCCTACACCAACACCTCTTGGCTATGGAATGCAAATCCAACCAAGAGTCATGCTTCAAAGCAATGCTTACCATCTTCTCCATCTTCATTACTATGCTATGCTATGCTCTATGATCAATGATAGGAGAGGAAACTACTTCTTTCTCGTATGCTACTTCTTCTTCTTCTTCTTCTTCCTCTCCCTTCCCTCTCTCCTTGCTAGTTCATTTTTCTACCTTTAATCAAGTGCTATCCTTATGCTCTTTATTAAGGAAATGATCACTATTGCTACTTTAATTTTTCTACAATCAATGCTATTGCCATATTCAGTTACAAACAAAGTATTGGACCCTATGTAGGGGATCGACCAACACCCATCCACTTCTGGAAGATAGAGAGAATTTCACTTTGCAGCAAGCGTGAGCCAAAATACCTCCAACCTGTTGCCATATACATGTGGTAGTGATGTGTGTGAACACACTAGGACCGGCGGGGCATTTTTCCCCTCTTTAGGAGGTTTTTCCCCCCATGTGTATATACGCCCATGACTCTAGGGCTATCTATCTTTCCATGGCATACGAAGTAACACATTCTCTATTGTGTGCCTTGAGCTTCCTTCATCTTCTCCAAGCTCTGTGTGTTTCTCTGCAACCCTAATTCCAACCATTGGTATCAGAGCAGGTTGCATCCTCTCGGGCTTAGTCGCCAGTAGCTCCAGCACACGCCTGCTCACTTTATTTGATTTTTGTTAGATTTTGTGAGTGTTCACAAATCGACAATAAATTTTGAGAGGGCTTGTAGAGCTTAGTCTGCTCAGATTTCTGATTTGCGCTCATTTCAACCTCCATTTCCACTACAACCCAGGTATGCGCAGACAATTTCGTCATTTTGTGCAAAATTTATGTCAATGCCAAATACTGCATAACAGGTCCCATACAGTCTATTGCAGGTTGTGCTATATAGCACGTGCTGGTCTTACTTAGTTTCTCCTCATTTCGGGCAGTTTTCACATCAGGTGCAGGCATTTTCCATGGCTGACAACACACATATGTGTTCAAGATGTTTGCTACTGTGGACAGATTGGATGGGGACAATTACCCTATGTGGGCTTACATGATGCAACATGTTCTTGTGTCAAAGGGGGTCTGCAATATTGTGCAGGGCATTGATGTACGTCCTGGTTCTGAGGATGTAGGCGATGTTGAGGATGTTGTAGGTCTTACTGCAAGGATTCATGGTATTAGAGTTGTTTTGCCTACGATAGAACAAGCTCGTTGGGATGTAAAGGATGCGTAGGCTCATACATTGATTACGTTGTCTATGAAGCGCACCAGTACTCCTCACATTCGTTCAGTGAAATATGAAAAACAGGCTTGGGATATTCTAGCAAGTCTTTACGCAAGCCGCAATGAGGCTAAAATTTCTTTGCTGCGTAAAGAGCTGGAATCGAAGATTATGCATGAGAAAGATGATATGGGAACTTTCCTTGCTGGTGTCAAGGATATTAATGAGAAACTTATTTTTGCAGGTGAAGTCATTTCAGACAGTTCCCTTGTGCAGATTGTTCTTGATGCCTTACCAGATTCTTACTAGACTTTTGCTAGTAATTGGGGACTTATCCTGAAGTTGTCAAGTTTGATATAGAAAATGACACATTGGATGTTATGTGATTTGTCTCCTGGCAAAAAGGCCATTGGTACAAAGTGGGTTTACAAGTTGAAACACAAGCCGGATGGTGAGATCGATCGCTATAAGGCTCAACTTGTTGCAAAGGGCTATGCACAGCAAAAAGGCATAGATTATGAAGAAACTTTAATTTTTCTCCCACTTATCGTATGACTACTATTCATTTTCTATGTGCATTGGCAGCTCATTTTGGTTGGGATGTACATCAACAGACATTGTTAGTGCTTTCTTGAATGGTGACATATTTGAGGAAGTTTATGTAACGCAGCCTCGTGGTTTTGTCATGAAAGGACAGAGTTGGACAAAGTGTGCAGATGTAAGAAGGATTTGTACGGGTTGAAGCAATCTCCTCGTGCTTGGTATGAGAAAGCTGACACTCATTTGGTCAAATGAGGCTTTCGTATAGTCCAACAGAAAGCACATTGTATGTAAAGCGTGAGGGTGATGTACTTCTCATTGTGGTTCTTTACGTAGATGATTTGTTGATCACTGGACCAAATGAGATACATATTGCTGAATTTAAGGCTGATATGAATGCTACTTTCAAGATGAAAGATTTGGGGATGTTGGATCATTACTTGGGTATACAGTTTAAGCAGTGTGATGGTGGTATTTCCTTGTGTCAGAAAAGTTACATAGAGACATTACTATGTAAGTTTGGACTTGAGGATTGCAAACCTATTGCCACTCCCATGGAAACATGTTCGAAATTGAGTCTTGATGACGATGGTGATCTTGCTGAGGTCACTCTTTACCAAACTACTACGGTTGAGTGTGTATGGCTCAAACGCCTTATGGCTGATTTGGGTGCTGGATAAGACACTGCCAACACTAACTACACTGACAGTCAAAGCGCATTGGCAATTGCGAGGAACCCAGTTTTTCATGCTCGCACAAAGCACATTGAGGTGCATTACCACTATGTCAGGGAGAGGCTCTCAGTAGGAGAGATCAGCTTCGCTTATGTGCCAACACAGGACAACCTTGCTGATCTTTTCACAAAGGCATTGTCTCGTGAGCTAGAAGCTTTCTGCAAAGCTTTGGGCTTACTCCCCTTTGTGGATTGATCATGTCCTCAGGGCATGGCACTTCCCTTTACTCATGTGATAGCTCTCGTTCACTGCATCACTCCAGGGGGGATTTGTTACCATATACATGTGCTAGTGATGTGTGTGAACATACTAGGACCGCCTTGGCATTTTTCCCCTCCTTAAGAGTTTTTCCCCCGTGCATTGTATATACTCCCATCACTCTAGGGCTATCTATCTTTCCATTGCACATCAAATAACACACTCTCTATTGTGTGCCTTGAGCTTCCTTTGTCTTCTCTAAGTTATGTGCGTTTCTTTGCAACCTTGATTCCAACACAACCTACCTGAGCCAGACATAGGAGGCTGAGGACACTTTGCCTCCCGGCATAAACCCAAGCTCTAAAAGGATCCCAACATGTAGTAGGGAATCAACACCAGCAATACCAATTTAGGTGCCACGTCTCTTTGATGCCCAACATCGGGTGTTTACGAAAAGTTAAGGCAAGACCCTTGACGCATTAATTGTGTAGGTCATTAAACCCCCGACGTAGTAACCATGTGGATGACCCTAAAAAAAAAAAGATCTAGGAAACACCTTTGATTCTGAAACTCCCCAAGCCCATTGACCCTTTTATCTAAGGTTAAGTGATGTATGTGATCCTAATCTTGTAGTGACACACTGCCATAAGAAACATAACACATAAGTCCAATCACAATAGCATCTTCCATATGCACAAATTGTCTTTTCCAATCAGTCAGATTGTATGGGGTCTCTACCCTTACACATACACTGCAAACCATCAAAACCACTTCATAATCCAATCTAAAACCATAAACCAGTCTCATCACATGAGTCTAATTGCAATAACATCTTCCATATGCACAAACAATCTTTTCTAAGCAGTTAGACTGGACAAGGTCTCTCATTAAAACCACTTCATGATCCAATACAAAACCATAAACCAATTGCATCACATGGGTTGAACACTCCACCAGACTTGAGGTAATGCACATCCAATCTTGCAACACCACTTTAGCACATAACATGCTATTAAATTTTTGACAACATTTTGACAGCACAACTATATTCCAAAAAGAATCCAAGAACCACACCGGATTTCACAATCAAAATCATAACCATAATCCAAAAGGATCTCAACGCTTAACCATAAACCATACTCCTTACTGAATCCAACTCTGACACTTGGAGTTTGACATATCCACTACAATCAAACTAAGCCCACACACATGACCCTTGAGACATGAACTTTCTAGGCATAAAAGAAGTCTGATCAATGACTAAAATTAACTTCAAAAGCCCATTTTGACAATGTTTAGCCATGCATAAGTGATGCACTATGACCACACGGTCATCCCCCTAGCACATAGAGCTAGTTTTGACCTAGAAGGGTGGAAAGTAGTATACACATGCACATAAGGCATCCATATCCATCCATGAAGTTCCATACATCATATGACATCATCCCATCAACTTGACCATGATGCAAAAAAACCCCATCACTTTGATCAACCATATGCCATAACATAACATATATGCGAAAAACACCTTTTTACTATTTTTGGGTGCATGCACAAAATGAAAATGAAAGTATTCAACCTCAAAACAATGCATCAAGATCATACCCTTAACATATAATAATACCTTATCCCATCACTTTTCCCATATAAGACTTATGCAAACAACCGTGACACAAAAGAAATCCACTTTATTCGTACTTGCCCGTACGGTTCGGATTGGCTAACCATACACTCCCACATAACTTTATGAACATCAAACACTTGAAATCAACTCACCAAAACTATCCATAAAACATAGTTGGACCACTCATCCAACTCACGACGTCATATGGTACTCCCCCTTGGTAGCACCCTACACATGTAGGTAACCCAGTGCAAGGAACGATTGATAACTCGCACTCACAAAAATATATCAATGACCTAAATACATTTATCGACAATTTTGATCAAGGTTTTTATTTGGTTAAGTTGGTTTGTCCATTCAATGAATCCATATGGTGGTTCTCCAAGCAACCCGGGGTCCAAAATTTTGATTGGACAGTAAGCTGTCTTTTGACCATAACTCTTTGCGTGCGGAATTTTCACATGACATCTAAGAAAGAAAATGTTCTAAATGATGTGTTTGATCTTTTTTTAAAAGGATTCAACATGATTCATAGAGGTTTAAGAGATACGACCAAAACCATGTTCCTATCGTCTACATGATGTGAAACGAAAAGAGTTTTTTATGCATAAATGTGATGATAAACACAATGTGTGCATAAATAAACATGATAAACATGATGATACAATCATGGAGCATCCTTGTACACATCCGGCAAGTCTATACAGGCCCTTGTACACGAAAAAGAAACCACCGAGAGGGTAGTTATTCAGAAAACAAAGTAGAGAGAGAAAGAGATGATGACCATGGAGTTTATGTTAGGGTAAGCCCACTTTCTGGCACCACTATGGGAAATCCCTCTAGCCACCTAGGAAAGGATAATCAATGACATGGTCCAATAGCAAGAGAACGAAACCCACCTAGCCAATGATTGTAAAGCACCAAGCCTATATAGAGGCTGTTTTCTAATTAATCAATTGCACTGACTTTTATCATTGCTATGCTCATGCTTTTGGCATAAACTAACCCTAATCACCATCTCTCTAACACTAAACCTAACACCATGGTTAAGCTAAGGCTTCACCCTATATAGCCTAATGCTAATCATAGGTGATTAGGGAGTATGCTTTCGCAGTCATCATTAACCTTTCAAGTGGTATCAGAGCCGACGGTTTCGTACCTAGGCCTATCGCTTCACTAATCTTTATTTGCATTAGCTTAATGATCCCAATCCCCAATCACCATTTGGGCATGAGCATGCTCCACTACCCGTTTGTGATTAGGTGAGGAGGAATTTTGAATTTAGCATTGTGTCTCCGTAATTTTTGTGTGATATTGTGTTCATTTTCAGCGTGTTTTTATGCACCATTGCTCTCATTGCAAGCATCATCACCTTTTTCATTTTATCTGTGTGCAAAGTGCTCATTGACACCATTTTGTAGAGCTATTGAATAAGAACATTGCTCATGTTTTGATATTTCAATTGTGTGCCCAAAATATCATTGCTTTTAGCTTTCTTTTGACTACTCAATCATCGATTTTGGGTATCATTAGAACTTCATAAGACTTGATTCACCCCTTCTAAATATTAGGTGTGTATGTGTGGGAAACACCGGCTATATAGAGCTTAAATGCACTATTTCTACACTTCATACACGTGCACATGAGGCTTGCCTCATTGGTGGCACACTGAATATAGTGTTCTTTGATGATACTGATTGGGTTTAAAGCCCATGGTCTACTTTTGGTAAAAAGGTGGGCCATGCGGATTTGAGTTCAGTGCTCGATTGCCTGCACTTTTGTTCAGGTCCGTAAGTGGGTGATCCCATGCCATAGTGCGCAAGCCGCCAACCGGACCCGAGCTAGAATAATAAAGGATTTTTTTGGGGTCTAATCGGGTTCGCTAGCAAGCCCTCACATGCCGCTTGCCGAAAACCATCTATTCACTCAAAAACTCTTTTCATAAGGGCGTTCCCGCCACACGTCTTCACCATCAAGGTCCTCAAGCTTGGGGAATGTTCCTACCTACAACACAACATCATCAACAAAACCCCTTGTTGACAGTTGTTCCCACAAAGTAAGAGACCACAAGCAACTCTTGCAAAGGGGGCATTCTCGCCAGTGTCCACCTACTTTGAGGAGTTTTCAAAGGGCAAGAAATTAGCACACGTGATTGCATGTACTATCCTATATGAAGCACACACGCATGGGTCTCATAATGAAATGTATGTTAGATTTGTGTCCAAAGCACTTTATACGGGTTTCGACACTGCCTACACAATGTGTATATGGTAAGACCGCCCCTTGCCACGAGCACACACACAAGCACACAAAAGGATATATATATGTGTGTATTACACCGTTGGCCAAGATAGCTGCATCCTCAACACAATGGACCAATGAAGATAAAAAAACAAGAAGATGACAATGACTCGAAGATAAAGACGACAAACAACAACAACAAGATGAAGACAAAGCAAAATTTGATGACGATTTTGACAAACAACTTTGTAGATTTGAAGACACCATCAACAACACATTTGACCCTCTGACATTGGAGGCACATACACAACCATTTGAAAGCACCACATTTGTATGTTTTTCCTACCACCTAGTTGCCTACAAATCTCTAGGGGAGGTGCACACTTTGATCCTACACCCAGTTGACAATTCTCTAGGGAAGGGTGTTGTGACTTTGGATTGACACCCAGTTGACAATTCTCTAGGAGGACACTTTTTGCGTGCTACATTTGACACTCATTGAGATGATGCCAATCTACACATGAACGCAAGAAAGCATTGTAAACCCCAAGTTTCGCTTAAAGGGGCATATGTTAGGGTAAGCCTATTGTGTGCCACCACTATGGGAAAGCCCTCTAGCCACCTAAAAAAGGATAATTGATGACATGGTCCAATAGCAAGAGGATGAAACCCACCTAGCCAATGATTGTAACGCACCAAGCCTATATAGAGGCGTTATCTAATTAATCAATTGCACATTGACTCTTATCATTGTGTCTATACTCTCTCTCTCTCTATGCTCTTGCTTTTGGCATAACCTAACCCTAATCAACATCTCTCTAACCCTAACCCTAACACCATGGTTAATCCAAGGCTTCACCCTCCATAGTCTAATGCTAATCATAGGTGATTAGGGAGTATACTTTCGTAGTCACTAACCTTTCAGTTTAGAGCTTCTTACCATGCTTTAGGAGTGATTATCGATTTTTGAAAGGCTTCTTGCTTTGCCTCAAGTGAGTGGTGATGAGAGCTACATAGAGGTTTTTGCCACGAAGTCACTGGAGAACGTGCACACCGTGAAAACAGAAGAGATAGTTAGCAAGTAGAGAGAGAGAGAGTGTGTGTTCTTATTTGCATAATATGTACGTATTGTCGTGTGATAGTAGACACAAATATTGGCATTGAACCACTCCGCATAATACGTATGTGTTGTCGTGTGATAGTAGACGTAACTATTGGCATGAAAACTGAGCACTCTAGGCTAATTTATAGGCATTGCGTGAGGCTAGAGTGTGCCCCAAGCCAATAGCTAGCTCCCTAGCTTTTGGAATTTTGCTAACAACAATGATTTTGCTTTTGGTAGTCAACACCTCCTATTTTCCTTAATTTTTACATCAAAATTTGACTAATTGGACAATATTCCGGTAACTAATGTGACCATGACTACAATATGCTGCATCGTGATGCTCCGACCTAAATATGACTTTCTCGTACTGCCCCGACATATTTACAATAATTCCAGTAAAACTTGTTTAATCCCGTTTCTTCATTGGATGGTTGTTTTTATATAATGATAGTCGTTTTTCGGCTCTCCGTAATTTCCATAGCGAGTTACCTCACCCTATCAAATCACTCAAACACTATGGCTATGACTAATTTTTCACTGTACATAGGCGTGTGTGAGTTAGGGGACTTTCCCCATATTTTCTTAAAAACCCTTCATTAGCTAGTCACTGGGCCATTTGAGCCAAAAAAAAAAACAGTATATTATGGCCCATTTGTGTGTAAATATTTCATTGTATATAGGGCCTAAATAAAAGGTTTTTTCATAATTATTTTGGTATTTATTTAAATATTTATACTTACGTGTGTGTTATTTATGCCAGGTACATTGACTCACCATTACCTTATTTTTTCTTACCATTTTGCATGCTCTTTATTCCATAAAAAAATAATTTCATGCAAGCTTCTCTTATTTTTGGTGTAACTCCATCCCAACAAAAATCCAAAAAAACTAGTTTTATTTATGTGTAATTTTTTCGCTATTGTGATTTTTCCTTCTTACATCTATTCTCTTTTACTCTCATAAATTAGAACACCAAAAATATTTATCTTTTTACGATAGACTTATAATGAGAGAGATTTATTTTGACCCCTTTCTATTTTTTCCACCTATATTATTTATATTTGACATGTACATATTTTTTTAGACCCCTCAATATTTGATTTTCTTAGTTGTACTATTCACTTATATCATGATCTCAATAATATCTTCAATTATAGACCTACCAAATAAGGTCAAGGGTATGTGGCATGCATGCATGCACCATGGGGAGCTCACTCTTGCAGGTATTCAAAAGAATCATCCAAAGAAGGACCTCACAAGGACCTTGTGTAGTGGAAAAAACAGTCGGTTTTGCTGAATTTTTAAAGATCACATGCTCCCCAAATTTGAGAAGGTGATACAAACAAAAGTTGTAGCTCGTGAGCTGAACTTTCACCTCAAACTTTTTAATATTTTTTTGAGCTACGAGCTGTGAGCTATGATTTTATTGGTGGACCCTAGTTTGCCCATGCTATGCAGCCACACTCCCTCTTCCACTTTATCATTTTCCTCTTTCACACACACTCCTCCCTCTCCTTCCCACTCCCAAACCTGCAACTCCCATGTCTTAATTCACCCTTTTCACCATTGCCACATCTCTCATACCTCCATAGCCTTCATCCTCCATTTCTACACCATATGTGTCACCCTTTCTC
This sequence comes from Adiantum capillus-veneris, assembly GCF_014529385.1. NCBI lineage: Eukaryota > Viridiplantae > Streptophyta > Polypodiopsida > Polypodiales > Pteridaceae > Adiantum > Adiantum capillus-veneris. Next base: position 149,788,646 of record NC_140948.1, read on the forward strand.
TCTACATATATGTCCATATTACCATACTCTCTTCAGCTTTGTAAAGAACTTCAAAAAATCAGCAAAAATCCAAGGTTAACCTCTGCAAATGAAGTCTTTATCATGAATTTTCCAAGGTTTGAAGATAACATAGCTTCATCAACACGCGTTACTTCGCCATGCTGACCGCTTCTTCTATCGGTGCTGTAAAGAGGTGAATGTCAACTTCTCCAAGCTTCAACCTTGCTTTACAAGCTCATCCCTTCTCTAAATTTTCTCATCATATATCTCACCATTTGGTGAATGATTTTGTAAATATTTTTTAGTGATAATTACTAACTACTAACCACTAACCTTATTGTAAAATGCACCCTCTACTAGAGTAGGCATTCCCAAATTATTCACTCAATCCTCTCTCCTTTCATCCTCAATAATTCTCTTCCCTTGAGCCCACATCCATGTGACTCAAAGGACAAGAGAGACCCACCCTCATTAAAAATAAAAATAAAAAATGCATAATCTTTTATTCCTTCAAATAAACTTGATTAGGCCTAATCCTAATCGGGGCTTCTAAAACCTATAAATAGAGCCCTTCTCTCCTTGTAAATCATCACATGATTACACTACACCACACCATTCTCAACACATAACACAGCACTCTTTAAGCCTAGTTGTGTAGAGTGTGTGCATCGTGAGTGCTCTATTCCATCATTACACATAGGTGCATGGAGAAGCTTGAAGTTAGTTATGCCATCTAGAGGAGTGGAGTGTATGCCATACTCTTCACCACACTTGTAGCCTACTCTTGTGCATAAATAAGATTTATAGTTTTGGGTGCAATTGTATGCTACAACTGCGACTCTTCTCTCCAAATTGACTTGATAAGTTGGCTCATCAGGTGGTTGAAGGTATATTGTCCTTGAAGTTTATTGTGGCATTTCATGCTTGGTGGTTTGAAGGCTTGTTGAATTGTTTGCCTAAAAGGTGAATTGTAAGAGGGTGCTTGGTGAGAGGGCTCCCGTGACCCTAAGACAATTTGTGTATTTGCAACAAGGTCAAGTTTTGTGTTGTCTCTCTATTTCTCATCAAGCTTGGTGTGTATCTAGTCTTTAAGGCTAGGACTGAGTTGCTCAAGTTGATTTGTGCTCTTTACCTCTCTCTGGCATGGTGAATGTTTGTGTTTGGTGTGTGTAGCTATCTTGCATTCCCCTCTCTTTGTGCGTTTGAGTACAAGGAGATATCACGTGCGTTCTAGTTCGCATCTACAACTAGGTGGTGCCCCTTTTCTTGTTTGGTTTCTGGCTGTGGGCTGTTGTATCTCTGATTGTGCTTGCCCCAGCCCCAATTAAGCAGCACGGGAGCCTCGAAGGGTGTTTAGAGGCTGCTCTTCTTGTTGCCCGCCCCGGACCGCCTCAAATTGGTGCCCCCACTGAGGAACTGACTTTTTGCTTAGTGTTGTTGTATTGCATGAATGCTTGAATTTTAGCATAATCAAGAAGATTATATGAATCATGAAAACTTGTATGACCGAGTTTAATTTCAATGCAACAAAAATTGATCTAGAATATGGTTTGGATTAGCATAACATAAGAAAGGAAAAAAAACATTTTCACATAAGAATCTAGAATTCATGAGACCTTTCAAAACTTTGTGTAGTTAGTTGATGTCATGAGAGAAAATGATTGTTTGGAACTAATCTTTGTGTGGTTCTAGCATTGAGAGACTATGACACGCTATACCTTTGATGATATCCCAATCTTCTTCGGAAATCTAGAAGAAGATGTTGATGATTTTCTTGCTGATTTTAGAATGGTTTGTCGTATCCTTGGTAAAAGGGATGACATTGAAAAAGGGGATTTTCTATTGCTATGCCTTAGAGGCAACGCTGAGCAATGGTTTTGGAGTATGTCTTCTCAGATTGAAGATGGGTACACCCAAATTTCCAAAGCTTTGAAGACCAGATTCTCTAAATTCCAACAACGGAGAAAGCACGCGCTTCATTAGGGAGACTTCAACAACATGGTGAATACTACTATGCTTATGAGGATATTTTTTCTCTTCAATGGGGAGGATATGGGTTTATTTCTACATTTCCAGATTATGTAAAAATGGAAAAATTTATTTTGGGTTTGTCTCCTTTCCTAAAGACTAAGGTTACTTGTAGTGGACCCTCTACCTTTGAAGAAGCGGTCACTATTGCCCGAAGGAAGTTTCACAAGTACTTCTACATCAAAAATGGTTTCCATCATGCTGGAAGAACCAACCATCATGAAAATGTTTCTATCAAGGAGTCATCTCCTTTGCCATACTTGTCTCCTTCTACTCCGACAAATGTTGAAGAAGTTACTTACATGCCAACTGATTATTCAAGTACTAAAGTGTGTGGCCAAGATTCAAATGTGGAATCCTTTTCTTCTACCTTTATCACAAGCATGCAAAAATCGACACAAGATATCTCAAATGGCATTGATGATTCAATAATGGATACATCCAACCTTTTGGCAGAGGATCAATTTCTAATCCGAGCAGACGAAGCTTTTGTGTAACATGACTCTATGGAGAATGAAGACCTTGAAGGTAACCTTGATCTTATGGAATGTTTTGAGAGTGTATCTTGTCTAAAAGAAGAGGGTGAAGAAGAAGATGAAATCATAGGTGGGGAGATCATAGACCACATTGATCATAAAGAGATGATTGTGTACATGGAATGCCAACTCCAAAACAAAGTAGAAGAGTGTGAGTTGAATCTATGTGAGGATAATCTTCAAGAAGTGTTTGAGGATGTTGAAAAGCATTGGTATGACCCATGTATATTAAGCATGGAGGAACCTATCATGCAAGAAGCCAAAGTTTTCACAAAAGCAAACAGTAATCCATCAACCTTTGAGGTGGTACAATGTGAGGAGTTACAACCTTGCCAAAGGGGGGGCTTAGAAGGGGATGAAGAACATGGCAGAGTAGTAAAAAATAAAATCATAAAAGGAAACCGTCAGAAGGGTATCATTCTCTCCAATGGTGTTTTAGTGGGTGGCTCTCCATTCATGGGACAATCTCTTAGCAAGAAAATCTAAGCTTTTGAAGCCCCAATCATCTTCACATTGGGTTTCACCTCTTCAAAGTCAACTTCTTCTCTCTTCACATATACCTTTCATCGAGGGCACCATACCTTCTTAAGTGGAAGAGGACATGAATACTTGGTGATTAACAGATGTTTCCAAACCTTCTACATTTGGTTCTTTGGTGTATGGAGGTCACACATTGTGATGCTTCTGGTCTTCATCATAGATGAAAAAGTTGTTGATTGCTACTTGTGGATATTTTATCAATCAGTACCAAAATCTATTCTCTTCCAATGTGTTGGAAGCTATAGAAACCTTCGTCTATTATCTACTTATGTGGTAAACTATTTGCAATATCGTCCAATAGCAGTTGGAAGCATGGATCAAGCTTTCCTAAATCATGAAGGTCATAGAATTTTTGACTTGATGAGCCTACCTAGGTTGAATGAATTTTATGAGCTACAGTTCAGGAAATTGCTCATACAAGCTCTTGAAGATCGTAGAAAATATATCAACTTTACACAGGAGGAAGAGCGACCAATCTTTTATATCACATTCATAGTGATAGATGCAATGATGGACAACAATAAAATCTACAAGTTTCTTCAACCGAAATCAGTAAGTGATTCCATACCATACATCTCTCTTTGGGAAAGATATTTCAAGATCTTTGATCCTGGGGGGTGCTTATGGAAACTTTCTCAATGGAGGAGGTTTACTCAGTCACTTCATTACATCCTGCTATTGGATCTGAGAACCTTTCATATCACACAAGGTTTCTTAATCATACAACAAAGGTTCTTCAAAGATGAGAGCAGACAAAGACAGACGTTACACAATCTACATGTTGTATGATCGGATAAATGGTACATGAATGTACCATTATCTAAGGGGGGGGCTAATGATAGCCGTTTTTCGGCTCTCTGTACTTTACATAGCGAGTTACCTCACCCTATTAAATCACTCAAACACTGTGGCTATGCCTACCATTTCACTGTACATAGGCGTGTGTGAGTTAGGGGACTTTCCCCATATTTTCTTAAAAACCCTTAATTAGTTAGTCACTGGGCCATTTGAGCCAAAAAAAGAAAAACAATATATTATGGCCCATTTGTGTGTAAATATTTCATTGTATATAGAGCCTAAATAAAAGGATTTTTCATAATTATTTTGGTATTTATTTAAATATTTATACTTACGTATGTGTTATTTATATCATGTACATTGACTCACCATTACCATATTTTTTCTTACCATTTTGCATGCTCTTTATTCCATAAAAAAATAATTTCATGCAAGCTTCTCTTATTTTTGGTGTAATTCCATCCCAACAAAAATCCAAAAAAACTAGTTTTATTTATGTGTATATTTTTTCACTATTGTGATTTTTCCTTCCTACATCTATTCTCTTTTACTCTCATAAATTAGAACACCAAAAATATTTATCTTTTTATGATAGACTTATAATGAGAGAGATTTATTTTGACCCCTTTATATATTTTCCACCTATATTATTTATATTTGACATGTACATATTTTTTTAGACCCCTCAATATTTGATTTTCTTAGTCGTACTATTCACTTATATCACGATCTCAATACTATCTTCAATTATAGACCTACCAAATAAGGTCAAGGGTATGTGGCATGCATGCATGCACCATGGGGAGCTCACTCTTGGAGGTATTCAGAAGAATCATCCAAAGAAGGACCTCACAAGGACCTTGTGTAGTGGAAAAAACAGTCGGTTTTGCTGAATTTTTAAAGATCACATGCTCCCCAAATTTGAGAAGGTGATACAAACAAAAGTTGTAGCTCGTGAGCTGAACTTTCACCTCAAACTTTTTCATATTTTTTTGAGCTACGAGCTGTGAGCTATGATTTTATTGGTGGACCCTAGTTTGCCCATGCTATGCAGCCACACTCCCTCTTCCACTTTATCATTTTCCTCTTTCACACACACTCCTCTCTCTCCTTCCCACTCCTAAACCTGCAACTCCCATGTCTTAATTCACCCTTTTCAACATTTCGACATCTCTCATACCTCCATAGCCTTCATCCTCCATTTCTACACCCTATGTGTCCCCTTTCTCTCTACATATATGTCCATATTACCATACTCTCTTCAGCTTTGTAAAGAACTTCAAAAAATCAGCAAAAATCCAAGGTTAACCTCTGCAAATGAAGTCTTTATCATGAATTTTCCAAGGTTTGAAGATAACATAGCTTCATCGACACGCGTTACTTTGCCATGCTGACCGCTTCTTCTACCGGTGCTGTAAAGAGGTGAATGTCAACTTCTCCAAGCTTCAACCTTGCTTTACAAGCTCATCCCTTCTCTAACTTTTCTCATCATATATCTCACCATTTGGTGAAAGATTTTGTAAATATTTTTTAGTGATAATTACTAACTACTAACCACTAACCTTATTGTAAAATGCACCCTCTACTAGAGTAGGCATTCCCAAATTATTCACTCAATCCTCTCTCCTTTCATCCTCAATAATTCTCTTCCCTTGAGCCCACATCCATGTGACTCAAAGGACAAGAGAGACCCACCCTCATTAAAAATAAAAATAAAAAATGCATAATCTTTTATTCCTTCAAATAAATTTGATTAGGCCTAATTCTAATCGGGGCTTCTAAAACCTATAAATAGAGCCCTTCTCTCCCTTGTAAATCATCACATGATCACACTACACCACACCATTCTCAACACATAACACACCACTCTTCAAGCCTAGTTGTGTAGAGTGTGTGCATCGTGAGTGCTCTATTCCATCATTACACATAGGTGCATGGAGAAGCTTGAAGTTAGTTATGCCATCTAGAGGAGTGGAGTGTATGCCATACTCTTCACCACACTTGTAGCCTACTCTTGTGCATAAATAAGATTTATAGTTTTGGGTGCAATTGTATGCTACAACTGCGACTCTTCTCTCCAAATTGACTTGATAAGTTGGCTCATCAGGTGGTTGAAGGTATATTGTCCTTGAAGTTTGTTGTGGTATTTCATGCTTGGTGGTTTGAGGGCTTGTTGAATTGTTTGCCTAAAAGGTGAATTGTAAGAGGGTGCTCGGTGAGAGGGCTCCCGTGACCCTAAGACAATTTGTGTATTGGCAACAAGGTCAAGTTTTGTGTTGTCTCTCTATTTCTCATCAAGCTTGGTGTGTATCTAGTCTTTAAGGCTAGGACTGAGTTGCTCAAGTTGATTTGTGCTCTTTACCTCTCTTTGGCGTGGTGAATGTTTGTGTTTGGTGTGTGTGGCTATCTTGCATTCCCCTCTCTTTGTGCGTTTGAGTACAAGGAGATATCACGTTTGTTCTAGTTCGCATCTACAACTAGGTGGTGCCCCTTTTCTTGTTTGGTTTCTGGCTGTGGGCTGTTGTGTCTCTTATTGTGCTTGCCCCATCCCCAATTGAGCAGCACGGGAGCCTCGAAGGGTGTTTAGAGGCCGCTCTTCTTGTTGCCCGCCCCGGACTGCCTCAATACAAAAAATATTATTTTTATATTTAGTCATCCTAAAAAGCACGTTGCTTTTCAAAATCACCGAAAAGCATAAAAAGGAAAAAATAACATAAAAAGCAATAAAGATTAATTCTGAAGTTAAACCACGGGTTCCTCTTGTCCACCAAAACAAGAAAGCAGATTCGTTTTCACTAAAAAACACTAAAAATTATGAAAAGCTAAAAATATCGTGAAAAGCGCCTAAAAAACGGATTTCTATAAAACTTACCCATATCATTCTTGGGAGTTGTAGGTTAAGAATCAAGCCCTGCTTTTTGCAAAAAAGCACCGAAAGGTACAAAAAACACGAAAAACCAAAAAAAGTGAGTTTTTCCAAAACTAAACCAAACGTCTGTCTGACCTGCCGAAACATGAAAATGACCTTGATTTTCATTTTAAAACCTTAAAACAGTGTGAACTGAGCATCCTAAACTGAGAATTTTATGAAGTGAGCATTGGAATCTATTTTCTTATTTTTAAAGGAGACCCAAAAATCGAAGATCTTACATCCTCCCCATTTGAAAATTCGAGGTGTCCTCACCTTGACATGAAATCTGAGTAATTATGTCTTAGTACATCATCACATTCCCAAGTAGCATTCTCTACAGGGTAAGTTGTTTATTTGACAATGTGTTCAGTGATGATTCGATTATGAAGAGGTTTAGTTCTACTTTGAAGAATAGCTTCAAGGTATACTTCAAAAGTTCCATCGATGGAAGTAAATAATAGAGAATCACCAAGAATGTGATTTGGATCAGGTACATACTTCTTGAGTAAGCTGACGTGAAAAACATCATGTACCTTGATATATGGCGATAAAAGGAATCTGTAAGCTTAATCATTGATTTTCTTTGTGATGATAAAAGGTCCACAATATCTGGCACTAACCTTCTTACATTCACCCATTGATACAGAGCTACAATTAGGTTTCACTCTCAAAAATACAATATCCCCTTCTTTAAAGATTCAAATAGATCATTTAGGGTCAACGTAACTCTTTTGTCTATCTTGAGCAGTTTTTATGTCCTAACGTATGAGATTTTTCTGCAATTCCATTTTATCCAACATATCTTTGGATGCTTGAATCCTTATGAGAGAGTCTCTCCATTTTTATGGAGTAGACACTCTTGTCCATATAATGCTTGAAAAGGAGACATTTCATTTGAACGTTGGAATGAGGAATTATATGCAAATTAACCAAACACAAATATCTGGTCCATTTACTCTGGCCACGCATACAATAGGCTCATAAAATATCCTCAATGATTTCATTGGTTCTCTCCGATTTTAGTACTAAAATTCAATTGAGTTATTGTAGCTGAGAATAAGGCTTTCCAAAATTTGAAGTGAACTTTGCATCACAATCCAAAATTGTGCGATGAGGTAAGCCGTGATACATAAAGACACCTTTCATGAAACTTGTCACACAATCCAAAATTGTGCGACGAGGTAAGCCGTGATCCATAAAGACACCTTTCATGAAAGCTTGAATTATATCCTTAGTCGTGAATGTCCTTTCAAGAAGATAATGCCACCATACTTTAAGAGCATGTACAACGGCCAACAATTCCAAGTCATGCGTAGGATAATTTAACTCATGAGTGCATAATTTACAAGATTCATAAGCTTCCGATCTTCTTTCTTGAGATAGAATGCCATCAATTGCTTTTCCACTTACATCATGAGTACAGTGAATGTCCTCGAGAAGTCTGAAAGTCATAGTATTGGAGCATTCACCAAAGTTTCTTTGAGTTTCTCAAAGCTTGCTTGAGCATGTTCATTCCAAGTAAAGAATTTAGTATTGTTAAGGATATTAGTCAATGGAGAAGCTATCTTAGCATAGCCTTCATTAAACATACAATACCATCCCATTAATCTAAGAAATCCACGTACTTCTTTGATAGATTTAGGAGTATGACAAGCTACAACAACTTCAATCTTACTTGGATCAGTAGAAATGCCATCCTTGGATACAATAAATCCCAAGTAGTCCACTTTGTCAATGAAGAAGGTGCATTTTCTACCCTTAGCTTAAAGCTTATTGTGACGTAGAAATTCAAGTACTCGTTGCAGATGTTGTTCATGTTCTTCCTTATTCTTTGAGTAAACCAAAATATCATCAAGAAGACAAGAATAAAATCATCAAGGTGTTCTCCAAACGCGTCGGTCATAAGGCAATTAAAAGTTGCTGGAGCATTTGTGAGTCCAAAAGGCATGACTGTTAACTCATAATGTCCAAATTGAGTATTGAATCATGTCTTTGGTATATCCTCGTCCTTGATTCGGATTTGATAGTACTTGGAGTTAAAATCATTTTTTGTGAAAATAGAGGCTTCATGTAATCGATCAAGTAACTTACGTGGTAACTCATCAATCCTTGGTATTGCATACTTATTCTTGATTGCTACCTGATTTAGTCCGTGATAATCATTACAGAGGCATAAATTACCACCCTTCTTTCAATTAAAAAGAACGGGGGTACTCCATGGAGAAACATTGAGTCAAATAAAGCCTTGTTCAAGAAGTTGAGTAAGTTGCTCTTTGAGTTCCGCACACTTGGGCACTAACATCTTGTATGGTCTACGAGCAATTGGTTGAGCTCCTGGAATAAGATCTATAGCATGATCAACTACATGCTTGGGTGGTAACTATGAAAATTCTTCAGGAAATACATCATCAAATTCTGTTAGCCACTCAGGTTCAGGTGTTTCTAACTTTTTCTTAGCAGGGTTAAGCTTTACTACATAAATCATCTTGTCCTTTCTATAGCTCTTCATTAGTTTGGTGAAGTTCACTAGTTGAAGTTTAGGTTGTCCTCGCTTTTTGGTAACAATAACCCTGGAGTTACACTCGTTTGAAAAAGCTAATGAATCATTTTTACAATGTATGTGAGAATCATTGACCTTAAGCCAATCCATTCCAAGAATTCCATTGTAGACTCCTATGGGTAAGACTCTAAAACAAGTTGAAGTGTTGTGACCATCCAAAACAAAATTCAAGTTACCCAATGAAGTATAAGACTTAACTTTCCTATCCGTTGCTACTAATTCCAATGTGAGGTCTGCATCAAAGTGTTTAGACAGAATGAGGTTTCTAATGAATCTAGGAGAGATGAAAGAATGTGTACTCCTAAAATCAACCAATAGGGTAAAATGCTTACCTTGATACTCTCCTAGGGTTTGAATTACTGAAAATTATTCATCAACTCCTTGATTTTCAATTGTAGCATGAACATATGCATGTTCTTGATTTCCTTTATCTCTAGCACCTTGAGCTCTTCCTTGAGGTCATTGATTTCCTTCTCTCTTGGACAAGGTTGACGGTTGAATTTACTCTCATTGTTGTAGTTACTGTTGTTGATGTTGTTGTTTGTTTTGGGTGGCCCATTTTGCATAAAAGGTGGGTTTCTTGGTCTAAAGTTCTCTTGATTTTGACGAGATCTCTGATTTTGATTGAAGTTCTATTAGGAAAATTTCTATTGAGCTCATGGTGATCTAGGCCTAAAGTTTTTGAAATTTTGGTTTGGCTTCAAATTTTTGGCTCATAGTTATCTACCAGTCTTGTAAAACTTGAGTTATTGAATGGGCAATCCTTGGTCTAATGGTTAGGATCAAGACCAAAATAGTATAAAATGATCTCGCATGGCCTTCAGACGTAATAAGTTCTCCCTTATTTTTTGTGAGTTCCCAAACCTTTGCTCATCTTCAGGACACTAACATTTTGAATGCATCAACTTGTGATCTTAAGACAAATAATCTAAAGCTTCCTTTAATTGATTATGCAAGATTAAATGATGTTTTAGGCAAGATTAGAAGCTTTCAATGAGTGAGAGTCTAAGAGTAATTTGTGAAGTTCCTAAGAGTGGACAATGGAGTACGAATGATCAACAAATCCTTCTCAAGATAGGGTTTAGGCTTACCTCTTGCTTTCATGGAGAGGATTCATCACACAAGTAGGAGAGGCTTAAAGATTTGGGATTTTCCAATTGGCAAGAGGGAAGAGAGGGAATCTTCAACTCCTTTGGTTATGATAAACTTACCCTTCAAAACTCAAATCCCTCTTGAAAATTGGATATTATCTTAGTGTTCACTAAAATTTTTACACACAACTTATGCAAAATCAAGAAAAAGTTGTGAGCCTTTCATGAGAGCATTTATTTTGGAAAAATTATAATTTCTCTTTTGGAAAATAAGGTTAGTTAAAAAAAAAAACAATTCCATTACTCAGCTGCCTTTGATTTATGGCATTTACCTTCATAAGAGTAATTTAGGTACAAGAATAAAAGCCACTTAAAAATCAATAAAAAAGTTTATTTCAGAGATTAAGGGATAATTAAAGATATTACTTACCATTCATCATGCATACTATCTAGGAAAACAAGGAAAAGGCTTGCTTATAAGAGCTTAAGCATGAATTTAAGTAAACATGAAAGGTAAATCACTTTCAAGCAAATGAAATAGCATAAAGATAACAAGAAAATATTACCTTAATGTGTGTAGGGTATAGCCTTCTCCTTGCTTTGAACATAGTCAACTCTCTCTCTTCACCTTCACTTGAAGACCACCAATTTCACTACGTGGATTGAGGAAAAGGAAAGAGATAAACGAGATTCAAGTTATGGAAAGCTTGATGGTTAGGGAGACGAGAGGGAGAGTGTAAGGTTTGAAAAACTTAATTAGGGTTTTGGCCATGGCTTCTCTTGGAGAGGAGAGGTGTGTGAAAGGGGCTTGGCTATGGCTTTCTCAAGCTTACTCTCAAGTTTTGACCTTGAGAAAATGAAGGAGAGAAGTGTAAAATGAGAAAAGAAGCCCTCTTTATATGCACATTTTAGATAAGTGCATTAGCTTATCTTGATAACTTATCTTCTTTATCGATAAGCTCTTTTTACTTATCTTGATTACTTATCATCCTTCTTCAACAAGCTACTTATTCAACAAGCAACTCATTCAACAACTTACTTATTCAAATTGTCTTCTCTTTCTCCTTATCTTTTTCTTTTTGTTATTTTTCTTGAGATGAAAAGCTAATTTCTCATGCATTGGTTATACCCATGTTCCCATGGTGTAAATCGAAAGCATTTTGTTAGTATAATTTGGTACTTGAATTGAACCCAGATTTACTTGAATATTTTTTTTCTATTATTTTCTTTTTCTTTTTATGGTCGATGGCTTAGATGTGGTAGTCAAAAGTAATGGCTAGGAGGAGTCCCTTACACTAACTCAAGCATACTCTCTATGTCACAATGTAACACTAGATTCTGGTGTATATCAAGGTCTCCTACTAGATGAGATAACCACATAGCTTCCTTGTTGGCACTGGAATTAACTACAACATACTTGGCCTTAGTGGTGGAAGATGAAGTGAAGTTTTGGAGACATGATCTCCAAGAGACTATCACTCCAGCAAACAAGAAAACGTAGCTACATGTGAATATCATATTATAAACACAACCCGCATAATCAGAATCAATGCATCCAATATGGATGCATTATTGCTCCCAAAAAAGTGTAAGCACTTGTTGGTTGAATCCTTGATGTATCTCAAGTATATCTCATTGCTGCCCAATTCTTCCTGCCCAAATTCGCCATATACCTAGTGACCACTCCCACTGTAAATGCAATGACTGGTTTTGTGTGCTAACCATGGCAAACATGAGATTGCCAACTGCCAAAGAATATGGCATCGTTTCCATCTCTGTCTTTTGAACATCCAATTTGGGTCAATGATTCTTGATAAGTTTTACATATGCACCCATGGGGGTACTTAATGCCTTCCCCCCTTGCATGTTAAAATGTTGCAAGACCTTGTGAACATACTCTTCCTGTGTGATAGTTCAAGTATTCCATGCTTATGATCTCTCTTGATATGCATACCAAGAAAGTGATGTGCATCACCCAAATCTTTCATGGCAAACCGCTTGCTTAAGGGACCCTTGAAAACTGCAATCTCATCTTTGGACTTACCGGCTATAAGCATATCATCTGCATACATGATTAGAATGATGAGAGAACCATCATTCAACCTCCTTGTGTACACACAATGGTCCTCTTGGCTCTGTGCATAACCTTGGGATTTAATGTGCTTATCGAACTTGATGTATCACTGCCTTGATCCTTTCTTAGGTCCATACAAAGCTTTCTTGAGTCTACACACTAGTTCTGCCCTTTTTGGATTCTCGTGCTTTATCTCAAAACCCTTTGACTGCTTCATGTGGAAATCTTCTTCAAGATCCCCATGAAGAAATGTCGTTTCACATCCATTTGGACTAACTCCATGTTCGTTATAGCTACTAAATCAAGCACAAGACACAATGTAGTCATTTTGAACAATGGAGAAATTTATGCCTTTCTTCTGCTTGAATCCTTTAACAACCAATTTAGCCTTATACTTAGTCTCGGGATCTTCTACTGTGTACTTCTTCTTGTACACCCATTTGAAAGGCAATGCATGTTTACCCTCTGGTAACTCTGTCAATCCCCAAGTCTCATTGGCTAAAATCAAGTTATACTCAAATTGCATAGCCTGCTCCCACTTCATGCTATCTTCCATCTAAAAAGCTTCTTTGTAACAAAAGAGGGCTCACCGCACTCACTGACTAGCAAATAGTTCACTCCTTGCTCAAAACACTCAGTTGCACGAGATACACAAGTAGATCTTCTAAGTATCTGACTGCTCAATTCTACTCTCTTTGGAGAAACATTTGTTTGTGTACCAATGGAGGGTGCATCACTAGCACGTCCAGCATTCTGCGTAACTGGTGGTGAGGCAACATCCTCAAACTTTACTTTGTGATATGCAATCTCTTTCTCTTTTTATGATGCCAAAACTTAGAGAAAAACCGGTTGAAAGATTTCTCTCTCTCTCTACTCTCGCTTCTCTTCCTACTTGCCGATGCTGATTGTCTCCCATTTTCTTGCCGATGCCAAAGGTGTGTGTGTGCACGCAGGCAACACACACACTCGTCAAATTTGAGGGAGTATGTGTGTGTGTGTGTGTGCGGACGCAACACACACACTTCTGTAGCACTGCTACAAAGTAGCCAAAAGATAGAGCTATTCCCCAAGTCTGCTCAACATTGCTTCAGAGAAAAAAAAATTGTTGGTGCTTGCAAGGACTCCAATGTTATGCCTTTTTTTAGAGAATCAATGCTACACTTTGATTGCTTTCAGCTTTGCTCTCAAACTTCAGTGCCAAGCTTTCGAGCAAAAGAAAATCAATTTATTTTCTTTTCTATAGGCTTTACACAATTGAGCCTTAGCTCAAACCGAAGCTTGTGCACACGTCGGGAGTGGGTCAGGAAGGTGGCATGGCTCTTATACCACTTGTGAGTGTGCGTGCGATGCACCTCAACCAACAATCATCGATAGATACATCGATGCTATGCTTCGCAAGTCTCAACCTGGGAACTTGACTTGGGAAGGCAAAGATGTAGACAAGTTCTTGAAGACTGGATTGAGCATATGGGTGATTACTTTGATTTGGTTCAATCATTTGAAGAGAACAAGGCTATTGTTGCTAAGTTCAAATTGGAAAAATTCGTGGATGTTTTTGTTTGCTTCATAGCATTGCACAGAGCAAACATCAAATAGGTGTAGATGTAGGTTGTTCGCTTCTTTTGAGAAAACGAGCTTCCCAAATGATGTTGCAAAATGGAAAATCAAATAGAAATAGAGAGATGGAGGTGACTAGTGATGAAACAATCACCTACATTAGAATAGATGTTATGGTATCGATGAAGGAATCTTGAATTCATTCTTCCTATCCAAGCTTCATTCTTGTCTTCCTTTGCTTCCTTGGTTTATCATATACAATCACATGAAGGCTAATGAGGTGTATAATGGAGAACGTATACAATGGTGATCATCCCATGAACTCTCTCATGGGTCTCTACAGTATGGCCTCAGTGTCATGTATAGTCAACTTTCTAGGGGGGGCGTGCTTGATGTCGGTCAACGATGCTCTGTAGCCTCCTATTTCGACCTTGTCCATGGCATGAAGATCCTTGCATCCTTGGCATCATTCCAAGGTGGATGGCTCGATCAAGAAGGATACCCCGATGAGGGTGTAATTGGGTAATAGTTAACTTGTGGTCGGCCATCCTGACTAGTCCCTCTGTAAAAAGTAGTGATCTGCCTCTGTATGGATCCTCTATGTGTAGGTCCTCGAGTCTCTGTTAGAATCCATGGTGTGTGCAACAAAAAGTTGGATCGAATCCTCCTTAGAAGAAGAATCAACTGAAGCTTTGATACTATTGTAAACCGCAAGCCACTGGCGAGGTGGTGAATCCATAGCATACACACGATAAAGCTGGAAATTGATAACACTTGAACTTTTAGTAGAACTCGAAACGAGACACAGTAGAACAGAGTTCTCTACCCAGATGCATGTGCCCCACACGGTACTTATTATATTGAAGAGTACAACTGCTGTGGAGTCTCTCTGCAACTGTGCAACCAAGCAGTGATCTGCCAGAGAGGACCCCCAAGGCTCGTATGAAAAGGCATGAGGCCAAAGGCATAACTTGTTAAAAACAATGCGCCCGCGCCCAAAAGGTCTGCTAACCAAAAAGCCAGTGCCCCAGAAAGTTAATGCATCAAAAACTGGCCGATAGAATTTGCTCATCTTCCATGTCAGCAGCTTGTGTGGCGCTTAGCCATTGTGTTTGTGGTCTAATATTTCACATGAAACTCATGCATATGTTTATGAAGGACCAGCCAATCAAATAGACAGGCACTGTATCGGACACAACTAGCAAACCTCCAGGAGGTTTTGCAATGGTAAGCTCCAGTTTCCCAATCTCCCTTGGCACAGTGAATGTTCAAACCTGATACCCAAGTTCTAACGATGCCTCAAATAGGTTTGTGTGATCACAGACACAGGCCAACGTCAATTACATCTGATTCCTATAATCTAATTGTACAGGATGCTCGTGAAGTGCCTGTTTCCAACTCACCCCCATGATGAGAGGATAAACAGACCACCCTACACCCACACAGATACACGTGTGCACGTATTTGATTAATTTTATCCTTGTCATTTCATAAGATGCATCAGAAGAAAATGTTTATCATTGTATTTTTTTTGTTAGAGAGATGTGATGATGTTCTTATTTTCTTTCCATTATATGTATGATCACAAATCTTATTTAACTTCTCTTTGATTTCTGTAGAGCAACAATTCTATCAGGATGCTGGTTTTCAGTGTGTAGCAATCTTGAATACTGGTGTAGAAGTCACTGGCATTTCCATTTCAAGTCATAATGAGCATGTTGCTGTTGGCCACATAGATGGTACGGTAAGTCGTGAATTGAAGGAAACAGGGAAATAGTGCAATGAAACATCTCTTCTACTCGAGGATACTGACTCTGTAATGAACTGGGTGAGGGGCTTGCTTTGACAGGTATCTGTACTAGACGTTGCCTGCGCCACCTTAATGGTTCAAAGAAAAGTAGTGTTTTTGAAGGAGCAAAAGCACATTAGATTTCTAACATTTGGAACTGGAGTGAAGGTGTCTGCTCCTTTGGACTCATCAGCACTGATGGGTAGCTCGATGAGAGGAGTTCTCTATGCAGTAGAAGATTCCTCTTTTGCTGCTTTGATTTACGGCAGTGGAGACATTTCTAGTTGTGGACCATGGCATGCTGACGAGTCCAGAATTTTGTACATATGTTGCCTAGGTAAAGCATTCGCTACTGTTTCTTGTTCTGGCATCAGCTGATTTCGAGGGTCCCGAGTATCCAATCCATGATATATATTAGGAGGGTTTTTTCAAAGTCCTCTGAGGCTCAGTTTCGTAGCGGTTTCCTACACTAGTGAAAGTGATGCATCAATTTTCTCTACAGCGTGTGCTTAGGGGTTGACAGCATGCAGTTTGCCTGCTCAACAGAAATTTTCAATGAGCAGAAGGCTGAGGGAACAATTGGTCCTCCTGCAGATCAATGCTCAGGAAAGCTATCAGAAAAAGGCAAGCGTCCTGAAGAAACAGACCTCTGCTCGCACTACCTTTTAGTCTCTGCCTGTCTTTACGGCTGCTCTGTGTCAAATCAGGTGTGCAACCACCATTTTATATCCCTTTGTCGAGCATGGTATTCACTAAATGTGCACAATCCGATCACGTTTTCAATGAGATCCTCTTTGCTACAAACAGGCGGCCAGCCTAACAAGTTTGAAGACCGCACGTTTTCCAACGCGTTGTTCCTCTGCGTCAGCTTTCTTTTGCCAGAGTACAAATGCACACAGACTTGTTTTACTTAATAATGCTGCAACTTTAGAAGTTCGGTAAGTTTATCTGACAACTTTTGAAAGAACTCCTCAGCAAAAGCATATGTTGCTCCAGGTCAGCTTTACTTGTTTAATTTTCTGTAGATCACTTCCAGGCTTGGATGTTGTCCAACAATTCTCGATGGCTGGAATTTACAATCTAGACCCAAAAGTCAGTGAGAACCCAACATTATTATGTGCTGATTAGGGACTTATGGCTCTCGTAGGTCAATTCAAATTCTCATCATGATGCTCTTAGGAAATTTTATCGTGATTTTGTAATCTCTTACGTAGATAAGTGCTCTAATTACGTGCAAAATGTTATGCTTAGAATGCTTGTTAGGTGAAGTAAACTCTCAGATGGTTGTGATCTTTCGATGCAAGAGGTTATCTTGAAACATTAAAACTTTTATAAGTCTTTTGGTTTCAAGTGCCAGCATAAATTACCTTTTTTATATACCGTTTGGAAGTTCCAGAAGAACCCTATAAAACCTAGATTTATAGCTGCTTCTTGTAACACCTCTTTGACCGAGGTTTCCAAATGGCTTAGTTATTGTTTCAAAGCCATTTTACCTAGCGTAAATGAATGTGGAAAAATCTGCTAAAGGAAGCAGATGTACCTACCGATTCAAGTTGGATTTTATGATTCAATAGGTGTGATTTCTATTATAATTTCTTTGAACTCTTCAAGAAGCCTTAAAGAGAAATCTTCTCCTTCATGTCTCCAAACTTTTGACTTTACATCGCTATATACGAGGCTAAATTTGGAGGACCTTAAGTTTAGAGTCAAGTCTCTTATTTCAAAAGTTTTTGCGTACAAGCTTGAGATGGATAGGTACAAGGCATTGCTAGTAGAAAACTAAGCCTTGAACTTTGACTTCTTATGGTTAAAAAGTAAGAAAATAGATGTAACAAAGGAAGAAAGAGATTCACCAAGATTGTAGATGACATTGACATCATATCTTGGTTAGATTTTCTTTTGAAAAATTTATATATAACCGTTGGTGACTCTCTTTTCAACCAAACAATTGCTTTCCCTATGGGCACCAATTGTGCTGTTTTTCTTGCTAATTTCTATCGTTTCACTTATGAGTTTGATTTTATGGAGCGTCTTGTCCTTGCTAAGACTTGCCCAATATTTTTGCACAAGTTATGCAATGTAAAACGCTTTGTAGATGATCTTTTTGTTCTTGACATTCCATAGCTGAACTCCATAGAGCAATGTGGAAGCCACCAGAGTGTCAAAAAGCCAGAGCTTCATTTGAGGCTCCTGAAAATGAATCTGGGAAGACATTCTCTCCAATCCACCCAATGTTGCATGTGCTCTAGTTAGTCTAGTGCCTGCTGATCTCCTCAATGAAAATGGTGGTCTACTAAAGACCACCCCAAGGTAGGTGCAAGCATCTGTATACTCCACTGTCTCATGGCCGTATGTGAATGTGGGTGCTAATCTCCTGGCCCACAGTGGGGGGGTGTTAAACACCATAACCTTGGTTTTACCAAGGTTGACAGACAGACCACTCTCGTGAGCAAACCTATGCAAAACATCCAAGTGACGTTGCATCCCCTCTGGAGAGTCGGTGCCAACTGCGCACCTCTCTCTCAATATAGTCAGAAACCTCATCCACATACATAGCAAATAGAGTAGGAGAGAGCGGACAGCCCTGATTCACCCCGATAGTGGAGCGAACTAATGTAGATAACCCCTCTGGAGTGCGTACATGCCCCACTACCGACATGTATAATACCATGATCCCCCAAATGAGCTTTGTGGGTACTCTTATCTCCTCTAGTCTGCGCATCAATCTAGCTCTAGGCACTGTGTCAAATGCTTTGCGGAAGTCCACAAATCTACAATAGATTCGTCTCCCATGTGATCTTTTCTCCTGAATAATGGTTTTGAGTGTCAGAATGTGGTCAAGAGTAGAAAAAGCTCTCTTGAACCCTGCCTGTCGGCCGGCTGCGCATATACCCTCCCTCTCTACCCATCTACTTAGTTGCTACTCAAGAATGGATGTGTACAACCGTGCCAATGTGTGTCCAATCATGATAGTGCGATAATTCGCAAGCTCCATAGGGTCTCGTGACTTGAAGATAGGTACAATAGTAGATAAACTCCAAGTATCAGGCAAACCCTCACACATGGCACGGTTGAACATCACTGCTAGAAGCTCTGCGAGCAGATCCTTGGCATATATAAAATGCTCAGCCACTAAGTCATCATGATCATATGCTCTCCCAGTCCTCATCCTATCAATGGCCTTCTTCACCATCTCAGCTGTGAAAAAAGCACATGTGTGTGGGCATAGCTCAGGGGGGTCAGGAAGAGGCGGCTGTCCAATGCAGAGATGATGCATACGAGCCCCAGCCCTCTGTAGAAGTAATGGCAGGATGGGAGGAGTGCTCATGAAAGAGTCGCCATGCCTCACCTGAGTCCTGACTCAAGAATAGTTGATATAGATCCTACTCTAGTCGAGCCAAAAATGCCCTCTTCTTCCGCGGCACTAGGTGTCGAAAGGAAATTTGTGACTGTCTATGAGTGATGTCCTCCAAAAGCACCTCCTTTTGAAGCTTGGCTCTCGTCTCGCGGCACTCCTCATCATACCAGCCGTTCTGGGGCATGTTTCGAGAACCTCGTCTCTGCTCACGCTGGGTGTGTGGGTATGCCTCTGCTACTGCATCATGCAATGTTTGTGTCAGTATAGTAGTAAGCTCCTCCAGAGGTCGCCTTGACTCCTCAGTGCACATGCATCTATAGATCCCATCTATGTAGACAGAGTCTGTCTCCCGTGTAAAGGTGTAGCGAGTAGGGGTTGCTATCCGCGGTATGTGTGCTACACTAAACTGGAAAGAGATGGTCATCGACACAAGGGCATGATCTATTGTCACACCAACAGGTCTAGGTCCAATTGTGAGGTCCTGGATACTAGAGATAAACCTCGACTGTGCCATGACATAATCCACTACACTGGCTCCGTGTTTGTGTGGAAAGCATGTAAAACCTCCCACAACAGGAAATCTCTGTAGGCCATTCAAAATGGCCAATCCATGTGCAGTACCCATGTCTATCAAGTGGCGTCCATACTCAGTATGCTCCAGAGCTTGTGATATTTTAGATAGGCCCATCTCTGCAACATCCAACTCCCTCAGCATCTCCTCTGAAGTATCATAAAATACTGTCTGGTGATGGGCAGTTCTAGCATTGAAGTCCCCTAGGATGATAATGTCACCAACCCTAGAGAACTCCCATATGTCATCATCCAAAATAGAAAAGGGGGACTGTCCTCTAGGTGGTGCATATACTGACGTACTCGGAGGAAAGTAGCGCTTCTCCATAATAACCACTCGTCCATTTGTATCCGCTGACATGTGGCATAGACTGTCGAGGGGCTTGATGTGTCTCAGAATAGAGATGATGTCCCTCCCAGTGAAAGTATCCTCAAAAGCATCCACATCAAGGCGTAGAGAATTGAGATCCATTACGATTCCAAGTAGAAAATTTGAGTGTGGTCCATAGGTCTCGCACCGTCATGTGGAGCGCCTCTCCATAATAATCC
Source organism: Adiantum capillus-veneris (assembly GCF_014529385.1). Classification (NCBI taxonomy): domain Eukaryota; kingdom Viridiplantae; phylum Streptophyta; class Polypodiopsida; order Polypodiales; family Pteridaceae; genus Adiantum; species Adiantum capillus-veneris. The sequence goes on from NC_140948.1 coordinate 149,809,007, forward strand.
CTCGTCCATCTCTATAGAAGGCAATTTCCCTTTCTCTCAGGTTATCCTTATCTCAGGCATAACTTCTTGTATGAGCAAGTTGTGAGAGTGTGAGGTCGTCCCCAAGGAATATCCCTGTCTTCTTTAGTGTAGGACGCCCCTTCAAGGAATCCTTCTTCACTTCTATGGAGGGGAAATGCATGATTGATGCTCTTTCCTTTAAAATCTCCCCCCCTTCCTTATCTCTTCTTCCCCACTCTCCATGCCTTTGTGTGAGTAGTCTCATCACCCATCATGAAGAGAAGTTCCTTGACCTTCCTCTCCACATCATCATGGTCTCTTAGACCGGTCACTCGTACATGTAAAGCTCTAGCCTTTGTCCTTTGCTCTTCCTCCAGGGTCATGTTGATGACTGTGAGAGTGACATATTAGCTTTAGGTTTAAAATCCGGTAACAAACTACCTGGTTTTTTTAAAAAAAATTCAAAAACCAGTTACAGGGAAGCTACACAGAGATTCCAAATGCAAGACAAAGAATTTTTATAAAACCTGTAAATTGGGAGACGACGAAGCGTCCACAGTCTCCTTCACGTTCTTTTTCGGCATGATTGAGCACACAGTAGAAAGTATCTACTCACCCACACAGTATAGAATGCACACAAGTGAATACAGCACGATGCCAAGTGAGTAAGAGTACTCACAATTTTAGGGGGCATTTATACTTTGCTGAAGCGAATCGGGAGCAGATCCGCCACTGTCACGGTCCTACTGCAGAGTTAGACGCCACCCATACGGGCCAGATACTCAGGGATAATCCCCGCTGAAGATCCGGTTTGTTTTGCAACTACAAAGAAGGGAGGAGTAAGGGGATAGCTTCATGGAAGTGATAACCATGTTGCATGAACATAAAACTCCCATCGCTTCCATGGAGATTTCCCATGGATGGCAAGTAACACCAAGGAAACAAATGGGATTCGTCGAGATAAAACCTTAACTTCCAAGAGACTCGTTGTTTTCTTAAGGCCTTGTTTGAGTAGAGATTAAAAGAAAATAGGAACTAAGAGATTATAACTCAAGGAACCTAATGAAAATTTCAATTAGAACTAAAAACTTTACCGAGAAGATTTGACATGGATAGCTCTAGCATAACATGGAAGTTTTAAGTGTAAAACTTGTCTTACATGTTTGGAAAAGGCCAACACAGGTGTTTACGTGTGGGATACAATGGAGGATTATCCTTTTTGGCTAGGACTAATAATCATTGGTCTACGTTTTGAGTTCGGGTTCATTTAATTCTCTAGAAATGGGATTGGATGGAAGTGAGTCTTGGTTGGGTGGTGAGACCTGCAAATGCGTCTAGAAATCGGCTTAGTCTGGGTAGGCCTGATGTCAACGAGAAAAGAAGGAGGGAAAATGGATCCATGAAGGAATCAAATAAGGAAGAAGAATGTGATTTGATTAAGGAACTCTCTAATGGTTTGGTTAAAAGGAACCTTGGAAAGGCTAGGAATCTAAATGGACTATTCCGCAATTGTCCTCATCAATCAAAAAAACTTGATAAATGCACACTTGCAAGGGTATGCAACAATTTTCATGCTGCTTTCAAATGCTTGAAATGTGTTCTTGGTTTTACAATCTACTAAGCATTGGAGTCTATTGTAGGCATTGTACAAGATCTTTATGTTGTGTGGATTGTTGATCGTCCACTTTCCAAATATGCCAAAGAATAAGTTCCAGGGCATTGGGCTAAAGGATTGTGTGTCATTGTGTAAACATTTTTTACCCCACACATTAAATATAACAATGTCAAAGAATCTCGATGCCATTACTAAATGAAGTATACTCCTAGCTAACCACTTCTCCTTTGTTGGTCTCAGGGTAAGTTCATGGGCATTGATGTGCAAAAATTGGTTAGTGGCAATGATCTCCTTCCCTATCATGGATTATACCCATTTGATGCTTCACACATGTGTAGCTTTGTGTCCCGATCGTCTGAATTTTGAGTTTCCTGCTGCGTAATGATATAATGTTTGGAAGGTATTTGATACAACAAAATCCGTTGATAGTAATCTCTTCTTCTCCGTCCCATCACATTTGGTCGTAACAAGCCGTTGCACCTCCACTCCCATCTGAAGATTCTCTTCAACTATCAACCATGAAACATGCGGTTGCAACTACTTTCACACAGGTGTTAAAGTCAACAACAAGGCAAACAATAGATCATGCTCAGTGCGTGCTTACCACACTCAAGAGCACAAAGAAGGAAGGAAAAGTAATATATCTGGCAGCTCCAAAAGTTCTAACACGGATTGCATACCATGCCACTGGAATGGTAGATAACTTGATGCCATCCCCAGATCACAATACATGGATAGTCTCAGGTGAATCTTCTCCACAAACCACTAGGTCAAAGAAGAAAATAATATATAAATCAAATGAAGAATCATCAAAAAGCTCGCCTGAGGCCCACAACAGTGAAAGCTTTGACAATGAAGAAAAGAGGGCAAGGAGAGAAGAAATGAAGAAGAAATCAATGGCAACACATCAGGAAGAACCTCAGCAAAAGAAAAAGCAAGCTTCAAAACAAAAAAAGAATCGTATGAAAGAAGTCGCCAGGCTGCAGGAAGGAGAGAACCCCGAGTCATGGAGCCCAAGGGAGATCAAGGGTCCTAGGACCAAGAACCCCAAGAAGAATATCCAAGAAGATTTGAAGGATTTGCTTGAGCGAATGTATGCAGAAGTTGAAACCTTGAAGATACAAGAAGCTCTAGAAGCACAAAGGAAAGCAAGAGAAGAGTTGGCTACGCAACAAAGACAAGTAGAAGCTACACAACAAAGTGAACCACAACATGAACAAGGAGAGATGTCTCCAAGACCACCTTCACCCATGACTAAACAAAAAGACCAACCCATGTCGAGTCCAAGCCCTTCACCAACTGACAAATACAATGAAGGCACGGAAACAAAAGGAAAAGAGAAACAAGATGCGGTAGCCAATTATGAATAGCACAAGCAAACAGACAAGGATGAAGCTGGACCTTCTACAACACCACAAGCAGAATCAGCTGAAGCATCTACAAAAACTCAGGCAGAATTTGTTGAACCATCCAAAGAGCCACAAGCCGGATCTACTGGAACTTCTAAGCAGCCTCAGGTAGAATCTAAAGAATGGGAAACAACAGATGAAGTGATCATCCACGTTTATAAGTATGCAAATCTGATGCAGATGATGACAAAAAATATGCAAATAGTATCTCTTAGTCACAATGCCAAAGCTGGAGACTTGGAACAGGTAATTGATGCTCTCCAAGGCAAGCTTGAAGACAGGATGAACATCATTGAGAATCTTCAAGGACAGATCAAGGAGCTCAAAAATGAAGTAGAGCAACACCAAATTGTCAAAGAAAGGCAACAAAAAGAGATGGAAGATTTAGGGGAGCTTCTCACAAAGCTGTCAGATGCATGTAAAAGCAAGGACCAACAATTGACTGAAGTAACCAATTTTGAGAACTACTTCATCAGTACAAAATCTCTAAGTGTAGTTAAATGTAGAAAATGCTTCATTGCAATACTCAGAGTAGCAAATTAATGACCAAGTGGCATTACTAAAGTAGATCAGGGAAAACCCAACCGTAGCTTCACTCAAGGAGATAGATGAAGTCTACAAGAGTTTGGAAAAGAGAACAAGGACCTGGAACTTGAGTTGAAGCTGGAACGGGCACAAAGAAGAGACCTCGCCTTAATGCAGGTACAAAGAGAAGAGGAGTTGCTCAAGGAGATAGAGGATCTAAAGAGAGCCAACCAGCTGTTGAGAGAAGGGCATACGGAAGCTCAAGAGGAGGCATGTACGTCTAAACCACCAAATATAGACATACCATCAGTCTCCTTTACAGATATGGAAACACAACCAACAGAAGGGCACACAGGGGATTCTGAATTCGAAGTACCAATCACCAAATAGGAACAAGTATCAATGGTCCATCTTTCTTAAGCTGAGAAAGATGAACTTAAAGAATAGATTTTTCATTCAATGTAACACAGCTCACTCTCAACCAAATCAATGCTCAATTGCATCAACAGTCATTGCCCTACCCTTTGATAAAGGTGGAGCTACTGCAAGTCAAAGAAAGACTTTACAAAGATATGCAAGAAGAGGGGTCAGATGCTCTCCACCCCAAATGGAGAAAAAATTGGCTCAACAAGAACTCAAGCATTAAGAAGAAGAGGCCGACTTGGCACAATTATCAAAAAGTGCCAGCTCCAAAGCAAGGGCTAGCAAGTGAGGAATACATGGTGAAGACCCTAATGGGCGCCATGAACTTCTTCAAAAGCCTCCTTGACCTCTCATGTGCAATGCTATATAAAATCTGCAGAATGTTGCTTACATGCATCCAAATTTTTCATGAGCGTGAGCAAGAAAGAACCCCATGGATGTCTTTCTTATAAGGTAGCAAAGGCTTGTGCTATGATTTGAGTGGACAACCTTCAAAAGAAGTCCTCTACTGCTTCTATGCCAGATGTATGTTCTTGCCATCAAGCAATACGTTGGCATTGGAAGAAGCTTTTTACACAGGGTTCTTGGCAATAGCATACAAAGATTTTTGGACCAGTGATCGGCAATTTGACAGCAATGTCTGTTGGCTATTCTGCCGTCGAACTTAAAAACAAAGTCACTATTCAATTTTTGCAAGTCCCTGAGAAAGAACGCCGCATCAGATATCAGAAATCTCTACAAGCACTTAAAGACCGCCTGGCCAGCCGTCAACCCAAAGAATATTTTAGTCCATGAAATTGTGTCAAGGGACGACATAGCCGAGGAGGGGGGAAATGTTAGCAACACGCTAACCCATGTAACCATGGAAGATTTTTCGAGAGATTTTATTGTAAAAACACTTACTTTGATAAATCGAGAATATTGTAACTCCTATTTTCCAAAAGGATATTGGAATCAATGAGCCGGGCCTATATGCTTCCAAATTGTATCAATTTATCCTTAGTTAGAGCTCCTAGATGATTAGTTTTTGACCAAAGAAACCTTGGCTAAGGTATAAAAGCCAATTTTTATAAGTTATTATTAAGTTTTGGATAATAAATACATAGTGTGAGCTAATGGCGCTCATTTCTCTCCTCCTCATGCTTCTTACTCCCTTGTCGGTTGTCACATTGCAATGTCGTCTGTTGCGTTGCAACCACATGTAAGAGCTCTATGCATCGACGTAAACATATCAGGGTAAACTGTATCTTTTGGTGTCACCAACCCACATCCTAATTTCATCATAAGTAGGAACTTAATCTAGGAAATCACAAAGTAAGCATAGGCAGGGTATTGGGGCATCATTGCTAAGCATTTGGGTCAAAAACGACTAGGTCAAAATCTCACTGCTGCTGTTAATATTTGCGATTTTTGCACTTCATCAAAAGTGAGTTTTGACATCATAAGCATGTGTGCTTAGGTATTATATACTTGCCCTAGAAGTTTCGTAACATTCGGATATCGTTTGATGTTGTAACGGTCATGTTTTGTTTGTCAATTAGTGACTAGATTTTGATGACTTTGGTCATTTGAGTGTAGCTTGTGTTAGATGTGAGTTGTCTATTGTTTTCCAAGAGATTGACGCCCTCTTGTAGCCTCTATGCACTATTTAAGTCAGCTTCGTCCCATGGATCGACAATTATGTTTGTGGTTATCGCTATGTCTGCAATAAGATAAGAATGAGGTTAGGAAACCCGTCCATATTAGCAGCAATTAGCAATGGTAGAAAACCAATCAGGTATAAAGTTTAAAGCTTTGCGAACTGAAAATGGAGACGAGTACATCTTCTCTGAGTTCAAAGACTTCTATAGTAAACGAGGCATTAGAAGACAGCTCACCATGCCGTACACACCTGCTCAGAACAATGTGGCAAAAAGGATGGATAGGACTATCCAAGAACGGGTCAATTCCAATGTTGTCTATGACCACTTTACCTTAGGATTTTTTGGGGGAAGCTATTAGGATAGTTTTGCTTGATAAACCAATCACCTAGTACACCACTGAAGTATAAGATTCTACTAGAGATGTGAATGGACAAACATCCCACTTGCAATCCATTACGTGTATTTGGGTGTCAAGCATTCTCACATGTGCCAAAAGGTCTTAGACAAAAGCTGGATCCCAAATCACATAAGTGCATCTTCATTGGATATGGTGTAGACAGAGAGATGGGATATCATCTCTGGCACCTGGAATCTAAGAAGGTTATACGTAGCTCACAACGGATATTAAACGAGTCTAAGATGCATAGAAACCTAGTGAAAGAGATTGAATATCACAAACAAAGGTTTGAGGATGTTGCCTCACCACCAGTTACAAAGAATGCTGGACGTGCTAGTGATGCACCTTGCATAGTGTACACAAAAAAATGTTGCTCCAAAGAGAGAAGAATTGAGCAGTTAGACACTTAGAAGATCTACTCGTGTATCTCATGCACCTGAGTGTTTTGAGAAAGGATTGAACTATTTGCTAGTCACTGTGTGCGGTGAGCCTACTTTTGTTACAAAGAAGCTTTTCAGATGGAAGATAGCGTGAAGTGGGAGCAGGCTATGCAATTTGAGTATAAGTTGATTTTAGCCAATGAGACTTGGGTATTAACAAAGTTACCAGAGGGCAAACATGCATTGCCTTTCAAATGGGTGTACAAGAAGAAGTACATGGCAGAAGATCCCAAGCTTAAGTATAAGGGTAGATTGGTTGTTAAAGGATTCAAACAGAAGAAATGCATAGATTTCAATGACATCTTTTCTCCATTGTTCAAAATGACTACATTGCATCTTGTGCTTGATTTAGTAGCCATAAACAACATGGAGTTAGTCCAAATGGATGTGAAACAGTGTTTCTTCATGGGGATCTTGAAGAAGATTTCTACATGAAGCAGTGAAAAGGTTTTGAGATAAAGCATGAGAAGCCAACAAGGGTAGAACTAGTGTGTAGACTCAAGAAAGCTTTGTATGGACCTAAGAAAGGATCAAGGCAGTGGTACATCAACTTCAATAATTGCATTAAATCCCAAGGTTATATACGGAGCCAAGAGGACCACTGTTTGTACACAAGGAGGTTGAATGATGGTTCTCTCATCATTATAATCATGTATGTAGATGATATGCTTATAGCCGGTAAGTCCAAAGATGAGATTGCAGTTTTCAAAGGTGCCTTAAGCAAGCAGTTTTCCATGAAATATTTGGGTGATGCACATCACTTTCTTGGTATGCGTATCAAGAGAGATTATAACCATGGAATACTTGAACTATCACACAGGAAGAGTATATTCACAAGGTCTTGCAACATTTTAACATTCAAGGGGGGAAGGCATTAAGTACCCCAATGGCTGTATATGTAAAACTTAGCAAAAATGATTGACCCAAATTGTACGTTGAAAAGGCAGAGATGGAAAAGGTGTTATATTCTTTGGCAGTTGGCAATCTCATGTTTGCCATGGTTAGCACACAACCAATCATTGCATTTACAGTGGGAGTGGTCAATAGGTATATGGAAAATTTGGGCAAGAAGAGTTGGGAAGTTGGGAAGCATTAAAACATACTTGAGATACATCAAGGATTCAACCAGTAAGTGCTTACACTTTCTTGGGAGCAATAATGCATCCATAGTTGGATAATTGATTTTGATTATGCAGGTTGTGTCTATACTATGAGATCCACATGTGGCTACGTTTTCTTGTTTGCTGGAGCACTAATCTCTTGGAGATAATGTCTCCAAAATTTCACTTCATCTTCCACCACTAAGGCCGAGTATGTTACAGTTTCCAGTGCCAGTAAGGAAGCTATGTGGTTATCTCATTCTAATACGAGACCTTGATGTACACCAGACTCTAGTGCTACATTGTGACAGGGAGAGTGTGATTGAGTTAGTGTAAGGGCCTCCTCCTAGCCCTTACTTTTGACTACCACATAGTACGCCATTTACCTTTAAATTTTTTTTTAAAAAAAAAATCAAGTAAGTTTGGGTTCAATTCAACCACCAAAGTATACTCACGAAATGTTTTCGGTTTACACCATGGGAACATGTCATAATAACTAATACCTAATTCTCCTAAATGATTTTCTCATGTTAAATTGATCATTTATTATGAGAGAGATACACACACACCTCACAAGCTTCCTTTACACAAAGGGAATGAGGGACACATGTCACCTCCCTAGCCCAGATGCCCACAAGGTGTACTCAAATCCTATTGGATGGCCATGGAGGTGGACCAATGAGAATTAGGCTAGAGTAATCTAGTTTAATTAATTTAAAAACACTTAATAAAAGAAACAATAAGAATTAATCTCTCTAGAAGATTATTGGGCAGTCTCCCAAGGGGTCCAATGAGCGTTCAATAGCCCAATGGCTTGCCTGATTCTTATTGGCTAGGAGACAAAGGGGTCCAATGAGAGTTTAGTTGCATAATTAACTACCTACAGCTCTCACAAAAGGGGAAAGGGGGACACATGTTAAAAGGCTATCACATATGTTGCTTAATTTTCATTGGCTAAGCTGGGAGAGGTCCAATGGGGTGTTAGCATGAGTAAAATGCAAGAGGGGTTGACCAAGAGAGAGACGGGGCTGAATTTGTCAAGTCATTATCACACACACACTCACACTATCTCATGTGTGGAGCAAGAAGACTCTCTCTCTCTCTCTCTCTCTCTCTCTCTCTCTCTCTCTCTCTCTCTCTCTCTCTCTCTCTCTCTCTCTCTCCTTTTCAAGCTTTAATGGAAAGCTTATCACCTACTCCAAGCTTGTGAGAAGGGAGGCCTACACCAACAACTCTTGGCTTTGTGATGCAAATCCAACCAAGAGCCAAGATTCAATGCATGCTCATCTCCTCAACCATGCTAATTACTAAGCTATGCTATGCTAATATGAGTGATTATGTGAGAAGATGTATATCTTTCTCGTAAAACTACTCCTTCTTCCTCTCAATCTACTCTCATACCCCGCTAGCTCTCACCATCTTTGAAGGTGTGTGAGGTCTTGGGTTTGAGACCGTGAGGGAATTGATGTTGTGTTTAATAAGTTTTTTGCTTAGTGCTTGAAGCTTCCATCTTCATTGCACTAGCTAGTTATTGAAGGAACACAAAGAATTGTATTGTAGAATGTCTCTCTTGATGGGGGAAACCTATAATACAAACCCTTTTGGAGGGGGGACCGGCTCCATGTAAATCCAGTCCTCAATAGTTGTGAATAGCTTAATTTCTCTCTCTTTTGAAGTATTATTCATGCTATCTAACTAGGTGTTATGCTTTTTGTTGCTCTCTCCACCCAAGCACTCTTGTTATGCTCATTAGGAACCTATTCTAATGAAATGCTCACTATGTTCATGTTATTTTCCGCTACACACAAGTTACTAGGCCAGTAAATGTTACATTGTATCAAAGGACAAGGTTTCGCTTTTGTTGCTCAAGAAGGGAGGTTCTCAAGCTAGTTATAAATGGTTGGTATTATTAATTGCAATTGAATAAGTAGAATAGGGATTTTTCAATCTTGCAATGTGCCTGCCTTCGTGCAAATAACGGGGCATCACCGTCGAGAGCTATGGTCTTAATAGTGGAGTCCTACGGGCTTTCCTATGGCTTAACCACTATTGAGCTATTAGAAGCTTGACAGGAGCCGGTGATGTTTTGGTGTTGAACGACCCTCTTTTCTATTCCTTGCAATTAATGGTATTTGAGCCACGGGTACAGTAGCTTGAGTACTTTTCTAAAGGGGTAAAGAAGAGTAGCAACTAGGGCTTGAAGTGCCAAAGTACACCTAGAAACGTTTACACCTAAAAGTTGTTAGAATGGCTGACAATAGTAAAGAGAGTGAAATTAACGTTGATAGCTTTGATTTTGCTAATGAGCAGGCTACTAATGATGCCCCTATGCTTGTTAACTACCTTGTTTCTAGGCTTCAACAAGCCATGGGAAATCCATCCCTCTAAAGTGAAGTGCAACGGTAGCTCCGTGCTCATGGGATTCTCCAAACTCCCCACCATGACGAGAGAGTACCTAGGAAGCCTCCTTGTGAGACTTCCAAAAGACGCCTCTCTCCCATTTGGGAAGAAGAAGAGGATCCATACGAAGGGCTCAAAAATTTGTTTCTTGATGACGCATCTCCTTCTCAAAGGAGAACTCAAGAGCCCCCACCAAAGGAATGAGAAAAAAGTGAGTCTCCTACCACCTTGACAGAGATGGCTCCACAAAGACGACGGGCTAAATGCTCTCCATCACCTCCTAAACGGAGAAGACCATCGCACACTTCTCCCCACCATACTTCAAAGAGGGATGACAAAAAGAAAGAGAAGAAAAAGGTGAGAAAGAGGTCACCCTCTTCTCCATCTTCTTCATCCTCTTCCTCTTATAAAGAAAGTGATGGTGCGGACAAAGAGAACCAAGGCAAGAAAAAGGCGAGGAAAGAGGTCACCATCTTCTCCATCTTCCTAAAATTCTTCATCCTCTGAAGAAAGTGATGGTGCAACTTTTGAACCATAAAAAAGAAGAGGCCATAGGAAATCCTATGCCACGTGGAAGAGGTCATCCGAGCTCAAGAAGTTCAAAGAGGGAGGGAAGAGCATCCCTTTCCTTACCTACGATGGCACCTTTGATGCCACGGACAAAATCTTGGCCTTTATCCAACAATCCAATGTGGCGTTTAGAGATGAGGTCTTCACAGAGTCTTCTAAGCTACAACATGTAGCCATGCACTTTCAAAAGTCCTCCAAGCAATGGTGGTCTAGCCTACGGGCCAATGGTGAAGCTCCACGAACATGGAAAGCTTTAAGAGCTTCTATCATGCAACAGTTTTTGGCCATCGATGCTAGAGACAAAGTACTCACCAAATGGTGAAGCTTGAAGCTCTCTCCCTACGAATCCATTCACAAATATGTAGACAAGTTTTGGGACCTACATCTCAAAGCCACTGTCCTCAAAAGATGGATTCTCGGGAGCAAAAGCAGCAATTTTGTGTGAGATTAACTGAAGAAATGGTGGAGTATGTCAACTCCCAAAGGCCACGCACCATATCTGTGGTTATACACCATACTATGGTGGCTTCTCGAATCAATTTCCAAACGGGGGCGAAGAGAAATCTAAGCCCAAAGAAAACAAGGGTTCCAATGAGCCTAAGGGGAAGGACAATGTCCAAAAGTCTCCTAAGGGCAATTCCAATAACAACAAAGCTAAGGAGAAGGGAGTTACAAAGGCAAAAACAAACTCTCTCCTAAAGAGCTTGAGCGTTATCGCAAGGATAACCGTTGTTTCAAGTGTGGCGAGCATGGGCATGCGTATCGCGCTTGTCCCCAAAAGAACACCTTCCATGAGCCTCCTAGAGCTACCTTGGTCGAAATCCAAGAAGAGTAAGCTCACCACAAAGGATCTCCTCTATGCCATGTTTGGGGAAAGGTAAGAGAACATGATGCTTTTATTCTCTTTGACCCTGGTTCTACTCACAATTTCATATCCAGAGAGTTGGCCACCAAGCTAGGCATCCAAGCCTATGAGATGGGAGATGTCCTACCCGCGGATGGTGCTTTCAAGGGGCAAGAAGCTTCAATCACTCGCTTGATTGGGAAATTGAGGCTCCATGTCCAAAGCTATGTGGACAAAGAGGACTTCTTTATCTCTCCTCTCAAGCACGAGGATGTAATCCTAGGAGCACCATGGTTTGATTGCATGGCTTCCAATGTTAAATTCCGTGAAAGGAGAATCTACTTTAGGTTCAGGGATAAAGCTATGTACATAGATGCCAAGGAAATGGATAACACCATACCCATTGTACATACGCAAGCTTTCAGTAATTCAATAAAAAGCTCTATTTTTGTGTACATGAGTTTTGTTAAAGATTCTCAAAATGAATCTAATGCTTTAGAAAAAGAAAATATAAACAACCACAAGGAATTAGAGTTATCCAATTTTCTCAAGGGGTTTCAAGATGTCTTTATTGACGACATCCCTTGTGAACTACGTCCTAAACAAGGCAATGATGACCATGCAATTGAACTTCTTCCAAGAATTTCACCGCCTAATAAACCTCCTTATAGAGTTTCTCAAGTTCAACAAGAGGAGATTATGCAGCAAGTGCATGAGCTAGTTGAAAAGGGCATGGTTAGGCCTAGCTCATCTCCATTTTTCCCACCAGTGTTATTAGTGCAAAAGAAAGACGGCACATATCATATGTGTGTCAACTATAGAGCACTAAATAGGATCACTATCAAGAATAGGTTTCCCGTTCCAGGGGTAGAAGACCTATTTAATAAGCTACAAGGATCGACCTACTTTAGTAGGATTGACCTAAAAAGTGGCTACCATCAAATAAGGATAGTTGATCAAGATATTGTAAAGACCACATTTCGCACTACGTTTGGTCTTTACGAATACATTGTCATGCCTTTTGGCTTGACCAATGCACCAGCCACATTCAACCGCTTGATGGAGAAGCTATTCAGGCCTCATCGAACCTTTACTAGAGTGTTCTTTGATGATATGGTCATCTACTCTAACTCGTTAGATAAACACAAGTAACACCTCCAGGTAATATTTCAAGTCTTAAGAGAGAATAAACTTTATGTTAATCGAAAGAAAAGTGAGTTTTTCTTACAAGATGGCATCCAAATGGACCCATCAAAGTTAGAGGTAATAAAAGGATGGCCTAAACCAAGGAATCTTCATGAACTAAGAAGCTTTATAGGTATGTGTGCATACTATAGATGCTTCATAGAAAAGTTCTCACAAATTGCAGGACCATTACATGACCTAGCAAAGAAAAATGTTAGGTATATATGGTCTCCCAATGAGAACAATGCTTTAAAAAAGCTTATCTCTCAACATGTGCTTACACTGTCGGGTCTCTCAAAACCATTTGAGGTCCAATGTGATGCTTGTGGTGTTTTGCTCCAAAAAGGGCATGCCATAGCCTATGAAAGTCAAAGGCTTGGCCCTATTGAGAAAACTCTAGGCATATATGAAAAGGAACTCCTCACAGTTCTACATGCCTTAGACTCATGGAAGCACTATTTATTGGGGACTACTTTCATTCTGTCGGACGGAGCACCAAAGTCTTAAGTAATTCATGTCGCAAGCCAAGCTCTCCACAAACAAATGAGGTGGGAAAATTTCCTTTTTCAATTTCATTTTCAAATTGCTCACATGCGGCTGGCAAGCATAATCAAGTAGCTGATGCACTCTCAAGACAGCCGAGAGTGAATGCGGTTTCCATAGCAACTCACAATGATCTATCTTCTATAATAGATGAGTATGCTATTGATCTCGATTTTAGAGATGTGATTTCAGCCCTTGCATTAGGGAAGAAAGAGGAACCATTTACTTTACAAGATGTTTATCTTCTCTATGGCAATAGAGTATGCGTTGCTAATTCACTATGTGAGAAAGTAATGTATGAATCTCATGCTCCTCCTTATGCGGGGCATAGAGGGATTCAGTCTACCCTAAAAGGGATTGAAACACATTTTAGTATTGGCCCACCATGAAAGCAAACATACAAGAGTATGTTTCTAAATGTGTGGTATGCCAAAAGACGAAGTTTGATAGAGGGAAGCAACCTGGATTGCCTCAACCTTTGCCAATCCCTAATTCACCATGGGAGAGCATATCCATGGACTTTATCTTCGGATCACCTAAGTCTATCCATGGGAATACGGGAATATGGACGATAGTAGATAGGTTCAATAAACAAGCTCATCTTATACCTGTCAAAAAGATTATCAAAGCCATCAAATGGAAACCCTCTTCATTTCTCGAATATTCAAGTACCATGGCTTGCCAATGTCCATAGTGTCGGATAGAGAATATTCTAGAATGACCAGTATTTTTTGGAAGGGTCTCTTTGAGAATTTAGGGACAAGGCTAAACTTCTCTTTGGCCTATCACCCGCAAACGGATGGCCAAACTGAAATAGCTAGCCTAGCAATTCTTTATCTACTAAAAGCCTATGTAACGGAAGTAGATCAAACGTCCCAATGGGAGAAGTACTTACCCTTAGTGGAGTATGCCTATAATAACACTATACATACTTCCATGAGAAAAGCACCTTTTGAGGTAATTGAGGGGAGATCAAAAAGTCCCCTACTACTTAAGGTACACGGGAAGATCTTCGCTGCAAATGAGTATAGTCGAGACCTACAAGATTCTTTCCAAAAGATTAAGGATGCTATCTCCATCTCACAGAAAAGGCAAAAGGATGTTGTTGATAAGCACAGAAGATCCCAAGCCTTTAAAAAAAATGATTGCGTCTTACTTAAATTTCCCAAGGCTCGATTAAGGCACATGATGGGCAAGAATCCTACGGGACACCAAAAGTACTATGCTAAGTTAGCAAAAAGCTACTATGGTCCCTTCTAGATTCTTAGACCAATCAATGAGATGGCCTACCAACTCAAGTTGCCCAGCCATTGGCTCATACACAATGCTTTTCATGTGAGCCCACTAAAGCCTTACAAAGGAGATCCACCTCAAGAACCAACTATTGAAGACCCACCGGAGATCGAGGACCAAGAAGAGGTGTTGCAGCCCGAGTCCATTCTCCGACATGAAGACAAGGTATTAAGAGGCGGTAAGACTATCCGATGATATCTTATTAACTTTAAGAATTATCCTTTTGAAGATGCTAGATGGATGCAAGGCATACAATTAAAGGATAACCTAAACCTCGTCAATGCTTACAATGCTTCCCTAGAATAAGCAAATGTACAAATCTTAAAAAGAACAAAGTTTTTTTCTTATAAGACTCTCTTTTTCTTTATTGTGCACAAATGTGAAGTAGTATGCATGCTTAGATCAAGTTTGTAGAGACGACGTCTTCCAAACACCAAGTAGAGCTTGTCACTCTACTATGGAAGATTGATAGGACTAATGTGCAGACATGCTTGCAGCAGCTTCTCTCGAGCGCCAAGTGGATTAGTCATCCATTCTGGAAAAATGTCGTAGGGTAATATAGGGATTCTCTACCCGCTAGAAAAAGGACTAATGAATAGGCTTTATCTTGTCTACTCCATAGTCAAGCACGACTATGATTTCAAGAGAGAGGTAATGTCATAATAACTAATATCTAATTCTCCTAAATGATTTTCCCATGTTAAACTGATCATTTAATATGGGGAAGTACCAGGTGAGAAAAAGCTAGAATATTGGTTAAGCTAGCAAACTGGCCACAGTAGGGATCCAAAGGAGGGAAAATAGAGATCCAAAGGGGGGGCCATCTGCAAAAGAGCAATGCACAACAATGGGCTTTAAAGACCCTAAGGTTCAGCCTAGTAAGACTTCCAAATTGCTAAGGTTCCAAAATTCAAAGGTTGTGTCCAATTGTCAAAGCTTAGTTAAATTGGATGCTTGGTGTGTGTACAAAAAGTATTCAAAGGTTCCTACATAGGAGGGGGCGAGCCATGGAAGTAGGGGATGGGGAGACACACACACACACACACACACACACACACACACACACAAGCTTCCTTTACACAAAGGGAATGAGGAACACATGTCACCTCCCTAGCCCAAATGCCCACAAGGTGTACTCAAATCCTATTGGATGGCCATGGAGGTGGACCAATGAGAAATAGGGTAGAGTAAATCTAGTTTAATTAATTCAAAAACACTTAATAAAAGAACCAATAAGAATTAATCTCTCTAGAAGACTATTGGACAGTCTCCCAAGGGGTCCAATGAACATTCAATAGCCCAATGGCTTGCCTGATTCTTATTGGCCAGGAGACAAAGGGGTCCAATGAGAGTTTAGTTCATTAATTAATTACCTAAAGCTCTCACAAAAGGGGAAAGGGGGACACATGTCAAAAGGCTATCACTTATGTTGCTTAATTTTCATTGGCTAATAAGCTGGGAGAGGTCCAATGGGATGTTAGCATGAGTAAAATGCAAGAGGGGGCGACCAAGAGAGAGAGGGGGATGAATTTGTCAAGTCATTATCACACACACACTCACACTATCTCATGTGTGGACCAAGAAGACTCTCTCTCTCCTTCTCAAGCTTTAATGGAAAGCTTATCACCTCCTCCAATCTTGTGAGAAGAGAGGCCTACACCAACAACTCTTGGCTTTGTGATGCAAATCCAGCCAAGATCCAAACTTCAATGCATGGTCATCTCCTCTACCATGCTAATTACTAAGCTAAGCTATGCTAATATGAGTGATTGTGTGAGGAGATGTACGTCGTTCTTGTAAGACTACTCCTTCTTCCTCTCAATCTACTCTCATACCCCGCTAGCTCTCACCATCTTCAAAGGTGTGTGAGGTCTTGGGTCTGAGACCGTGAGGGAATTGATGTTGTGTTTAATAAGTTTTTTGCTTAGTGCTTGAAGCTTCCATCTTCATTGCACTAGCTAGTTATTGAAGGAGCACAAATAATTGTATTGTAAAATGTCTCTCTTGATGGGGGGAAACCTATAATACAAAGCCTTTTGGAGGGGGGACCGGCTCCATGTAAATCTGGTCCCCAAATGTTGTCAATAGCTTAATTTATCTCTCTTTTGAAGTATTGTTCATGGTATCTAACTAGGTGTTATGCTTTTTGTTGCTCTCGCCACCTAGGCACTCTTGTTATGCCCATTAGGAACCTATTCTAATGAAATGCTCACTATGTTCATGTTATTTCCGCTACACACAAGTTAGGCCATTAAATGTTAAAGAACATGGGTATAACCAATGCATGACAAACTAGATTTTCATCTCAAGAGAAATAACAAAAAGAAAAAGATAAGGAAAAAGAGAAGATAAGTGGAATAAATAGTTTGTTGAATAAGTAGCTTGTTCAGGAAGGATGGTAAGTTATCAAGATAAGTAAAAAGAGCTTATTGATAAAGAAGATAAGTTATAAAGATAAGTGAAGGCACTTATCTAAAATGTGCATAAAAAGAGGGCTTCATTTCTCATTTTACACTTCTCTCCTTCATTTTCTCAAGGTGAAAACTTGAGAGTAAGCTTTAGAAAGCCATAACCAAGCCCCTTTCATACAGACCTCTTACACACACCCCCTCTCCAAGAGAAGCCATGGACAAAACCATAATCAAGTTTTTCAAAATTGGGATCTTATTCTCACCTTACACTTTCCCTCTCCTCTCCCTAACCATGAGGCTTTCCATAGATTGAATCTCGTTTATCTCTTTTCTTTTCCTCAATCCAAGTAGCGAAATTGGTGGTCTTCAAGTGAAGGTGAAGTGGGAGAGAGCTGACTATTTCCAAAGCAAGGAGAAGGCTATACCCTACACACATTAAGGTAGTATTTTCTTGTTCTCTTTATGCTATTGTATTTTCTTGAAAGTGATTTACCTTTCATGTTTACTTAAATTCATGCTTAAGCTCTTACAAGCAAGCCTTTTCCTTGTTTACTTGGGAAGAAGAACAACTTCTTAATTTTGTTGTTTCTTTCTAACTATGATTCATTACTAATCATAAATAACCACGTTGTTAACAACTAACCATGATGCTATTTCAAATTCTTTATTTCAAGTTCTTTAGATTACCAGACTAATATGGCATAGAGAGATTAGAAAGCACTCTCTTTAACCATAGGTGATTGAAGATCGTATTTACCTAGATAGTATGCATGACGAATGGTAAATAATATCTTTAATTATCCCTTAATCTTTGGAATAAACTTTTTTATTGATATTTAATTGACTTTTATTCTTGTACCTAAATTACTCTTATGAAGGTAAATGCCATAAATCAAAGGCAACGAAGTAATAGAATTGTCTTTTTTTTTGAACTAACCCTTTTTTCCAAAAGAGGAATTATAATTTCTCCAAAAGAAATGGTCTCATGAAAAGCTTTAGTGAAAACAAAATTAGTGAAATACTAAGTTCATATCCAATTTTGTTCATTGGACTTAGTATCTAAGTATTTCACTAAAACTTAGTATTTCATTTCAAGTTGTCTTAAGATTATTTGTCTTAAGGTCACAAGTTGATGCATTCAAAATGTTAGTGTTTACTACTCATGGTTTACACTTAAGTAAAGGTCATTGTATAGAGCATATGCATTGTTCATTTCAAGTTTATCTACTTGCAAGTTTGTTTTGCAACAACAAAGAAGGGAGGAGTAAGGGGATAGCTTCATGGAAGTGACAACCATGTTGCATGAACATAAAACTCCCATCGCTTCCATGGAGATTTCCCATGGATGGCAAGTAACACAAAGGAAACAAATGGGATTCGTTAATGACAGGGTTAACTTGAAACTTGTGTCCAGTCAAAACCTTAACTTTCAAGAGACTCGTTGTTTTCTTAAGGCCTTGTTTGAGTAGAGATTAAAAGAAAATAGGAACTAAGGGATTTTAACTCAAGGAACCTAATGAAAATTTCAATTAGGACTAAAAACTTTATCTAGAAGATTTGACATGGATAGCTCTAGCATAACATGGAAGTTTTAAGTGTGAAACTTGTCTTACATGTTTGGAAAAGGCCGACACAGGTGTTTACGTGTGGGATGCAACGAAGGATTATCCTTTTTGGTTAGGACTGATAATCATTGGTCTATGTTTTTAGCTTGGGTTCATTCAATTCCCTAGAAATGGGATTGGATGGAATTGAGTCCCGGTCGGATGGTGAGACCCACGGATGCGTTTGGTAGACCTGATGCCGATGAGAAAAGGAGTAAGGAAAATGGATCCATGAAGGGATCAAATACGGGAGGAGGATGTGATTTAATAAAGGAACTCTCTAATGGTTTGGTTAAAAGGAACCTTGGAAAGGCTAGGAATCTGAATGGGCTATTTTGCAATTGTCCTCATCAACCGAAACAACCTGAGAAATGCACACTTACAAGGATATGCAACAATTTCATACTGCTTTCAAATTCTTGAAATGTATTCTTGGTTTGACATGTTTGAATTATTGTTTTCCTAGTATCATAGTATCACCTTGGAAAGGTGCATTTACCAAACGGTTTGGTGGGAGGTGGATTCCAAAGGGTTAATTTGTTGGCCAGAAATTGAACCCAATTTTATGTTGTCCATTAAGTTAAGTCAAGAACGGAGGAAAGAAATTCCGATCTGTGGAGTGGGAATCAAACTTGGGAACAAGTGTAGCGAGTAAATACACTCATCTTAAGGGAACGCAATGAAGGTTGTGTTGTGTCATAACCAAGAAAAAAGCATTAGCAACCTTAAACCAAGGGTGAATTAGAGAACTCTCACAAGTTGACCTTAGAAGGTAGAGTTCACATTTAGTCTGATGGCTTTGATTAGAAATTTTTGAATCGATAAGTAGTCATTTTATTCATTTAGACGTGATAAAAGAGGGGTTTTTTTAATACCCTACAAACGCACGTTAGGGGTGTACTGAATGGTGAACCCTCCGAGTTGTCAGTCTCAAGAGGGAGGGATGTAAGGAATCATGGTGCATAATTTGGAGATGGTGCAGCCGGCGGTCCCTGGCAGAGCCCTCACAGTTATCAAAGTAACCCATGTTTCATTCCAAATCAAAACACATCGAGGTCAGGTATCATGTGATAAGCGATATTTTGGCCAGCGAACAAATTGAGTTAGCCAAAGTCCACACAAATGAGAACCTAGTGTATGGTCTGACAAAGAGCCTATCCTCAGATCTTTTTGCATAGTGCATAAAGATGATGGGCATAGGGTGAAGCTATGGGCATGCTTCACACTTTTATAGTTGTACATACTAACCCTTACACTTATAAGTTATAGCCACTTGGGCCATGTTGGCCTTCAGTTGGAGATTGTTAGGGTTGAGGCCAAGTGGTCATCCGTCCATCACTAACCACTGACTTTCTCTTTTGGAAATATAGAAGAATAAGGAGTGGTGATGATAATCTTCTCATTGAGAGCTCTAGCAAACACCTATGTATTGCTACAATGTACCTTGCAATTTTCACTTTCACTTGCACTTGCACTCGCACTCGCACGCACTCTCGTGCACACTCACACCTATGATAAGTGTTATGACATCCTTCAACTACTGGATCATAGTGGTCCCATTATGGAAGTATTTTGATGGGTCATTCTAGTGGTCTCTTAGAATGTTTAGCGCGTGAACATTTCTTTGGTTGTGTGTGAATTTTACCACTCCTATGTGAGTGATCAATTTATCACATGTACTCCCATGTTGCTATGGACCATTGCATTCTTGAAGGTGAAGTAGTAATCAAAGCAAATAGAATCCTTGGGAAACCTTTTAGGTGTCTCCCATCCATCGATACTTTGTATGCTTGCACAATCTTCTAAGCATTGGGGTCTATTGTAGGCATCATACAAGATCTTTATGTTGTGTGGATTGTTGATCGTCGACTTTCTAAATATGCCAAAGAATAATTTCTAGGGAATTGGGCTAAAGGATTGTGTGTCATTGTGTAAACATTTTTGACCCCAAAAATTGAATATAACAATGTCAAAGCATCCTAACGCCATTACTAAATGAAGTATAGTCCTAGCTAACCACGTCTCCTTTGTTGGTCTTAGGGTAAGTTCATGGCATTGATGTGCAACAATCGGTTAGTGACAATGATCTCCTTTCCTATCCTGGATTATACCCATTTAATGCTTCCCACGTGTGTAACTTTGTGTCTTGGTCTTCTGAATTTTGAGTTTCCTGCAACGTAATGATACCATGTTTGGAAGGTATTCTACACAACAAAATCCGTTGATAATAATCTCTTCTTCTCTGTCCCATCATGTTTGGTCGTAACAAGTCGTTGCACCTCCACTCCCATCTGAAGATGCTCTTCAACTATCAACCGTGAGAGTATATTTACCCATGTTTCTTGAGGCAAAATGTTAGTCATCTACACACACATCCCATCGCTCAAGTTAGTCAAGAATTGATAAAACTTACGTTACAACTAAAAAATGACGATCTTTAAAACAATTTAAATCAACTCAAAATTAAAGTTTTCCAGTTATAACTAATAAAAGTTACTTGCTACTTTGGAAAAGGTGCATAAATGTGTAAAGGTCCAAATAACTAATTCTTGGTTCCTATGATCAAGGTTCTACCCTTGTATTTACTTACATCGTGGGTTTCAAAGTTCAAAACTTATACTTGAGCACTTAGATCTACATCTTCTTCCTTATACCACTCTTCCCCTTGATAGATATTTGTTTGCGGTAATACATGAATACAATTTACATAAGCATGTCGTTCATTGGCATCCTCTCTATAGAAATGTTGCTTGGGTTCATTACCATAGGATATGCTTGAGAAAAGTCCTAAACACATCTTGGCTTCTCATAGTCATTGAAGGTGATGGTATGTGTACACCGCAATATGGAATAGAGAGAGAAAGAGAAGAGCGGAGGGTGAAATAGTGTACGCAGAGACACAAGAGAATGAAAAAAGAGAATCTTTAAATGCCCCACCTAAATTAAATAGAAAACCATGAATTAATGTTGGTCCCTATTCTGAATAAGTGGAATCATTTCTTCAAGGAAATGATTAAGCTCAACATTAGAGGCTTCCAAATCATCTTCTTTAGTCAAAGATTGGAATGACATCTATCAAGCAACTAGCGTCTATACTTTTCTAGGACCCCTTCTCAATCTTTAGAACTGTGATAACAAGACTACACACCTTTTCACGGGCTGCCCTCCTAGTACATGGCTAACCATTATGGCCATGCCCCCAAGATGGATCACCAAACGTGTCATCGTGGCATCCTTTGGCATCACTCAATATTTAGAATTGTGCTAACAAGGCTACATACCTTTTCAAGAGTTTCCCTCCTAGTACATGACTGAACATTATGGCCATGCTCCCCAAGATGGATCACCAAACGTGTCATTGTGGCGTTGTTTGGCATCACATAATAGATCATCGATGTGAAAAAATTTGAGCAAATGACAATTTTCTCACGGTAGTGGCAACTTATTTTAGATTTACCTTCACTAGCAGGATATCCCACGCTGACTTGTCTATCAAAATGATCATGAAAGAATGCACCATTGTATGTTCTTTCATTAATGTAAAAAGGGCATTTGACCCTACAACATTGAATACTTCCAAGACAATAGATCAAGCACATTGTGCATTCTATGGCCATGTTGGTTAATGTTGGTTGAACCCACAAGTGACCATTGTACTTCTTCTCCATGCCAAGCATCCTTTCATTTTCATGTGCTAGAGGAAGCCCAAAACAGGCATTGCCATTGTACACAGCTAGAAGCTTACCTACCCTTTTTGGAGGTCCACAAATCTCTAATAGTTTGGATAACCTGCAGGATTTATATCTCTCTTTGATCCATGCAATGATGGACGTATCCTTTGAACACTTTTTCCTAGTGTGCTCACCCAAACCCTGTGTGTCTTGGAAGTCTATGGGTGCCTTGGTTGTTTGCACCGTCTTCATAACAACTACATCTACATCTTCATCCATATCAATGTTAAAATGTAATGGAGTTGAATTCTTGGAACATGGAGTAGCATAGATATAATCATTGCAAACATCTTCTATTGTTTCTAAGCTATTAGACACATAAACACATTCATCTGAATGCAATATGTGGTAAGTAGAGAATAATGTACGATCGAGGAGGTAATGCTTCTAGTCTTCATGATCCCATCTTGGCAACACATTGACCTTGGACATAGACCCCCTTGTCTATTCAATTGTTTGCAACCCTTGATATTGATAGAAGGAGGTAGCAAGATTTGCAGAAAATATTCACTAAGGAGAAGCTCTCCATTCCTTAATGAAACATTATATTCCACAGGAGCACCATTTATTGTCCATGAAAGCATGGCTAAGGTTGTCGTTTTTGGAACAAAGATGGAGGAAAGCTTGAGAGAGAGAGAGAGAGAGAAAGTGAAAAAATGAGTTGGCAGAGAGTGTGTAAAAGACACAAAGGAGGTGGAAAAAAATATAGCCTTAAGGAGTTAATGTGTTCATTAAAAAATATACTAAATGGATATTCAATATCCATCCTTTAAGATATGTACAATCGTAATCAATAAGATCCATTTGAATTAAGATCCATTCAAATATTCTTGATATAGTCTCTCTCACAATCACTCTCACTATATGTGATTCATGTATACATAACAATGTATTATACTATACATTATATTAATTTATTTAAAACTTGAATAAATATATTATTTGTTCTAAATGCATTGTAATATTTGTAGCATATTATATGCTATATATATATATTCTAACTATACTATTTATAATCATATAAACCTATAAGGTATAACTATAATATACAGTTATAACTATATTATATCATATATAACACTATATATATAGAGTATACATATGATGCATTACATATAGCATACATAGTATACTATACATGATATGTAATACACTATACACTATATATAGTATAGTACATATATATAATAAAATATATAGTATATGTAGTATATATAGCATACTATGTATGTATATATATATATATATATATATATATATATATATATATATATATATATATATATATATATATATATATATATATATATATATATATATATTATAACATATATATAGTCATGTAATATGTATAGTTAAAGTCGGTTGGACATTAAACTTTTGGGCATTCATAATGTGAATATATTGGTTTAGGGTTTTTATCCTATAAAAAAAGAGGCAAAGGAGAGTTCATTTTTTTGAATATCGAGTCTACATCGAGCACTCATAGGTATGCTCCTCTCTTCTCTCGTCTTCTCGCCCCTCTCAATCTCTCTAACCAGCCATCGCTTCTCCTTATGCCACTTCATTCGTTGCTGCTACCGCCTACCGCTGCTCTCAATTGCCTACCGCCTACCGCTGCTCTCAATTGCCTCTTTCGCTATTGTCGCCATCAAAATTGACAAAAAAGAGGGGCGAGGGGGGGATCCCCCCCCTTTTTTTGTGAAATCCGGCATGTTGCCGCCAATGTAGCTATCAAATCTGGCATGTTGATGCCGCTCAAAAGTTTTCAGGTATGAAAAAAAAGAGGGGCATACACGTGCGAGCATTGCAGCCTTGATTGCATGCCCAAAAAATCCTACTTTCTTTGGAAACTCGAGACCTTGTGCTTTGAAAAAAAAATGATCTTGGAGCTCTTGGAATTCAAGGTAGTTGGACATTGGCAGGAATACCCCCTTTACAAGAGCTACTCGTTGCCTTTCAGTGTGGGAATAGCCCTTTATGCTATGAATGTCTTGGGCCTTTGGGACAGTTTGGCCACGAAAACTAAGGCCAAAGAGAGGGGTGATGTGGCACACAAGCCTATAGGTGGAGGACTCAGGTGGCAGCCGAGTGGTGACAAGCAGGGGCAGTAATTGATGAAGGCACGAAGCACCCTGGCAAGTTCAGGCAAGAAGAGCAATGGCCAGTAGTCAAGGCTTGTGGGCAATTGGTTGAGCATGGTTACGATTGTGTGATTTTTGGGCTATTAGTGCATAACGTACACTTTTGTAGTCTAATAAACTATTTTCCTGTGACGTAAACTTCCAGTGTTCTATGTTTAATAGTGTCAACACTTGTGTTAGAGTTTTTAACTCACACAATTGGACTACTTTTTCATAGCGTTAAATTTTAGTCATTAGTTTTCTAAAATGATTGTACATTCATTCATTATTGATAACAAAATCTTATTCCAAAATCATAATCATTAAAATTTGTATATATTTCTTTTTTTGCAACAAATCATTCACTTTAAATGTGTCTAAATATTGAACAATGATATTAAACATTTTCATATTTCAGCATGTTTGAAATTTGAATTATTCTCTTGGTGTTAATATATCATTGTTTGTTTTATGTCAGAGACAAAGCTATCACAAGCACATTGAAAAACCCGTCACACTGAAGCTAATGTTTGCTAACTACACGGTGTGGGAGAGAAGTAGTTACGTCGATGTTTTGAAATTGCAGAGCCTTCTAGCTTCAATGATTTTGTCCGATGGAAGGCTCTACCCCCCATTTTATTTGTCAAATTTGAGAGCTTCAAGATTTGCCTCTCTCCGTTGCTTCAAGATCCACCTTGTCCCTTGATCTTCTTCAAATCTAAAAAGAAAAAGGGGAGCGAAACCTATCCCTTTTTTCAATTCCGCCCATTTTTTCCCACCTGCTACATCAAAGTTTCTCTAATTTTTTTAGAAAACCATTTATTTTAATTATTGCGTGTGGAAGATGAGGGCCTCTACCCCCTTTTTTTCAGTTTCGACCATTTTTGCTACTTCCACCTGTTTTTGCTTGCCTACTCTACCAGTGTTTGTCTACTTTTTAAAATATATTTATTTATTTTAATTATTTATAAGTGAAAATTTTAAAATTCATATTATATTATTTATGTAACAATAACAATTTATATGATTAGTGCATAACATATAGTGTATATAGTAATAATGCTATATATCGTATAGTATACAGTATAATTTATAATATATAGTGATGTTATAGTATAGTATATATAATAGTATAGTATAGTATTGTGGTGCCAAGCCGACTCACTAGCTGACTCCGTGCATGTAACAACCTATAGTTCGAGTTCTTGCCGCCTCTGGGTTTTGGCCTATCTTGCCTTGATCTCTTGCCTCAAAAAAGATCCAAGCTAGCCTTGTAATGCACCATGTAATGCATATATAAGTGAGACACCATGCTGCAGAAGGCAGAGGATTTTGGAGAGTTCAGGAGTTCCACATTGGAGGTAACCCGCTACTCTTTCTTTTCTTCAGCCCCAGTCCCTTCCTCCCTTAGCTGCTTAGGAGCCATGAGTCACCCTCTCTCTCCACGCCATCAACCCAATTCACCTCATTACAAGGATGCTAGCTCCATGCATCTTGAATTCACTCAGCAGAAGCTTCATATGAAACAGATGCTCCACACAATGTCAAATCTGATGATTCAGATTAACCAAACCAACCAATCCTTAATAAGCTACCTTTCTAGCACATCAATATCCCACCCACATCACACAAAACCCAGAATCAGACCCAAAGTCTTTTCAAGATTTCCCACAGAAGATGTGTTAAGCTGGCTCGATCATTTTGACAACGTGGCGAGTTATCATCAATGGGAAGATGATCGTCATGCCATGGAAGCCCACACTCTCCTGGAGGGTGTTGCCGCTACATGGTTCATCCAACAGCCAGAACATATCAAGGATGATTGGTCCATCCTAAAGTCCTCACTCATTCAAAATTTTGCGCAATAGAATACACAAATCGCTCTACAACAACTCAATTTACTGCATCAACAACAACATGAACCAGTAGCACAATTTGTTGTCAATTGAATCAATTGCTCATGTGCGCCGACACAACTATGTCCAAATAAACGAAACTCTTTTTCTTGTGGCCTCGCCTCCGACACAACATTTCACGTAGAGTCCACGATCAAGGTCCAACAAGCCGTCATGCAGGTATACAAATTTCACAACGTATCGAGAGTGCATTGTGAGCTGCCAAAGATGAAGTAATTCCATCTTTAACTTGACCTACTCATCATAGTAATGTCTCTCAAAAAGCTCATATCTTGATAGACATAGATGTATAGAATGCACAGATCAAAAATCGGAGGGCTCTACCAAGTGGAGATAGTCAAGGTCATCCAAACATTCGTGGTCATGTCAAAAGGCAGTGTATAAGATGGTTAGCTACTCAGCAAATCCAAGAGGCCATAATTCAAGTGGATCATGCCTCCACTTTTGCCGCTCTTCCAAAAATATTTGAGGGGGTGGTTGATAGAAGGGCAACCCTTGCACTGTCAAGCTACCACCTCTTCCGGTCGCATGGTGTGCTCCACCATGGTTCACATTGGAGACACATCTCATGCAACACTACTCAATTCTGGTAGCACCATTTCTTCGATTAGGCAACCACTAGATGAGCACTTAAGTTTACGCACTAGTTTTACAAAGCCAATTTTTGTACTTTTTGGGGATAATAAAGAGTTATACCATTCCAACATGCTGGCCCATTGTACATTTCACATAGCTCACTCCACTTTCACACATACATTTTATGTACTTCCACGTCAATTGTTCCAATCACGTTAGGTTGTGACTGGTTCACTAAGACAAAACCATGTTTATTGTT